>NC_133127.1:70497194-71129867 GCF_048418815.1 Hemitrygon akajei | reverse complement strand
AGACTAGATGGGCCAAAAGGTATGTATCCAAGCTCTATGACTCAATAACTCAATGAGTCTAGACCAATTGTTGGTTCATTGCCGTCAATGAGATTAAATAACTTGGAGGGAGAAAGACTAGTATTTGTTAACTTATATACTTGCTTGAATTATTTAATTAACTTAAATGTATTTAACTGAAATATATTTAAATGTATTTAATTATTTAAGTGAGTTAGGTTTAATCATTTAAAATATTTAATCACTTTAATATTTTAATTACACTTTAGTATGATTATTTTGAACTTTTATTGAATATTCTTCAATATTCATAGCATTTCTGGACATGTCTTTTGACTGTTTTAACAGCCAGTAAGATTATGGTATGGGTTGCATATTTGATTTCAGCAACACACACAAAATGCTGGAGGAACTCAGCAGGCCAGGCAGCATCTAAGGTAAAAAGCACTGTCAACGTTTCGGACTGAAACGCTTCAGCAGGACTGAAAAAGAAACTGAGCAGTAGATTTGAAAGGTGGTGGGGGGGGGGGGGGTCAGGACAGAGAAAAACACCAGACAATAGGTGAAACTTGGAGGAGGAAGGATGAAACAAAGAGCTAGGCAGTTGATTGGTAAAAGGGACAGAAAGCCATGGAAGAAAGAAAAAAGAAAAAGTGGGGGAGGAGCACCAGAGGGAGCTCACTGGTAGCTCAAAAGGCAAGAAATTCAACTAAAAACATTACATATAACAACTCTGATGAAGTTAATTGTGGTAAAGTATTACCGCAAACAATAAAGAGACAAGTAAGTGAATGTGAAGCAAATTGGAGGGAATTGTGCTGGTACATTGTAGAATCGATGCAGATAGAGTGAGCCATTTGAAGAGGAGAAGCTGAGCCATTTGGAGAGGAGAAGGCAATGCAGAGGAGTTTCTGTGGTGATAACACGTGCAATAATGTGCCAGTACGTGATTGGGCAGAGCACTGAGCGTGCACAGGATTGCTAGAATGTTCCAGCATGTGGCTGGGTTAAGACATGTTTGTTTATTACTGTAAATAAAAGTCCTCTAATTCTTCCAGAATATGATTCTTCATTGTTAACACACGGTACGTTTAAACAGACGTAACATAACATGGTGTCAGAAGTCGGACTGGAAGAAGAATACGGGAGAATCGAGAATCGAAAATCGAAGATAATCAGAAAATAAAGGAGAAGAAATAAGTTCGAACTGTAAATGGTAAAATGGAACCCCCATCAAAACTTCAGCTGACTGGCAATGTAGCTGAGAATTGGAGGATACTTGAGCAACAGTTTGAACTGTATTTATCGGTGATCAATTATGTAGGAAAATTGGAAAAAATCAAAGCTGCGCTTCTGCCCCATGTAATCAGGAATGACACAGTAGAGGTATATAATAATTTTGTCTTTGAAGATGGGATAATTTCAATTTAAAGTCGATAATGGACAGATTTGAAGTATTTTGTATACCTAAGTGTAATTTAACGTATGAGCAATATAAATTCTTCATATGTATGCAGAGAGCTGCTGAAACAATTGATTACTGAGTTAAGAAAGCATAGTAGAACATGCGAGTTTGGATATTTCTATTTGGAGATCAACTAAATAAGAGCATGTTTCCAGGCTCAGACAAGTCTTTGAGGCAACACGCAAGGCTAACCTGAAGTTGAATAAAGACAAATGTCAGCTAGGAGAGTCTGAACTTACCTTTGTGGGTGATATCATCAGCAAAGAGGGTGTGCGTCCTGATCCATTGAAGGTTTCTGCTATTGAGAACATGCCAAGACCGCAATGTAAAAAGCAAGTTCAGAGGTTTATGGGAATGGTTAACTATATGGGAAAATTTATACCAATCTCTCAGAGCAACTTGCTCCATTGAGGCAGCTAACAAAAAAGAGAAATGAATGGAGCTGGAACCATGAGCAGGAGAAAGCATGACAAAATCTCAAGAAAGTACTCGCAAAAGAACCTGTGTTGAAATTTTATGATGCTGAGAGACCCATCAAAATCTCATGTGATGCATCTCAAGCAGGCTTAGGGGAATTATTACTCCAGAAACAGGATAAGGAGTGGCTACCAGTCGTGCATGCATCTCGTTCTTTAGCTGATCCAGAAACAAGTGTTACATAACCCCGTAACCAGGTAACTTACCAGCAAAGATAGCGGGATCAGCTGAGTCGGATGCTACTATTTTCAAACGTTTTATTCAAAAAGGGCACAAACGTATGGTTAATACAAAACATTCAGATCATATACATCGTCAAAACTCAATCTAAAACACCGGTGTAATAATAGTCAATCAGAAATAAGCTCTATAGTTGTCTAGGGGTAATACTGAGTCCAATTGAAATATAAAGATTCACTCAGAAGTTCGCAGGCTTTTCCCTTTTGGGAACCGCTGGGGTTTTCACGTTGTAGAGAGAGAGAGATGATTTAGAAAGGATAAACACTTGCCCATTGTCTGCAGAGCAAATCCTTGGAATCAGGGAGGCAGGCTTCCCCGTTGTTAGTTAAAAGCAGTCTTTCGTTGGTTCTAGCCACAGATTCAACATTTGGAATCTAACGCACGTGGCTTCCTTCAAAATGGCTTCCCGCTCCCACGGGAATCGGTATTGTGCTTCCTTGGTGTCTCCTTGGTGCGTCTGAGGGTTCCCCCCCTCAGACCCTCCTTTATACTTCTTCACGGGATCGCAGGTGTCAATCAGGTTGCAGGTAATGCGATCTCTCTCTCAACCAGCCCACTTTGCCCGAGGGCTTTTCACGTGGTCTCCATGAGACAATAGTCAATGTCGCTTTTATTCTGCTTCTTGGGAGAACGTGGTCTTCCGCACGTCTCTCTCTCTCTCTCCCATTTTCCTGTGTCTATTCAGCATGTCTCTTTCTCTCTTGGGTCAGTTGACCCCCCCTCGACTAGGGCTCTTGCGATTCTCACAAAGGAGGGGGCTGAGGGCATAACACAAGGTACGCCCAAATTGCAAAACAATTGCTCAGTATTCTGTTTGCTTGTGAGAGATTTCATCAGTTTGTGTCAGGGCAATCTATTGATGTTGAAACTGAACATAAGCCTTTGATTGCATTGTTTAATAAACATTTGCGAATTCAGCGAATGACATTCAAATTGCAAAGACATGCGTTGAATGTGTCATACACATCTGGAAAATTCATGTATACGGCTGACACACTTTCCAGAGCTGTGCATCCAACAAAAGACAGTCACAGGAAAGTTATTGATGTTCAGGTATTTATTGATATGTTCACAAAAACTGTACCTGTTGCTCCCAAAAAGATAGAACTGCTGCATCTTGAGACAGAGAAGGACAAAATTCTCAGTCAGGTAATACAAGTGGTGATGGATGGATGGCCAGATAATAAACATGACTGTACATCAGAAGTACAAGAATATGGAACCATAGATCAGAACTTTCTGCTGTGGAGGGGATACTGTAATTCCTAAAAGTCTCCATAAAGAAATGCTTGATAAAATTCATGAAGGCGACCTAGGTATTGAAAAATGTAAGGGCATGGGAAGTGATGTTTTGGCCCAGGGTGAATCAAGAAATTGCAGAACTGGTGACTTCTTGTCAAATATGCTTTAAGTACCAATCTAGCAACCCTAAGGAGCCATTACATCCACATCCGAATCTTCAGTGACCTTATCAGACGGTAGGCGTTGATCTTTTTGTAACTGACAACAAGGACTATCTATTAATAACACATTACTACTCATTGTATCCTGAAGTGTGTTGTCTGGGCAGAACAACTGCAGGAAATGTAATTACGTGCATGAAATCAGTTTTTTCAAGACTTGGTGTACCTGATGAAGTTTTCACAATGGTCCACTATTCAGTAGCGAATGCATGAAACATTTTGCTTGTGAATGGGGCTTTGTTCGTACAACATCTAGTCCACTTTTCCCTCAGTCTTATGGATTAGTTGAGAAATTGGTAAGAATTGTCAAGAAACTGATGCACAAAGCAAAAGATAGTGGAAGTGATTTTTATAAAGCCTTGTTAGCTGACCAAAGTACTCCACTTGAGTGTGGATATTCGCCTGCTCAGCTCTTGATGAGATGACTTTTGAGATCCAATCTGCCAATGGATGAGAGCCTTCTGAGAACAGAGGAAGGTGAACAAGTGAAAAGATGGAAGGATGAACACAAACCAAAACAGAAAACATACTTTGATAGATGTTCTCATCCATTACCTGAACTGCACCAAGGAGATGAGTAAGAATACAAGACAGAATGAACATATGGACACAGAAAGCTACAGTACTTGAAGAAGTACAACCCAGATCATACATTGTCCAAACAGTGGACAGAGCAGTGTTAAGAAGAACTCGCAAAGACCTCAAGAAAGAGCCAACTTTAGAGATTCAGTTATCTGATGAAGATGAGACAAAACATGTAAATAATAACAAGGAAACACAAGAACTGTGTGTAACACTTAGAAGGTCTACTCGTGTTTGTAAATCCACAGAGAGATTGACAGAGACTTGTTGAATTATGTATTTCCTTTGATTAATGTTGTTAATTGTTTTTTCTTTTAAGGAAAGGAAGGTGTGGTGATATCACCTGCAATGATGTGCCGGTACGTGATTGGGCAAGCACTGAGCCAGCGCAAGATTGTTAGAATGTTCCGGCATGTGGCTGGGTTAAGACATGTATCTTTATTACTGTAAATAAAAGTTCTCTAATTCTTCCAGAATATGATTCTTCATTGTTAACCCACGGTATGTTTAAACAGAAATAACATAACAGTTTCAATGCCTGTGCATTTGGCCTGGGTGTGAGGTTGGATTACTTTGGGCTCTGAGCCAATTTGGAGAAATTAAGAGCAGCTTCAGGGTAGGCAGCGAAATCTGGGCCTGCAGTGGTGCCCATATCTTAGTGCAAGGTACGATACACTGGTTGAACAACTTAAACGATATACTGGAAAGACAGGGAGTCCGGATTGGAGGTGAGAGCTGATTTCACTCACTCTCCCACAATGTTCACTCTTCTCTCCATGGAACTGAGGCTATGAAGACTGCCCCCCTCCTCCTGTGCTCTAATATGAGGGACTGATACCAAGGCTTGGGCCGAGTCCGGACTGCTCCAGGCTCCGGGGGTCAGATCTAAAGACTTCACTTTGGTTTAGAATGTTGTTACTCTCTTCTATTGCTTGCATGATTTGTGTTTTTTTTTCTCGTTCTCTGCACATCAGGTGTTGGCTTAAATTTTTTAAAATTGGTTTCTTCTGCTTTCTTGCTTTGTAGCTGCATATATGTAAGCAAGTCTCAAGGTTGCAGAGTTTATACATTCTTTGACAATAAATGTACTTTGAATCGTTATTTTACTTGTTTCAGTTCTTAATTAATCAATTAGACCATGAGACATAGGAGCAGAACTAGGCCCATCGACCCTGTTTTGCCAGCAGTTCATGGTTGATCCTTTGTTTCGTTCCTCAGCCCCACTGCCCGGCCTTCTCCCTGTAACTTTTGAAGCCATGGCCAATCAAGAACATTTCAGTCTGCACCTTAAATACACCCAACTACCTGGCCTCCACAACTGCCTGTAGTAACAAATTCCACAAATTCACCACCATCTGGTTAAAAAAAAATCCCCACATCTTTGTTTTAACTGGGCACCCCTCTATCCTGAGGCTGTGTCCTCTTGTCCTAGACTCCTCCACCTTGGGAAACATCCTTACCACATCTCCTCTGTCAGGGCCTTTCAACTTTTGAAATGTTTCAATGAGAGACCCCCCTCCCCCCGCCATCCTTCTAAATCTCAGCAAGTAAAATCTGAATTCTTATATTCAGATATTAGGATTGCAAAGTAGAAATTTCCAGGTAATTTTTCCAATATAGTTCTTCAATCATTAATAAATTTGCAAAATGAAATTGCCCTAGCAACAATGCCTGCATGACTCTAATGATCATACCCCATATAACAGCTTTACTATTATTTAAGGCATGTAATCCAGAGTCTTTACTGATTGTTGAATAACTTAAAATCTGGCCATAAATCCCCAAGGACTATCTTGTAAAGGAGATTACTATGAGGTTCCTTGTCAACAGCTTTATAATTAAAATTATGTTGATGAATTAATTGAATCATAGCAAATATATATCCAAAGGGATAAAGATCCTTATGGTGTAATACACAATTGACATGTTGAATTTCCTGAACTATTGCAATAAACTGAATGTTTGTGAAACTATTATCTTCATTGACAAGCAGGCACGCCACATATCTCTGCTGTCAACAGGCAGAGCATTGGAATGTTAATTGTTTTTCTTTTTGAAACCCATATCACGACATTCTGACAACCCCGTCTCCGTCAAGTTGTTATATTGTGCATCTCTCCTAATACTTTCTAGTAATTTATCTTTAGGTATTGTCAAGAGAATAGATGTGCATTTCTTCTCTTCAGCCTTCATGTAAAATATGAGCATCATCTGAGCAGCTTTCCAGTTCTAGGAACCATGAGAAACTGTGTCCTACATGAGCAAGGAGCTTGCGGAATTCAGCCTTCAATATACTGACTGACATCAAGGATGGCAGCTTGATATATATTTAAATCCTTTCCTATCTAGGACTAAATTAGCATCTATTTTGAAATCAACAATTTTTAAGATGAGGTTAATTGATTCTTGTTTTATTTGACCTACTTTTTACGTTAAGGGATGTGCAAGCGTTCTCTTGCAGGCCACCAATTTAGAAAACTTTCCCTTTTAACTCCACCGTGGTAATGCTTCCATCTATTAAGGTTATCAAAGTAATTTGGTTCTATCAAAAAAACAGACTTTCTTAAAACTAGTATCAACACCCATTGTCATTATTTTCATTAAAAAATGTTGGAAATATTTAACATGCCCTGCAGCATCTGTTGCAGAGTGAAACAAAGCTTATATTTCAGGTTAATACACACAAAATGCTGGAGGAACACAGGAGGCCAGGCAGCATCTATGGAAAAAAGTACAGTTGATGTTTCGGGCCAAAATCCTTCGGCAGGACTGGTTTCGGCCCAAAACATCAACTGTACTTTTCTCCATAGATGCTGCCTGGCCTGCTGAGTTCCTCCAGTGTTTTGTGTGTGTTGCTTGGATTTCCAGCATCTGGAGATTTTCTCTTGTCCACGTTTCAGTTGGATGAGGCGTTACCAAAACTGTTCTGATGAACGACTAACAGCTTGGAACATCATATTTAGTTTGTCTCTGCACTGAAGCTGCCTGATATGTTTTTATTTCGGTACATACAATATTCAATTGTGTCTTTCCATTAAATGTAGTGTTTAACTGGCATTACAAAGAAGGCACAGCAGTGTCTTTCTTAGAAGTTTGCACAGATCTGGCATGTCATCTAAAACTTTCATGAGGCTTCTATAGATGCATGGTGGAGAGTATACCGACTGGTTGTATCATGGCCTGATATGGGAACACTAATTCCCTTGAATACAAAAAACTACAAAAAACAGTACAAACATCCCAGTCCATCACAAGAAAAGCCCTTCTACCATTGAGCACATTCGTAAGCAGCTCTGTCGCAGGAAAGCAGAATCCATCATCAAGGATCCCCAGCATCTAGGCCTTCTTTCATCTTGCTGCTGCCATCAGGAAGGAGGTGCAGGAGCCTCAAGCCCCACTCCACTAGGTTCAGGAACAGTTATAACTCTTCAATCATAAGGCTTTTGAACTCCAGGAGATAACTTCACTCATCCCAACACTGAACTGATCCCACAATTCATGGATATTACAATTCATGTTCTCAATACTATTTATTTTTATTGTTATATATTTTGTACTAGCACAGTTTGTTGTCTTTTGCACATTGGTTGTTTCGCCTGTCTATGAAGTGTGCTGTTTTACACAGATTTTATTGTATTTCATTGTAGCTACTGTGGATAAATCTCAGGATAGTATATAGTGACATCAATGGACTGATATAATAAACTTACTTTGATCTTCGAAATTATGATGTTTCCCAGTTTGATTTTCTGAACAAAGTTTGGTAGAAATAACATTGAAGCTTTTATTTCAAAGGCAAGTAAAGAAAATGGATTTTGTGGTGAAATTGATTGAACCATCCCTGAAAGAAATTGTAAGTATTTACTGAGCACCCTTTTCCATATTACACAATGGTTTTTCATGTTCTAACTGGTAAAATGGCAATTCATAATATCAACAATTGATCTGCCAGATGTTTGTTAGTACACTTCTGAAGTTGTTTTGATTTTTTTTGTTATCTGTTAACTGATGTCTTGTTAACCTAGTTCAGCACTTGTGTTCATTGTTGTCTGGTGACTGTCACGTAGTATGGCTCCAGTGCAATCAAGGAAGCAGATCTATCTTTAGAGAAAAAACAAGGCTATTTGACTTAAATACAAATCAACAGGTGGAATGAAGACTCTTCATATTCATGGAGGTTTGAATAAACAAAATCATGAACTAATTATTTTAAGGATTACAGGGAACTAACAATTATAAAAGAACTAATTAATGGCATCAAACCAGACATGTGCATTTAAGTATGCAAACCTAGTTATTTGTTTACATAAAAAGATCTATAGCACCAAAGATTTGCAAAAACATCTTCAGTACTTAAATGTCAAAATGCTTGTAAACAAGCCGAGACATACAAATCACACACAAGGATAGCAAGTCCCTCATGTTGCACAATACTTTTACACACTATGTTAATAAATATAATCTAGAGACTGATTCCCTTAAATACAAATTTTGAATTCAACATAATGTTTTGTCTCCAAATATCTTGGATGTGCACAATGGTCCATGGGTTTGTGTGGTGACATCAAATGATATGCAACATGACACTTACAGTAATTTCTTTCCCCTCACCCTTCTCCCTTTTTCATTTCCTCATTCTGAGTCCTCTCTTACCCCTTCTCTTCACCTCATCTGCCCACCAGGTGCCCCTCCTCCTTCCCTTTCTTCCATGGCCCACTCTCCTCTCCTATAAGATTCCTTCTTCTTCAGCCCTTTATGTGTTCCACCTTTCACAAACCAGCTTCTCACTTCATCCATTCCTCCCACACCCACCCCCTTTCCCCTTCACCTGGTCTCATCTATCACCTGCCAGCTTGTACTTTTTCCCTCCACCCCTTCTTCTTCTGGCTTCTACCTTTTACTTTCCAGTCCTGATGAAGGGTCTTATTTCAAAGTTCAAAGTAAATTTATTATCAAAGTACATACATGTCAATATATACAACTTTGAGATTCATTTTCTTGCAGGCATACTCAATAAATCAAATAACCATAATAGAATCAACGAAAGGCTGCACCAACAGGGCAGCCAGTGAGCAGCAGACAAAAACACTCCAAATACAAAATGGGGATCCCTGACGATGGATGCTACTTTCCTGCAACAGCATCCCGTGTAGAGGTGCTCAGTGGTGGGGAAGGCTTTATCCACGATGGACTAGACTGTATTCACTAAATATTTCCCTTCAAGGGCATTGTTGTTTCTCCACTAGACTGTGATGCAACCTGTCTATATACCACTCATCTATGGTAATTTGTCAAAGTTTTAGATGTCACGTTGAATTTTCGCAAACTTCTAAGGAAGTAGAGGGGCTTCCATGCTTTCTCAGTAATTGCACTTATGTGCTGGGACCAGGACAGGTCCTCTGAAATGATAACACTGCGGAACTTAAAGTTGTTGACCCTCTCGACTTCTGATCTTCTGATGAGATTGGCTCATGGATCTCTGGTTTCCTCCTACTGAAGTCAATAATCAGCTCCTTGTTCTTGCTGGCATTGAGTAAGAAGTTGTTGTTATGGCACCACTCAACCAAATTTTCATTCTCCCTCCTATATCATGATTGTTCACCATGTTTGATTCGGCCAACAATGTGGTGTCATCAGCAAATTATAATATGGCATTGGAGCTGTGCTTAGCCACACAGTCATTAGTGTAATTTGATTAAAACAAGGGACTAAGCACACAGTCTCCATTGATGGAGATTGTGGAGAAGATATTGTTGCCAATTTGAACTGACTGGGGTCTGCAAATGAAGAGGTCAAGGATCCAATTGCACAAGTAGGTATTAAGGCCAATGGTAAATGTTTCACCAGATCCCCTCCACCTTTACAATGACCTAAACTTGTGTCAGCCACCTACTCCGTTCTCTATCCTATCCACCTTTGCTGCCCTATGCTTCAAGGTCATTGTTTCTAATGTGCTAAATCTGAAGCTCCCAATTTCTCAACCACCCCACAGCTGCCCTGACTAGAGGCCTAACTTTCTCTGCGTCATTTACCTGATTTCCCCTGCTGAGGCTGAAACTGGCAGAGTAAGTGGCTGCTATTATATCTGCAAACACACGAGGACTGTTCTATCAGACATGACTCCTTGATCCTAAATGGAGAAATCTGTTAATGGACAATAATGCAAACAAGGTGTACATAGGTAGTATCTGAAAGTACTTAGATACGAAAGCAAGAACAGGAGATATGGGTATAATGCAGGCCAATGGGGTAAGTGTAGATAGGCATTACTGTTGGCTTGGATGAGTTGGTCTGTAAGGGCCTGTTTCTGTTATATATTTCTATGATTCTATTTTTTTAATTATGTCTTTATCCATAGTTAAGATTCTGTAATCACACTGGCTCTTTCTTTTACCTCATTCATTATTTATATCTATCTGTAAATGAACTGCAATGACTGGCTCCTTTGTGTAAACTCAGGGGCGGGGAACTTAACAGATGTGAGAGCGGCAAACACAGCATGACAGTTGTGTTCCACATACCTCTCCAGACTGTTTCAACAAAGATCCACAGATAATTATTACAGCCCAAGAAGCAGTCAATCACATGATACTGTATTTAATGAGGCAGCAGACTTAAAGGAGCAGTCAGCATTTATAGCCAATGCCAATTGCATAAATAAAATTATATAAGCTGCTTGCAATCATTGAGATGTAATATCCAAATTCTCTTTGTAGTTCAAGATGTCTGAAATGAGGAAATTCAATCTACATCCAAAATGTCAAGAGACCATAAGAGCAGTACAGTAGCATGATTAACTCACAGCCAACATACATCTAAATGTTCCATGTATGGATTCTTTGTGCAATAATTATGTTATTATTTTAAATATTTAAATCTAGTTTGTGAATAAAATGGTTTATTGGCTCAATATTTATGACAGCAAGACTTGCAATAAACTGGCAAGTTAAAAATAAAACAGTAATGGCACATTGAAGTAGTTTTGTATTTGATGGTCTGAAATGAAATATGAGGCACAAGGTCTAAACACGACTATAACACTTCCTTAAATGGAGCACAGCTAATGTATCAGCTACATGGAATGTGGATACTGTGTATACTTTACATGCAGTATGTCTGTGCTTTGTTATTTAAGCACTCAAATGTCATCATTATAGTTTTGGGAATATAAATTTGCAATTATGGTGTTAACTGTGTAAAGTTGCAGTAAATTAACTTGCATCTACTGAGGATTTAGTAATTAATATTTGCATTTTCAGACCTCTTTCATCTGAAATTATTGCACTGGAGAGCTCTTGAAGTAGTAGAAATTGGAAAACTGGCAAAATTGAAGCATCTTAATTTGGCATCCTATTCAATACTGCCAATTGGTTTCCATTTGCTGAAAGCAGAAATGATCTCTTACACCATTATTGGCTCACAGAGAACACGCAGTGTCAATCAGGGGCTCAGTTTTCCTCCAGCCCTTCTCTGATTTAATCAGCACATTACGTTGTATCCATATTTTCTGGAAAGTGGTTCCAAAAGTTTTGCAAAAGAAGTCTGGAATCTGAAATATTTGCCAATTGGATATTCTGGAGGAAAGAAAGGGACTAAATCAGCACAAGGAGTAACATGTGAAATAAACAGCATAATGCGCAAATTTTAAGTCACTTATTCATTCTTCATTTAGTTCACTGATCAAAGAAGGAAGATTCCACAGTAACTTCAATACCCTGTAACATAAAATGCTAGCCAATCAATTCATTTAATTTGACTGTCCAAAATCTTCCAACCACAGAAGAGCTAATGTCATTAAATGAGGCCAGTATGAATAGCCTTCAGTGTGTTCAGAATCAGATTCAGAATCAGGTTTAATATAACTGGCATATATCGTGAAATTTGTTGTTTTGAGTCAGCAGTACAATGGAATATAATAATAATAATAGCAATCTAACAAATTACAGATCCTACAGCAGTTTAACACAATCAGATTACTTACACAGGCAAAATCATGTGGCAAATATTATTCTTCAAAATCTTGCTTTAAAATACAAACTCATAAATGAAATCATGCCTTGCTATAAATACAAGCCTTATCCAGTTTTAGAGTCAGAATACCACAAATTACGTTATGACCGATAAGGTATTATGGATAAGGCAATCCATAATAATCATCCAGATATAATAATACAAGATAAACAAGCAAGAACAACTTACTTAATGAATATTACCAATGCAAACACACAAAACTTACAAAAATCAATGTGAAAACACCAGAAATATGCTGAATTAAGAGAGGAAATTGAAAGAACAGATATAAATTGTCCCAAAGGCACTACATAATACCATTAAACAATTAGGGCTACACAGCAATATCTATGGAAATCTTCAGAAAGCCACAATACTAAAAACCACTAGAATAGTCGAAAGTTCCTAGCAATTGACAAATGAGTTTGCTTGACTATGCCCGTACCTCAGGTTTTACCAGATTGAGCAAAGAAAAAAATAAAAAAATAAAAACTATAAATTACAATAAGAAGTACATATATACATATATAAATTGCTTGGGGGTTTCTGGGTTCAGTGTCCATTTAGAATCCAATGACGGGGGGAAGAAGCTGTTCCTGAAATGTTGAGAGTGTATCTTCAGGCTCCTGTACCTCCTCCTTGATGGTAGCATTAAGTAGAGGGCATGTCCTGCATGAAAGGGGTCTTTAATGATGGATGTTGCCTTTTTGAGGCATTGCCTTTTGAAGGTGTCCTGGATGCTAGGGAGGTTATTGCCTCTGATGGAGCTGGCTGAGTTTACTTATTTCTGCAGATTTTTACAATCATGAGCATCTGTTCCTCCATACCAAACAGCTATATAACCAGTTAGAATGCTCTCCTTGGCACATCTGTGCAAATCTGTGAAAGTCTTTGGTGACATACCAATTCTACTGAAACTCCTAATGTAATGTAGCTGCTGTCATGCCTTCTTTGTAATTGCATCAACATGTTGGGCCTAGGATAGATCTTCAGTGATATTGACACCCAGGAATTTGAAAACTGCTCACCCTTTCCACTTTGGATCCCTTGATGAGGACTGGTGTGTGTTCCCTTGCCTTCCTCTTCCTAAAGTCTGTGATCAGTTCCTTGGACTTAGTGTCTTGAAGTGCAAGGTTGTTGCTGCACCATCAACCAGCTGATCTAGCTGGCTCCTGTACACTTCCTGATCATCATCTGAAATTCTGCCAATAATAGTTACGTTGTCAGCAAACTTATAGATGGCATTTGATCTATGCCTAGCCATGGGTGTAGAGAGAGTAGAACAGTGAGCAAAGCACACATCCTTGAGGTGCACCACTTTTGATTGTCAGGAGGAGATGTTGTTTTTGATCTGCACTGACTGTGATCTGCCGGTGAGGAAGTCAAGGATCCCATTGCAGAGGGAGGTACAGATGCCCAGGTTTTGTAGCTTTTTATTTAGAACTGAAGGTATGATTGTGTTGAACACTGAGCTGTAGTCAATAAGCAGAAGCCTGATGTAGGTATTGCTATTGTCCAGATGATCCATGCCCAAGTGGAGAGCCAGTGAGATTGCATCTGCTCTGGACCTACTGTAGCTCTAGACAAATTGCAATGGCTCCAGGTCCTTGGTAGACATGTTTTATTCTAGCCATGACCAACCTCACATAGCACTTCATCATTGTAGATGGGAATGCCACTGGATGTTAGTCATTGAGACAGGTCACCGTGTCCTTCTTGGGCACTGGTCTGATTGTTATCCTTCTGAAGCAGGTGGGAACTTCCAACTCTAGCAGTGAGAAATTGAAGTTGTCCTTGTAAACTCCCACCAGTTGGTTGACACAAGTTTTTAGAGACTCACCAGGTACACCTTCCTGAAAGATGTTCCGACTTCAGCCTCTGAGGCAGAGATCACAGGGTCATCAGATGCTGCAGGGATTCACCCAGCTGTAGTTTTATTCTCCCTTTCAAAGCGTGTGTAAAAGGCATTGAGCTCCAATGGGAGTGAAGCATCACTGCATTCATGATGTTTGGTTTCGCTTTGTAGGAAGTAATGGCTGATCCATCTCTAATCTCAACTGAAATTGTTTATATGCTCCTAAAATAGCTTTCCATGGGTTGTATCTGGATTTCTTGTGTAGCTTTGGATCACTGGTCTTGAATGTCACAGATATAGCCCTTAGCAGACTATGAATCTCCTGGTTCATCCACAGTGTTTGGTTTGGATTATGTCTAACATCACCTATGGAGATCTGATTCTTTCAAGTGACTGGAGGATGAGCAGCGCAGCTGAGTAATATCCGTCATTGGTCAGAACCACTGGCAGAGAATAGAGATAGAGATTCCAGATAGAATTTCTAGTTTCTGTCTTCAGCACTTATCTCAACAGTAATCTGGTATTTAAGTAAATGGTTGTTCTTTCTCAAAACAAGTTTTGAATAGCTGAATAGTATAATTTTACTGAAAGTCAGTGTGAACTCATCAAATATAATGATTGGAGTCCAGTTATGACAGACTTGATCTCAAGTATCTATTCCTCATTCCAAATTTCACTTCAGAACATGTATTGCAGTTTTCTATGATATGCTTTATGTTCAGAGTGGTTGATGAGCCCTAAGACCCAGAAGGCAATTAGCCCTTCCTTGGCACAGACACAAATCTGAGAGCTGATAGATAGGATGAGAGCATCTTTTCCTTACCAGTGTTATATTGGACTGCACTTTAAAAGGACTCTACTTCCTTAGGAGTCCACAGAGATTTGGCATGACGTCGAAAACTTTGACAAACTTCTAGAGGTACGTAGTTGAAAGTGTATTGACTGGCTGCATCATAGCCTGGTATAGAAACACCAATGCTGTTAAATGGAAAATCCTACAAAAGGTAGTGGATCTGGCCCAGTACATCATGACTCAAGCCATTCCAACCATTGAGCACATCTACATGAAACGCTGTAGGAAGGCAGCTTCCATCATCAGAGACCTCCACCATCTGGGTACTTCTCTCACTGCTGCCATCAGGTAGAAGGTACAGGAGCCTCAGGACTCGCACCACCAGGTTCAAGAAAAGTTACTACCCCTAAACCATCAGGCTCTTGAACAAAAAGGTACAACTACATTCACTTGTCCATCTTTTGAGATGTTCCCACACCAATGAACTCACTTTGAGCACTCTTTATCTTATTATCTCATGTTCTCACTTATTGCTATTTACTTATACTTGAATTTGCACAGTATATTCATTGATTCTGTTATAGTTATTATTCTATAGATTCCTTGTGTATGCCTGCAAGAAAATGGATCTTCAGGTTGTGTATGGTGACGTATGTATTTTGATCGTCAAGTCAAGTGAAGTTCATTGTTATTTAACACATACATGTATATAACAAATATAATATATATGGAAATAAGACTATGTTTCTCCTAACTAAGGTTAAAGCACAGTAGTACACATAATACACATAGCACACGATAGCTTATGAAGGTAAGGATAAAATCTATGGATGAGTCACACATAAATAACAAATTAAAGTACAATAATATTAAATATTGTAAGGTATTGTAATAATAAAATTTACTTTGGGCTTTGAACTTTGAGCAGTAATAATTTGTTCATCATTAGTAAGAATGAACAGGGAGAGTAAAAGCCACAAAAATGGAAGGTGTTTGACAATATGTAAGCACTTAAACGAGTACTGTATAAAGGTAATTTTAGGTAAGTTTGTGCATTTACATGGATTACATGTTTAAGCAATAAGGAAACTCTTAAAGAATTCCAGAAATTGGAAGGTAATGACTGGAGTGGTATCTCAAAACCTACAGGAGCTTATATGCTGCTGATCTTTCACTTTCAGCATCCATAAAATGCATACTAAGCAATGTTTGCAGCTGGTGGCAAACATGGACAATGGATACAACAGGACAACAAGCAATCTGCTGGCAGAACTCAGCAGGTCCACAACAGTACTACTGATAGAAACTTCTGAAAACAGTTGGAAAGAGAATTGGAATGGAAGATTATGGTTCTACTGATCGGAAGGCTTCCTGTGCAACAACGTGATCACTTTTTACTTATTCTTTTTGTAGAAATCACTTCTATATCACAAATCTGAATATACAGATGTTCAAATGCAGTTAATTGTTCCCATCCCATCCAAATAGGTTCAAATGGTACAGGTGCATCATACATCTATCATTCCACTTGAATCTGTGTTCTCAGTGAACACCAGAGTTACATGAGACCATTTTGCAGTTGCTGTGAGGGCATCCTGTTGTTCTTACATTTAAAAGATCCCAACAAAAACTGGTCACCGGTAATTTTGCTGAGAAGATATTTGAAAGATGCTTTACTGAAAAGTAAAAGCAGCTATTAGTCATGGAACTTTTAAGGATTTCATAACGCTAGTTTGCTGTAATTCGGGTGAGAAGGATTGTGAAGAAGGTTTGTAAAGGATGCTTATAAAAGCTTAAAAAGATTGGTCAAGAAAATCTTGTTCTGACACATGTTGAATAATACCATAATTCTTTCTCCCCAGTTTCTGGTTACAATAATTGTTGCAAAAAAAATTCAGTAAAAGAAAACAAATTACCTTACTAATACTGCACTTTGTGTAACAGAGATACAGCAGCAATTTCCTTCTTCTTCTCACTCCTTCACCACCCCCCCCCCCCCCAATTCAGAACTAGTGATGGTTTCTTTCCCATTCCGTTCTGTGGGTTCTGAAGTGGCAGATTTAGGAACCACAGACTCTTCCACAGATGAAAAAGGAAGAGCCTAATGGGATGAGCAGGTGGGCAGCCTGTGAAGTGATGCATTCCTTTTGTCTTTTGCCTAGAGCTTTGTGTACACCCAATGCATAGACCTAACATTCCCAGCACTTTCCCCAGTTCTCCAACTCCATTTTAAACAGCTCCGTGCCAAGGATCCCATCAACTTGGCATATGTGTTCCACATATTCAGGGTATCTTTAGGTCTTCCAATATTCGATAGGTTTCAATGAGATCCCCCTTCATTCTTCTGAACTCCAGCAAGTACAGGCCCACAGCCATCAAACATTCCTCATACATTAGCCCTTTCATTCCTGGAATTATTCTCATTAACCTCCTCTTGATCATCTCAAATGCCAGCACATCTTTTCTTAGATATGGAGCTTAAAACGTCTGTACTTTTATTTTTCTACCAAAGTGCATGATCATGCACTTCATTGCATTATATTCCATCTGCTACTTCATTGCCCATTCTTCCAATCCCTCTAAGTTTTTCTGCAAACTCCCAACATCCGCAACACTATCATCCCCTCCATCTATCTTTGTGTCATCTGCAAACTTGACCACAAAATCATAAATTCTGTCATCTAAATCATTGACATGTAACGTGAAAAGAAGCAGGTGCAACACCAACCCCTGTGGAACACCACTGGTCACTGGCAGCCAATGAGAAAAAGCCCCCTTTTTTCTTTGCCTACTGCCGATTGGTCAATCTTCTATCCATGCACGTGTCTTTCCTGCAATAGTATGGGCTCTTATCTTGTTAAGCAGCCTCACATGCAACACCTTGTTAAAGGCCTTCTGAAAATCGATGTAAACAACATCCACTGACTGCCCTTTGCCTATCCTGCTTGTTATTTCCTCAATGAATTCCAACAGATTTGTCAGGCAAGATTTCCCCTTAAGGAAGCCATGCTGACTTTGGCCTATTTTACCATATGCCTCCAAGAACCCTTAAACCTCATCCTCAATAATGGACTCCAACATCTTCTTAACTACTGAAGTCAAGCTAACTGGCATATAACTTCCTTTCTTCTGCCTTTTTTCCTTCTTAAAGAATAGAGTGACATTTGAAAATTTCCAGTAGTCTGGAATAATTTCAGGATCTAGTGATATTTGAAAGATCATTACTAATACCTCCACAATCTTTTCAGCAACCTGGAGTGTAATCCACCTGGTCCAAGTGACTTATCCATCAGCTTCAGGTGATTTATTCAGACCTTTCAGCTTCCCAGTCACCTTCTCCTTAGTAACGGCAATTCTACTCACTTCTACCCGACTCCCTCAAATTTCTGGCATACTGCTAAAGGCTGACACAGTGAAGACTGACGCAAAATAGTTATTAAGTTGCCCACAATTTCTTTTTCTCTCATTACTGGCATCACTTTCTAATGGTCTAATATCCACCCTCACTTGTCCTTTACTCTTTATGTATCTGAAGAAACTTCTGGAATCCTTCTTTATATTATTGGCTAGCTTACCTTTATATTTCATCTTTTCTCTTCGCATGGCTTTGTAGTTGCCTTCTGCTGGTTTTCAAAAAATTCCCAATCCAGTAACTTTACACTAGTTGTTGCAGTATTACATGCCCTCAATTTTGCTTTTATGCTGTCTTTGACTTCTCTTGTCAACCATGGTTACATTATCCTGCCTTTAGAAAACTACTCCATCTTTGAGATGTATATATCCTGCACCTTCTGATTACTCTCATAGACTCCAGCCATTGCTATTTTGCCAGCATCCCTGCTAGATTCCCTTCTAATCAACCTTGGCCAGCTCCTCTCTCATGCCTTTATAATTCCCTTCACTCCACTGTAATACTGATACATTTGACTTTAGCTTTTCCATCTCAAACTGCTGGGTGAATTGTATCATTTTATGATCATGGCCTCCTGAGGATTCCTTTTCCTTTAGCACCCTAATCAAATCTGTTTCATTACACAACATCCAGTCCAGAATTGCCTTTCCTCTTGTCATTCAGCATTGAAGCCGCCTAAATCTGTACAAGGCTTTTTGTTCTACCAACAGAGTTAGCTGAAAGATAAAACAGAAAGTGATAGCCATGCAGCACCATGGAAAAGTCAGTCATTTTTTATTCATATGCTAGCTGCAGACATATCTGCACAACAAGGATTTTATCACTGGCTGTCTTTTGAACTGATGCCTTGCTAAGTAATTTCAGTGGGCACTTAAGCATCAATCATACTGTATCTGGAGTTACATAAAGGCTTAATGGAGAAAAGACAGTAGATTATCCTCCATAAAAGATACAAAGAAACCGGGTATATATATTTTAATAACTGTCCAGTATCTTCATAGTCATTATTGATATTACTTGTTTTTATCTTTTAAATTCCAAATTTAATTTCATTAACTGGATTTGGGGTCCAAAGGAACAAAACTGCTACTTTAAATGATTGAAGGAAGCAGAGATGTGGATTGATCTTTGGGCAGACAAACTCAATAACGTCCAAGCACATCACAAAGGTCACAGAGATATGTCACAAGAGCAGCCACACTGTGAAAGTGAGGACAATTCTGGAACCACTAATCATCTCTGATTTCATCACTAAGGTCTTTGAGATGTGTCTGAGCAAAAAATGTTCATAACAACATCAACCCGTTGAGATAAATTAATCATCAAAAGGCCCATAGAAATGAGTCTCCAAGACAAAGGCATTGTATATGGGTGCAATCCATTAAACCAAACCAGTCATCAGCCACCAAACACTCAGTAAATCACTTACATAGGTGAAATTGTTGGGAAAGGTGAAATTGGAAAATCACAGAATTTTGACTTACTGAGGGCAGAAGATAGTTGGATGAGCTGCTCACCCAAATGAATCAATGAGTCACGTCTTGCTGTATATGGATTATTTGACTTTGAATAGTATTTTGAGTCAAAGACTTAGAAGATCACAATGTAGAGTTGCAATGATTATTGTTTAGTTTCAATACATACATGTTCTGTTGAAAACAATTTAACAGGGATGTTTGTTCTCTCTCAAAAGCTCAGACAGGATGACAGGTACCTTGTGAGATGCAGGGACATTGTTATTTCACTGGCCAGATAAAGATTCAAGTTTCCCAGCTGCTGTTAGAGGATTTGAACTCAGTCCAGGCTTTTGATTAGTAATCACACATTTGTTCTGTTTACCAAAAAAACAGTGGCTGCCTGTCGCTGAACTTCGTGTTGCTTCCATAGTTACTTCTGGTGCGGAGATATCCCACCGTCATCAGATTGACATGGCAGAGCGTAGGTTGAACTTCAGAATGGCTTAAAAGGACTGTGATAGCCCACTCCAGGCTGGGATTGTAAAAGCTGTTACTTGGTGCCAAATGTCTTTGATATTCTGAAATATTGAAATATGTTTGTGTTCTATCAAAATATAATAATTATCATAATAAAAATAGAATTATTGCAACATTAAAAAATAAAGCATTTGAACATACACAAAACTAAAAACTATGAAAATTATTTAAACTAATTCAATTGAATAAAAATCTCCAATTAGCATTCTCTCAGTAGACAGTTTCTTCCATAGTGGGGTGTGTCAGGAATGGACAGGAGGAGGAGTATAGGAAACTGATACAGGACTTTGTGATATGGTGCAACTCAAACTACCTGCGTCTCAATATCACCAAGACCAAGGAGATGGTGGTGGACTTTAGGAGATCTAGGCCTCATATGTGGAGCAGGTTAAGACCTACAAGTATCTGGGAGTACAGTTAGACGAGAAGCTAAACTGGACTGCCAACACAGATGCCTTGTGCAGGAAGGCACAGAGTCGACTGTACTTCCTTAGAAGGTTGGCGTCATTCAATGTCTGTAGTGAGATGCTGAAGATGTTCTATAGGTCAGTTGTGGAGAGTGCCCTCTTCTTCGTGGTGGCGTGTTGGGGAGGAAGCATTAAGAAGAGGGACGCCTCACGTCTTAATAAGCTGGTAAGGAAGGCGGGCTCTGTCGTGGGCAAAGTACTGGAGAGTTTAACATCGATAGCTGAGCGAAGGGCGCTGAGTAGGCTACGGTCAATTATGGATAACTCTGAACATCCTCTACATAGCACCATCCAGAGACAGAGAAGCAGTTTCAGTGACAGGTTACTATCGATGCAATGCCCCTCAGACAGGATGAAGAGGTCAATACTCCCCAATGCCATTAGGCTTTACAATTCAACCGCCAGGACTTAAGAACTTTTTAAAAGCTATTATTAATGCTTTTTGAGATAGTGATTTAGATGCATATCATATTTTTTACTGAGTTAAGTATTGTATGTAATTAGTTTTGCTACAACAAGTGTATGGGACATTGGAAAAAAAAGTTGAATTTCCCCATGGGGATGAATAAAGAATCTATCTATCTATCTATCTATCTATCTATCTATCTATCTATCTATCTATCTATCTATCTATCTATCTATCATTGATTGAATGGGACCACTGTACTTGCATCCAATTCTTTCTGATTCACTAAGATCTTCAAAATAGAAAACCTCTCATTCTTACTTGATTTGGCCTATATGTGATTTCGGAGCCACTAATTTGGCTGACTCTTAAATGCCTTTTAGTATCCTGCCAGTCATCTCTTGGAAAGACATTGAGGGATGGGCAACAAATGTTCAATATCTGCCTGGAGACATCAACTATATTGTACTTTTGTCCAACTCCCTTCAAATGCACCAGTAACATTTACACCTGGACTACCTGGATTATCTGGGCCTCCATCCTATCAATGATTTTCCAGTTCTCATGCTCTTTCAAACTATAATGCACCTGTTCTTTTTTTTACTTTATATTAAAGATTATCTTCCTTTACTGACACCATGTCCCTCTTCACAGACACGGTGTGATCATCTGGAGATCTCCTTCATTTTTGTATCCTATTTTTGCCAGCCCATCAATGATAGACACTAGAACTGCTGCAGTGAAATGTGAGTGTCGTTTAGAAGGATCGGGCAGAATATTGCCTGATGAAGCTTAGCCTTATCCTTCAAGCTAGGAGACCTGTCATCCATAAGTTATCTGGCCTATACGTGATTCCAGGCCTTCTGAGTTGGATGATTCTTAACTGCCCTCTGAAATGGCCTGATATTGAAATATTTTACTGTTAAAAAGTAGAAGAAATTTTTTAAAAACAAGAAAAGAAACTGTTTTGTTTCACTTCTCCTTAGATATATAATAATGTTAAATGTATATCTGAGTGTTCAAACATGCCATCAATAAGAATGCAATAGACAATAAAACTCAGTGATGTGGGATGTAAAGGTCAATAAAATGGACTGACATGAGTAATTGCATGCAGTTCTCCAGAAGGGCCTAACCAAGCTCGAGTGTGACTTCCTCACCTTTACAATCTATCCCTTAGTATGTTTTTCTTTGGTCTGAATCTTCTTAACTGCAAATTTTAATGATGTCTATCTGCATGCAAAAATCACTTTAATCTTCGACTTCACCCCCAAATCATAAATGACCTCTTTATCTTTCCATCCGAATTTTCTGTCATCAATTAAACTGCATCATTTTGCTCATTCTACTAGTTCCTTATATCCTTCTGTAAATTATTCCCCCTCCAATATGTTATTTGTTTTAAATATGAAGAAAAAAAGGGGAAGCATCATAGAGGGCAAAGGGCAAAGAGACAAAATGAAGGAAGACAACAGATGTGCAGAGGGAAGGGGATGGGGTGAGAGGAATTAATGTGGGAAAAGGAGAGGAGATTGGGGATTGAAGGCTTAGAGGAGGGAAAGGGAGATGTTGACAAGGGAATGAGAGACAAGAGGTGACTGGAGGCATATATGAAGAAAGAGAAGACAAGAGGAAAAGGAAGTTTGGGAAAGGAAGCTGGAGCGAGAGAGAGGGAAAGTGTATCATAGATAGAGGGGGAGACACAATGAAGGACATTATAGACTTAGGGGAAGATGAAGAAACAGTGAGTGAAGGGTGTGGGTAAGGAGGAGGCATGTGGTAAGTTGGGAGTGGCATCATGTCAGAAGCTGCAGGCATTGTTTAGGTTAGGAAAGGGTGAAATCGGTGAAGTTACCAGTGCTGGTGTAACCCTCAGGTTCTGCTAGCAGCATAATCTAGGGTAGGACAGCCTCTGGCCTGGCCAAACTTCAAAAATCTTGTTTGGGTGGATGCTGCGTGATGTTTTCCCCTGTTACAAATCAGTACCACGAAATAACAAACAGTTCACAATATGCAGTTAAACGATTGAGCTTTATAATTCTTAATTTGAATATAGGTTAGTAAAGAAACAAAAAGAAAAGCTGCCTAACCACATGAAACAGTCTAATGCGCACGTTGGAGCTCACGGTTCCATCCATTCGCGGACCCTCGACATTCAAAAGTCAATGTTTAGTTTTTTTAATCACAATCTCTTGCGGAACCCTGGTGTAGAGTGAGTAATTCAAGCTTGGGGGCAGTTAATGGCAATACTCTAGGTGACTGGAAAATAAATGAAGGAATGGAATTGATCTGTGATCTGGCAATAACTAAATGAGCCAAAATGGTTTCCTTCTATACAAGAAGGAAATACGGGAATAGTACAAAGCAGAAGGAAAGCGAATTATTGGATTAGTTAATTAATATCACCTTTTTCCTTTAAGAGACATTGGACATGACATTAAATAGACCAAACTGCCATGTAGTTGAAAAAAATGCTTTCTTCAGTTTCAAAGTTTACTACTTTCATTACAAAGGATTTGCAAATAATTAGGTCTGTTTCAGGGAGCGAATAGATCAGGATGAATACCAAAATCAGCTCAACTATGCAAGCAATCCAGATGAAGGGTCTCAACCTGAAATATTGAACTCCAGTATTCTGTGTGTTGCAACTGTGCATTTGATTGTTGTGTTATTGAGCTCAATGGGAAAAAAAACAACAGCAATGTGCATTTTTTTCTGCTCTTGGTGTGACACTTTCATTTAGCTTGCTTGTGCATGAATTGCAATTTTGGAATGGAAGCCCTTTAATCAGCAGAATATATTGGAAGTATGGTATCATAGCAGATAGCACAACACTTGACAGCATTAGCTGTGAGATCAAGCTTCAATTCCCACCACTATCTGTGAGGAGATTTCATGTTCTCCCTTTGACTGCATGGATTTCCTCCGGGTGCTTCAACTTCCTCCCACACCCCAAAGTCATACAAATTAGGGTAATTAATTTGTGGGCAAGCTCTGTTGCCTCCAGCTATCCTTGATTCAAGACGACCCATTGCATTCATTGTTTCAACATACATTTGACAAATAAAGTTGATCTTTATTTTTCTTTCACTTTGTTATATTCATTGTAGCAAGTCTTAAGTTAGAAGTAGGCATGGGTGCCGTCATCACCATTTTTATTGGTACGTTTATTATTACCATGTTTCCTCTGTGAACTTCATATAAGTAGGGAATTTCTTTGTACCCTATTGTATGTGACAATATATCAACCTGAATTTGTCTGCTCCTGGTCTCCAGTGTCTTTTTTAGAAGGGAAAATATCATAAAGGGTATCAATCCATGAATACTTCTCCACATTAAATGAGCTGACTTGTTAGGAATTGGCATGAAGGAAACAAAGTTTTTTTAAAACAAGAGAGGGCAAACAAATGCCCATTTATTACATTTAAACACTATGTAACAACCAAATAGCAGCATGGATTATGAAACTGAATTCCTTTAAATCCACGCATAGCTTTTCTTTCTGGGCAAGCTTGTTTTTTCAGTAAGAATCACATCCTTCTTCAATCTTCAGACACAAACCAGAATGGAAGTTGTACTTTTTCCTCCCATTTTATTCTGAAAATGATGGTAATGACAGACACAAAACATTTGCTCCAGTTCCACTATTGTTGCCATCACAGTCAAAGTACAACTGGCAGTGCAGCTGCTTCATTTTAAACTGGCAAAGTTCACACCTAATCATTGGCCAATGTCTTCTCTCTTCAGACGCTTCTTGACCTACTGAGCATTTTCTATTTATATTTCAAATTTCCAGTCTGCAGTTTTTGCTTTTGGGTAAACAATTGCCTTTGAGAGACAGTGGCCATGCTGTGAAATACATGTATTGTGGGCTTATATGGCTGTAAATCCTCTTTTGAAGCATTGACTTGAGGATTATGCAAAACAATATTCTTCAGATACCAAGAAATGCAAAAATTACTTTGAAAACCTAATTCTGACATAGAATTACTGTTGGTTAGTCACTGCATTAAATTTAACTTTGTCTCACATTCTCTCAAGAATAGGATGATGAGTTCAGTGACCATTCCTACCTGGTTTAACCTAACTGAGAACAATGGTTTCCTGAGAGTAGAGCTGGAGCAGATGTTTTGTGCCTGTCATCAGGATCATTTCACAGTTTTAAAAGATTATTGCTGCTGTTTTAACACTTAAGTTAAAATACGTCTTTGATTTCCATCAAATCATATCTCTGTGGATTACACAAAATGCTGGAGGAACTAAGCTGGTCAGGCAGCATCTATTGAGAGTCAACACAGACAAACACACTGGAGGAACTCTGCAGGTCGGGCAGCATCCGTGAAAACGAATAGTTTCGGGCTGAGACCCTTCGTCAGGACTGAAGAAGGAGGGGGCAGGGGCCCCATAAAGAAGGTGGGGGGAGGGTGGAAGGTGCCAGGTGAAAAACCAATCAGAGGAAAGAGCAAGGGGTGGGGGAGGGGAAGCAGGGAGGGGATAGGCAGGAAAGGTGCAGAAGGAATGTAAGGGGAAAGCACTATGGGTAGTAGAAGAAGGCAGAGTCATGAGAGGTGATAGGCAGCTGGAAGAGGAGGCAGAGTGAAAATGGGATGGGGGAAGGTAGGGGGAGGGAATTACCGGAAGTTGGAGAATTTGATGTTCATACCAAGGGGCTGGAGACTACCCAGATGGTATATGAGGTGTTGCTCCTCCAACCTGAGTTTCGCCTCATCATGGCAGTAGAACAGGCCATGTATGGACATATCCGAATGGAAATGTGAAGCAGAGTTAAAGTGGGTGGCAACCGGGAGATCCTGTCTGTTGTGGAGGATGGAACGGAGGTGCTCGACGAAGTGGTCCCCCAGTCTGCGTCGGGTCTCGCTGATGTAGAGGAGGCCGCACCGGGAGCACCAGATGCAATAGATTACCACAACGGACTCACAAGTGAAGTGTTGCCTCACCTGGAAGGACTGTTTGGGGCCCTGAATGGTGGTAAGAGGGGAGGTGTAGGGACAGGTGTAGCACTTACACTTGCAGGGATAAGTACCAGGTGGGAGATCTGTGGGGAGGGACGTGTGGACCAGGCAGTCGTGGAGGGAACGATCCTTGCGAAAAGCAGAGAGAGGTAGAGAGGGAAAGATGTGCTTAGTGGTGGGGTCCTGTTGAAGGTGGTGGAAGTTGCGGAGGATAATATGCTGAATCCGGAGGCTGGTGGGGTGGTAGGTGAGGACAAGGGGAACACAGTCCCTTTTGTGGTGACGGGAGGAGGGGTGAGGGCTGAAGTGCGGGAAATGGAGGAGATGCGGGTGAGGGCATCATTGATGACGGCAGAAGGGAAACCACAATTCTTAAAGAAAGAGGACATTTGAGATGACCTCAGCATCTGCAGTGTACTTTGTGTTATCTATGAAGAGTCAATGTTTCGAGCTGAGACTCTTCATAAAGTTTGCCCTACTGAGACCCCGAGCATTTTGTGTATTGCTCAAGATTTCCAGCATCAGCAGAAACTCATGCATCTATATTTTGGTACAATAACTGCATTCACTGTAGGTATTATCCAGTTACTAATATATGTTAGTGCACTCTGCCACCAAAACTGATCTCACAAAGCTATCAGAATTGGAATCAGGTTTATCATCAGTGGCCTATGCCATGAAATTTGTTGTTTTGTGGCAGCAATACATTGCATTATATAATAATAAAAACTACCAATTACAATAAGAAATATATTTTAAAAATAATTAAATTAAATAAGAAATGCATAAAGAAGTGCAGCTTTTGCGCAGCAGCACCTCCGTACCAGATGCTGATGCAGCCACTGAGAAAGTTCCCCATGGCTCTGTGTAAATTTGTGAGTGACTTTGGTGACGTACCAATTCTCCTCAAGTTCCTAATGCAATATAGCTGCTGTTGTACCTTCTTTGTAAATGCATCAATAAACTGGGTCCAAAATAAATCTTCAAAAACGTTGACATCCATGAACCTAAACTGCTCACCCTTTCTACTTCCGATCACTCAGTGAGAACTGATGTGCGTTCCCTCAACTTCCCCTTTTTCTTGGTTTTCTGACATTGTGACACCACTCAACTAGTTGTCTATCTCGCTACAGTACATCTCCTCGTTGTCTGAAATTCTGCCAGCAACCATTGTGTCGTCAGCAAATTTACATAGTAGATTGTGCTTGAACTGTGCCCAGCCACACAATCATGGGTGCAGAGAGAGTAGAGCAGTGGGTTAAGATGCATCCTTGAGGTGTATCAGTGTTGATTGTTAGGGAGGAGGAGATGTTATTTCCAATTCGCACAAACTTTGGTCTCTCGGTGAGGAAGGTAAGGATATAGTTGCAGAGGGAAGTACAGAGGCCCAAATTTTGGAGCTTGTTGATTAGAACTGAGGATGTGATTATTTTGAATGCAGAGCTGTAGTCAATGAACAGCAGCCTGACGTAGCCTATTGTCCAAGTGCGAGCCAGTGAGACTGCATCTGCTATACACCTATTGTGTCCATAGGCAAATTGAAGTGAGTCCAGGTCCTTGCTTAGGCAGGAGTGGATTCAAAACACTTCAATACATTAAATGCGAGAGTCACTGGGACATCAAACATCAGATGTACTGTGAAATTGAAGTTGCCAAAGTTGCAACAGTCTGCTCTGGATGCAGTGTCTTGTTTTTTAAGCTTACTGGCCGAGGAATTGGGTACAGAGGTCAACACATTTAATTTGTGAATTTTCCAATCTGCTAGCTGTTAAAATCAATGATTTCCTCAGTTAATTAGCTTTTCTGCATGGAATTCAATGATTATCAGAGTTGCAACTGGAGATGTGCAGTCTCAGGGTTTATAGGATTGTGGAGTTATGGTCAACAGTGGTTATGGGTAAATTGTGGGGTTCAGGGGTACTTTAGTCTTTTAAAGAGTTGTAAGATCTCTTAAATATCTTTCAAGATGAGTTGATGCGATTGTGTATTAGCAATGCAGTGATGTCATAAGATGCATTTGATCAAAATTTGTTGCTGCTGCATTTTTCAATAGTCCTCCTTTCCTTTTAATCCCAGCTGCACAGTCTTGGGAATACCTTCTAAATTCAAGGAAGGACTTTACAATCAAAAATGCATTAAACTGCTGTCTCAGATAAAGTTCAATGTAAATTTTTTATCAATATACTACATTGAGATTCTTTTTCTTACAGGCATTCATCACAGAACAGAGAAATACAACAGAATCAGTGAAAAATTCCACACAAACAAAAACTGGCAAATAACCAATGTGCAGAAGAAGGCAAACCATGCAAATAAAAATAAATAGATAACTAATATCAAGAACATAAGTTGCAGAGTCTTTCAAAGTGAGTCCACAGGTTGTGAAATCAGTTCAGAGTAGAGGTGCATGATGTTATCCACGCTGGTTCAGGAGCCTGATGGTTGAAGGGTAATAACTGTTCCTAAACCTGGTGGCGTGGGACCTAAGGCTCCTGTACCTCCTTCCTGATGTCAGCGGTGAGAAAAGAGCATGGCCTGGATGGTCATGGGAAAAGTAAAGAATACATAGTAATGTTTGAAGAAAATCAGGGAAAATCCTGTGGTGTCTTGGCAAAATAAAGCTATAGTTTATCAGGCATTTAATTTACTGCTGGGTTTTTTTTTTGTAAATTGGCCCTCATATTTACAAAGGGCACGGTGGTAACTACATTTCCAAACCACTTTAATGGCAGGGTTCTTCACTGGGATAGCTTGAGGACATGAATAATTTTATGAGGATGCACCTACGTACTTCTCTTTTGTGGCAGCATTTTTCCCATTGTACTGAAGATTCATCTCCAATGACCATCGAGGTGCATATATCCCAAATATGAAAATACCCAAAATACCCCAATATGAAATACCCTTACTATGTATACACCTTCACATTTGATAAAGAGATATAAAACATATTTCAATGTAAAGTAGCAATCCCTTTTACTGAACTCTTCTACAGAGGGAAACAGCATTCCCAGTCAGATCCACACCAGCAGTGTCCTTTGATGTAATTTGCCTCAGAGCAAAATGGCTCACCACCACCATTTTGGACACAGCACTGCAGCCCGATCGCCTCACCATTCTCCACAAAGACAAAACAGCTCAGTCTTTTTATAGGTAGAGGAGGTGGAATATACTTTATGATTAACTCATCGTGCTACATAGACATGGCGGTTCTGTCTCAATCCTGCTCACCCAACCGGAAATATCTAGCAATCAAATGCCATCCACTTTCTCTGCCGAGGGAACTTTCCACCATCATCCTGGTAGTGGTGTGCATTCCTCCTCAGGCCAACATCATGCAGGCATTTGAGGATCTAACACCATGATCGACAGTCACGAAACAGCACAAGTAGAAGTCTTCCCTATCATTGCAGGCGACTTCAACCAGGCCAACTTGAAGAATTCTCTGCACAGCTACCACCAAAGCATCACCTGTGGAACTAGAGGAGCCAACAGATGTGACCACTGTTATACCACTATTAAGAACACTTACAGTGCCATTCAATGCCCTCACTTTTGAAAAATCCAATTACCTGGGTCTATTTCTAGAGGCAGAGACCAAACACCGTAGCACCAATGGAGGAATACTCACAGAACTGCTTTGAGTCAGTGGAATGGACGATATTCAGGGATTCATCTTCGAATCTGAATGAGTATGCTACAGTTGTCACCAACTGTGGATGAGTGTGTACTTTCGAGAACATACCAGACAAACTCAAACCAAAAGTCTTGGATGAAACAGGAGATCATAATCTGCTGAAGGCTACATCTGTGGCATTCAAGATCACTGATCCAAATTGTACAAGAAGTCCAGGTACAACCTATAGAAGGATACTTTCAGAATGAGAATAAAGTACCGATTGAGGTTACAAATGGAATTGGATGCACAGGTTTGAGGCCATTATTTTCTACAAAGCGAAATCTTAACATCATGAACGGTTGTGATACAAATGCCTTTTATACATTTTTGAAAGGGAGAATAAAACTACACCTGTGTGAATCCCTGCAGCATCTGGTGACCCTGTGATCTCTGTCTCGAAGGTAATCTACTGCTGCCACGAAACAACAAATTTCACAATGTGCTAGTGATACTAAACCTAATTCTGATTCTGACTCTGATTCTCAGTGGCTCTGTTGGAACCTTTCAACCTTAAAATCTCATTTACCTGGATATCTAATTAATTGAAATAATATTATTTGAGATGCAATGAGTTCCAATATTATGGTTTAAATATCTGGAGTTTAAAATTGGTTCTGCGCATCACTTGTAGTTCACATCAAATTTATCAACATTGGGATCAAATTATTTACATACCAGTTATGTGATGGTTCATTATGATAAAGGCCTTATTACAATTGTGTAAAATGACTTGCTAATGAATGCTGCAAATTTTATACAACATGATCATGTCTTAGGAGTAGTGTGGTGGTAAAGATCTGCTGCCTGACAGCTCCAATGATCCAGACCTCTGACATTATCAGTGTGCTGCTCCAGTTTCCTCCCACATTCCAAGTGCATGCAGCCTTATAGGCCACTTTTAATCAACCACTGTTAATTGCCCCTTGAATGTATATCGGTCTGAGATAGGATCTGGGAGAGAGTTGAGTGCATGTGGGAGAATAAAATCAATGCCAGACCAGTGTTATTGAGTGCTTTGTGGTCTGTTTTAAGTTGTTTTATCAAAGGGCCTATTTCCATGCTGCCTGACTCTATTACTTTTTATTGATATCAGAAAGCATGACATATATATAAAGCACTTGGGAATAATCATTGTATTCAAAATGTTACTTTCAGTTCTGGTTACTTTTAACATTTTGTCTTTATTAGTATCTTCAGAAAGTATCTAGCTTCTTGACCTATGATATTTTGGAGCTATTTAAAAATTCCTCTTCTTCTTTAGCAGTTCCAAATGTTTGAGAACAAGTGACTTTCTACTCCCATTCTATATTCTGAGGTGACCAAACAATCTTACTGATAGATTCTGACACTGGTGGGGCAGCAGGAAGTTGACGGGGTGGATACTATAGAGGGTACTGGTCCATTTTTGAAGGACCTATACATGCTCTTGGCAGAAAATGTACTTCCTGTCTTTCCAAATACTCCTTCCCTGTTTTGATCAGTGTGGGTCTATGATTCTCACAAGTTGGTAAGGATGTTATATATATTCAAGAACTTCTCAGTAACATCTTTAGAGCACTTTCTCTGTCCTAAAATCTCTAGAGCTCCAAGTAGACAGCCTATTTTACAAGGCTGGTGTAATTAGAGTCACTGTATTTGGGAAGTTGCATATTTGTTTATCCTGTTAGAGCTTTCAGCTCCCTACAATAACATGGATTGTTGACCTCATAATCCACCCAGTTATGATTTTGAACCTAATTGTTCACCTACACTGCACTTTCTCCGTGGCTGTTACACTTTATTCTGGACTCTGTCAGTGTTTTGACTTTTACTACCTCAATGCACTGTTACCCTAGTTTTCACAATATTGAGCGGATGAAGGGAACAGATATTAGAGAGTAGATGTATATGTGGATCTTTTCAATGGAAAACACAAAGAAAGAAGTGGAATTATTGGTGTAGGTAGTGGATTTGGCTAACCCTTGAAATGGGGAAAATAATAAATGAAGCTGCAAAGATATTATTTCATTGGAAACAAATATATAGAAAATCCTTTACAGATTAGATTGCTCTTATAGTGTTAATTCATAACACCAGTAAAGTTGATAATTCTATACATCTCATTCATAGCTCATCTGCAAATTATGATTCTGAAAGTAATATATTAGAGAGAGCAGATGCTATAAGTACATGTAAATTAATGATGTAATAATAATTTGACTCACCAAGGACATGTGTCACACTCGCTGGAAATAAGATCATTTGTGTCTTAATTCTGTGCCCCAGTGCCAGTCATACTATAGCCTCGTGAACCGCTTCAGTGAAGCTCAATGTAAACCAGAGGAAGAGTAGTACATCCCTAGCACTAACTTGAATGAGAGTAGTAAGACCAAACCTTTGTTGGTCGGAGTCTTGCACCTCTTTATGCCAGAGCAACTGTGATGCAATATTCAATCCAAATCCCAGCTCAAAAGCTTTTGCACATTTCGTTCTTCCATGGCTAATAATCGTTGGTCCTCCATTCGGTATGTCTGCCGATCCATTTGTCCTGCCTTTGATGTCAGGCCTCCAGCTCTTGGAGAGTGAGTGGTCATGAATCCACAGGCCTGCTGGAAGTGACTGTGACATGTTCTGCAGCGTGTGTGAAGATGACCTTGTCCTGGAGGGGAACCCCAAGCATACATGATGATACAAATATTTCATATGATCAGAGGGCATTTCAGGGAACCTGAGAGGAAACTCCTTCACACAGGTAGTGGTATGAGTGTGAAACATGATGCCAGCAGAAGTGGTGGATGCAGGTTTGATTTCAACATTTAAGAGAGATTTGGATAAGTAATAGACAATAGGGGTATAGAGGGCTGTGGTCTAGGTGCAGAATGATGGACTAGGCAGAATAACAGACTACATTGGCTGAGGAGCATGCTTCTGTGCTGTAGGGCTCAATGACTCTTTGACATAGTGAAGTGACATTATCATGAGCTGCCACATAAATGTGCACTTCAGCAGAACCGATGGGACACATAACAACTGGTGACTAGGGTTGGAAAAGTTCCAAGAAAAAAAAGCATTGTGAAAGTAATTAGTGCTGGAGTTTTTATTATTTCCTTGGGGGATCTGTGTAACCTCTGCGGGTTCAAGGGAAAGTGGCAACAAAAAGGCAGGAAGTAAATTGCAGACATTAAATCTCCTGACTGCAATCTCTATTAGTACACTCTTCATGGGTTCTTTGCAAATTATAAGTATGTGTGTGTAGTTATAAGCTGCAAATGTTACAGGGTTTACTTCAGCCAAGCTGTTAACACTACTGATCTTGATGTTGCCTAAACTGGAGAGCACCATAGAATCATGTAAACACATAACATGGTGACAACCCCTTCCACCTACTTGATCTGTGCAGACCATCAACCACCCATTTACAGTATGTTATTCCACTTATATTCTCCCCAGTTTGATTTTCCCCAATTCTATCATTTGCACATGAAGGATAATTAATCTACCAACACACATGTTTTTGAGATTTGGAAGGAAAACAGGAGCACATGAAGGATGTCCTACCCCAATGGTTACAAGGTGAATATGCAAACTCCACACAGAGAGCACCAGAAGTCAGAATTGAATCTCTGGTATTGTGAGACACCAACTGAAACATAAGACAATTCTTTGAGGAAGAGTATGTTAGAACCACCAGCTGAGCAAGTAGGAGACTCAGCCACGGAACTAAGGTGAAGCTGACTATTTCTGCAAAGCAATCTGCAATAATGTGTATAACATATTGTATGAAGACTTACAAATAGTAACGTATGTGGACTATTGGATTTTTGGAGTTCAGGAGGTGCAAGCTCCAGGAACAAATAATATCAAAAGAAGCACACAACTGAGAAGTGGTAAAAAAGAACATCGACAGATCAAGTCCACAAAGACTATGTGTGATTGTGAAAAATGATTGCATACATTTTCATCAAAGAATGTTGCTTAGTGGTATATACACAGCTATGGCATTGATCCTCTGGGCAAGGAACATAGTGACATCATTTCATACATACATGTAACATAAATAGCTCATCGAGTGAGTTCCTTGCTTTTAGAGTTGGAACAGCCTATTCATTGAAAGCTTGTGTATCCCATAGTTATCACTGTTTGTGGAATTTACCTGCACTCTAGAAGTAGCATGCATTACAACTACAGTATGTCACTGCCATTGACTGGTAGATCCATGCAGACCAGACAGAAAGAAGGAAGAATGCAGAGTGCAACTGTGCAAAATGGGCCTACAGAGTTGAAATGAAATGTCGCTGGCAGGAAGTTGCCACAGTGATCACTTGGAACAAGTTGGGCAAAATCCTAGAGCAGTGCAGGAAAACTTTTAAAGACCTCACTTGTTTTGTGAAGGCAAATGTTCTGTTCCTTCTCAATCCAGCTGAGAAATTCAACTTTAAAGCACAGATAATCCCTTCACAGCAGCAACAATCATACAGCTCATAGTTCAAAACACACTCTTGTAGACACCTTTAGAGGAATACAAAGTAGGTTCACCCCTTACAGCAACAGGACTCAATAGATCTTTACCTTTAATGGAGCTGAAGATAAGGAGAAAGTTTCTTAGCCATTTTAGAAGTCTTTTCCTCCTGTAAAGTGCAAGATTTGTCTGTGTATATGTGTCTGTCATTTGGACATTCATCCTAATTGTGCTATGTCTTCCACCTTCCTTTTGTCTTTATTGTTTTCTGAGCCAAGGGAAAGATTAACTGTCTGGAAATTGAATTGCCTCCATCCCCTACCACCTGAATACCCAGAATGAGGAACAGAGATGGGGAGAAAGTGACAGAACTATGTCATTGTGTCTGACACCATCAAACACCTCAGTGGTTGAAAAGGACAGCTTTTCCTAGTTTTATATGCAGAACAAGCATTAGTGGGCTGTAATTACACCCGAAGTTACAGGAAAACTTGTGTAGCAATTTACTGGTCAGATTACACATCAATTCTGCACTGATTGAGGGCAGTAATAGGAAAGTATAAATGGGATCTGAAACACAGAGGCATACATTTAAATTAATTGGTTTCAAGATTAGGAGATGAGGAAATATTGCTATCTAGAGAGTGGTAGAGGTCTAAAGCGGGCTGCCTAATGTATGGTATCAGCAGAAACTCCGTCTCGATCCTGACTTCTGGGGCTGTCTATGTTGAGCTGGACTCTTCTCCTCATGATCCCATAGCTTTTCTATGCATACTCCGTATCTTAGTCTTCCCACATGCTAAAGGCACACTGGTTAGTAGACTAACTGGTAAATTGTCAAAGTGTAGATGAGTGGTGGAGGAATCAGTATGGAATTGATGGGCAAGTGGAAATAAATGCAAAAACAAAATTGATGGGATTATAAAACGCAAACACGAGGAAATCTGCAGATGCTGGAAATTCAAGCAACATACACAAAATGCTGGTGGAACACAGCAGGCCAGGCAGCATCTATAGGGAGAAGCACTGTCAATGTTTCGGGCCAATACCCTTCGTCAGGACTAACTGAAAGAAAAGATAGTAAGAGATTTGAAAGTAGGAGGGGGAGGGGGAAATCCGAAAAGATAGGAGAAGACGGGAAGGGGTGGGGTGAAGCTGAGAGCTGGAAAGGTGATTGGCAAAAGGGATACAGAGCTGGAGAAGGGAAAGGATCATGGGACAGGAGGCCTCGGGAGAAAGAAAGGGGGAGGGGAACACCAGAGGGAGATGGAGAACAAGCAAAGAGTGATGGGCAGAGGGAGGAAAAAAAAGGGAAGGGGAAATAAATAAATTAGGGATGTGGTAAGAAGGGGAGGAGGGGCATTAGCGGAAGTTAGAGAAATCAATGTTCATGCCATCAGGTTGGAGGCCACCCAGATGGAATATAAGATGTTGTTCCTCCAACCTGAATGTAGCTTCATCTTGACAGTAGAAGAGGCCATGGATAGACATATCAGAATGGGAATGGGACGTGGAATTAAAATGTGTGGCCACCGGGAGATCCTGCTTTCTCTGGGGGACAAAGTGTAGGTTTCCCACCAGCCTCCGAGTCCAACGTATAATTCTCTGTGACTTCCGCCACCTCCAACGGGATCCCACCACCAGACACATCTCTCCCTCCCCCACCCTTTCTGCTTTCCGCAGGGATCGCTCCCTATGCAACTCCCTTGTCCATTCGTCCCTCCCATCCCTTCCCACCGATCTCCCTCCTGGCACTTATCCTTGTAAGCGGAACAAGTGCTACACCTGCCCTTACGCTTCCTCCCTCACCACCATTCAGGGCCCCAGACAGTCCTAGGTGAGACGACTCTTCACCTGTGAGTCGGCTGGTGTGGTACACTGTGTCCAGTGCTCCCGGTGTGGCCTTTTATATATTGGTGGGACCCGACGCAGACTGGGAGACCATTTCACTGAACACCTACGCTCACCACAGATTCACCACACTCTGGCTAAAGAAACTCCTCCTCATCTCTGTTCTGAAAGGACCCCCCCTCTGTTCTGACTCCTCCACCATAGGCAACATCCTCTCCACAACTACTCCATCAAAGCTTTTCCCCATTCGATAGGTTTCAATGAGGTCACCCCTCATTCTTATGAATTCAAATGAATACAGGCCCTGAGCCATCAAACGTTCTTCATATGACAAGCGATTCAATCCTGAAATAATCTTCATGAACCCTCTTCGAAACCTTTCTAGTTTCAGCATATCCTTTCTAAAAGGCCCAAAACTTCTCACAATACTTCAATCTTTTATAAAATCTCAGCATTACATCCTTGTTTTTATATTCTAGAACACTTGAAATGAATACTAACATCATATTTGCCTTCCTCACCACAGACTCAACCTACAAAATAACCTTTTGCGAATCCTGCACAAGAACTCCCAAGATTCTTTGCACTCAGATTTTTTATTTTCTCTCAAATTAGAGAATATTCAACCCTTTCATTTCTTCTACTAAAGTGCATGACCATACACTTCCAGATATTGTATCCATCTGCCATTTCTTTGCCCATTCTCCAAATCTGTCCAAACCCTTCTGAAGCCTCCCTAATTCCTCAAAACTACCTGCCCCTCCACCTTTCTTCATATCATCTGAAAACTTTGCAACGAGGCCATCAATTCCACCATCCAAATCATTGACATATAATGTAAAAAGAACTGATCTCATCTCAGACCACTGTGGAACACTACTAGTCAATGGCAGCCACTCAGAAAAGGCTCCCTTTATTCCCACTCTTTGGCTCCTGCCAGTCAGCCACTGCTTTATCTATGTGAGAAACTTTCCTGTAATGCCATGGGCCTGTAGCTTGTTAAGCAGCCTCACGTGTGGCACCTTGTCAAAGGCCTTCTGAAAATCCAAACACACAACATCAATCGATTCTCCTTTGTCTATCCTATGTGCTATTTTGTCAAAGAGTTTCAACAGATTTGTCAGGCAAGATTTTCCTTTGAGGAAACCATGCTGACTATGCCTATTTTATCATTTGCTTCGAAATACCTTGAAACCACATCCTTAGCAATTGACTCCAACATCTTCCCAACCACTGAGGTTATAATAACTGACGTATAAAAACATAGAAAATCTACAGCACAAATCAGGCCCTTCGGCCCACAAAGTTGTGCCGAGCATGTACCTACTGTAGAAATTACTAGGCTTACTCATAACCCTCTATTTTTCTAAGCTCCATGTACCTATCCAAAAGTCTCTTAAAAGACCCTATCGTATCTGCCTCCACCACCGTTGCCGGCAGCCCATTCCATGCACTCACCACTCTCTGAGTAAAAAACTTACCCCTGACATCTCCTCTGTACCTACTCCCCAGCAACTTAAACCTGTGTCCTCTTGTGGCACCACTTCAGTTCTGGGAAAAAGCCTCTGACTATCCACACTATTATTTCCTTTCTTCTGCCTCTCTCCCTTCTTGAAGAGTGGATTGACATTTGCAATTTTCTAGTCTTCTGGAACCACTCCAGAATCTGGTGATTCCTAAAAGATCATTATTAATGCCTCCACAATCTCTTCAGCCACCTCCTTCAAAACCTTGGGTTGTACATAATTTTGTGCAGGTGATGTATCTACCTTCAGACTTTTCATTTTCCCAAGAACCTTTGCCCTAGTAATGGTAACTTCACACACTTCATGACCCCTAATACCATACTGCTGGTGTCTTCTGCAATGAATACTGATGCAAAATACTTATTCAGTTCATCTGCCATTTCCTTGATCCCTATTACTACCTCTCCAGTAATGTTTTCCAGAAGTCCGTTATCTATTTTCACCTCTCTTTTACACTTTATGTATCTGAAGAAACTTTTGGTATCCTCTTTAATATTACTGGCTAGCTTACTTTTGTGTTTCATCTTTACCATCTTAATGACCTTTTTTTAGTTGCCTTTCGTTGATTTTTAAAAGCTTCCTAATCCTCTAACTTCCCACTATTCTTTCTCTATTATATGCACTCTGGCTTTTATGTTGGCTTTGACTTCTCTTGTTAGCCACAGTTGTCACCTTGCCTTTAGAATTCTTCTTTCTCTTTGTGATGAATATATTCTCTGCCTTTTGAATTGCTTCCAGAAATTCCAGCCATTGCTGCTCTGCCCTCATCCCTGCCAGTGTTCTTTCCCAATCAGTTGTAGCCAACTCCTCTCTCATGTCTCTGTAATTCCCTTTACTCCACTGTAACACTGATACATCTGACTTCAGCTTCTCCTCCTCAAATTTCAAAAAATGGTAGGATGCTAAGAAATGATGATCAACCCATAGAACTTGGAGTTAAAGAACATAATTTTCTGAAAGTGACAACACCGATAATTAATTTTGTGTCTCATGTCTTTTCAGACTAAGAGGCTGTGCAGAAGGATGCAAATTTCATGGCTTGGTTCATCCTCAGCAGCCATTTAACATAGGACTCTCAGCTGCAAGGAATGTTGCCAGGGCTACACACTGAGAGAGGCATCAATTCCCACTGGAAGGTCAACTACTCAGTGAAAGACACACTTTAGTCTTCCCCAGAACTTGTTGGTCTTCCAGCACAGAAGGATTTCCGTTAGGGAATGCTGCTGATTGGCACATACCAGGCTGCTAATATTCATGCTGAGAGATGCACTGGAGATTGGTGCAGCTAATGTAAAGGCTCTTTGGAGAAGGACCACAGTATGGGCTCCTTTCACTACATGACACAGAGGGGCTGAGTCAGGTGAGAAAGCTTCTCAGACAAGGAGAGAGCCTATCACCCCGAGGGGCCATATAGGAAGCAATAGTGCTACACTTGTAAAAAATAAGTTAACATCATTGAATTTAATGACTATGAATGTAAAAGTTTTGTAAAGCTTCTTCCTTTAACTATATATGAATAAAGTTTACTTTTGAAATATAAAAAAACCTAGGGATGTGAAGAAGACATATGGCATTCTTGCTTTTATAGAATATAAAAGGAATAAGGCCCAGACTATCTATCTTGCCTGGCACTGAAAACTCGTGTCAACCAACTGGCTGGAGAGTTCAAGGACATCTTCAATATCTCACTGCGGTGGACTGAATTCTCATCTGCTTCAAAACAGCAGCAATTATAATGGTTCCCAAAAGTAAAGTGAGCTGCCTCATTGTCGATGACCAGGTAGCACTCACATCTGCCATTGTGAAATGCTTTGAGAGGCTGGTTATCACTAAAATTAAATCCTGTGCCTGCTGCAATTCACCTATCCCCACAACAGGTCTATAGTGGATGTGATCTCACTGGCTTTCCACTTGGCTTTGGAGAACCTAGACAACAGCAAAACATACGCTATGTCAGGCTGCTGTTTATCATTTAAGGCTTAGCATTTAATACCATCATCTTTTCAGTATCAATCACCAAGATCTAGATCTGTACCTCTGTACCTCCTTCTGCAATTGGATCTTCAGTGGGAAACAACAGTTAGTATAGACTGTCTCGCTGACAATCAACACAGATGCACCTCAAGGATGTGTACTTCTCCCACAGCTCTACTCCATCTAGTCTCATGACTTCATGGGCAGGCAAGCTCAAATGTCAACTATAAATTTGCTGCTGACATCACTGTTGATGGCAGAATCTCAGATGGTGATGAAAAGGCATGTACAATCTAGACAGATTAAGTGGTGTTGCAACAACAAACCTTGCACTCAACATCAGCAAGACCGGGTAATTGATTGCGGTCTTCGGGAAGGGGAAGTCGGGAGAATATACAGCAGCACTCATCGAGAGGTCAGTGTTGGAAAGCATGAGCAGTCTCAAGTTCCTGGACATCAACATCTCAGAGGATCTGCCTGGGACCAGCTTGTGTGTTTTGTCTGAAGCGGCAGAGGCTAATGGAGATCTGATAGATGTTTATAAGATTATGAAAGGCATAGCTAGAGTAGGCAGCAAGTATCTTTTCCCCAGGGTTGTAATGTCTCATACCAGAAGGCATGCTTTTAAAGTGTGTTACGTAAACCCCGTAACCAGGTAACTTACCAGCAAAGATAGATGGATCAGCTGAGTCGGATGCTACTATTTTCAAACGTTTTATTCAACAAGGGCACAAACGTATGGTTAATACAAAACATTCAGATCGTCAAAACTCAATCTAAAACACCGGTGTAACCATAATCAATCAGAAATAAGCTCTACAGTTGTCTAGGGGGTAATACTGAGTCCAACGGAAGTCTAAAGAGTCACTCAGAAGTTTGCAGGCTTTTTCCTTTATAATTTAGAAAAGATGCACACTTGCCCGTCGTCTTGGCAGAGCAAATCCTTGGAATCAGGGGAGCAGACTTCCCCGTTGTTATTTAAAAGCAGTCTTTCGTTGGTTTTAGCCACAGATTCAAATTCGGAATCTAGCGCACGTGGCTTCCTTCAAAATGGCGTCCCGCTCCCACGGGAATCGATCTCGTGTCTCCTGGGTGCGTCTGCTGGGTGCGTCTGCTGGGTGCGTCTGAGGGTCCTCCCCTCAGACCCGCCTTTATACTTCTTCACGGGATCGCAGGTGTCAATCAAGTTGCAGGTAATGCGATCTCTCTCTCAACCAGCCCACTTTGCCCGAGGGCTTTTCACGTGGTCTCCATGAGACAATAGTCAAAGTCACCTTTATTCTGCTTCTTGGGAGAACGTGGTCTTCCGCACGTCTCTCTCTCTTGGGTCAGTTGACCCCCCTTAACTAGAGTTCTTGCGATTTTCACAAAGGAGGGGGCCAACGGCATAACAAGTGAGAAAAGGTAAATTGAAAGGAGTGGTGCAGTGCAATTTTTTTACGGAGTAGCGGGTGCCTGGATGCACTGCCTGGGGTAGTGGTGGAGGTAAATACAATAGAGGCATTCAAGAGGCTCTGAGAAGGTGCCAGATAGAAAAGGATATGGGCACCGTGTAGGCAGAAGGGGTTATTTTAGTTTAGCATTACTAATTTTATCAGTCCGCCACAACATTGTGGGCCTGTTCCTGTGCTGTTCCATATTCTATGTTCTATGACATTCATCAAGGTGTTGTCTGGATTGGAAGATTCTAGTTAAGCAGAGCGAGCTTTAATTGGCAAGGCTTGTTTTCCTGGAGCAAAGGAAGCTGAGAGTTGACCGGATAGCAGTATATAACATTGTGAGAAGCATAGATAGGCTGAATAGTCCCCAAATGTCAAAAACTAAAAGGCGAATGTTTAAGGTGAAAGTAAGTTTATAATCATATAACAATTACAGCACGGAAACAGGCCATCTTGGCCCTTCTAGTCCATGCCGAACGTTTACTCTCACCTAGTCCCACTGACCCACACTCAGCCCACAACCCTCCATTCCTTTCCTGTCCATCTATCTATCCAATTTTACTTTCAATGACAAGTTTAAAGGTGATCTGAGGGCTAAGTTTTTAAAGAGAGGTTGATAACTGAATAGGCTACCAGAGGAGGGAATCAAATAACTTAAAAAGCAGTTACAGAGACATTTAAATAGGCAAAGCAGAAAAGGATTATAGACCTATGTAATTTGGGAAAATGGGATTAATATAGATGGGCTAAAAAATTCAGCATTGATGTGATGAACCTAAGGTCTCATTTCTGTTTTGTACGACTCAATGAATCTGTGACTCTATAACTCCCCATTCCCAACCACACTCCCTCCATCACACACAACAACAATCTGTCTACTTTTTAACTTTCCCACTTCTAATGAAAGTTCATTGATATGATGGGTCAGCTAAACTTATTTCTGTTTCCATCCTCCAACAAATTAATGCTAACAAACACCATATCTATTAATCTATTAAAAGATTACATATTTTTTACTCTACCTGTTGCTACAGTCTACTATTACTATTACTATTACTATTACTCTGACTAATCCTTTCCTTATTCAGATATAATTCATAAGAGTGATAATTATGTCACTCTTATTCTGCAAGTACCTGGGGGTGCACCTGGATGACAGACTTGAGTGGAGCACAAACTCAGAGGCTGAGTACAAGAAGGACCAGAGTTACCTCTACTTCCTGAGGAGACTGAGGTCCTTTGGAGTATGCAGGCCTCTCCTTCACATGTTCTACCAGTCTGTTGTCACCAGCACAATCCTCTATGTGGTGGTGTGCCGGGGCAACAGGCTCAATGAACTGATAAGAAAGGCTGGCTCTGTTACAGGAGTCAAACTGGACACACTGGAGGCTGTGGTAGAACGAGGGACCCTACAGAAAATCCTGGCAATTCTGGACAATGTTTCTCACCCTCTGCATGCCACCTTGGCAGAACTGAGGAGTACTTTTAGTACTAGACTATGGCAACAGTGCTATATGAGGTCATTCTTACCCTTGGCCATTAGGCTCTATAATGAATCAACCTGTAGCCGGGAAGTGATGACCCCCCCCCCCCCCACCCCGTTAGACTTTTTGAGGTAACTTATATTTTATTCATTCTTACCTGATTCTTTTTTTGTCTGTGGCTCAGTCTCAGTAATTTCTAATAAATCTTTTTGTTATAGGTATTGTATTCATTATTGTTCAAATTGTTTAACTTTGTTTCAAAACATATGGTCTTCTGTTCCATTACTCTGTTTATTTTCAAGCCATTTAGAGGTATGCATTCCCTTGGTTTAGCCTGTTTCATGCTCTTCATGTTTAACTCATACTTAAGCTTATTTCATGTTTATTTATAACTTGCTGCAGTGCTACCCACCTTTTCACTGGAATATTGGTCTTACTCCTGTCGAGGTGGAGCCTTTCCTCTCCCAATGTTCAAGCGGGTCCCCCATGAAAAGTAATCTAACACCACTTCTTTAGCCATACATTAGTTCTCTCAGTTTGATGGCAAGTTGCATATGGGTTATACTGCAGTCCAACTAAAAGTCTTACTTTTAAATGTAGTTGCTAGTTCAAGACACTCCATCAATAGAACATCTCAGTCCCAGTTTCTACAAATAGCATTTTTCCCCCTTTTAAAACTTCTCATCTCATACTTCTGCACCCTCCCACCCCATCCGTCCACCCCCATGGGTGGCTCAAACATCCTTAAAGACAGTAACGTTGCTGCTCAAATCATTACATTTTTTATTTAGTTTCCCTTGAGAACTGGAAAGAGGTACAGGAGCCTTAGATCCCACATGACCAGGTTCAGGAACAGTCATTACCTTTTAACCATCAGCTCCTGAATCAGTGCTGATAACTTCACTCACCTCAACTCTGTACTGATTCCACAACCTATGGACTCACTTTCAAAGTCACTACAATTCTTGTTCTTCGTATTATTTATTTACTCTGTTATTTATTTTTTTACATGCACATTCTGTCTACTTTTGCGCATTGGCTGATTCCCAGTCATTGTGCATAGATTTTTATTGAATCCATTATATGGCTTTGTTTTACTGTATATGTCTGCAAGAAAATGAATCTCATTGCGGAGTATGGTGACATAAGCACACTGATAATAAATTTACTTTGCACTTTGAAATTGCAGTAAGTCAATAAAACAGGCCTTCTTTTGTCCTGGAGCATCTGTTCTGCCAGTGGCCTGAGTGTTGTCATTATCATGCATACCAGTTTTTTGAAAATGAGTCCCAGTATGAACTCCATAGGGCCTGCAGATGCTGTAATCTGGAGCAACACACAAAATGCTGGAGGACTAGACTAATGCAGGATCTCGACACGTAACTTCATGACCTTGATAACAGAAGATTGGCTGTGGATTTTGAAGTTGGTTAACTCTTCCTCGATCTGTGCCAGTCACTCTTTAATTCAATTTAAAATTGTACATCGTTACTATTTGACAAAGGAGTGACTGTCTAAAATGTTTCCTAATGTTGATAGTCAGTGTGACAGATGTAAAGCTGAGACAGCTACATTGACACATATGTTTTGGTCGTGTTCTGTATTGAAACATTTTTGGAAGTCTATTTTCTCTACAATTTCTAAAGTTTTAAAAAATAATTTACAACCTAATAAATTGACAGTTTTATTTGGTATAATCCCTCAGTGTATTCATGGTATTTCTCCATCAGACCAACATGTAATTGCATTTGTTACATTATTGGCCAGAAGGGCTATTTTGTTGAAATGGAAAGATGCTTCTGCTCCTACTTTGATACAATGGTTTTCTCAGGTGACGTTATGTCTTAGTTCGGAGAAAATCAGAAATCGAACTTTTGGTCCTCGATTTGATTTTGAGAAAAGGTGGTGTTCATTTGCCCACTACCATCATCTGATTTGAGTTAATTAATATGATTTCCTTCCTATTTTTCTTTAAATGGATTTGAATTGGCGGATTGATTCTTTTATAGAAGCTTGTATGATGCATAGCTCCGGGGTTGTGCTCGCAATGGGGTTTTTTTCTTGGTTTTTTTTTCAGTTAGTAAGGCTTTTATTATTGATATATCGCTTCACTTTGTTAATTAGTTATTGGCTAATTTAATTCTTCATGGCACATAATGACATATTGACTTAATGTATCTTTTCTGATCTTCAATAATAATTAGTAAAAAAAGATTTTAAAATGAAAATGTAACTTCAACTGTCCATTTCCCTTCATGGATGCAGCCTGACCCACTGAACTCCAACATTTTGTGTATTGCTCAGGAAGGATCTCAGCTCTAAACAATGTCTTCTAACATTTTGTGTGTGTTGCAACTCACACAAACTGCTGGAGGAACTCAGCAAGTCAGGCAGCATCTATGGATGGGAAAAACTAATTGACGTTTCTGGATGAGACCATTCATCAAGATTTCCAAAATTTATTGTGTTTATATTTTATATGTGTTAATGAGCATGTAGGGGGTACAATTAGTAATTATACAGTTGACACTAAAATTGGCAGTCATTGATAGCAAAGAAGTTTCTTTTAGGATAGAGGGGGACACATACCAACCAGAAAATAGGGTAGAACAGATCCAGATGAGATTTAATCTGGGCAGCTGTGAGGTAATGCACATTGGAAGGTCAAATTCCATTTGGATATATAGAGTAAATGGCCCTGACAGTGGTGACACGGATGGACAATGCAGTGAAAAAGGCATTCAGAAAACGTGCCTCATAGGCAGTGTTTATTCTCACTGGAACATACTATGGGATATTGAAGGGTGACCATGGAGAGACTTATGAAATTATCATCAGCATGATGAGTAGGCAGTCAGAATCTTTGTCCAGGGTACGAAGTCATAGTGTTAGGTAAGAGGAATGAGTTTTAAAGTGGATTTGAGGGGTTGTTTTTTTCCAGACAAGGGCTGGTGAAAATTAGAAGTGAGCTTCTAGCAGCGGCAGTGAAAGCAGATATTGATATAACATTTAAAAGGCACTCGGACAAGTACTTGGACAGAAAAGAAATAGATGGTACCAACCTAATGCATGCACATGGGATTAGCACAGATAGCATCACAGTCAGTATGGATGAAGTGGGCTGCGTGGACCTGTTTCTGCGCTGTACATTTCTCTACTTCTATCAGTCAATGGTGAAATATCAAAACTACATACTTGTAGCTCTTCCAATTGCCATTATTTCATCACTAGCTGTAATATGTATTTTTGATCATGTTTTCACTGAGATAAAGATTACTTTTATTTGCCACATGTACATTGAAACATCATTTGCATCAGGAAAAAGTCGCAGTCCCACAAATTAATCATTCTAATTTGCATGTCTTTGGAGTGTAGGTGGAAACTGAAACACCCAGAGGAGATGCATGCAATCACGGGGAGAAAATAAAAACTGCTCACAGACAGTGGTAAGGATTGAAGCCCGATCTCACAGCTAGCACAGTAAAGTGTTGTGCTAACCTCTACGATACCGCAACTCCCATATAGTCCGTTGATTAAAGGGTTATCCTGCCATAAATACAATTCAGGCACAAGCAAGCTAAATGAAACTGTCACACCAAAAGCAGTAAAAAATACACATTACTGTTGCTTTTGTTCCATTCAGCTCAATAACACAACAATCAAGTGCACACAAGTTGCAGCACACAAAATGCCAGAGGAACTCAGCAGGTCAAGCAGCATACTTAGAGGGGAATACACAGTTAATATTTCAGGTAGAGACTTTTCCTCTGGGCAGATTGCTCAGTTGACCTGATTTTGGTGTTGATCTTGATGCAACATAGCATGCCCACAACTTAGTAACCCTAACCCAGACAGTATGTCTTTGGAAAGTGGGAGGGAACAGGAATACCCAAAGGAAGCCCATACATTTTCCTGATAGACAGCAGAACTGAACCGGCCCGGTTATGCTAACAGCTACACTACCATGTCACACAGATTGTTGACATCCACTTTGGTGGTTTAAGTACATCGTCAAGATCACGTCCTTGGAACTCCGCCATCGGGCTTGAATGACCTTTCGACTCAAAGTAAATTTGCTCACATTGTGTTATCCAATGAGCATTCACACAAAGCAAAGATATCTGGACGATACATACACGTGGACAAAATTGGCACTAACTTTTGGCATCCTCTAGAGTGGAATAGTCAGCTCTTGTGAATTATTCTGCAAGCACTCTACCTATAAATAATTGAAGTTCATCCAAGTATTGAGGCAGCCAGAATGGTCTATTAAATAGCTGCAGAATGTGCAACTGTGGCATCTGACTTAACACCATTGCCTTTTTGATCATTGTAGGTAGTGTTTCTGTCATATTAGACCACAACTAAATATCCCATTCACATGAATGCAAGAAATGACACTCAAAACAGCAGTCAGTTCAGTTTAGTGCAATCAATTAACAAGGATTGTCTTAGGAGATTCTCCTCATGATTTGAGCAGTGGATTAAAAACTCCAGATCTAAACACTCTCAAGATGGGAACATCAAACACAGCCAAATATGGTTCATGTGGTCACAAATATTTACTTCGTTTGGCAAACATGTAAGCATTTTTGGCAGGGACTCAAATGGCAGTTCCAGTTACATTCTGCCTTTATAGGGATTTACTGCTGCAAGTTTCATCTGTGGAATGAAAGCATGCTGCTCCAGTTTTGACTCTGAAATTTAGCTCTGCATTGTTTCAGGTGAAGCAGATAAACTTCTGGAAATTTTCACTCTGATCTAAAAGAACAAATGCACATTTCCCCAGAATATTAATTTATGGGTTGTTTTTCATTCCGGCCAATAACTAAGAACCCCAGAGTGTAAGAACTTAACAATAGAACTTATTTGCATTGACCAGAATTAATTTTTGTCTTATATTATTGGCAAGTCAGAATCTGAGTTTGCCAGTGGAGGAGGTGAGATGGTGGGGTGAGCTGTGATGGGATACAAGTGTCTGGTTATCTAGGAGCCCAACTAAAAGACCACTGGCAAAGCAAGGAGAGACTGAAAGCATGTCTCACCAATTCTTGGAATGGGCAACAATAGGACAGGATGTTCAAAGTATCTCTCTGGAACCAGAAGGAGCAATTCTATTCCTTCTAAAGAGCTTTGAAGTATCACTGTGCCCATTGTAAATAAAATGGTCTGAAGACCTTACTGACATCATAAGGCAGTGATAATGAAACTTAAATCAATTCTCAGCACTTCAGAGATAAAGGTTTTTCTTTCCAGAGCTATGAGAAATGAAGAGAAGTGTTGGAAAGTTTTGGAAGTATGTCAGAAACAAACCCAAATTTCCTACCATTTTCCTCCCTACACCTGCATGTTTTCAGCAACAAGGTTTAAAATTGCCACTTGATCCTCACAAATCATCCCGTCTCAGAATTAACAACGGTTATCAACAGCTAGATGATAGTAGTTAATTATGTAGTCCAAGTATCACTGAGTCTGGATCTGTGGCTCAGAAGGGAAGGGGAGGGGGTAAGGAGGAGAAGAACAGTGCAGTAGTGATAGGGAATTCCATAATTAGAGGAGCAGATGGCAGATTCTGTAGACATGAAAGAGACAACCGGATGGCATGTTGCCTCACCGGTGCCAGAGTCAGGGATGTCTCTGATTGGATCTATAGCATTGTAAAAGGGGAGGGTGAACAGCTGGAAGTGATGGTACTTATTGGTACCAATGAAAAACTGTAGGGAGGGAAAGGGAAGGAGTCCTGAGGAAAGAATATAGAGAGCAAGGTAGGAAGCTGAAAATCAGGACCTCAGGGTAGTAATCGCTGGATTGCTGCTGTGCCACATGCCAGTGAGGGTAAGAACAAAATGATTTAACAGATGAATGCTTGGCTGAAGAATTGGTGTAGGGGTTAGGGTTTCAGATTTCTGGATGATTATGAGCTCTCCTGGGGAAAGTATGACCTATACAAAAGGATAGGTTACACCTTAACCCGAGGAGGACCAATATCCTTGTGGGCAGGTTTGCTAGAGCTCTTGGGGATGGTTTAAACTAATTTGGCAAGTTGGATGGGAACCAGAGTGATATGACTGAGGTTGGGCTAATTGGTATACAAGTAGATGGAATGTGTAGTAAGACTGGAAGAAGGACAGAGAGATAGAGCAAAATGTAGTCAGTGGGATGACTTAAAGTGTAACAGGGGCTCAAATTCGGAAAGGGTAATGAATACAAGACTGAAGGTGCTATATTTGAATGCATGCAGTATACGGAATAATGTAGATGTTACGGCTCAGTTAGAGATTAAGAGGTATGATATTGTGGCATTGCTGAGTCGTGGCTGAAAGAAAATTATAGGTAGGAGCTTAATTTCCAAGGATACACTTTATATCAAAAGGACATGCAAGTAGGCATAGGCTCTGTTGGTGAAAAATGAAATCAAATACAAAGGATCAGAAGGTGTAGAATCCTGTGGGTAGGGTTAAGAAACTGCGAGGGTTAAAAGACCCTGATGGAAGTTCTAAACGGGCCTTCTAACAGTAGCCAGAGTGAGGGCTACAAATTACAATGTGAGATAGAAGAAGCATGTAAGAAGGGCAGTGTTGCAATAGTCATGGGGGATTTCAACTTGCAGGTAAATTGAGAAAGTCCAGTTGGTGCTGAATTGCAAGAGACGCGATTTGTAGAGTGTCTACAAGATGGCTTATTAGAGCAATTTGAGGTTGAACCCACTTGGGGAACAGCAGTTCTGGATTGGGTGTTATGTTAGGACCCAGATTTGATCAGGGAGCTGAAAGAAAAGGAACCATTACAAAGCAGTGCTCATAGTATGATAGCATTCACCCTGCAGTTTGAGAAGGAGAAGATAAATCAGATGTATCAATATTACAGTAGAGTAAAGGGAATTACAGAGACATAAGAACTAGAACTAGGGGATATAGCCTGGAGATTCAGGGGAATAGATTTAGGATGGAGATTAGGAGGTACTGCTTTTCCCAGAGAGTGGTGAGAGTGGAGAATTCTCTGCCCAATGAAGCTGTCGAGGCTACCTCAGTAAATATATCTAAGACAAGGTTGGATAGATTTTTGCATTGCAGAGGAATTAAGAGTTATGGAGAAAAGGCAGATAGGTGAAGATGAGTCCATGGCCAGATCAGCCATGATCTCATTCATTGATGGAGCAGGCTCGATGGTCTATTCCTGCTCCTATTTCTTATGAGGGTGGAGCTGACCAAAGTAGATTGGAAGGGAACACTAGCAGAGATGACAGCAGAACAGCAATGGCTGCAATTTTTGAGAGCATTTTAGAAGGTATGGGAAAGATACATCCCAAAGATGAGCATGTAAGTATTGTAAAGGCAGGGTGGGGCAAACATGGCTGACAAGGGAAGTCAAAGACAGCATAAAAGCAAAACAAAAGACAGAAAATATAGCAAATATTTGTGGGAAAGAAGAAGATTAGGAAGCTTTTTAAAACCAATAGAAGGCAACTAAAAAGCTATAAAGAGCAAGAAGATGAAAAATGAAGGTAAGCTAGCCAATAATATAAAAGAGGTCACAAAAACATTTTTCAGATATATAAAGAATAGAAACACGAGTGGATATTGGATGGCTGGAAAATTAGGCTGGAGAACTGGTAATTGGGGATAGAACAATGGTGTACAAACTTCATAAGTATTTTGCATCAGTCATCACTGTGGAAGCCACTAATGGAATACCAGAAATGCAAGAGTGTTTGGGTGCAAAAGTGAGTGTAGCTGCTTTTACTAAGGAGAGGTATTTGTGAAGCTGAACAGTCTAAAGGTAGATACATCATCTGGACCAGATGGACTGCACCCAGGGTTCTGAAAGAGATAGCTGTTGGGCAATGTTAATGATCTTTCAATATTCGCTAGGTTCTGTAATAGTCCTGGAGGACTGGAAAAGTACAAATTTTACTGCACACTTTAAGAAGAGAGGGACATTGAATAAAAGAAATTACAGGTCAGTTAGTCTAACGTCAGTGTTTGGAAAGGTGCTGGAATCTATTATGAAGGCTAAGGTTTGGGGGTACTTGGAGGCTCATGACAAAATAGGCCAAAGTCAGCATAATTTCCTTAAGGGGATATCTTGTCTGAGATGTCTATTGGAATTATTTGAAGAAATAACAGGCAGCATAGAAAAAGGAGAGTCAGTGAATGTTGTTTACTTGGATTTTCAGAAGGCCTTTGACAAGTTGGCACACATGAGGCTTCTTACCAAGAAAAGAGGCCATAGTATCAGGAAAGATACTTGCAGGAGTAGAAGATTAGCTGACTGGCAGGAGCAAAGAATGGGAATAAAGGGAGCCTTTTCTGGTGGGCTGCCAGTGACAAGTGATTTTCCATAGAGGTTAATGTTGTAACCACTTCTTTTCACGTTATTACAGTATATCAATTATTTGAAGGCCAGAATTGTTGGCTTCTTGGCCAAGTTTGTGGATGATATGAAGATAGATAGAGGGGCAATTAGTGCCGCGGAAGCAGGGAGTCTACAGAAAGACGTAGATTGGAAGAATGGGAAAGAAGTGGCAGATAGAATACAGTGTAGTGAAGTGTATGGTCGTTCACTTTTGTAGAAGAATAAAGGTTAGACAATTTTCTAAATGGGGAGAAAATTCAAAAATTGGAGTAGCAAAGGGACTTGGGAGTCCTTGTGTAGGATTACCTGAAGCTTAACTTGCAAGTTGAGTCACTGGTAATGAAGGCAAGTGCAATGTTAGCATTCATTTCAAGAGGATTGATATATATGAGCAAGGATGTGTTGCTGAGGCTTTATAAGATATTGGTCAGATTGCACTTGGAGTGTTCTGAGCAGTTTTGGGCCCCTTCTCTAAGAAAAGATGTGCTGACATTAGAGACAATCCAGAGGAGGTTCATGAGAATGATTCCATTGAAATACCCAGTGAGGTGCAGTGTTTGTGGTAAAAAACAACACACCTAAGGATGTGTTGGCAATAAATTTACTCTGAACTTTAAGTAATCAACAGCAAGCAAAATGGCTCAACGTGTTAGCAAATGGAAGAAATTTTAGTTAAGCTCTATCAGTGGCTGCAGCAGTAAACGTATGATGTTGTCTAAGAGAAACGACAATTTGCATTTATTTGCTTTGCTGGACATAATAAAATATCCCAGTGTGCTTCACAAAGCATCATTAAATGAAATTGATATTGTACCATGTAACAAGATACTCTGATGGAGCAGCACAAGATTATTTTACAAAGTAGGATTAAATGAAAACCAAGGGAGTTGCTTACCATCAGCAGCTTCCTCTGACAATGAAAGTCATGTCAGTTTATGAAATGCAATACCATTCCACCACTTAAAGTATTCAATTAAAATTAAATGGTGCAAATATGCCAATAAGTTATTATAGTCAGAAAACATAAGAGACATTATTCTTTGAAATGAGTACTGACATTAATGAAATAAGATCAGGCACTGTGTATATACAATGGAATACTTGTCACTACTGAATCCTGCAAAGAGAACGCATGTTGTCAAAAGTTTTAAGTTTTAAGTCAAATTTTGGATCTAAATCTGGATCAAACTGTTGCATTGTTACTGTAAGAAAGCTATTGATAAAAGGCCTAGATTAGCCCCAATGAAACAATTAGTCAATCTTTTAGTTTACTTCCAACTGATGCTATGACTTAAGTCTTTTTCCAGTGATGTTATGGGTGCAATATTTTTCAACAAAAATAAAAGTTAGGGCACTAGGGAGTGCAATGGAACAGGAGGACCTTGGAGTACTGGTGCATAGCTCATTGGGAGCAGAGTCACAGGTAGACCAAGTAGTGAAAAAAGGCACTTAGCATGCTGACCTTCATTAGTCAGGGCATTGAATATAGAAGTTCAGACTTTATGTTGCAACTATATAAGTCCTTGGTGAGGCCACACTTGGAGTACCATGTGCAGTTTTGCTCACCCTGCTAATGGAATGACACGTTTAAAATTCAAAGTGGGCTGCCCAGACTGGAAGGCCTGAATTATAGGGAAAGGCTGGCTAGACTTTATTCCTTGGAGCATAGGAGAATGAGGGGTTTATAAAATCGTGAGTGAGACTGATAAGGTGAATGGGAGCAGTCTTTCTTCCCCCAGGATAGGGGCGTCCAAAACTAGGAGAAGTAGACTTTATGGTGATTTAAAAAAGACTTGAGGGGCAACGTTTTCATGAAGAGGGTGCTGTGTATGTGGAATAAGCTGCCAGAGGAAGTGATTGAGTCAGATACATTAGTATCATTTAAAAAGCACTTGCATCTTAGAGAGATGTGGGTCAAATGTAGGAAATATGTTCGAGATGGGTGGGCATAATGGTTTGCATAGACCGGTTAGGCCAAAGGCTCTGTATTAGTTTTGCATTTATCTACAAAACTGTACCTAATTCCTTGGGATCTGGCAGAGTAATTTTGTGTTGAGTGTGTTATTTTATCATTGGTGTTGAATGCCTGCCAACTTTGACATCAATGATATAAAATGTTATTTGGTGCAATAGCAATTCACGCAAATTTCTATATAAAAAGTTAGCTCACCCAAGTTGTTATGCATAGAAATGGGTCATGCAGGTAAATCTGGAATTATTACGAAAAAACTTAACAACTAGGCTCAGAAGTAGACCTAATGAATAATCCCTCCCAATATAACTTTGAGAAAAGCAACGAGAAGTTAGCTCACTTTCACATTGCACTCTTTTCAGCATTATAGCTTGAAATGACACTGTGTGAATGGACTGTCCCCAGTGGTCAGATTCCAGCCTTCAAATTACACGTGCGCAGCTGGGAAAAATAGAATGCAGAGACTGAAGCTCATTGTAATAACATTCTTGGTGTGTAAATTGATTTATCTCTCTGTTGAACAAAGAAGTCAGGGACTCTGATATAGATATGGAAGGAGCCTCCAAGTAGGCTTTTTGGAGAGTGGGAAGAGATAAAAAGGATGTTATAGTACAGGAATTATGTGGAGGGTTTATGAAGTCAGCTAACTGCTATGGAAGCTATCAACTCATTATTCTTAGCCTAACTAATTTTGATGAGCTTTTCATATCTCTGAGGTGGCTTCAATCCCCCACATGATGCAACCTCAACTGTATGTAAGGAGGAAGAACACAAAGGTAAATTAATGGATGAATGGTACATAAAGAACAGAGGTGAAAACTGGCATATTAAGGGAGGTGCTATTGTGTCCTGACTGGAGGAAACATACCTTCATCACTAATATACAGAAGAAATGGCCTCTCCTTTCAAGAAGCTATGGTTGGTCATGCTGAGATAGTGAACATCCATTTAGAAAATGGATGCAATCAGTACATACTGTAATATTCAGATCCAAATGTATTTGCCTCATCCCCTTTTTTTTTAAATTGCTCCTGCATTACAAGAGTAAAGTACAGGGTAAATAATAGTAAAGTATGGTGGATAGAGTTCTGTTTGAATTTTAGGAAAGCTTGATAAGATTCCCCATGGTACACTTGTCCAGAATGTCATGAGGCATGGGTCAATGGAACATGGCTGTATGGATTCAGAACTGAACAATGCACAGAAGGCCAAAGTGGTAGTAGATCAAATATATTCTGCCTGGAGGTTAGTGGCTAGTGGTGTCCTGCGAAATGTCATAGGATCCCTGCTCTTTGTGAATTTTAGAAATGCCTTGTATGAGGAAGTGGAAGGGTGGGTTGGTAAATTTGCAGATGATAAGAAGGTTGCTGGTATTGTGGAGAGTGTAAAAGGGTGTTGCAGATTACATCAGCACATAGACAAGATGCACAGCCGGTGGCAGGTGGAATTCAATCCAGAAAATGTGAAGTGGTGCAATTTGGAAGGTCAAATTCAAGATTTCAAGGTAAGTAGTACGATTCTTATCAGTGTGCAGGAACACAGGGATCTTTGGATCCAAGTCCACAGATCCCTCAAAGCTGCTGTGCAAGTTGATAGAGTGTTAAGAAAGTGCTTGTAGTGCTGTCTTCTGTTAGTCAGGGGATTGAGTTCAAGAGTTGCAAGGTAATGTTGCTGCTCTATAAAGCTCTGGTTAGACTATACTTATCACTGTCATAAACAAGGGAAAATCTGCAGATGCTGGAAATCTGAGTGTACAATGTCCTGTGTATGTTACTAAAAAGGGCTTCTTTGGTTTGTTACGAGTAGGAATGTTTCTTTTGGTCTGTTAAATGTTTCTCTCGCCGTTGTTTCACTTTAGAATGGCTGATATGGTAATTGTATTCATTTGTTAATCAATGGGGAATGTTATTGTGTTTTGGGAGGCTGGGAACTTGGGGGAAGGGTTGCGCGGGCTTGGGGGTGAAGGGAGTCGGGAGGGAGACGCCGAGGAAGGAGGACGTGCGCTCGGAAGACCACCGGGAGTCCGAGGTGGAAGACGTGGAAGTCGGGGGGCAAGCGACGAGGGGTCGAATGGTTCGCTGGTTGAGCTCCAACGAGTGCACTAAACTGACTGAACTTTGATAAGTTGGCGCCTTTTGTTTTTTTCTTGTATATATATATTGTATTGCCTAATACTCTTTTAATTTTAGTAAACTCTTTAAAGTGTATTTCATACCGGTATTTGTTGTGGGTTTGATACTGTTGGCGGGCGCGAGGCATAAACGCGATTCTCACAGCACCTGCGTGTACGGGAGGCGGGGTTGGTGAGTGGCTGGATCTCCTTTTCCCCTAGACATATACCAGCCTATTGGGTAAGTGTTACATGAGCAACATACTTAAAATGCTGGAGGAACTCAACAGGCCAGGCAGCATCTATAGAAAGAAGTAGAGTTAGCATTTTGGGCCGAAACTCTTTGGCAGAACTGGACAGAAAAAGCTGAGGAGTAGATTTGAAAGGTGGGGAGAGGGGAGAGAGAAAAACGGCGACAGGTGAAACTTGGAGGGGGGGGGATGAAGCAAAGAGCTGGGAAGTTGATTGGTGAAAGAGACAGAAGGCCATGGAAGAAAGAAGAAAGGGGGGGAGCACCAGAGGGAGGCGATGAGCGGGCAAGGAGATAACATGAGAGAGTGACAAGGGGATGGGAAATGGTGAAGGGGGGGCTGGAAGCATTGGTGGAAGTTTGAGAAATTGATGTTCATGCCTTCATGTTGGAGGCTACCTAAACAGAATATAAGTTGTTCCTCCAACCTTAGTTTGGTCCTCTCCAATGTCAGCACATCTTTTCTCAGATAAGAGGCCCAAAACTGCTGACAGTATAAGCTGACCTATAATTTATAAAGCCTCAGTATCACATCCTTGCTTTTATATTCTAGTCCTCTCAAAATGAATGCTAACATTGCATGTGCTTTCCTTACCAGCGACTCAACTTTCAAGTTAATCATTAGGTAATCCTACACACGGACTTCTAGGTCCCTTTGCACATCTGATTTTTGAATTTTCTCCCTATTTAGAAAATAATCTAATCTTTATTCCTTCCACAAAAATGCATGATCATACACTTCCCTACAGTATATTCCATCTACCACTTCTTTGCCCATTCTCTTGATCTGTCTAAGTCCTTCTGGAGTCTCCCTGCTTCCTCAACACTACCTGCCCTTCCACCTATCTTTGCAAACTTCACCACAAGCCATCAATTCCATAATCCAAATTATTGACATATAAAGTAAAAAGATATAAAACCCCAACACGAGGAAATCTGCAGATGCTGGAAATTCAAGCAACGCACACAAAATGCTGGTGGAACACAACAGGCCAGGTAGCATCTATAGGATATGCCAGACTACAACAGCAAACCCCTTATCAGCGGGTTTTATAGTAAGGCTGGGATTGGTGTGGAGGGAGTGGAGAGCTGAGCGTTTGGAAGGAGTGAGGTTGGAATTGGAACAAGATGTGGTGAAGTCGAGACATTTGATGTCCTGTCGGCAGTTAGCATTAACGAGATCCAGGGCAGGCAGGAGACTAGACCGGGGTGTCCATGAAGAGGAGGAGGGCTGAAGATGGGAGAAGGGGTCATTGGTGGGGATGGAATGGTCTCGGCCCAAAACGACGACTGTACTTCTTCCTATAGATGCTGTCTGGCCTGCTGCATTCCACCAACATTGTTTGTGTGTTGGTTGAAGTAAAAAGATATGGTCTGAACACCAGCTCCTGCGCAACACCACTAGTCACTGGCAGCCAACCAGAGGCGGCTCTCTATATCTCCCTTTCTTAGCCTTCTGCCAATCAGCCAATCCTCGATCCATGCTACTCTCTTTCTTCCTGGATCCCAGTGATACAGAAATCTGAAACCCTGCCACCTGCTCCAATCCTTGAGCCACACATTCATCTGCCAAATCATTCTTTTCTTACCCTCACTCTCCTGTGGTACAGGTAGCAATCCAGAGATTATTACCCTGGTGGTCTTGCTTTTCAGCTTTCTACCTTACTCCCTATAGTCTCTCTTCAGGACCTCCTCCCTTTTCCTACCTATAGTATGTTGTTGGTACCAATAAGTACCATGACTTCCAGTTGTTCATCTTCCTCCCTTTAGATATCACGGATCAATCCAAGACATCCCAGGCATAATGTATGGATGTCTCTTTTACGTCCACAAAATCTGCTTTCTGCTCCTCTAATTCTGCAACCCTCTACAATTACTGCACTCCCCCCTTCCCTTTGGAGTTACAGTGTCAGACTCAGTGCTGGACATATGCTCACTTTGGCTTTCCCTGGTAGGTTATCCCTTTTAACAATATCCAGAGTGGTATTCTTATTATTGAGCGGAATGGCCACAGGGGAACTCTGCACTGTCTGCCTATTCCCTTTCCCTCTGCTGAAGGACCTACCTTCTTCAATTTAGGGGTGACCACCTCCCTATAGCTCCGACCTATCACTTCCTCATTCTCCAGTTTGAACCATAGATCATCAAACTGCAGCTCCAGTTCCATACCATGGTCTCTAAGGAGCTGTAGCTCAGTAGGTTTCATGCAGATGCAATTTTCAGGGAGACTTACAACAAGGAAGTTAATACCAAGGGGCATAATTTTAAGATGATTGGAGGAAAGTATAGGGGTGATGTTAGAGGTAAGTTCTTTACACAGGGAGTGTTGAGTGCAATGTATTTGTTGAGTGCAAAGACATTGGGTGCAGTTAAAATGATTTGGCAATTGTGCTATATGGAGAGATTAGCAGAGATGGAGTTTTGTCTTCAGTAACAATTATAGGATGGATGTAAAAGCTTTAGAGAGTGCAGAGAAGATGTACAAGGATGCTGTCTGGATTGGAGAACATGTTTTATGTAGAAAGTTTGAGTGAACTAGAGCTTCTCTCTTTGGAGTGAAGGCAGATAAGGGATGATTTGATAGAGGTGTATAGGATTATGGGAGGCATAGCAAGAGTGAACATCAAGTGCATTTTTCCCAGGGTGGTGATGACCCATACTAGAAAACATACATTTAAGGTGAATGGAGGAAAATATAGGAGAGATTTCAGAGATACCTTTTTTAATGCTGTAATTGGTAGGTGACTGGAATGATGGTAGAGGCTGATAGATAGGGACATTTAAGAGACTGTTAGATACCACATGGATGTAAAAAAATGGAGGGTTATGGGCTATTTAGGAGGGAGGGGTTAAACTGATCGTGGAATAGGTTTATATAGGTCAGCAGAACATTGTGGGCTGATGGCCCTGTACTGTATCATACTGTTTACAATGTGTTTTTATCTGTTTCATTGGCTATGAAGTAATTTGGCACAATTTGAAAAGGTCATAAATGGGAGTCTTCTTCCTTTTTCCAACAGATCAGTCATCAAATGTGTTAAATTTTCAGCCCCGCCAAACCTTCATTTACATGCATTCCATCATCTCTGCACTTACTCATTCATCCATGGTGGTTACTCACGCCGGTTTTGCATCTGTCTTTTAGCCACCTTCGCCACGTGTATCACATCAATCAGGTGTGTAACTAAATATGCCTTACTTTTTGTAGAAAGTGCACAAATAGCACGTCAGAGACCAAGAGGAGACTGAAGTGGAATGGCACAACGTTCTCAGATAAGGAGAGCAAAAGAGGAAACCTTAAACTAATTGGCTCAGCTATGCCCCTCTGAGTCAGACTGGAGAAACAGGGAACTCAGACTGGTGACAGAATTACAAATTATCTCTGAAATGATATTGTTCATTAATAATTGAACTACAGGAATTGTCAGGACTGTGACACAACCAAATCATCTTTCTTGTCTTTCAATGATTTCTTGAGTGTCTATGAGGACACATCCTGAGAAAGCTACTTAGGGTGCACCATTAAAATCTGCAAATTACCCGAGGTGCATCTTATCCTAATCTAGTCAGTCAGAAATCATTAAGATTTGAGCAAAGCTGTAACCATGCAGGCACCAGCTGCCTGAGGGATCCTTAATAATGAGCTTTTTTTTCAATGGAGCAATGAATAGTTAATACTCGCCAAGATTGCTGCCTTTGTTTTCTTGGTCAGTCATTTCAAGCCACAGGAAATCCTTCAAAGCAAAGTTCAGAGCCAAATTAAAACAGTTTGAAACATTTTCAATAAGATTTCCTAAGGAAGCTGGTTATATTTACATATACTCATCCACATCAAATCAGAAAGCATCTTACACTGGGAAGTATATTTCTTGCTATCATCCAGACAGCCGTTCGTTACACAAAAACATTGGCTGAGTTTGCACTTGGTTGCAAAGTCACAAAGAAAAAAAAGCATATTTTTTTATGTCCTCAACTATTTTTGTTCTAATCATTCCTGGAAATTAAATTTCATGCCTTCATCTCTTTTTTTTAAACTTTGGGCATGAGCCAGGTGAGTGGCAGGTACTCACCCCAGCTAAACCATATAACCATATAACAATTCGAGCATGGAAACAGGCCATCTCGGCCCTTCCAGTCCATGCCGAACACTTACTCTCACCTAGTCCCACCGACCTGCACTCAGCCCATAACCCTCCATTCCTTTCCTGTCCATATACCTATCCAATTTTTTTTTAAATGACAAAATTGAACTTGCTTCTACCATTTCTACTGGAAACTCGTTCCACACAGCTACCACTCTCTGAGTAGAGAAGTTACCCCTCGTGTTACCCCTAAACTTTTGCCCCCTAACTCTCAACTCATGTCCTCTTGTTTGAATCTCCCCTACTCTCTATGGAAAAAGCCTATCCACATCAACTCTATCTATCCCCCTCATAATTTTAAATACCTCTATCAATTTCCCCCACAACCTTACGCTCCAAAGAATAATAACCTAACTTGTTCAACCTTTCTCTGCAACTTAGGTGCTGAAACCCAGGTAACATTCTAGTAAATCTCCTCTGTACTCTCTCTAATTTGTTGACATCTTTCCTATAATTCGGTGACCGGAACTGTACACAATACTCCAAATTCGGCCTCACCAATGCCTTGTACAATTTTAACATTACATCCCAACTCCTATACTCAATGCTCTGATTTATAAAGGCAACTATACCAAAAGGTTTCTTCACCACCTTATCCACGTGAGATTCCACCTTCAGGGAACTATGCACCATTATTCCCAGATCACTCTGTTCTACTGCATTCCTCAATGCCCTACCATTTACCGTGTATGTTCTAATTGGATTATTCCTACCAAAATGTAGCACCTCACACTTATCAGCATTAAACTCCATCTGCCATCTTTCAGCCCACTCTTCTAACTGACCTAAATCTCTTTGCAAGCTTTGAAAACCTACTTCATTATCCACAACGCCACCTACCTGTGACAAGGTGGGGACCAGGGTGCTGGGAGAGGACCCACATGCAGGACACAAACACGTCTTTCTTAGGTACAATAAAATAGCATTTATTACTCGCTACACAGAATATCGGGAAATCGAGGACAAAGAGAAACACGAACCTCGGACTAGGGGACTAGGGACTTGGATCGCCACGGACCTGGGACTGGGAAACAGGGAACTGGGACAGCCGCGGACCTTGGACTTGGACGGGGGGGAGCATGGACAGCCGCGGACCTTGGACTTGGACAGGCGGAACATGGACAGTCGCGGACCTTGGACTTGGACAGGCGGAACATGGACAGTCGCGGACCTTGGACTCGGACAGGGGGAGCATGGACAGCTGCGGCCCTTGGATTTGGACCCTGGGGACTGGGACCGCCACGGCCCTTGGGGAGCAATGGGTAGAAAGGGGGGAACCCCCGCCGGGCAGCGGCAGTCCGGCCGGACCTGCCTGACGGAGGCAACGGGTAGGTAGGGGCAGAACCCCTGCCAGGCAGCAGCAGTCTGGCTGGACCTCCCCGACGGAGGCAACGGGCAGGAACATCGAGCCGGGACTCCGCCTTCAGCTCAGGCACCGAGCCGGGGCTCTTCTTCGGGGGTAGACACAGACAAGGGGCATAAATGTCAAGTCAGGACTCCACTTTCCACTTACCCCCGGTAGATTGACCTTGCCCGGACCCACTCTGGCGACGGAAGGTGAATTGCTGGTACTCCGATGCGGGCTGGATCACTCTGGCGACGGAAGGTGAATTGCTGGTACTCCGATGCCGGCTGGGTCACTTTGGCGACGGAAGGTGAATTGCTGGTACTCCGATGCGGGCTGGATCACTCTGGCGACGGAAGGTGAATTGCTGGTACACCGATGCGGGCTGGGTCACTTTGGCGACGGAAGGTGAATTGCTGGTACTCCGATGCGGGCTGGATCACTCTGGCGACGGAAGGTGAATTGCTGGTACTCCGATGCGGGCTGGATCACTCTGGCGACGGAAGGTGAATTGCTGGTTCTCCGATGCGGGCTGGGTCACTCTGGCGACGGAAGGTGAATTGCTGGTACTCCGATGCGGGCTGGATCACTCTGGCGACGGAAGGTGAATCGCTGGTACTCCGATGCGGGCTGGATCACTCTGGTGACGGAAGGTGAATTGCTGGTACTCCGATGCGGGCCGGATCACTCTGGTGACGGAAGGTGAATCGCTGGTACTCCGATGCGGGCCGGATCACTCTGGTGACGGAAGGTGAATTGCTGGTACTCCGATGCGGGCCGGGTCACTCTGGCGACAGAAGGTGAATTGCTGGTACTCCGATGCGGGCTGGGTCACTCTGGCGACAGAAGGTGAATTGCTGGTACTCCGATGTGGGCTGGATCACTCTGGCGATGGAGGGTGAATTGCTGGTACTCCGATGCGGGCTGGATCACTCTGGCGACAGAAGGTGAATTACTGGTACTCCGATGCGGGCTGGATCACTCTGGCGATGGAGGGTGAATTGCTGGTACTCTGATGCGGGCTGGATCACTCTGGCGACGGAAGGTGAATTGCTGGTACTCCGATGTGGGTTGGATCACTCTGGCGACGGAAGGTGAATCGCTGGTACTCCGATGCGGGCTGGATCACTCTGGTGACGGAAGGTGAATTGCTGGTACTCCGATGCGGGCTGGATCACTCTGGCGACGGAAGGTGAATTGCTGGTACTCTGATGTGGGCTGGATCACTCTGGCGACGGAAGGTGAATCGCTGGTACTCCGATGCGGGCTGGATCACTCTGGTGACGGAAGGTGAATTGTTGGTACTCCGATGCGGGCTGGATCACTCTGGCGACGGAAGGTGAATTGCTGGTACTCCGATGCGGGCTGTATCACTCTGGCGACGGATGGTGAATTGCTGGTACTCCGATGTGGGCTGGATCACTCTGGCGACGGAAGGTGAATCGCTGGTACTCCGATGCGGGCTGGATCACTCTGGTGACGGAAGGTGAATTGCTGGTACTCCGATGCAGGCTGGATCACTCTGGCGACGGAAGGTGAATTGCTGGTACTCCGATGTGGGCTGGATCACTCTGGCGACGGAAGGTGAATTGCTGGTACTCCGATGCGGGCTGGATCACTCTGGCTTGTCATACCGGCAGCGACTTGCGAAGGCTTCTTTACACTCTCGCCCCGAACAGCTAAAGCCAAGATAAGCTGCCAGTTCGGATCGAGGGTAGATTACCTTGATTGCCAAGCTCAAGGGACGCTTGAAACGAAATTAAAAGGGAACAAGGCGTCAATGGTCCAGATCGCAACCTAACTAAATTTAAAGGGGATCCGATCCGGACCATGACACTACCTTAGTATCATCTGCATATTTACTAATCCAATATACCACCCCATCATCCAGATCATAAATGTATATGACAAACAACATTGGACCCAGTACAGATCCCTGAGGTATACCACTAGTCACTGGCCTCCAACCTGACAAACAGTTATCCACCACTACTCTCTGGCATCTCCCATGCAGCCACTGTTGAATCCATTTTACTACTTCAATATTCATACCTAACAATTGAACCTTCCTATCTAACCTTCCCTGTGGAATCTTGTCAAAGGCCTTACTGAAGTCCATATAGACAAAATCCACAGCTTTACCCTCATCAACTTTCATAGTAACCTCTTCAAAAAATTCAATATGATTTGTCAAACATGACCTTCCATGCACAAATCCATGTTGACTGTTCCTAATCAGACCCTACTATCCAAATAATTATATATACCATCTCTAAGAATGCTTTTCCATTAATTTACCCACCACTGACATCTAATATACTTACCAGACTGCATCAAGTAGAATGTTAAAGAAGCTTGTGGATGTATTAGGTTTTAGCCATTCTAAGTATCACAAATTATGAACAGATTTAAGGGAATGCATTGTTTATTGTTTAATTGGAAAATAACAGTTGGATTAAGCCTCAGAGTTGTCCACCCTCAAGTTATGAAACCAGGTTTATATGGTTACAACTCCAAAAGCTCTGTGTCCTGATGAAGCGTCTTGACCCAAAACATTGACTGTCCATTTTTCTCCATAGATGCTACCTGTCCTGTTGAGTTCATGCAGTATTTTGTGTGTTGCTTCTGATTTCCAACATCTGCAGACTTTCTTGTGTCTCTCTTCCTTTCTCCTTAATTGAAGTCTGCACTGTCTCCTTTTATAGCTGATTTTAAGGTTTGTAAAAATGTCTAATTCATCACTGATTTAGATAAAAGTCTGAACTATCCAGCTAATTTTTAGAAGAAAGATAGCAAAATGGATGTACCTTCTTGTTCAGGCATCAAGTTAATTTCTGAAAGGTTTTTCAGAACCAAAATCAGATTTATTATCATGGTCTCATGTCATGAAATTTGTTGTTTTGCACAATGTTAGAGTGCAAAGTTGTACAATTGCTACAAATTACAAAAATGGATAAATAGTGCAAAGAAGGAATGATGAGGTAGTGTTCATGGGCATTAAGCAGTAATATGTTAGTCCCAGCTCTGACCCATTATCGGTTCTGTTGAGTGCATCAAGACCTTTTGCTGCTCTATGCAGTGTTCCATTGATAAACTCTGTAATAAAGAACTTAAGACCATAAGATTCGGCCATTCAGCTCATCAAGTCTGTTCCATCATTCAATCATAACTTATTTATTATTCCCTCTGAACCCCATTCTGCTGCCTTCTCCTCTAATATTTCATGTCCTTACTAATTAAGGACTTATCAACCTCTGCTTTAAATAAACTCAATGATATGTCATCTGTGGCAATGAATTCCACATATTCTAGATAAAGAAATTTTTCTGGATATCCATCCAAAGGGGATGTTCTTTTATTCTGAGGCTATGTCCTCTGTTCCTAGATTCTCACTCTACAGGAAAAATCCTCTTCACATCCACTCTGTCCAATCCTTTTAATATTCAATAGGTTTCAATGAGATCCCACTAATCCTCCTACAGTCCCATCAGTACAGCAACCAAAACCATCAAATGTTCCTCATATTTTAATTTTTGCACCCCTGTGATCATCCTTGTAAACCTTTTCTGAACCCTCTCCAATGTCAGTACATTGTTAATAAGATATTGGGCCCAAAACAGGTCACGGAGCTCCAAATGTGGTCTGACCAATGTCTTATAAAGCCTCAGCATTACATTCCTGCTTTTATATTTTAGCCCTCTCGAAGTGAATGCCAACATTGCATTTACCTTTCACACTGTGTATGTGTTGTACGCTCTAAGCAATATTGATGATGTATGTAGAAACGCTTAACGGATTATTGACCATGACACAGATCAGAGACCCTTAACAGGCTCCACATGATTTTGCTAGTTTAAACAATTATAAACCTATTCACCCTTACTTATTTCAAAAGTGTTTTTACAAGCAAAAGTGAGATCTGGATGAATGGCTATAGAGGAAAAGATAACCAGCAGAAGTGAGCCATTGCCTTCAACGTGCTGGCATAGCTTTTGTTCAATTAAGAAAACAGGTATTTGAAGACCAAATATGTGTGCTTACCCCCTGCTCTACTCACTTTATACCTATGATTGTGTGGCTAAGCACAGATACAATGCTTTATTTGAGTTTGCTATGGACACCATTGTTGTTGGACAGATAAGAGGAGGTGAAAAATTGGCATATAGGATGGAGATTGAAAATATTGTTGAGTGGTGCCATAACAACAACTGACTTACAATATAAACAAAATCAAAGAGATGATTATCAGTAAGGAAGAAGTCGGAGGCGAGGAGCCTGTCCTCTTTAGGAGATCGGATGTGGAAAGGGTTAGTAGCATTAAATTCTCTGGTATTAACGTATTAAAGGATCTGTCCTGGGACCAACAGATGCAGTACTATGCAAAGGTACTTTGCATACTAGGCACATATATATAGCTAGAGTACCTAAGACGTTTGTACAGTACTGTAATAATTTTATGTATTGCACTATACTGCTGCCACAACCAAAAAAAACCAAATCTCATGACATATGCTTGAGTGATGATAAACCTGATTCTGATATGGGTCTCTGTTGTGGATTGAGAGTGAGAAGAGGGCAGGGGGCATGGAAAGGGGAATCATGGTTGGGAAAAGGGGGAAGGAAGAGGGGAGAGTGCAGGAAGCCCCAAAGGGATATTCTGTAACAATCAGTAAACCAAATGTCTGGAATCAAATTACCTTGCCTGGTGTCTCAGGGCTGGGTGTGTCTGCACCCATGCCATCCCTTGCCCCTGGCACTCCTTCTCTGTCACCTGTCCCACACCCCTCCAGTGGCATTCCATCCTCACCATTCTCAGTATCCTTTGCTCCCACCAGATTTGCAAACTCACTCTCCGCTCCATGTTGACAAGTACAGTACTGTTCAGAGTACATTTGTTGAAGCAATAGTATGTATGAAAATACTAACACCTCTGCCATTGAAAGATTCTATTTTCATTTTCAGATCTTTCATATCATTTACGATCTTTGTCCTCATACTCAAAATAGAGAGACCAAATCTAGAGTTATCTCTGATTCTTTCAAAGATTAATTAGATGTCAAATATCTATTTTATATATAAATTTTATATATATATAAAATGTCTCTCATACTAAATGTTATTAAATTTGAGTTCATTTCCTCAGAGCCATTTTTCTGCCTGAAATGAGCTCTGCACGTGGATTAAACACCTATTTAAGGCAATCGAAAGGTTACCTGAAATTGGGTTTTGGTTTTTGTTACCAATTCTTAAAAACTGGTATTACAGGTATCTCACCTCATTTGCATAGATCATTCGCAGGCCACTTGAATTTACATACATTCAACGTTAATTCCTAGGTGAGGAAATAGGGAAAGGACTGATTATAGACTGGCTTCATCCATTTTGAATCATAGACCATAAGAGATAAGGACTAGATTTGGACCATTTAGTCCATTAAGCCTGCTCCACCATTCCAATCCATTTTCCTTCTCAACCCTATTCTCCTGCCTTCTCCCTGTAATCTTTCACACCCTGACTAAACAAGAACCTATCAACCTCTACCTTAAATATACCCAATGACTTGGCCTCTACTGCTGTCTGTGGCAACAAATTTCACAAATTTACCACTCTATGGCTAGAGAAATTCCTTCTCATCTGTTTTAAATGGATGCCCCTCTATTCTGAGGGTGTGCCCTCTGGTCCTAGACTCCCCCAATATAGGAAGCATCCTCTCCACATCCACTTTGACAATGCCTTTCAATATTCGATAGGTTTCAATGAGCTCCTCCCTTCATTCTTCTAAATTCAAGCAAGTATAAGTTCAGAGCCATCAAACGCTCTTCATATGATAAACCTCCTCTGAACCTACTCCAACGACAGCAAATCCTTTTTTAAATAAGGGGCCTAAAACTGCTCACAGTAGTCCAAGTGAAGCCTCACCAGATGCCTTATAAAGCTTCAGCATTTCATACTTACTTTTATGATAGAGTCCTCTCAAAATGAATGCTAACATTGCATTTCCCTTCCTCACTACCGACTCAACCTTTAGGGAATCCTGCATGAAATCTCCCAAGTCCCTTTGCACCTCCGATTTTTGAATTTTCTGCCTGTTTAGAAAATAATCTACACTTGTGTTCCTTTCACTAAAGTGCATGACCGTACACTTCCTCACACCAAATCACACCTGCCACTTTTATGCCCATTCTCCTGATCTGACTAAATTCTTCTGCAGCCTTCCTGCTTTGTTAGCACTAACAGCCCATCTACCTTTCTTTGTATCATCCACAAACTTCACCACAAAACCAACAATTCTGTAATACAAATCATTAGCATATAAAATAAAAAGCTACTGACCACTGGGGAACACTACTGGTCACCAGCAGCCAACCAGAAAAGGCTCCCTTTATTCCCACTCTTTGCCTTCTGCCAATCAGCCAGACCTCTATCCATGCAAGTATTTTATTTTGTTAAGCAGCCTCATGTGTGGCAAGTTGTCAAAGGTCTTCTGAAAATCCAACTACACAACATCCTCCAATTCTCCTTTGTCTATCCTGTTTGTTATTTCCTAAAATAATTCCAACAGATTTGTCATGCAAAATTTTCCACGCTGACCATGCTGGCCTATTTTATTATATGGCTCCAACTACCTTGAGACCTTATCCTTAACAATCAACTCCAACATCTTCCCAACCACTGAGATCAGGTTAACTGGCCTATAATTTCCTTTCTTCTGCTATCTCCCTTCTTGAAGAGTTGACTGACACTTACAATGTTCCAGTCCTCTGGAACCATGGCAGAATTTAGTGATTCTTTAAATATCATTACTAAAGCTGCCACAATACCTTCAGCTACCTCCTTCAGAGCCCTGGAGTGTTGTCCATCTGGTCCAGGTGACTTATCAGACCTTTCAGCTTCCCAAGCACTTCTCCCTAGTGCAGCAGTCCCACTCAGTTCTGCTCTTTGACACTTTTGATCTTGTTCCAAATGGATCCAAAATGTTTTTTGGTATGTCAGCTGTGGCTCAGCTTATTAAATGTGAGCTATTAAATCAGAGGGTTGTGAGTTTGAATCTCACCCCTACAGCAAGTGAAGTAGTCTATTTTATAATGCAACACTGAGAGAGCGATTACTTACTGTGGAGCATCTGCCGTTAGATAATCCTACGACCACGTGGGCCAAAGCCATATGTTTCCATGAACTGCATGCACAGTCATAGCACCTGTATGTGTCTGGAACTGCGTGTAGGATTTTTGGTGGGGGGGGGGGGTTGTTGTTATTCCAACATTGGTCCTCACTGGCCATTCTCTGTCAAATATCAGACATATGGATTCTGCAGCAAAACACTGGAGGAACTCAATGGGTCAGACAGTCAATCTCTCAGAGCCTTCATCGCGATTCAGTGTGATGGGTATAAAACATAGGGGAATAACTATAATTCCACAATCCTCTATGGTCAGACCACACAACTAATCCAATTTGACTTTCTTTTTCTTCTTCACCCGTACATTGTTCCGCAGTCTAACCCCAGACATTCTCCCATTCTCTTGCCCTCCCATTAGGCAGAAGACACAAAAGTCTGAATAGGCATTCTACCAGGCTGAAGGATAGCTGTTGCCCTGCTGTTTTCGGACTATTAAGCAAATCTCGTATAGGATGAGATTCAGTCTTGACCTCACAATTCACCTCCTCATGGCCTTGCATCTGATTATCTGCCTGCGCTGCAGTTTTTTCTGTAATTGTAATGCAATATTCTGCATTCTGTTATTGCTTTTCCCTTGTACTACCTCAATGCACCAATATGGTAAACTATCTGAAGGGATGGATCGCAACGCAGTTTCTCTCTGTACCTTGCTACGTGCAAAATTAAACCCGTTACCAGTTATCAAGTCACTAGAGTCGCGGGAACACTGGAGGAAAACATTTGGTACTGCATGGTGTGCCACAGTCTCAGAGAGACATTGGATTGTGTTGAGGGAGAGAGGGTTCAAAAGAAATAAATGGGGACAGTCAGCACATTTTGTGTACCACTGTCCCAGAAAAGACTAGATTGTGCAGAGGAAAGAAGCAAATGGGGCCAGTCAGCACACTTTGTGCGCCACTGTCCTGAGGAGATAATGGACTGCATTGAGGGAAGTCATGGTCCACGTTGGTAGCAATGACATTGGTTGGATGGGTGATGAGGTCCTGCAAAGTGAGTTCAGAGAGTTTGGTGCTAAGTTAAAGGATGGGACCTTCAGGGTTGTAACCTCTGAACTGCTACGCATGACAAGTGCTTGTGCAGACAGAAATAGGAAGATCATACATTATAAGAAGTTGCTGAGGGAAGGAGAGCTTCAGATTTTTGGATTATTGGGTTCTCTTCCAGGAACTTCCAGTTGACTGTTTATCACCATCCATAGATACACAAAACACTGGAGGAACTCAGCAGGTCAGGCAGCATCTGTGGAGAGAAATAAAGAGCCAACATTTCCCAAAACATTGGTTTCACATTCCTCCCCATATATGCTGCCTGACCTGTTGAGTTCCTCCTGCATGTTGTGTGTATTGGTCTGGATTTCCAGGATCTGCAGAGTCTCTTGTGTCGTTAAACACTCCAGCCAGTTGTTTGGCTCAGATTTTCATTACTTTTCCAAGTATATCATAGACCTCTGACTCCTTGTGAGGATCCAGCCTATTGAAGGATATGGAAATGTGTTTTTCATAATAGATGTTTTTACCTTTGTTAGTTCTGCAGTTTTTCTCAGTGCAACATGATCTATGCTTTTCAGTTCATGAAGCAATGATCCATGTATTGATTATTAATTTGTTTTAATGAATTGCTTAGCTTGTAGCAATGCTATAGTCAAAGGTATAAGATCACAAAATTCTATGAAATCAGTTCTCAATTGCACTGAATGAGAAAAATAACAATAGTAGAAAGACAATAGACAAAAAAACACAGTGAAAATGCCTATAATGTAAGTGAAACTGTAACTAGAATGAAAGAATCAGCAATCACCTTGTAAGTATGGTGTGATCTCTTTAGAGAGTGCTGATGAAAGGGTGCTAATGACAGATGTCTTCCCACATTATGTTGAGCAGTGGGAGTGATCCAAAAAATCTGCATAATGTTCTGACTGATTTAAATATACCACACATGTAACCATTTATTCTTCCACCTAAATAGTAAGTTGCACATGCTGAAGATGTATGTAGACCACCATTTTCAGTCTTTGTGGATTTTATTTGAAAAGTTTAAAAAGAACATTTGTTATGGTAGCCCCAGTATCTGAGCCATTATCATCAAAGCCCAAATCACGTCCTGAGAAATTTAGTACTTGCTGAGAAAATCTTGTAGCTAGTCAAGCTGTCTACTGCTGGAAAGGAAAAGCAAAATTTCTCTTCCTGCTTTAATATATTTTACATGACTACAGGGAGAATCCATACTGAGTTCCGAAGATCCCTCATTATCTGAAGGGTCAATATTTGTATTCCCATCTGCCAGCCAGATGGAAAGAACAGCAATCGCCTTACACCTCGAAAGCAGAATCTATTCCTGGTCAAAAGGGACAAAAAAAAATCAATATCTCATTAGTGGTTACGAATGTTTACAATTTTTTACACACACACAAAGAATGAGTGTTCATTTGAAGGTTGCGAGGAGGTGCTCTGAGACGGTTTCTCCAATTTTATGCTCTTCGGAGATTCTGTTATCTGTTAGTAAACTGTGTGTGTTTGTTAGTATATTGTGTGTACTCTGTTAGTATATTGTGTGTAATACTGTACACTGTTAGTATATGACCTGTGATACACTGCTAGCACACTATGTGTGGTATACTGTTAGTGTGCTGTGAGTCACACACTGTTAGTGTACTGTGTGTAATATATACTGTTAGTATGCTATCTGTGGTATACTGTTAATATACTATGTGTGATACACTGTTAGCATATTGTGTGTGGTATCCTGTTAGTGTGCTGTGTGTGGTTGGAATTGTTCTGTCATTAAAAATTAGTTTCAATGGCCTATTCTGCTCCATGATCTCTCCTACATAAGATCTGGATATCAGATCTGGATAGATGAATTTTCGTCTGTCCTAATGAAGGTGAAAACACTTTTCAAATAGAACTGTGAATATATATATATCAGAAATTTAAATTGTCATACATATTTTTAATATCAAATGAGTTCTTTTGAGTAAAAATTCTCATTTTCCTTGTGATATTAATGTTACTTTATTAGTATTCTATCAGCTCCAAGCCATTACTGTATTGAAGGAGTTTGGGATAATAGACTTTGAGGTTGAAAAGCTCACAGCTTTCCTCCCCCCTTCCTAATTTAACCAGAATTTCACGGTTGAGTTTGTAGCCTTGTATTAGAATGCTGAATCATGGGACTACAGGCATATCAAAGCTGAGAGTAAATCCCTAAGGATCACAAATTGCTGACAGAAGAACCACATAAATTGCAGCTTAGCAATATGTTCAGGAGAGAGAAATGAAAGGAATTTGTTATATTTAATTAGGAGATGTAATGCATTCCATAGCCATATTAAAAATTTAATCTACTCACATCAACACCTAATGATTAAATTTTCCATATCAGTATTGTCTTTGATATCACTGAATACAGGAGTTCATCACACTTCAGATATGTGTGTCTACATTTTTAAGTCTTCTAAATTCTTTTAAGATGAAGTCAGATGTAATTGCTAAGTGAGCATAAGGTATGTAAAGTCTGACATAATTTTAATGAAATTTGCATTGCAGGATGTGGACGTTATTGGCAAAGTCAATAACTATTGTTCATCCATATCTTTAAACTAAGTGTCTCACTGGGCTACCCAAGAAACAACCAAATAGATGGATCTAGAATAATTTACAGAACTGACCAGGTGTAGATGGAAGATTATCTTTCCTGAATGACATCATTAAAATAGGTATGTTTTATGACTATCCACTAGTTTTGAGTTTCTTATTGCTAATGATTAGAATTTCTAAATAGAATTTCCAGACCAGTTGTATTGGGATTGGGATTGTTCAGTATCTGGATTGCTTATCCAATGACTTAACTGGTGTCATAGATTAAATGACTTCTACTTTATTAAGCTTGCTTTATGTAAAGCACAAGGTGTACAATGTTTTATGTGAAGCATCATCACTTTCTCCGAATTCAATAACTGAACCTATCAAAGAATGGCGACTTTGATTTGGAATACTGCATGATTTTTAAAAATGATATTTCACTTTCAGAAATATTGGTTCATCATTATTTAAAACTACATTGAAGCTGAACATAAGAGTGATATGAGAAAGAGAAAATGTCAAAATGATTATTAATACTTCGCCCAGCTCATCTCTTCAGATGCATATTGCATTTTACAGTATATTTACATTATTAGGAATAACATTTCTTACCAAGGCATTAAAATCTCCCTCCATATGACATCACATCACGAGGCAACATTATATCTAGAAAACTGAATTGCTTGAAGATGGTCTGATATCAATATTTGCAGTATGGTGACATTTGAAATGGCAGATGCATGTGTTAGGGAGCATTCTGGAGTCATGTGGATATAGCAGATCTTATTTCAAACAAGAGCTAGCCTTCAGTTCATATTATAAATGTAAAGGAGGCTTTCAATTAGCCTCTAGTTCTTACGGTAAATTGCAAGCAGTAAATTGAGGTCAAACTGGCCCACGATCTGAGAGGTTGCATAAGCAATAGCCAAACGTGAAGACGATGGGATTGTATTAATTGGCTTGAATCAAACCAGGCAACATCGCTAAATTATTTGCACCATTGTGACTGAGTTCAAGTTGACAGACTAGGCAGATGTTGGCACTTGGCACCTCAAACATGGTCACAGGTATAGTTGTAATCAATGGCTGATCTATTGTGTATTCTGGCATCAGTCTCTCTGTTGGCAGAAGTTTTCAGAATAATTACGTTAATTATAGTTTCTCCTAGCAAAGGCATTTGAAACTTCAGAGTGTCTTATCAATTACGAAGTACTTCCACTATAAATATGTCTCAAAGGAACCATTTGTCAACCTAAAGTATTGAAGCAAACAATATCATTGTAACTACTGAAATTGTATTGAATCACCTACTGATATACACTACCAGGAGTGTCTCCGGAATGATGCCTGCTTTTTGTAATGAATAAAGACTTCAGTATCTCCAGCTTTTGTGACTCTCCGGTGACTTTGATCACAGTCACAACAGCATGTACGTAGTTTTAGGCAACAAAGCAGAAGCATTAGAAAAGTATGTTAAAACAGATCACACACAAAATGCTGGTGGAACACAGCAGGCCAGGCAGCATCTATAAGGAGAAGCACTGTCGACGTTTCGGGCCGAGACCCTTCGTCAGGACACAACAAATGGTTGCTGAGATCTTGTCTGGAGGTAACTAATAATCAGGCATGAATCTGATGATTTAATAGACTAGAAATTCTATTCTTTACATGTACTTTCTTGGGGCTGAAGGAGTGAGGGCAGCATCAATGGTGGAGGAAAGGAAACCCTAGATTGGTTTTGTAGGTTCTGAGTTAATGATGTCACTGTGGAAACTTATACTCTTGGTAAGGCAGATAGGTAGAGTATTTGTGAGAGGTCAGCTCCTTCCGCGACCTATACAGGGCCTTCATGACTTCAAAAGAATCACACAGAGATTTTCTACACCTAGATGCTACTTTCTGTCTATGGGGAGTCATGGTTCAGAAATTCCAGTCTCCTCCCTCCTGAGCTTCTCTTCTCCTCATACTTTCTCCAAACAGTTTCTTCTTTGGCACCTCACACTTTCTCCAGACCCAAGGGGTAGCCTTGGTCCTCAACTATGCCTACTCTTTTGTTGGCTACATAGAACATTCCATGTTCCAAGCATTCCCCAATAATGCTCCCCAACTCTTCCTCTGTTAAATTGATGACTGTATTGGTGCTGTTTTATGCATGCACGTGGAGCTTGCCAATTTCATCAATTTTGCCTCTAATTTCCACCCTGCCCTTAGATTCGCTTGGTTCATTTCTAACACCTCCCTCCCCTTTCTTGATCTCTCTGTCTCTATCTCTGGAGACGAACTGTTGACTGACATCTTTTATAAATCTACCGATTTCCACAGCTATCTTGACTATACCTCTACCCACCTCTATCTCCTGTAAAAATGCTACTCCCTTTCCTCAGTTCCTTCACCTCCATTCCCAAGATGAAGCTTTCCTTTTCAGAACAACAGAAATGTCCTCTTTCTTCAAAGAATGGGCCTTCCCTTCCTCCGCCATTGATGTTGTCCTCACCCATACCTCCTCCGTTTCTCAAACACATGAGCTCACCCCATCTTCCTGCCGCATTAAGAGTAATAAAGTTCCTTTTGACCTTACATACCACCCCATGAACCTCTGCGTCCAACACATCGACTCTCTACAACTTCACTAACTCCAAAGGATCCTTCCACCAAACACATCTTTATCCCACCCCTCCCCTTATCGCAAGAGTTACTCATTCCATGATCTCTTGTCCATTTGTCCCTCTCCACTAATTTCCCAGCTGACAGTTATCCCTGAAAGCGGTCAAAGTGCTATATCTGTCCACTCACCTCAATTCAGGACCCCAAGGCCTCAAACAGTCCTTCCAGGTGAGGTAACTCTTCAACTGCAGATCTGCTGGGGTCATTTATTGTGTCCAGTGTTCTCAATGCAGCTTCCTCTATGTGGCCATAACCCATCATAAATTGGGGGACTGCTTCGTTGAGCACCTCTGCTTCATTCACCAAAAGTGAAATGTCCTGCTGGCCAAACATTTTAATTCTAATTCCCATTCCTGTTCAGCCAATGGCCTTCTATTGTGCAATGATGAGGCAACTGTCAGTGTGGAGGAACACCACCTTATATCTGGATAGCCTCCAACCTGATGGCGTGAATATAGTTCCCTCCTTCTAGTAAAAAAAATCCCCTCATCCTCCACCCCTCCTTCTTCTATTTGCTCACTCTGATCTCTTAACTCTTCTCACCTGGCTATCACCTCCTTCTAATGCCCCTCCTCCCTCTCGTTCACCTATGGCCTACTCTCCTCTCCTATCAGATTACATCCCCTCCATTCCATTAACTTTCCTACCCACCTGCCTTCACCTATCCTTCGTCCTCTACGCGCCCCCCCCCCCCCCCAATCTTTTTATTCTGGCGTCTTTCCCCTTCCTTTCCAGTCCTGATGAACAGATCAACTGTTTGTTCATTTCCATGGAAGCTGCCTGACCTTTGAGTTCCTGCAGCAATTTGGGTGTGTGGCTTTGAACTACCAGCATCTGCAGAATTTCTCATGTTTCTCATTTGGGATGTTGCATTTCCTCAAGGAGGCTTTGAGCACATCCTTGAATCTTTTGCTTCACTTGCTTGGAATCTCTTGCCTAGGCATAGAATATCTGTTGCAGGAGCCTGCTGTTGAGCATATGGACAATGTTGTTTGCTCAATGCCGCAAACTCAGGGCAGTTGGGATGTAGGAAAGAACATGGGGTGAGGTGGGGTTGGTTATCCTCTCACCCCTTCTTTCCTCCTCACCTACTCATTCCCTCCTATTTACCTTTCTTCAGTGGTCCTCCCTCCTCTTCTATTAGGTTCCTTCTTCTTCAACCCTTTACCTCTCCATATATCTTCCCACAATTTTTACTTCATCCCCCTTCCGCCACCCTCCTTCCTCCTCACCTGGTCTTAATTATCACTGGCCAGCTTGTACACTTCCCTATCCTTTTTATTCTGGGTTCAGCCCCTTCCTTTCCAGTCCAGATGAAGGGTATAGTCTGGAAACGTTGACTCTCAACTGTTTATTAATTTTCATTGATGTTATCTCAATTGCTGAGTTCCTCCAGTAGTTTGGGGGTGCTACTGTATCTGGATAAATCTGTTTTGCACGATAAACCTAAAGCTACCACATATACAGGAACAATTAAGATGATGAGGTGTTTCTTAATGGGGGTAAGTCCAGCTACTGCACCCAAATTGTTGTTCCAGTTGCCAAGGGCCTAACTGCCAGCTTAAAGTCACCCAGACTCCAGCAATGAGATTTGAGTCATGGCAGTGTACATCAGAGAAGTCTTCCCTCCTCAAGCATCTATGGCAAAATTTGACAGCTGACAAAGCCCAAATCCCAAGATATTTAATGTTTCTAGATGTCTCTATAAATACTTTACAAAATACTTTCCCACTGGGAGACCACGGTCAATACTGATAAGAAATAACATCTCCACCTTGTTGATAAACAACACTGGAGCACCAGATGGATGTGTGCCTAGTTCACTGCTCTACCCTCTCTACAGCCACGACTGTGTGGCTAGGCACAGGTTGAACTTCATCTATAAATTTGCTGACACAACTACTGTGGACAGAATTTCAGATGATGGCGAGGAAGCGTACAGAAGCAAGGTTGTGCTGCAACAACAACTTTGCACTCAACATCAGTAAGACAAAGGAATTGACTGTAGACTTCAGGAAGACAGACAGACAGACAGACAGACAGACAGACAGACTTTATTGATCCCGAGGGAAATTGCGTTTCGTTACAGTCGCACCAACCAAGAATAGTGTAGAAATATAGCAATATAAAACCATAAATAATTAAATAATAGTAGGTAAATAATGCCAAGTGGAAATTAGTCCAGGACCAGCCTATTGGCTCAGGGTGTCTGACACTCCGAGGGAGGAGTTGTAAAGTTTGATGGCTACAGGCAGGAATGACTTCCTATGACGCTCAGTGTTGCATCTCGGTGGAATGAGTCTCTGGCTGAACGTACTCCTGTGCCTAACCAGTACATTATGGAGTGGATGGGAGACATTGTCCAAGATGGCATGCAACTTGGACAGCATCCTCTTTTCAGACACCACCGTCAGAGAGTCCAGTTCCACCCCCACAACATCACTGGCTTTACGAATGAGTTTGTTGATTCTGTTGGTGTCTGCTACCCTCAGCCTGCTGCCCCAGCACACAGCAGCAAACATGATAGCACTGGCCACCACAGACTCGTAGAACATCCTCAGCATCGTCCGGCAGATGTTAAAGGACTTCAGTCTCCTCAGGAAATAGAGACAGCTCTGACCCTTCTTGTAGACAGCCTCAGTGTTCTTTGACCAGTCCAGTTCCCCTCAAGGGGAAGTTGAGGGAACACACACCAGTCCTCATCAAAGGATCAGCAGTGAAAAGTGTGAGCAGTTTTCAAATTCCTGGGTGTCCACATCTCTGAAGATCTATCCTGGCTTCAACGTACTGATGCAATTAAAAAGAAGACATGACAGCAACTATATTTCTTTAGGAGTTTGAAGAGACTTGATATGTCATCAAAGACTCTCACAAATTTCTACAGGTGTACCATAGACAGCATTCTAACTGGTTGCATCAGCATTTTGTATGGAAGAGCTATTGCACAGGATTAGAAAAAGCTGCAGAAAGTTGTAAACTCAGCCAGCTCCATCATAGGCACTAGCCTCCCCAGCATCTAAGACACCTTCAAAAGGTGATGCCTCAAAAAAACAGTATCCATTATTAAAGACCCCACAATACCCAAGACATACCCTCTTCTCATTGCTAGAGGAGGTACAGGAGCCTGGAGACACACAGTCAACGTTTCAGAAATGGCTTCTTCCCTTCCACCTTCAGATTTCTGAATGGACAATGAACCCATGAACACCACCTGATTATATTTTTGCTCTCTTTTCACAATACTTAATTTAATTTTTAATATATATTTCTTATTGTAATTTATTGTTTTAAAAAAATTATTATATATTGCATTGTACTTCTGCCTCAAAAAAAAAATTCACGACATTTGCCAATGATATTAAACCTGGTTCTGATTCTGCAAAAGTAGGTTACGAAAGACACCTCTGGGCACCCGCACAGGAGTGTCCATGCTAAGAAGGCAATTAGTCGAGATACAGTGGCTCACTTCACCTGAAAAGCCAGTGTGATTGAAGTAGCCTCCTGAATTAGTAATTAGCCACCAGCAGCCAAGCGGCAGACAACAGATATCAGTAGTAAAAACAGAAAATGCTGGAAAAGCTCAGAGCATTTTGATTTCCAGACATAATGTAAAATGTTAAGTAGCATTTTAGCTAGCATAGTTAGAGTGAATGGGGAAACAAACTAACGTATTTAAATGTGAGTGGTCATAACTGCCAAAAATGTGACCTAATTTCAGCAAGCAATAATGGAAACAAATGTTGTATAGCAGATGTCATCTCCCTAAGAGTACCCCATTCATGTAATATCTGATATACACTCGCATGCACACACAGCAGAAGTGTTGAGTTGAATATCCCAAGCTAGGTGATTTATATAGAATTTCCATTGTTTTGCAATTTGCAAACAAGAATCAAAATTCAATTCCACAGCATTTAGAAACACAGCATAGCATTGTGGAGAAATTTCTTTAACCAAAGGGTGGTGAATTTGTGGAATTTGTTGCCACATGCAGTATGGTTAGAACTGTGGTTAGGACTGTCTGGGCATAAAATGATGATATTGAGGTGGAATCATGAATTGTCCATGTGTTCTGGGACAGTACACAAGTTGATAAAGCAGAGTTGTCTTACTGTAATTTGCTCACATAGAATTAAACTCCCTCATTTGACTACAATTAGACATAGAGCAGTGTAAAGAAAAGCGATGAAATGTTTTAGTCCAAAATGCATCTTCATGACACTTCAATAGACAATAGGTGCAGGAGTAGGCCATTCGGCCCTTCTAGCCAGCACTGCCATTCACTGTGATCATGGCTGATCATACACAATCAGTACCCCGTTCCTGCCCTCTCCCCATATCCCTTGATCCCGCTATTTATAAGAGCTCTATCTAACTCTCTCTTGAATGCATCCAGTGACTTGGCCTCCACTGCCTTCTGGGGCAGAGCATTCCACATATCCACCACTCTTTGGGTGAAAAAGTTTTTCCGCATCTCTGTTCTAAATGGCCTACCCCTTATTCTTAAACTGTGGCCTCTAGTTCTGGACTCACCCATCAGTGGGAACATGCTTCCTGCCTCCAGTGTGTCCAATTCCTTAATAATCTTATATGTTTCAATCAGATCCCCTCTCATCCTTCTAAATTCCAGTGTATACAAGCCCAGTCGCTCCAATCTTTCAACATATGACAGTCCCACCATTCTGGGAATTAAACTTGTGAACCTACGCTGCACTCCCTCAATAGCAAGAATGTCCTTCCTCAAATTTGGAGACCAAAACTGCACACAATACTCCAGGTGGGGTCTCACCAGGGCCTTGTTCAGCTGCAGAAGGACCTCTTTACTCCTATACTCAATTCCTCTTGTTATAAAAGCCAGCATGCCATTAGCTTTCTTCACTACCTGCTGTACCTGCATGCTTGCTTTCATTGACTGATGTACAAGAACACCTAGATCTTGTTGTACTTCCCCTTTTCCTAACTTGACTCCATTTAGATAGTAATCTGCCTTCCTGTTCTTGCCACCAAAGTGGATAACCTCACATTTATCCACATTAAACTGCATCTGCCATACATTTGCCCAATCACCCGACCTGTCCAAGTTACCCTGCATTCTCATAACATCCTCCTGACATTTCACACTGCCACCCAGCTTTGTGTCATCAGCAAATTTGCTAATGTTACTTTTAATCCTTTCATCTAATTCATTAATGTATATTGTAAACAGCTGCGGTCCCAGCACCGAACCTTGCGGTACCCCACTGGTCACAGCCTGCCATTCCAAAAGAGACCCGTTAATCACTACTCTTTGTTTCCCGTCAGCCAGCCAATTTTCAATCCATGTCAGTACACTGCTCCCAATATCATGTGCCCTAATTTTGCCCACTAATCTCCTATGTGGGACTTTATCAAAAGCTTTCTGGAAGTCCAGGTACACTACATCCACTGGCTCTCCATTGTCCATTTTCATAGTTACATACTCAAAAAACTCCAGAAGATTAGTCAAGCATGATTTTCCCTTCATAAATCCATGCTGACTCGGACTGATCCTTCTACTGCTATCCAAATGTGTCATAATTTCCTCTTTTATAATTGACTCCAGCATCTTTCTCACCACTGACGTCAGGCTAACCGGTCTATAATTCCCTGTTTTCTCTCTCCCTCCTTTCTTGAAAAGTGGGACAACATTAGCCACCCTACAGTCAGCAGGAACTGTTCCTGAATCTATAGAACATTGGAAAATGATTACCAATGCGTCCACGATTTCTAGAGCCACCTCTTTAAGTACCCTGGGATGCAGACCATCAGGTCCCGGGGACTTATCAGCCTTCAGACTCAACAGTCTATCCAACACTGTTTCTTGCCTAATATAAATTTCCTTCAGTTCATCCTTTACCCTAGTTCCTTTGACCACTATTACATCTGGGAGATTGTTTGTGTCTTCCCTAGTGAAGACAGATCCAAAGTACTTGTTCAACTCATCTGCCATTTCCTTGTTCCCCATAATAAATTCACCCATTTCTGTCTTCAATGGCCCAATTTTGGTCTTAACAATTTTTTTGCTATTCACATACTTAAAGAAGCTTTTACTATCCTCCTTTATATTCTTGGCTAGTTTACCTTCGTACCTCATTTTTTCTTGGCGTATTGCCTTTTTTGTTATCTTCTGTTGCTCTTTAAAAGCTTCCCAGTCCTCTGGTTTCCCGCTCATCTTTGCTATGTTATACTTCTTCTCTTTTATTTTTATACTGCCCTTTACTTCCCTCGTCATCCCTATACTCTCCTTAGGATCTTTCTTCCTCTTTGGAATGTACTGATCCTGCACCTTCTGCATTATATTCCCAGAAATACCTGCCATTTTTGTTCCACTGTCTTCCCTGCTAGGGTATTGTTCCATTGAACTTTGGCCAGCTCCTCCCTCATAGCTCCATAGTTCCCTTTGTTCAACTGTAATACTGACACATCTGATTTTCCCTTCTCCTTCTCAAATTGTAGGTTAAAACATATCATATTATGGTATGATACATCATGGTATGGTACTTCGCTGCAAGATAATGGGAAATACCTTGTAATTCCTCTGAGAGAGTCCAATTTTGGTGAGGTAACTGAGAGTGGAAAGGTCTGGATTGAGGAGAAATGAACAGAAGGCTGAAGGTGGGCCAAATGGAGCATTCTGATGCTTCTCAAGTTCTTCATTGTTTATCATATCTCAAGTTTCGTGTCAGCTGAAATGTTGAAAATGTTACCTTGCACATCTTGATCAAAGTTATACCGAAATAATCATGGGCCTGAATACTAATCTTTGAAGAACACTAGTTTTCAATAATCCCTGAGTCTTATTTGGTTTTGTTCTTTTTACTTCAGTCAATTTCCTGTCCATGCTAACATTAATCCTCCCATTCCATGGACCCGATGGTTCTAACCATGGCGGGAACAAAAGGCCAGAGATTTTCTAGTTGGACTAGGTCAAGCATTCCTGTTAATTCTTGCCCAAGGAAGACATACAGCACAGAAACCGGAGAAAGCACATTGATCACCGAGCACCCAGTTACACTAATCTTATAATCCCCATGTTCCTGTCAACCTCCATCCCCACAACCACACCTCCAGATCTACAAGTCTCCCATATTCTAGAGTCAATTTGGAGTAGCCCATAATCTGCCAAACTGCATATCTTTGCAACTTGAGAGGATACTTAAGACAATCACAAGAACAATGTGCAAGCCCTACACAGATAGCACTGGTGGTCAAGGCTGAACCTTGTTTACTGCACCTGTGAGGCACCAAGCAGCTCTACTAATTGCTATCCTACATTGAACCTTCTGACAGAATCATTTATCCAACATGTACCACACACACATCTATTCTTTATTCATTGGTGTTTATCTGAAAAGGAACAAATCTAAAAACTTAATATGAAGTTGATCATATTTCATTTTTGGTTGTTTTAATGCCACTGTATTTTGGTGCTATATGCTGTGCTATCCAGGGGCTCCCAAATTCTAACATGCAATCTTCTTATTACTACCATCAGGAAGGAGGTACAGGAGCCTGAAGATGTACACTTCACATTGTCAACACAGCTCCTTCACCTCCATCATCAGATTTCTGAATGGTCCATGCACTTCTTTTAATTTTTTAATATTCTTATTCTAATGCATCATAATATTAATTCATTGCACTTGCAAAACAACAAATTTCATGACATATGTCAGTGACAATACACCTGATTCCGAATCTTCTTCTGATCAGCAGTTGTTAACGGGGAAATGTATGGAGGGTCAACTCCACTTCTCCACCTTTGCAAAGTTTCACCTACCCTTTTCTCGAAATGCTGACGGATAAGACTAACATTTCAATATAAAAGCAGCTACCTACCCAATGAATGGACTGCATTTAATTTGAGCACCCATCAGGAAAAGACTGAATAAGGAAGAAGGGATGTGAGAGTAGCAGATCTGGGAAAGTGAGAGCTTTTGGAAATGGACATTCTGGAAAAGAAACCCGATACATTTTTTTTAAATTTAAGAATAGAAATCTGTATTTTTGTCATCAATTGGCTGAGGGTTCTAAGAGCCAGGTACCTTATTGAAGGAGTATCAAACAAAGGCAGGAATGTAGCACAAATGCAGATATCCAGGATTGAAGTAAATGATGGGCCATCTTCAGGTCACTGAATGTCTATGTTTCAAAATGTCTTTGTTAATTGGGTGTTGTTTCATACCCCAATGATACAAAGGACATAAAACACATGAGTACGTCACTGGCGAATAACAGCTTACTGAAGAAGAGGCCTGTTTCAAGTAGCTCTGAAAACTACAAATGCAGTCAATATTTCCCCATTGACAGTAAAGGGATAATATTTTTCAAAGTAACATTATTTTGACTGACACATTCAGTTATTCGATTTTGGAGCAGTCGTTGTAATATGTGCTTCAGTTGACTGACCCTGTATGCCCTCAGGTTTTATTGAATTCTGATACAATATCCATCGGAAGTAAGTTTCATCTCGGCCAAGTTACACTAATACAACAATAGAAAGTCGAAAGAAATTCAAGGTCCTTCTGCAACCGGGAGGATGCCATCTCCTGTTTTATCTTTTGTGATACAGGAGAAAAGGAAGCATTAATTTCCTCTTCTGTTGTTACATTCTTCAAACTAAATTGTAAAAAAAAGGCTTCTGGCTACAAAATAAGATTTCTGCATTTTCAGAGATGCATTATTGTTTACAAAATGTTTCAACTAAGCAGCTAGATTTAAAGAAAGAGTAATTATCAGAAATGACCCGAATTCTTTTTAACCTCGTTTCACTGCCTCCCATGTTAATTAGTTTGACAATTTATAGCTCCTGCCTCACAGTAGGGGGACTGAAACGGCATTTGTGTTGGCCACATTTGCATTAGTTACAGAGGTTCACTTGCTCAGTATGCATGGATTACAGCTGACATGGCTGTGATCAGGACCTCGATGTAAACACCCAGTCTGTGTGGACTTATTGTGGGCAACATGAAGAGGAGCCTGTAAAAATAAGAATACAAACACCATCTACTATAGGTGAAAATAATTAAATTCATCCAACAGGTTTCCATGCATATTAATAACCATATAAAAATCATAACCATATAAAATGAAAATGTCTGAAGCCAGTACAGTGGGAGAGACAGTACTGATGCTGTCTCATAACTCTACCAAACCTGGTTCAATCTTGCCTTCCAGTGCTCTTTGTGCAGAGTTCTGCACATCCTCTTTGTGACCACATAGGTTCTCACTAGGTAATCCTGTTTGCTCCCTCATCCCCAAAACCTTTAGTACAACAATTGCCCTGATTGTGTAGATAAGGAGCTGAATTTGGTGGGGGGGGGGGGGGGTGGAAATTGATGGTAATATAGTGAAGAAAATAAGGACAATTATTAAGGGAAATGGATTGCTCTGTGGGATAGCAGAGGCAGAATGGTCTGAATGGCCTCTTCCTCTGTCAAAAGAAAACATGAAATATGGAACATTATTATGAGTACAGGGAAATGTAACGTGACTAATTGCATAAGAAATATTAAAGGTGCATGATAATGAATGAAAGTTCTACCTCTAATAATAGTTTGTATGATTACTAAAGACACAAATGAAATAATACCTTCATGAAAATTAATAAATGAAGAAAAAATCAAAATTGCTGGAAGCAATCAGAAGATCCGATTGTTGAGGGAAGTGGAAACAGGTTGGAATGTACTGAATAATTTAATAATGTGAGGTTCTGCATGCTTTGTGTACTGTTACTAAACTTCCAAGCATTTTGAGAATGTTGATAAGAAAGTTTTCCACTGGGTATTGACAACTGGGAACAAAGGGGTGTGCTATTAGGTGAATTGGGAAGGACATCCTGATGTGGTGGCAGATGTTTAGAAATCTCCCTGCACAAATCTAGGATAGATAGGTTTTTGCCAATCAAAGTTTTTAAAACAAGTGGGTGAGTGGTCATAAGCTCACTGAATGGCAAAAGATTTCTTGAAATTCTACTATAATTCGAAATTTTAATTGACCAGCACCGTTTGGCACATTACAACATGAATATAATTGTTGCAAGCTGATACATGCTTTATATTCCTCTATAATTAGCTCTGTGGAAGTGCACTCATTCTCTTTTATTTATTTTATTTACTTATTTAGCAATACAACACAGTGTAGGCCCTTCTGCCCCTTTGAGCTATGCCAGCCCAGCAACCCTGCCAACCGCGATTAACTCTAACTTAATCACGGGATAATTTACGATGACCGATTAACCTACCCCGGTATGTCTTTGGACTGTGGGGGGGGGGGGGGGGGAACTGGAGAACCTGGGCAAAACCCACACATTCTACTGGGAATCCTTACAGAGGGTACCAGAATTGAACTCTGGAACACTCTGAGCTGTAATAGTGTTATGCTAACTCTGTGAGCTTCATGAAATTGTTGCACGTCATATTGTACTCAGTTAACATGATGAAGCTAACAGTAATAACTTACAGCATATCTGCCCATTCAGAAAAATGAAATTGTGAATAGTTGCAAATCCATACCCTTGGCTTAGAAACAATTACAGGTAAAATATCTCATTCCTTCATACAGTGAATTGTTGTGGGAGATTTAAAGGAAGCTTCTCACCTGCATATTATTTCTCCCAGGCCCTCTCCTCCTTCCTTTTCTCCTATGGTTCACTCTGCTTATCACGGATTCTTTCTTCTCCAGCCCTTTACCTTGCCCACCCACCTGGCTTCACCTATCACTTTCCAGCTAGGTTCCTTCTCCTCCCCCCACCTTTTTATATTGGCATCTTCCCCCTTCCTTTCCAGTCTTGAAGAAGGGGCTTGGCCTAAAATGTCGACTATCTATTCATTTCCATAGATGTTGCCTGAACTGCTGAGTTTCTCCAGTATTCTGTGTGTGTTGCATTAAATGGTTAAAATATGTTACCTTATTTTTTCTTTCTGTCTGTTTTTCTCTCCTTCAGTTCAGTTCTTCCTTCAATTTATTTTCCTTTCTGTACCTAATTCATCGCTGAAGTGACTCTTATCTTTTTCACTTACTCACATTTTTTTCTGTCTCATTCCTAAATCTAACTGGTTATGTAGGTTGATCCTGTTATTTGTCAAAGTACGATGTTAGTTATTAGCTCATATTTTCAGCAATATTGCAGTAAGACGCACCCTGAAGTGAAAGCTATAAGTACAAGTTTAACCAATGGACACGTTTCATTCCAACAATCTGTACCATTTCTCCTGAAATCAAAGGTGTGAAACTTAGGCATTTAAAACAAACGTGTTAAGTAATTTGTATACAACCCTGGCTGGAAGTCATTCGTTGCTGTTTCATGAATATTAAGTAAGAAGTGATGATGTTTGTGGTTGATTGCACAATGTTCAGTCTCAATCACCTCTACTCAGTATATGAACTCGTCCATGCCAGCATGCAGAAAGGCTAACCCACTGCCCTCATCAATATCCCGGATGATCTCCATTGACTAGCCACATACTGTACATATCATAGTTTGACCGGGTATGTGGTTAGGTAATCTGCCACAATGATGTAAGGTTTTGTATTTTTCTGGATGAGTATGGGTCCAATAGCTCTCTAGAAGCTTAAGACTCTCCAGGAGAGAGCTGCTCATTTGATTGGTACCTCATAAGCCATTGTGACACTTCATTCCTTACACCATTTCTTTGTCTGAATCTGCAATGGGTGCCATCCACAATAAAAGCTTCAGTTACTCAGACTGCTCCAACAGACAAGCTTAAGGCAGCAGCCACATGAAGAAAATTCTGCCTACAGGGTCCGCTCCAAGTTGTGCAGTATAACAAGGTGCAAATATAATCCTGATCCATTATTTTTACTGGGTTTAAAACCTGAAACTTTTCCCTCAACATTACAGAGGGAATTCTTACACCGGAAAGAATCCAGTGTTTCAAGCAGGCATCCCACCATTTCTCTCTCTCACGGGCAACTGGGGGTTGCTGCTAAATGCCGGTCTTGACAGCAATGCAGGTTCTGAAAAATATAACAGAAAACACAAAGCCAGAAGTATAAACAACAAGCAGATGTGTTATTAATCCTAGGGGTTGTTGATTTGACACCAGCTCTTCAACAATGTAGCTTGTACCATGTGTTCTGTATATACAGGAAAGTTGACAGAATGACTCATCCCTGGTACAGGGAATGATTAATAACATGGATTAAGGGTCTACCAACTGAATAGTTTTAAGAGTCTATCAACTAATTGGGGCATGGATTGGATTTGTAAAGAATTTGTTTCATTTATGTAAGACAACACACTGAAAAGCATAAAGCTGTATCTGCTTAGGTAACCATGGTGGGCCCACAGAGACAAGAACTGTCTATTGGCAGTGAAGATTCCAATCAGTGGAACCACCAGAGAGCATAGAGGCAATAGTAATATGATGGAAACCATATTTCTGACATTAGAATCATCATATTGCCTGCAAGAAAATGAATCTCAAGGTAGTATATGGAGACATATATGTACTTTGATAATAAATTTACTTTGAACTTTGAAACCATAGTGGGATGTGATGTGCAGATTTATATCTCTGGGCAAGTTGGAGATGAACTGCAAGGAAGGTCTGACTTAGTTATCAAGGGGGCACTGACTTTGTACAACACAGTTGGCAGAAGAACAAAGTAAAGGAGGAAGAAGATTAGAGGAGCAGCAAAATACAGAGATGGACTCTTGGCAAGTGGCTGGATTATCACTTTTTCTTCCAATAAAGTCCCAGGAAGCTCAGTGATTGAGGATATCTATGCCCACCTGCAACAAGACAAGGAACGATGCAGAAGTGGATTGACAAGTGATCAGCAACTTCCACTTCCACACCATGGAAATAAATGGTAATAGTCACCTTCAAGTACCAAAATAACTTTTCTCCTTGCTTTTTAACTGCATCAGCATGACCATCTGCATCATTATCAATGTCTTCCAGCTGGCCATTGATCAGAAGTTTTCTGAATTAGACACTTAATTACTGTTACCTCAAGAGCAAATCAGTGGTTGGATATTCTGCAGTGTGAGGTTCATCTCCTGACTCATTACATTGCACCAAGCAAATACAAAACACCAGTCAAGATTGTGAGAGAATATTGGAGACACATGAGACTGAAGATGCTAGAATCTGGAGCAATAAACAATCTGCTGGAGGAGCTCTGTGAGTCGAACATCATCTGTGGAAAGAAAAGAAGGGTCGATATTTCACGAGTGAAAAATCAGGACAAGAATTCCCAATGTAATTTGTGCAGGGAATAGTGTGGTGTGGGCAGTTTGTTAACTCCTTCCGTTAGAAAGCAGATTAAAGTCATATACAAAATACAATTTATATTTACACAGATGATGCTGTAAAGAGGAAGCTATAGACAAAGGTTAAAACTCAAGTACTGTTTCATCTTTAGCAGGGTAACTAAATGGAGATTTACTGCTGGCTTTTAGCATTATGAAGGATATTGATTTCTATGACGGGCTATTTTTAATTCATAGAACAGGGACTGTCAGGGTGAACCATTGCTTTCTACCTGTCATAATCCCTAATCCCTCTAGAAAGTGTTTTTTTATTAATGTTAATGACACCATTATCAGAGGAATAACCAGATTATGGATGTATCTTCTTGATAGGCAGATGTCCCACTCTGCAATCCCATGAGAAATCCACTTAATACCCCATTCACTGGAGCCTCACACCCTGCACGGTATGGATTTTTCATTCGCAGGCTATGCCAATATTCCTCTGGGGTAGGGGTGGGGGGACACAAACATCAGCTGGAAATTACCAACCTCTATGCTGGAAGAGGATTTCACAGATAATTGAACATAATGTACTGTGTTAAAAACAAAACAAATCAAAAATAAATTGCAACACCAAACTATCTTCAAATGAAGTGCATTTATCTTAATCTGCATTTTACAAGGTTAGCAATTTTAATCAAACTGTGCTTTAATCCCTGATCACTGAGCCGTTAACCCTTCCTTCTTAATGCGTGATTCTCTGAGAGACAAGGTCACTTAAAAACCTTATCGGGAATATGCCTTCATTTCAGAGACACAGAAAATGCTTGCTGCGGCTTTCTGTTCCACACTATAACTGCTCTAAAGAAAAGATTAATTGTGTCCAAGCAAATGGTGCTGCACAGCCTCCTTAGTGTTGATTAAGTGTGTATTGGTAACCACAGAAACAAGGTAAAGGGAACAAATGTCTTCAAGCTGCCTTTGGGAAATGACAGGTGGTTCTCAGACAGCAAGTTCAAAAGGTAGCACTGCCAATAATACTGGAGACAGCTTGACCTCGTGCTGATCTGTATTTTCCAGAAGCAGCAAGCCCAACTGCTGTGAGGTATTTTAGAGATAAATGGGAAGAAACACATATAGTGACAAAAAGTGACTCTATTTTCTGTAAAGGTGATGAGATACAGACACTAAAATATTTCACGAGAGCATTGCTGGCAAGACCGTCGGTCTCGTGATGGATCTGCGCCTGGAGTTTCCAGGGCCGCAGGCCTGGGCAGGGTTGTATGGGAGACCGGCGGTTGCCCAAGCTGCAGGCCTTCCCCTCTCCACACCACCGATGTTGTCCAAGGGAAGGGCACTAGGACCCATGCAGCTTGGCACCGGTGATGAGCAATGTGTTGTTAAGTGCCTTGCTCAAGGACACAAACAGGCTGCCTTAGCTGAGGCTCGAACCAGTGACCTTCAGGTTACTAGTCTGATGCCTTGCCCACTAGGCCACGTGCCGTCCCTATGGTATTTGCTTGTCTGTGAGTTTCTGTTTTCATTGAATATCATTGTTGAGTCAAAGCAAAGGCAAACAGTGTTGACACTGTTGTGTCGGTCATTTGGCCTCTTCAGCATCCATAATTTATGTCTCAAAGGAAACACTGATGTGCCTTTTCTGCACCAACTGAAATTGCTTTTAATAACTGTTTTGAGGGACACAATTGCATCAGAACAAATAGAGCACTTCTCTCATCGTTCATGCAATGAACAGATAAAGGGTAAGGAAAACACACAAACTGCTCTTATATCTGATGCCATTCACTATGCATCATAAACCTGGGCTTAAAAAATAATATATAGAAGTTCAAAGATCTGTGGTCAGTTGGAAGATGGTGTAGGTTCAAAGTTATCATAAACTACCTTGAAATTAATTTATCTTCCATGCATTTGCGGGGGGGGGGGAGGAAAACAGAAATCTACAACACATTACAGACCCTTCTGCCCACAATGTTGTGTCGACTAAGTAACCCACTCTAGAAACTGCCGAGAATTTCCCTACCACATAGCCCTCTATTTTTCCAAGCTCCATGTACCTATCTAAGTGTCTCTTAAAAGACCCTATTGGATCCGTCTCTACCACTGTCGCTGGCAGTGCATTCCATGCACCCACCGGTTTCTGTGTGAAAAACTTACCTCTGACATCCCCCTTGTACCTACTTACAAACATGTTAAAACTATGCCACCTCGTGTTTCCCAGTTCAGCCCTGGGAAAAAGCTTCTGACTATCCGCACGATCAATGCCTCTCATCATCTTATACACCTCTATCAGGTCACCTCTCATCCTCCATCGTTCCAAGGAGAAAAGACCAAGTTCACTCAACCTATTCTTATAAGGCATGCTTTCCAATCGAAGCAACATCCTTGTAAATCTCCTCTGCACTCTCTCTATAGTATCCACATCCTTCCTGTAGTGAGGTGACCAGAACTGAACACAGTACTCCAAGTGAGGTCTAATTAACGTCTTATATAGCTTTAACACTACCTCATGGCTCTTGAACTCATTCACATGATTGATAAAGAAATGCAATAGAATTTACGAAAAAAATACAAACTATAATGATAGGTATCTTATGGATAGGGGAATCAAGGGATATGGGGAAAAGGCAGGAACTGGGTATTGATAGTAGATGATCAGCCATGATCTCAAAATGGCGGTGCAGGCTCGAAGGGTCGAATGGTCTACTTCTGCACTTATTGTCTATAATAAATAAAGACTGACAGCAATCAATGTCCAAAAGAAGACAAACGGGGGGAAAAAATGACTACTACAGAAAACATGAGCTGTAAAGAGACCTTCAAAGTGAATCTGTAAGTTGCAGAATCAGTTCAGAGTTGAGGTGAGAGAAGCTATCCACACCGCTTCAGGACCTTGGTGGTTGTAGCATAACTATTCCTGAATCTGGTAGCGTAGGACATTGGTATTCTGTACCTCCTGCCCGATGGCAATAGGATGACCTGGATGGTGGTGGTTTTTGATCATGGATGTGCCCCACATAAATGTCTCGATGGTGGGGAGGCCTGTGATACAATAGGCTGTATCTACCACATTTTGTAGTATTTTCTTTTTCTAGGCATTGGTGCTTCCATGCCAGGCCAAGATGCAACCAGTTAGGATACACTCCTCAGTGTATCATAGAAGTCTCTCAAAGATTCTGGTGACATGCCAAATTTAAGTAAAGTTTAAGTGCTGTCATGCCTTCTTTGTAATGGCGTTTACAGTATGTGCTGGCCCCAGGACAGATCCCTTGATATGATAACGCCAAGGAATTTAAAGCTACTGACCCCTATGTTTTGTAACTCCAGAAACTGGTAGAAAGGAAAACACAGGAGTCAGGATATTTGCCTACTTAGTTTTTATGTTATTTTGCCTTTTTTTTAGTGAGACACTTACTTATGATGTGGTGGCATAATAACGTATGCCTTTCAAGTACTTTTGCATATAACCCATAATGAATTATGTACATAAATAGAGTGCAGGGGTCGCAGAACAGATCCCTGAAGAACACCACTGGTCACCAACCTCCAGGCAGAATACGTTCCATCATCTACCACTCTCTGTCTTCTGTGGGCAAGCCAATTCTGAATCAAAACAGATAGATTTCTACCATGGACTTTCTACCATGAGCCTACCATGGGGAAACTTGTCAAACACCTTAAATAAAATCCATGTATAATCCATCCATTATTCTACATTCATCAATTTGTTATGTCACTTTCTCAATATTAAGGAAGTTGAAGTAAGCTATTACAACATCAGTGTTATATTTGCACCTTTCCAAAATATCTACCTCATAATCTTCTCCTCAGTATGTCTGCTGCTGTGGGGGGAGAGTTATAAAATTATCCCCAAAAGAGTGTTTGCTTTCTTCCTGTTTCTGACTTCTACCCACACTGACTCAGTAGATGATCCCTCCATGAATTCCTCTGTCTGCACCTATAATACTGTCACTGATAAGCAATGCCACTCCCCCATCTCTTCTGCCTTCCTCCCTGCCCATTTTGAAACAACTAAACCCTGGAACACCCTGTATTCTTTCATTAAACTAGACACATTTCAACCCATCCAACTGATTGCAATTATGTCCTTTCCACAGCCTATCCTTTCTCACAGTCTCTCTTCATGTTTCACCTACCTGTACACCAAATGCTTCACCCTCTGACTAATCACACTGGTTCTCATCTCCATGCCAAAATAGTTCAATCCTTCCCAACAGCTTTAGAAAACCTGCCCAAAAGGATATTGATGCCCCCCAATTTCAGGTGTAACCTATCCCTTTTGTACAGGTCATTTTTTCCCCCAGAAGAGTTTCCAATTTCTGAAACTGTGCCCCTTGGACTAATTCTTCTGCCTCACTTTTAACCGCCATATCATCCTATTGTTATCCTCGGGACACATGGCACAGCCAACAATCCCGAGATTACCACTCTTGAGGTTCTGCTTTTCAGTTTCATACCCAGCTCCTAAATTCCTTCTTCCGGACCTCATCCCTTTTCCTACCTACGTCATTGATACCAGTATGTACCATGAGTTCTGTCTACTCACAATCCCCTTAAGAATATTGTGGACCCGATCTGAGACATCCCTAACCCTGTCTCCTGGGAGGTAACATACTATCTGGGAGTCTCTTTCACATCCACAAAATCTCCTGTTTGTTTCCCTAACTATTGAAGTCCTATCACCACCACTCTCCTCCTCTTTCCCCTTCCCTTCTGAGCCACAGAGGCAGACTCAGAACTGGAGATCTGGTCGCTGCAGCTTTCCTCTGGAAGGTCACACCACACCCCCCCCCCCCAACAATATCTAAGCAATATACTTGGTATTACAACTTGTGGGCTACCCTCTGTACATCCCTAGGTGTGCTGGTTTTAATGAAAGCAATGCATCTCACAATTTGTTTTGATTAAATCAATCAGAATCTGAATCTTGAGGGGAATAACTACAGAGATACTCTGCACTATGTGCTTATTTCCTTCCCCTCTTCTGACAGTTACCCAACTACCTGCCTCCAGCACTAACCTCTCTGTAGCTTCTATCTGTCACCTTCTCATTCTGTAGGTCATCCAGCTCCAGCTGCGATTCTCGAACATGATTGGGATGATATGTAGACAATATAGACACATGTGCCGCAATATTTACTTCTCTCGTTTTGCTTGGGTCATTAACGCACTTGCAGCTTTCAGTCCATGAATGCAACACCATTCTGACCTTGTTAGTAGTTTCCAACCATGCCTATACTGAATGATGTGCATGCTTCCGTGGGGAAGGTGTATCATGGTAAAACATCGGGGGAGGTGTCATTAATACAAGGTGCAGGCTTTAAATGGTTGGGTTCCATTCTGTCAATCTATTTTGAGCACTTGAATTGATGACTCAGGCAGATTGCTACCTCAGCTATGTTAATTACTTGGGAAATCTAGAAATGTAATGGTAATGTGCAGCCTGAGTCAAGAGATCACTGATTGGAATGTTACTTGTAGGGTTGTGATTTTCCTATTCATCTGGGACCTCTCTGTTCCCTTCAAGTAGGGCATTAAGATTCATTCCCTGAATTCCTACCAACCACAGAAATCGCCATCAGAAAATAATTCATCGGCTCACATCACTTTTCCCCTTCCCCTTTCTTCCTGCCTCCTCACCACGTTACTTCTCAACCTTTCTGTGTTCTGATCATTAATCATGATTCATCTTTTTCTGTGTCGTGCTGTGTATAAGTGACAAATTATCTGCAGGTGAAGTTTCTAATTTGTTCTGGTGTCAGTTCATCTTGTGTCTCCTCCAAGCTGCAGTGCAGTGTGGCACTCAATGCTAACTGCTTCTTGTGACCCTCACATGAAAATGCCTTTCTAAAAAATAGCATAAACATACTTTTCTGACTCTGACTACAGTAGATTTTTCAAAATTTAATTAGTGCCATGCCACCCTCTTTGCTGGGGTGACCTTATTCTCTTTCCTAAAAATGCGGATGCTACTGAAATATCAAAATGACACTTTGTTTAGAGGGGATAGCAGATCTCTGTGGGCCAGCCTCTGACAGAATGGGTTCTCAGAGAGCTTGTTCCCCATTTGTCAAAGGTCACATTGGATTTCATTGAAATGTTGCAAGTCTACTTCCCATGGACAACAGGCAAAGAATGGCTGTCAGTGTCCGTATCCGGAGGGACCTCTGGTGTGTCAGTTAGGGAGAAGGTGGAGCTTGGTGGTGTTCTGTTCTCGACAAACCCCAACTAGGGAAAATATTATGTTTATCTGCACAGTATCTCCTGTCTTCAAAGCAGTTATACAGCTGGTTCTTTTCAGGGTATAAACTGATCAGGGCTTCATTTAAACAATTATGAAATCCTAATAGATTTTCACCTGCTTTAAAGAGTTAATTGGATCTGAATCTTCAACGTGCAAACATTACCCAATTTTATCTTACTGCATACACCATAAGGCAAATCTGTACTTCTGTAAGCATCCTTCATTTCTTATTTGCAAAGTGCATTCTTAGAACCTTAGGAGAAACTTGCCAGGCCATGAGTGAAGAATAGGGAAGTATGATTAATTAGCGAAATCCTTTGAAAAAGCTGATCAGGAACTACAAGCTGAATTATTTCTTTCTGTTGTGCTTGCTAAGAGTCTCCTAGTTGTTTGAAAGAGTATGTTAGGAAAAGATGCTGGATGAGTCTTTGGTCTCCAGGAACAATTATATGCCTTAATACCAGTTGTTTTACTACAAATCGTATCCACTGTTCATTGTTAATTGTCATTCAAAATCTAGTTTTCTAAATACTTAGGTGTGGCAGCATCATCAGGCATTTAATTCACTAACCATATCTTTACATCAGTCCTCGAGATCAACACAGCTCTCTGCAGAAATGTCTGCACACCACAATATGTTTTAACCGAGCTATGTTCTCAAAACTTTGATTAAAAAAAGATTGCAGAATCTGTTCAACAAAGAACATTGAATTAACATCATTGGCAAACATAACACAACATGAAAAACTTAATATGTTCCCGTGCTGGCGACATGATATCAGAATAAATTTATTTTCAACATTTTTAAAAATTACTACCTCCGTAACCATCTGCTTTTCTATGTTGTCTCATTACTGCAATGCAATCTATGAAATGCTTTCTATAATAGTAGAAAATAACAGATGGTCAGGGATGCATTCCTAAGTCATCTGTGATCCGTTGAGATACATTTTTGGCTTGTTTATGTATTTTTAGTCCAGATACACTTACAGCTAGCACTGCATACAAAGCAATTTATGCTCTTTTGTCAATGAAAAACAGTCTGAAAAGATATGTTAACTGAGATTCTTTTTTATCATGTAAAAACATATTTGCTTTGGCACTAGTATAGTTTATCAATCACAAGATTTTATAGTGAATTATTTCAGTGCATTTTACTTCATCCTAGACCGCCCATATTTCAATGTAAAGGGCTAATACTCGCCAGCAAATCCAACTTTTGATACTCACCTTTTTACAATTACATATCAATGTCAACGGTGGAATCAAGCTGACTGGCGGCTAAGAGTACAATAGGGAGCTGTTGACTCATGTCATTTCGGACTTCCATGCATAACTGCCCAAGCACAGAAGTCCTAAGCAACCTGGAACTCAGGTGCTGATGTTTCTACTTCCTTGTCGCACCACCAGACTCACAATTGATTTGCTGATGGAACACTTGGTGTCCTGGAGGATGAAGCTAGGTACACTTCACATCTATCCCCTAAACTTCAAATGAGGGCTGCCTGTCAGAAAGGTAGCTGTTCCCTTAACTCTGATCAAGAAAGGAAGGACTGAGAAATCAACCGAACAGAAATGTAAGTGCAGAAAATGTTTTAAGTATTTAACTTCAATGTAAAGTTTAAATTGTTAATATTTTATTACATTTTAATCAAGTGTGTTACTTTATTTCATGTAATAATTTCAGTATACTTGAATACACCAGACATTTCCAAACAGTTTGAAATGCTTTATTGGACCAAGCTCTGTCAGTGTGTTATTAGATGGCCCACAGTGGTACACAATGCTACTTTCCTTTGGGAACCTACCGTAGATTTCGCACTACAGAGCGCACCTGATTAAAAGCCGCTGGCTCTAATTTTAGAAAGAAAATCAATTTTGTACTTGTACAAGCCGCACCGGATTTTAGGCCGCACCGGATTTTCGGCCGCAGGTGTCCCACGTTGTAATATGAGATATTTACACAGAAAGATATTACACGTGAGGATTTTTTAACTTTTAATTAAATCCATATGGTAACATAAACAAATACATATTGCAAATGCTTTATTTCGAACCATGCCTGTAACGCGGCTACTTTTAAATATACGTTGTGTATACTTTTTTACTGAACAACATTCCAATATCTCCTAACGACTGGTAAAAATATATATATACTGCAGCCTACCAGGAAAAGTTATTGATCGCCTTTAACTTAAAAGCAGCGTTCGCTCAGATCTAATGCCGCTCGCGTAATGCGCTCGCCCCCCTCCTTCCCGTTTATCGCAAACCGGTATTTCCCACAAGACGCGGCGAAACTGGGTGTGACGTCATAGCATCCCGCGATGTAGTACAGAAAACAAATATAGTTAAAACACTTCTAACTTTAACTAGAAAATGAATTACTAAGCGAAAATATTATAAACTAAATAACTGCCATAAAGGCAGCACAATGCTTTTCTTCGAGTGTTTTCCATGTTGATGAGGGTGAGTACAAATGACTGATTTACAATAATTTAATTGTGAAAGTGCGCTTGATTTATCGTACAATTTCATTGGACCTCTGTGAACTACTCATCAATTTTATTGGTCTACTGTTACGAGGCAAAATGTTTTTGGCGGCATGAAAAAAAATCATGCATTAGCCGCACCGTAGTAAAGGCCGCAGTGTTCAAAGCTGTTCAAAATGTGGGAAAAAAGTAGCGGCTTATAATCCGACATCTACGGTACTTAATTTCCTGTCCATCTCAATGATGCTAAGAATCAGGTGATTTACCCCATAACTTTTGGAAAAGTAATGGCTGGCCAGACCCAGCATAATCCAGGCCTTTAAGATGAAGGGGACAATATAGGGTACTGTCAGTTCCAAATGAGATTCTAATTCTTCCCTTAATTCAAATGAAGCTTATTTCAAATATCCATAATGTGCGTGTTTGTAGGGTGACAATGCAGCAGCAAATTGACAACATAGTTAGATCATTGAAGACTGGTCTGAAACTTCACCTGGAGCTACCTTATTTATCAGAATCTCTAAGACAATGTCCCAATCCTTCAGTTCTGTCCAGAAAGGACACAATACTTCTTTTAATAGGAACTCAATAGGTCAATAGGAACTCAAGAATGTGTTCACACAAGCTACAAGAGACTGTAGATGCTGGAATCTGGTGCATCTTCTAAAGAAACTCAGCAGGTTGAGCTGTACCTGTGGGGGGGGGGGGGGTCAGGGGGTGGATAGCATCAACAATTTCTCTCCCCTATCGGATGTTGCTCGACCCATGGTGTTTCTCCAGCAAATTACTAACACAAGATTCTGCAGGTGCAGAAAATCCTGAGCAACATGCATGAAATGCAGGAGGAACTCAGAAAGTCAGGGAGCAACTATGGAGGGTTGACATTTGTGTATAACCAGTCACCCCTTCTCTTCTTACCTGCCCATCATCTTCCTCTGGTTCCCCTCCTCTCCTTTCCTTTCTTCCATGTTCCATTACCTCTCCTAATAGATTCCTTCTTCTTCAGCCTTTACCTCTTCCACCTATTCCCTCCCAGCTTCTTACTTCATCCTCACTACTCCACCTACACAGCTTCTCCCTCACTTAGACTCATCTATTATTTGCCAGCTTGTACTCCTTTCCCTCCCCGACCGTCTTTTTCTGGCTAATGCCCCCCTGCCTTTCCCATTCTGATAAAGGCTCTTGCCTGAAACGTTGACAGTTTATTCCCCTTCATTGACGCTGTCTGACTTGCTGAGTTCCTCCAGCATTTTCTGTGTGTTGCTCAAGAGTTCCATCAACAGGTTGTTTATTGCTCAAGAAAGGGTTGATGTTTGTGAGATCAGTATTGTTTTTGCATTCTCTGGTTTACCCAAGTGCTCCACGTTCCCACATTCCAATGACATGCTGGTTAGTAGATTAATCAGCTATTCCAAGTAACCCCTTGTGTAGGTGGGTAACAAATGAATTAGGGGAGATGTACATGATGGCATGTATGAGAGAAAATAGATTATGTGGAAATAAATGGAGAAAAAGAATTGATGGAAATATCCCCTGAACTGGTACAGACTTGATGGGCTGAATGGCCTCCTTTTCCACTGATAAAAATATGAGAATATAAAATGAGAAATTACAACCAAGCATATTCCCACACAGTTCAGTTTCACATGTCTCTACAAGTTTAACCACAATGCCATTGTGGATATATTACAGAATAATGTTATGATTTGTGCTGTAAAATGAACTGCACATTAAAAGCACTTCTCACTTCAGATAGCCAAAACAAGAAAGTTTATTAATAACATATATAAAACATAATCTCTATTTTCTTTCATTAAGTGCAATAGAATTCGAGTGTGTTGTACTATGCAACGTGTCACGTTGTCAGGATTTTCTTGAGAAATGACATTACTACCATGTGGAACAGTTGGCATCAGCTAGATATTTTGCATTTTTTGGCTTCTACCTTTTATTTCACAGCAAGTTGTTGGAAATGTAATCAACTAATATTTCAGGCAAACGAGAATGGGCATATGGTTGCAAAGAGAGCTGAAAATACTGGAAATATGCAAGGAGCATCTGTGAAAGAAGAAACAAAGTTAGCTTTCTAGAATGATAAACCTTTTGTTGCAACCATATACTCCCTTAGAACTGGAATTGATTCTAATGATGAGTCTTCAGTATGAAATATTGGCATTGTATTTCTTTCCTAAGATATAATCTGTGGCTGTTTTAAAAAAAGCAGAGATGATTGTCAGTATAAAGTGTTTGAATCCAGTAAGTAAATGTTAGTGTTATTTATATAATGTAAGTATTGCACACCTTCTGGGGCTGCATGGCAGTCCGATGGGCAGTCAACAGAGTGTGGGGGGAGGGGGGATAATGATCTGAGGATAAATATCTTTGGATCAAGAGGAAGGAGATGTTAGCCAGAAAGAATGACAAATAGTGAACAGGAATGGATGAGGCCATTTTGAGAGACTGTTCTTGCAGCCACTATTTTGTGAACTGTTTGAGCTGATTTCTTATTCTGGAATAATTTAATCAGAGCAATGGAATGTGGACAATTGGGTTTTCTGCTAATGACCTACTAAACCTGAGATAATTCTCAGACAAGTGGCTATTTGTTATGTAAAGTGGCAGGCTTGCAGAAGGAGCGATCTGTGAACTCATTAGATTCAGTGGCTGGGTCACCTGGTTGCTCTAGTCGGAGCCAAAGAGAACAAAAGGCATGAGGCTCAGGGCAAAGACCATAGAATGATACTGGTTGTAGCCCTGGATTAGAGCCAATAAGAAGGTGATCCAGATCACTCAGCTGACCTTGAGCAAATAAGAGTAAAGCACAATATTTGAGTATAAAATGAGAGGTGACAACTCTACGGATATCACCCACTGCAGATGCTGAAGATCTCCACGGCAGACACATGGAGATGAGGTTGGGAATACGAGGAACACCTGGCCTGCATGGATGTCTTTCCTGGGTATTACCTTTTCTATTTTTGATTGTTTGTGGAGGGTCAGGGAAATTTAGTAGGCATGCACACAATGAACACACACAAAATGCTGGTGGAACACAGCAGGCTAGGCAGCATCTATAGGGAGAAGCACTGTCGACGTTTCGGGCCGAGACCCTTTGTCAGGACTGATGAAGGGTCTCGGCCCAAAACGTCAACAGTGCTTCTTCCTATAGATGCTGCCTGGCCTGCTGTGTTTCACCAGCATTTTTTGTGTGTTTGAATTCTCCAGCATCTGCAGATTTCCTCGTGTTTGCTCTTTAAATGCACACAATGAGTTAGTTTGTGAACCCACATGCTTTTGAGCTGAGACAATAAAGATACTTGGCAGTAAATACAGATTTCCTCTGTGCCTAACTAATCATTATTACCAAGAAGTAATCTTTGTAACAGAATTGGCATCCCTGGGTGGGTGTTCATATTCCATTGCTCTGATTAAATTATCCCAGAGCAAGAAATCAGTTTAAACAGTTCACGTAATGGCAGCTGCAGGCAGAATCTCACAAAGTAGCTGCCTCCATTCCTATTCAGTGATTGCCGTACTTTCTGACCAATAATATACTCCCTTGGAACTCGATCTGATTCTAATGATGAGACTTCAGTATGCAATATTGACATTATTTTTCTTTCCTCAGATGTGACCTGACCAGCAAATTGTTTCCAACATTGAGTTGTTTGTAATATGTCCCTATACTTCTTTGTATCTAGCTGAAACTTTAAACCAATCCTTTCACAAAACTAAAAATGGAGCAACAGAAGTTGGCCTAAGGATTAGGAGAAATAAACCCTGGCTAAAGATGGCTAATAAGGTTGGTAAAAATGGAGAGAATATACAGTCGGCCCTCCTTATCCACGGGTTCCGCATGCGTGGATTCAACCAACCGCGGATCAGGAAAACCCAGAAGTTCTCTCTCCAGCACTCGTTTGAGCATGTACAGACTATTTTTTCTTGTCATTATTCCCTAAACAATACAGTATAACAACTATTTACATAGCATTTCCATTGTATTAGGTATTATAAGTAATCTAGAGATGATTTAAAAGTACAGGCAGTCTCCGGGTTATGAATGAGTTCCTTTCCTGAGTCCGTCTTTAAGTCGGATTTGAAGTTGGAACAGGTACATACGGTATTATTTAGTGTCAGTAAAATGTTTTTCTTAGTATATAGTATATATTTTACCTTTCTATGCATATAAAACAGTTAAGAAACATATGTATTTCAATAATTAAACCACTGTGTTGCTTATTAATAATTGTAACTGTAGCCTAACGCTTTTCCAATGACCAGTGGTGTTTCACCTCTTTCTGATCATTTTATTACTTCCACCTTATTTTCAATCGTCGTCGTGATTATTTTCATGAACAGAAACACTGAGGATTCAGAGCTGTACCAGGTCCTAAAGTCCACTGCACTGAGCAGGCTAAATAAAGTCCGGGGTTCCACTGGGTACTAAAGACCACCACACTGAGACAGGTTAAATAAGGGAATTGAGCATCCACGTTTTTTGGTATCCGTGCGGTGGGGGGGGGGGGGGGGGGGAGCCGGAACCAAACCCCCCACGGATAAGGAGGGCCAACTGTCATATAAAAAGTGACCTTTCAGGAAATATAAAAATAGATTGTTAGGACTTGTAAAATATGTAAAAAGGAAGATCAAAATCAGGTTTAATATCACTGGCATATGTTGTGAAATTTTTTAACTTTATGGCAGCAGTACAATACATGATAAATACAGAGAAAGAAACTGAATTACAGTAGTATATATGTAGTTAAATTAAATAAGTAATAAAGAGACAGAAATGAAAATAAAAGTGAGGTGGTGTTCATGGCTTCAATGTTCATTTAGGAATTATATGGCAGACGGGAAGAAGCTGTGCCTGAATCTCTGAGTGTGTGCCTTCAGCTTCTGTACTCCTTCCTGACGGTAACATGTCCTGGTGATGCATCTCCTTAATGATGGACGCTGCCTTTGTGAGGCCTCGCTGTTCTGATGTCTTTGATCCTATGGTGGCTAGTACCTGTGATGAAGCTGACTAACTTTACAACTCTCTGCAGCTTACTTCGATCCTGTGTGGTAACCGCCTCTCCCCCATACCAGATGGTGATGCAGCCTGTCAGAACGCTCTCCATGGTACATCAGTAGATGTTTTTGAGTGTTTTAGGCAACAAACCAAATCTCCTCAAGCTCCTAATGAAGTGTAGCCACTGTCTTGCCATTTTTATAGCTGCATTGATATATTGGGACCAGGTTAGGTCCTCAGAGATATTGACACCCAGGAACTTGAAATTGCTCACTCTCTCCACTTCGAATCTCTCTTTGAGGATTGCTGTGTGTTCCCTTTCCCTACCCTTTCTGGAATCCACAATCAGTTCTTTGGTTTTACAGTTGTGTGCAAGATTGTTGCTGCAACACCACTCAACTAGCTGATATATCTTGCCCCTGTACACCCCCTCATCACCATCTGAGATTCTTCCAACAATGGTTGTTTCATAAGCAAATTTATTGATGGCATTTGAGCTATGCCTAGCCACACAGTCATAGTAGCAGAAGTAAATGTTCATACTTTAGGAGCTGAACTGGGAATGAATAATGGGAAATAAGAAATAGCAGAGATACTTAACAAGTATTTTACGTATGCCTTTGCAGTAAGTAACACTAAATGGACCCTCAGAATAGTACATAACCATGAGACAAAAGGGGAGGGAAGGAAATTGAAGTAATTACAATCACCAGAGATAAATGTATTGGCAAAATAAGTGACTGATAGATCTAATGGCCTTTATCCAAGAATGCAGCTGAGAAAAGATAAATACTTTGGCTGTGACTTCCTAAAATTTCCAAGAAAACAGCAAATTATGAATGCAAAACACAAGAATTCTAAGAGCTAAAAGGCAGTCATATCTCCCATCGTGATCATGAGAGCATAAGACATAGAAGCAGAATGAAGTCATTCGGACCATCGAATCTGCTCCGCCGTTCCATCATGACTTATTTATTATCCCTCTCAACCCATTGTCCTGCCTTCTCCTCATAACCTTTAACACTCTGACTAAACAAGAACCTATCAACCTCCCCTTTAAATATACTCACACAGCCTCCACAGCTGCCTGTGGCAATAAATTCCACAGATTCACTGCCCACTCATTCAAGAAATTTCTCCTGATCTCTGTTCTCAGTGGAAGCCCTCTAGTCTGAGTTTCTGCCCCCTGGTCCCAGACTCACTCACAACAGGAAGCATTGTCCCCATACCAACTCTATCCAGATGTTTCAATATTTGATAGGTTTCAATGAGATCTACCCTTTTTCTTTTAAACTGCAGCTAGTACAGGCCCAGGGCAATTAAACACTCCTCATACATTAACCCTTTTGTTCCTGGAATCATTCTCATGGACCTCCCCTGGACTCTCTCCAATGACAGCACAGCTTTTTTTTAGATAATGGGCTCCAAACTGCTCACAATATTCCAAGTGCAATCTGACCAGTGCCTTATAAAGCCTCAGCCTTACATCCTTGCTCTTATATTCTAGTCCTCTTGAAATGAATACTGACATTGCACTTGCCCTCCTTGCCATTGACTCACCCTGAACGTTAACCTTTAGAGAATCCTGCACGTGGACTCCCTGTTTAGAAAGTAGTCTTTGCCTTTATTCCTTCTTCCAAAGTCTATGGCCATACACTTCACACTTATTTGCCTATTCAAAGATTTCAAAGGTATATTTAAAGTCAGAGAAATGTATACAATATACATCCTGAAAAGCTTTTTCTTCACAAACATCCACAAAAACAGAGGGGTGCCCGCAAAGAATGAATGACAGTTAAATGTTAGAACCCCAAAGTCCCCCACCAGCTCCCCTCCCTCCGGCGTGTAAGCGGCAGCAAGCAATGACCGCCCCTCCCAGACTGGCAAAACAACAGCATTGGCTCCCGCCACCGAGCACTTAAATGTGAGCAAAACAACAGCAAAGACACAGACTTGCAGTTACCCCAAAAACTACATGTTCACCCAGTATTTAACATACCACAGGCAATCTCTCTCTCGAATAAGCTAAAAAGAGATATCTCCGTTTCACAGTGAGTGGGGAGGCATAACAAACAACTCGCTGGTTATGATGGTAAAAGTCTGCTGCGTTGCTTTTTCCGAGCTCTGTGCCCAAATATCTAGGGTCTCTAGGCATACGACCATAGATATTCCGACTCCCCCAACGACACACTGATCTCCTGCCGTGACACTGACCTTCGACCTTCCCGTCTCCAGAGCCATGAGATCTCGGCCCTCCGAAGGCAAGCTGAGCTCTTAGGCTGAGCCCTTGGTGTACCGACCAACAGCCAGTCGTGAAACCCCGAGAGCGGGTCCCATTCTCGCAAAGAACTGTAGTTAGCATGTAACTCCAGGTCAGGGTCTTCAAAAGAACCCTGAAAGGGAAAAAGTGAGATATTAAAGATGGAACTAGAGCTGTTTCCAAAGATGCAGGCAAAGGAGTCGCCGTTAGGTGCCTTTAATCCTCCTAAGCTCCTCCTCCTATTCTTCCAATCTGTAAGTTTTTCTGCAAACACTCTGCCCCTCCACTTACCTTTGTACTATCCACAGACTTGGCCACAAAGCAATCAAATCCATCACCCATAGAATTGACATATAATGTGAAAAGAAGTGGTCCCAACACTGACCCCTGCAGAACACCACTAGCCACTGGCAGCCAACCAAAACTGGTCCCCTTTATTCTGCGCTTTGCCTGCTGTCAGTCAGCCAATCTTCTATCCATGCCAGTATCTTTTCTGCAATGTCATCGGCTCTTTTCTTGTTAACCAGTCTTATATGTAGCACCTTGTCAATGGCCTTCTGAAAACCCAAGTAAACAATATCCACCTACTCTCCTTTGTCTATCTTACCTGTTATTTCCTCAAAAAATTCTAACAGAATTGTCAGGCAAGAATTCCCCTTGAGAAAACCATGCTAACTATTTTATCATGTGCCACCAAGTACCTCAAAACTTCATCCTTAATAATGGACTCCAAACCTTCCCAATCACTGAAGTCAGGCTAACTGCCTTATAATTTCCTTTCTTCTGCCTCCCTCCCTTCTGGAAGTGTGGAGTGGCTTTTGCAATTTTCTAGTCCTCTGGAACTATTCCAGAATAGAAACATAGAAAACTTACAGCACAATACAGGCCCCTTGGCCCACAAAATTGTGCTGAACATGTCCTTACCTTAGGAATAACTAGACTTACCCATAGCCCTCTATTTTTCTAAGCTCCATGTACCTATCCAAAAGTCTCTTAAAATACCCTATCATATCCGCCTCCACCACCATTGCCAGCAGCCCCTTCCATGCACTCACCACTTTCTAAGTAAAAAAACTTAACCCTGACTTCTCCTCTGTACCTACTCCCCAGCATCTTAAACCTGTGTCCTCTTGTGGCAACCATTTCAGCCCTGGAAAAAAGCCTCTGACTATCCACACGATCAATGCCTCTCATCATCTTATACACCTCTATCAGTTCACCTCTCATCCTCCGTTGCTCCAAGGAGAAAAGGCCAAGTTCACTCAATCTATTCTCATATGGCATGCTCCCCAATCCAGGCAACATCCTTGTAAATCTCCTCTGCACCTTTTCTATGGTTTCCACATCCTTCCTTTAGTGAGGCTACCAGAAATGAGCACAGTACTCCAAGTGGGGTCTGACCAGGGTCCTATATAGCTGCAACATTACTCTCGGCTCCTAAATTCAATTCCACAATTGATAAAGTCCAATATACTGTACACCTTCTTAACCACAGAGTCAACCTGCGCAGCTGCTTTGAGTGTCCTATGGACTCGGACCCCAAGATCCCTCTGATCCTCCACATGTCAAGAGTCTTACCAATAATACTATATTCTGCCATCATATTTGATCTACCAAAATAAACCACTTCACACTTATCTGGGTTGAACTCCATCTGCCACATCTCAGCCTAGTTTTGCATCCAATCAATGTCCCGCTGTAACCTCTGATAGCCCTCCACACTATGCACAACACCTCCAACCTTTGTATCACCAGCAAACTTACTAACCCATCCCTCCATTTCCTCATCCAGGTCATTTATAAAAATCACGAAGAGTAGGGGTCCCAGAACAGATCCCTGAGGCACTCCACTGGTGACTGACTACAACCAATCTACAACCACTCTTTGCCTTCTGTGGGCAAGCCAGTTCTGGATCCACAAAGCAATGGCCCCTTGGATCCCATGCCTCCTTACTTTCTCAATAAGCCTTGCATGGGGTACCTTATCAAACGCCTTGCTGAAATCCATATACACTACATCTACTGCTCTACCTTCATCAATGTGTTTAGTCACATCCTCAAAAAATTCTATCAGGCTAGTAAGGCACGATCTGCCCTTGACAAAGTCATGCTGACTATTCCTAATCATATTATGCCTCTCCAAATGTTCATAAATCCTGCCTCTCAGGATCTTCTCCATCAACTTACCAACCACTGAGGTAAGACTCACTGGTCTATAATTTCCTGAGCTATCTCTACTCCCTTTCTTGAATAAAGGAACAAGATCCGCAACCCTCCAATCCTCCAGAACCTCTCCCGTCCCCATTGACGATGCAAAAATCATCACCAGAGTCTCAGCAATCTCCTCCCTCACCTCCCACAGCAGCCTGGGGTACATCTCATCCGGTCCTGGTGACTTATACAGCTTGATGCTTTCCAAAAGCTCCAGCACATCCTCTTTCTTAATATCTACATGCTCAAGCTTTTCAGTCTGCTGCAAGTCGTCACTACTATCACCAAACACAAGGAAATCTGCAGATGCTGGAAATTCAAGCAACACACACAAAATGCTGGTGGAATGCATCAGGCCAGGCGGAATCTATAGGAAGAAGCACTGTCGACGTTTCAGGTCAAGACCCTTTCTGATGAAGGGTCTCGGTCCGAAACGTCGACAATGCTTCTTCCTATAGATGCTGCCTGGCCTGCTGCTTTCCACCAGCACTTTGTGTGTGTTACTACTATCATCAAGATCCTTTTCCATAGTGAATACTGAAGTAAAGTATTCATTAAGTACCTCTGCTATTTCCTCCAGTTCCATACACACTTTCCCACTGTCACACTTGATAGGTCCTATTCTGAATCTAGTAATTCTTAAAAGATTATTACTAATGCCTCCACATTCTCTTCAATTACCTCTTTCTGAATCCTAGCATGTAGTCCATCTGGTCCAGGTGAATTATCTACCTTCAGATCTTCCATCTTGTCAAGCACCTTCTCCTTAGTAATAGCAACAACACTCACTTATGACGCTTGACACTCTTGCATTTCCAGCATGCTGCTAGTGTCTTCCATAGTGAAGACTGACAAAAAATACTTATTAAGTCCCTCCACCATTTCTTTCTTCCCCATTACTTCCCCTCCAGCATAATTTTCCAGTGGTCCCAAATCCTCTATCGTCTCTTTTCTTACACTTCATATATTTCGAAAAGATGATTGGTATACACTTTTATATTATTTGTTAGCTTACATTCATAGTCCATCTTTTCTCTTCTTGTGGCTTTTTAGTTGCTTTCTATTAATTTTTAAAAGCTTTCCAATCCTCGAACTTCTCACTAGTTTTTGCTATACTTTATGCCCTCTCTTTTGGTTTTATGCTGTCTTTGTGATGTGGTCAAACATGCTGGAATCCATTATTAAGGAATTGGTAACAGATCACTTTAAATAGCACAATCAGAATCACTTTTATTGTCACTGACATATGTTATGACATTTGTTCTTTTATGATAGCAGGGAAAAGCAAGACAAAAAGAAATTACTACAAGTTTCAATAAGAAAATAAATCTACAGTGTCTGCCTGATTCATGAAGGCAAAGGCAATGGAATATAGGAATAAAAGGTCAATTTTTTGTTTGACAAACTGTAACTACTGGGATCTGTACTAAGCCTCTAGCATTTACGGCTTATATCAAAGAGACGACTCCGAAAGTAATGTATCCAGGTTGAAAGGAGATTAAAAAAAAAGAAGCTACAAAGGATTACAGACAACTTAAGGAAATAGCAAAAATGATAAGAGATGAAATAAAGAATAGCAAAAGCAGAATATGAAAACAGCTTATCATATTAAGCCCTGCATTTGGAGAGACTGGGTTCTCTCATGCAGGAAAGTCAGAAAGTCAACAGTGTGATAGAGCAAGGAATTTGGAGGATAAATGGAATGCTGTCCCATATTGCAAGGAGAACGTAGCACACAAGAATTTGTTGAGATCACATCTGGAGTTCTGTCACAGCTCTGATCCTATTTAAGGAAATATATTCTTGCCTGGGGGGGGGGGGCAATGTAGCAAATATTACCTAAATTGATTATTGGAATGAGGGCTTCAGTTATGAGGGAAAAAATAGCAGAATACACACCCCCCCCCCAATCAAAACTGAACCTTTTACTTCAAAGGATTCAGTGCCAATAGACTCCAAACATAAGACAATGATGGTTGAATTCTAGGAATTTCTACTGGGTAAAAAGAAGGAAATAAGCCAAGTACATCTCCATTTCATTCTCATATTGTTAAGTAATTCACAGGAAAAAAACACTAGTCATACATTTGATTATTATGGATCATTGTTCCATCATAAATAAAATGCTACATCCAGATTTATTTCAGAGTGATTAAGTACTGGCTTGCATCCTGATTAATGCCTGAAACTCATTTACCAATAATTAACCTGAATGTGGTACATGAACACAGCAAAACCTTTTCACACTTGTCTAATTATGACTGGGCTTCTTTAACCTTCTGCTCCATTGCTACATTAGATTAAAGATATTCCTGACCTTTGGCTAGTATTTAATGTTTTAATATCCTTGCATTTGTATATCAGGATTTTCACAGCTTGCTGCAATCTTTATTTGTCTCTTTTCACTTCTAAGTGTATTTTAAGTTTCCTCTAAATCATATTTAGTTTTTATTTTCAGTGCACCAAATTCTTATTTGTTAACCATCTCAAAGATGTATTAAGAAGGCACCTGTGTTCTGTTCCAAAGTATACTGATGATTGGAAAACTTACAAACATTTGTACTTGTTACCAAGCACCTTAGAAAGTCAGTGGTATTCTGGCTGTAAAATGAAAATGTTTCATTGTGTGATGATGGTAAATGAGGCTCTCTGTCATTAGTGTACACTTGGAAAAATCAGTACAATGTGTCTTTCACATGTGACATTAAAGAAAGGTCTTGTTTGCCTAATTAGATAAATATAAAAGAACCTCTGGAAATATTTGAAGAAAAGGAAGTTAATCAAAATTTCTGGCCGATATAAATTCTTCAATCAATTCTGTAAGAATTGAGTAAATTCACATTCATTATTTACCTTTTGGTTATATTACCGGGTTTAATTGGCTGCCATATTTACATACATAGTAATTGTAAACAAATGTGTTGATCTTAAGACAACTTAAAGCATTTTGAAGATATAAACGATGCCACAAAGTGCTTTAGAATCACCTAATTAAAAGAAAATAGATTTCCATTTCTAAGGAGAGCAATAAAGGAAACCTGCTTTTATGTCAAACATTTCATAAAAGGACATAACACATTTTTACAGAAAATGAAATGAATACAGAAAATGCTAGAAATTCTTAGCAAACCAGGTTGAAGCAATGGGAAGATAAACAGTCAATGCTTCAGGTCTAAGACTCCTCATCTCAACTAAACACTGATCTATATTTAGACCTATGCCAAAGAAGGTCTTCAGCCTGAAAGATTAACTCTTTCTCTTTCTACAATGCTGCCTGACCTGTTCAAATTTTCTGCAAATGCTAGAAATCAGAGTTTTTACTTTATACTTATAGCATCTTCAGAATGAAGCATTTTTGGCATGTACCAGTTGCTGTAATGCAGAAAGTACATTTTCCAAATAATTCAAAACAAACCATCTGATTATTTGCTTAAAGTGACATTTAGCTGTGATATTGGGAATGCACAGTGAGATACTGCTTGAGAATGGAATGGGCAGGACTTGCAAAATAAAAATGTTTCCATAGCACACCCTTGATCAGAGGCAAAACTAGGCCGTAACAGGCACATTGGATATTGTGTTCAAATTGGCTACTACATTTGTCTACTTACCAACAGGGGTTACATTTCAAAAAGTACATAATAACAGCAAAAACAACCTGGATTTCTATGTAGCCTATGAAACCAAGACAGATGGGAGGAAACTTGAGTGGAGCATAAACCCTGACGTGAAATAATCAGTTAAAACGGGTTGGTTTCATGCCACATCCCTGTTTCAACTGAGAACAGAGGAAACAAGAAACCAACATACAAATATCTCTTATGTTTCCAGAAGCAAAGATATGCTGCACATCAACATGGTGTCTTCCTGCACAAGCAGAGAAATGTAACATGGAAGCAGATAGTTCCAGAGGAACAGAAAGAAGGTATACGTGAATTTATTTCTCTTCTGCTGAATGAGAGGGATGTACTAGCACTCTTCCCAAAATTCACACCTCCCTTTATCTCATTGAAATATTAGGAAGACATCAGGGTGGAACACCTATGATTTGGCTTTTATTGGCTGAGTCAGCTGACATTGAAAGAAAGGTATCGTTTGCAGGTGCAGCATGTTTTAGTGTAGGCTGCTCAATATGAGGGTTCAAGACATTGTTGTCTGCACTCACGTGGCTAGTAAGTTACCTCTCGGGTAACCTGTTCACCTGTGCCCTCCAGTCAGCCAACCCAGACTGCCCTTCAATTGGTCCTTGGCTCCCGTTTCAAGCTCGCCCATTTGGGGTGAGTTTCTTATGGGTCTTTAAAGTTACTTTTATAGATTTGCAGTGAGAGGAATCAAGTTTTCATCTGACAGTCTACAATCATGCAGGAAGCATTGAAACCCATGAACAAGGTTGACAAAGTGAAAGGTACCAGAATATGGAAACTCAGAGATAAATGTTATCATTTTCCATTGATGTGTTAATTTGATTTTTTTAGCTAATTTTCAATACATTAAGAATGATCAATGTGTTCTCATTTCAGGTGTATAACATAGTTCCGTGTAAACACATTAGTTTCCAAGTCAGGTCAGTTGCTGATATTACTGCATACAGAAACTCGCCTTGAAAAGTTGTTGGTCTGATGCATGTCTTGCAACTACTTAAGCAAATTCCTGATTGATGCTAAACAACAACTGATGCTTTCCCAACAAAAGTGATACATTGGTGAAACCCGTTGTAAATTGGGGGATCACTTCGTCAAGCACCTCCCCATTGTCTGCCACAAATTTGTCTGGCCAAACATTTTAACTCCAATTCCCATTCCCGTTCTGACATGTCAGACCATGGCTCCCGCTTGTGTCAAGTTGAGGCCTCCCTCAGGGTGCAGGAGCAACACTTTTGTTCCATTTGGGTACCATCCAACCTGATGGCATGAATATCAATTTCTCATGGTGTTATGCCGTTGGCCCCCTCCTTTGTGAAAATCGCAAGAACTCTAGTTAAGGGGGGTCAACTGACCCAAGAGAGAGAGACGTGCGGAAGACCACGTTCTCCCAAGAAGCAGAATAAAGGTGACTTTGACTATTGTCTCATGGAGACCACGTGAAAAGCCCTCGGGCAAAGTGGGCTGGTTGAGAGAGAGATCGCAATACCTGCAACTTGATTGACACCTGCGATCCCGTGAAGAAGTATAAAGGCGGGTCTGAGGGGAGGACCCTCAGACGCACCCAGGAGACACGAGATCGATTCCCGTGGGAGCGGGACACCATTTTGAAGGAAGCCACGTGCGTTAGATTCCGAATTTGAATCTGTGGCTAAAACCAACGAAAGACTGCTTTTAAATAACAACGGGGAAGTCTGCTCCCCTGATTCCAAGGATTTGCTCTGCCAAGACGACGGGCAAGTGTGTATCTTTTCTAAGTCGTCTCTCTCTCTCTCTCTACAACGAGGAAAAGCCAGCAAACTTCTGAGTGACTCTTTATATTTCCGTTGGACTCCGTATTAACCCCTAGACAACTGTAGAGCTTATTTCTGATTGATTATGGTTACACCGGTGTTTTAGATTGAGTTTTGACGACGTGTATGATCTGAATGTTTTGTATTAACCATACGTTTGTGCCCTTGTTGAATAAAACGTTTGAAAATAGTAGCATCCGACTCAGCTGATCCATCTATCTTTGCTGGTAAGTTACCTGGTTACGGGGTTTACGTAACAAGTGGGGTTCTCGTCCCGGATTTGAAACCAAACGGGAGGGTCAGTGAATCGGGCTGTAAGTCCAAACTTAAATCTGGTTACGCAGGTAGCCAGACAGGAAACCAGCAAAGATTGATGTGGGTGAATTTATGAGAGACCCGACGGTAGAGGCGCTAGGGAAGGCTACAAAATCAGACTTGGTAAATTTGGCGCAGGCGTTAGACCTCACAGCGGTGAAGCCAGCAATGAAAAAGCAGGAAGTGCGAAGGGTCATACACCAGCATTACGTTGGGAAAAAGGTGTTTGCAGCTGAGGATTTGGAAAATATCCCCGAAAAGAGATTAGCGAGTGGGACAGATCAGGTAGAGTTGGAGAAAGCAAGGCTGGACCATGAGCTTAAAGTAAAGCAGCTAGACGTAGAAGCAGCTGAAAAAGCTGCGGAGAGAGCTGAGAGGGAAAAAGATGCCGAGAGAGCTGAGAGGGAAAAAGATGCCGAGAGAGCTGCGAAGGAAAGGGCTGTGGAAAGAGAGCATGTGTTCAAACTAAAGGAATTAGAGATAAAGCGGGATCGTGAACTCCAGCTAAAGCAGCTAGAAGTAGAAGCAGAAGAGAAAGAGAAACAAAGGAGCCATGAATTGGAGCTGGACAGGCGAAAGCAAGAGCGAAGAGATCAAGGGGAAGAGAGAGAGGAGGGGTTTGATGTTAGCCGGGCGTTGAGGTTGGTCCCCCCGTTCGAGGAGACGGATGTTGATAGTTATTTCTTGATTTTTGAGAAGGTGGCAAGGAATCAAAAGTGGCCCAGAGAGCAGTGGGTGGCGTTGTTACAAAGTGTGTTACGAGGGAAGGCACAGCGGGTATATGCCGCGCTGCCCCCAGAAAGGGACGGAAATTATGCTCAAGTAAAGGAGGCCATTCTCCGAGGTTACGAGTTAGTACCTGAGGCGTATAGACAAAGGTTCCGAAATTTAAGAAGAGGGTGGAATCAAACATATACCGAGCTAGCCCATGAGAAGGGTGTGCTCTTGGACCGTTGGAGCACAGCTGAAAAGGTGGCCGAGAACTATGGGCATCTCAGGGAGTTAATTTTGATTGAGGAATTTAAAGGTTGCGTTCCGGAAGAGATCCGAATGTATTTAAATGAGAGGACGAATCAGTCCATCTCAGAGATGGCTAGGGTCGCAGATGAATATGCCCTAACCCACAAGACAAAGTTTTCCTCGCCAAAAAGTTACCCGAGAGACCGTCGGAATGGTAGGGAAAGTCCGCCGGCTGAGGCGGAGATCCCGCCGGGAGCTAGCAGAAAAAGTGAGGATAACAGACAGGAGACCTGGAGATCTCCTGGTTTAACCTGTTTTAATTGTGGGAAGGTGGGTCATATCGCATCAAACTGCTTTGCTCCGAGAAAGGAGCCAGAGAGGGAGAGAGCAGCGATCCCTATCGGGCGTGCAGTGGTAATCAGGAAATTGACAACAGGGCCCCAGGTAGATGGAGTACCGGAGGGGCGGGAGACATTTAGTTCCGAAGGAACCGTGTCTTTGAGGGAAGGGGACCCCCCCATCCCCGTACGAATTTGGAGAGACACGGGGGCAGAACTATCGTTAATTAGCCGTAATGTGTTAAATTTCGGCCCTCGGACGGGGGAGGTTGCCCTGAGAGGTATCGGGAACCAGACCGAGGTCGTGCCTTTGCATAAGGTCTTTCTCGATTGCGAGTTGGTGTCGGGACCTGTGGAGCTAGGAGTCCTGCCGGAGTTACCGGGGGAGGGCATGGACCTCCTGTTGGGTAATGACCTCGCGGGTGGGAAGATGGGAACCGCCCTGATAGTTGAGGCCCCGCCCATGGAGTCCCCGAGCTATCGCGCATGCGGGGTCACTCGCAGCCTGTCGAGAGCGGCGGCTGGGACAGCGCGCAGTTTGAAATTGGCCCAGACGTTTTTACCGACCCTACACCACGAGGGTTCAGAGGGTGGTAAAACGGAAGGTAGTAAAGTAAAAGGGGGTAAGGGCGAGGAGATAGCTCCCCCCTTAGTGAAGAGAAAGGTCCTAGAGGTAGGAAATAAAGATGAGAAACGGATAAAGCTGTTAAAACGTCCAGAGTTGGACGTGGTTGATCTGTCTGGTTTGGCAGAATTGTTTGGAGAAGTTGAGAGTTCTAAAGATGTTCTCGATGGTCCCGAGAGTGAAATGAGGGCAGTCTTAGAGGAGAAGGGTATCCTTGCTGTGGAGAAGTCAGCTGACATGGCCGAGGAGGTTGTTTCAGCTCGCAGGGTTGCGCCTTCCCCAACAGGGGGCTGCCTGGAGAGTAACTGGAAGGAGGGGGGGACGTTAGAATTTGAAAAAGGTACGGGTGTTGAAAGCCTGGAAGAGGCCAATGTCCCGTTTGAGTGTGTCCAAGATGGGGATGCACGTGGTGCTGAACCTAGTCACGGAACTCAAGGGAAAGGGGAATGTGTAGTTCCCAAATTGAATGAAGAAAATTTAAAGGCTGGACTGATATCAAAAGCAACAACCAGGCTACAGAGACAATGGCTTGGTACCACAAAACCTGTGAATCAATTACAGGTTGAGTTGGAAGGTAAAGGGGCCCCACACGCTATTGTTATTCCAGAGTGTGGTGTGAAAAGGCAGAATTTGAAATGCTGTCTGAACAAAGCGGGATTGCTTGCGGATCTTAAAGTGGAAACTAATAGCATGACGGGTCCTGAAGAGAAAAACAACAAATTGCCTAAAATTAAGGAATTGGGTGGTCTAAGTTTGGAACACGCTGATAAAATAACTCCTATGAAAGGAGCGGGCGAAAGCCTATTTCGCCAGGGTGCCCAAGATCGTCACGAGGGAATTAACCGGAAAAGAGGCGAGGGTTAATGGGGACGCGATTTTTAAAATAGCAGAAGCCGGTTTTAAGGGATTTTGACAAAGTATGTGAATAATAAAGACAACACCCATGGAAGCTTGACTGTTAAGTTTGAAAGTAACATAAAAATTAGTATTTTGCATGAACCTTTGTAGATGTATGTAAGCTAAGATCACACCTCCTTAGTTATGTTGCTGAAGAAAGCAAATAAATAAGGTGGTTATTGAGCTGAAGTTTGATGCTACCAGGCGTTAGTATGGCACGTGAGGTTAAGGTATTAAAGAAAAGGGCACTGTACTTGTTACCTGTTTAGATACTGACTTGAATGTATAACAGTAGTACTCTGTGAAGAGAAAAGCTTGTGTAGTATGTAGATTCAAAAAAAAATCCTGTGTCAACCTGTTTTTAACCGCTGGTTAAAAACCCATTATGGGGGGAGGTGTTATGCCGTTGGCCCCCTCCTTTGTGAAAATCGCAAGAACTCTAGTTAAGGGGGGTCAACTGACCCAAGAGAGAGAGACGTGCGGAAGACCACGTTTTCCCAAGAAGCAGAATAAAGGTGACTTTGACTATTGTCTCATGGAGACCACGTGAAAAGCCCTCGGGCAAAGTGGGCTGGTTGAGAGAGAGATCGCAATACCTGCAACTTGATTGACACCTGCGATCCCGTGAAGAAGTATAAAGGCGGGTCTGAGGGGAGGACCCTCAGACGCACCCAGGAGACACGAGATCGATTCCCGTGGAAGCGGGACGCCATTTTGAAGGAAGCCACGTGCGTTAGATTCCGAATTTGAATCTGTGGCTAAAACCAACGAAAGACTGCTTTTAAATAACAACGGGGAAGTCTGCTCCCCTGATTCCAAGGATTTGCTCTGCCAAGACGACGGGCAAGTGTGTATCTTTTCTAAGTCGTCTCTCTCTCTCTCTCTACAACGAGGAAAAGCCGGCAAACTTCTGAGTGACTCTTTATATTTCCGTTGGACTCCGTATTAACCCCTAGACAACTGTAGAGCTTATTTCTGATTGATTATGGTTACACCGGTGTTTTAGATTGAGTTTTGACGATGTGTATGATCTGAATGTTTTGTATTAACCATACGTTTGTGCCCTTGTTGAATAAAACGTTTGAAAATAGTAGCATCCGACTCAGCTGATCCATCTATCTTTGCTGGTAAGTTACCTGGTTACGGGGTTTACGTAACAATGGTAAACAAATTACCCCTTCCCCCTCTATTCCTCACTCTAACCTTTTAATTCTTCTCACCTGCCTATTACTTCCCCCTGGGTCCTCTCCTCCTTCCCTTTCTCCTATGGTCCTCTCTCCTTTCCTATCAGATTCTTTCTTCTCCAGCCCTGTACCTTTCCTATCCACCTGGCCCTACCCTTCACCTTCCAGCTATCCTCTTTCTCCTCCCCACCTTTTTATTCTGGCATCTTCTCCCTTCCAGTTCTAATGAAGAGTCCTAGATTGAAATGTTAACAATTCATTTCCATAGACGCTATCTCCATAGATTCATTTCCATAGATGCTATCCTGCTAAATTTCTCCTGCAATTTGTGTGTGTTGCTTTGGATTTCCAGCATCTGCAGAATTTCTCATATTTATTATTCCCTTTTGCACTATCATTCTTTAGATTTCTTTGTTTCTGCATATCAAATTTGAAATGTTGTAATTTCCTTCCACTTGCACTTTTCTCTCTGTGAATAGACTGCTAGGTTGACAATCCTTTAATAACATTCATTGAAATTAGTTGGGTGCTTGCCCTGGTCGCAAATGCTAATTTTCCCTTATTGTAACATTATTAATAACTTGCTGTGCAAAGAAGTTGAAAGCTGAAGTGTGTAAGGACAAATCCAATCAACAGCAGATGACATTAGGTGTCATTCCACTGCAAATTATAACCCATTACTGTAATTCCCAGTTATGTTAGCAACATATTCTTATAAATACTACTTGACTATATATACGTACATGAAAGCCGATGAAGGGATGTACTCAAACACTTTAGCAGCATAACTCCTTGGATGCATTGTTAGGGAACGAGTGATGTCTTTATTGTTTTACATTACAACAGGTGAACAGAAATTTGTATAATGGTTGCAAGTATTTGAAATACCTCACATTTATAGAAACATGAATGAAATTAAACTTTCAGATGAAAGACCTCTTCTCAGGATTTGAAAGGGGAAGAATTGCAGAATATTCGAATCAAATGCAGTAGGATGGAAAGAAGACAACAAGGAAAGGGCTAAAGGTTAGATCTGATAAAGTATGTAAGGCAGGAGAGGTTCAACAACAACTTGGATAAGGATGCAAGACAAACAAAGATAATAATGGGACAAGAGGAGAAACAGAAAACTGGTCTAGAGGAGCGGTAAATAAGAATAAAGACAGTCATTGCAACCAATACTACCAGGGAAGAAAAGTAGAAACTATAGACCTGCAGATGCTGAATTAAACTTTGACTTTGGAAGTCTGCAAAAGAAACATCCTGGGCTCACCAAGCATATGAATGGAGGACTCCATTTACAAACTTTGTTCTAGTTATTTGTTATACAGTTAATGAATGACCTTCGTTAATGGCTTCATCAATGTGAAGATTTAAAGTTGCATTTTAGTGGAAGTCTGTACACAGTTTGATTTTCCCTGAGCTTCCACTTTGCCAGCATCCTCATCCTGGATGTCTCACTCCATATGTACACCATTGTTGCTATAAAAACTCAAAATTGTTTACTGACAGTAACAGGACTCACTTGGAGGGAGCTGCCTTTCGGATGAATCAATGTAACTACCAAATTTGTAAAGATTTGGGTAAAGTCCAAAAGGAAATGTAGCAAGCAGGCTCTTCTGTGAGATGTTGATTAAATGTTACCAGTTTAAATCAACACGGGAGACGTTTCATTTAATTTAGCAGTAGCTCTGTGAATGATGTAAATGGAAAAAAACATCAGCTGCTGTGATTGATTGGTGAGTAAAAATAGCTGTATTTTCCTGTAATAAATAAAGCACCAACAGAACAACCAGCACCTTTGAAATTAATGTGAATGCAAATAGGCTAACAATTGCTAGTTTTGTTGAAGGACTGCTCTTGGAAATTGCATTTGGTGGGGACTGTATGACAATAGAACCAAAATTACTCTGAACTGGCAGTAATTGCCATGCAGTTGATCACTGATGTATCTATGAATGACCTATCTCATCATTTCACCACTCGGATACTTGTCAGGTGCAGGTCTTTGTACTGTGACAATCCCAGATCCGGCTCCTAAATGAATTAGGCAATAAATTGAAAGTAATTATTAAATAATTGACAGAGCATCTGGTGTTTTAAAGAAATTAGTGGTATATGAAGTACAGGTGGAGAAGAGATTGGAAAATTTTCAACTATACCCTACAAACCCACAACTTACAACGAGAGAAGTAGATGCACTCTCGGTTGTTTGCGCTGTGCAGATAACAGAGCAGCATTTGTGCATGATATTCCTCTTCCAAATTTAAACTCTGTTGGCTTCAATAAATTTTTACTATTATTCGTTCTCCAGTAAATGGTGGATGGGAGCCGTCATCACTTTTAGAAATTATAAACACAAGAGATTCTGCAGATGCTGAAAATCTGGAGCAAAACACACAAAATCTGAGTACTTCCTGAATTTTGTGTATGTTACCTTTAGAATTAATAAGGCTATGGTAAAGTGAAAAAAATTAGAATAATCAGAATTAGTTAATAAATACATGCAACATTAACACAGTTAAACATTTCAGCAAGCTAAAAAGGCAAATGCAGAAAATAAGAAGGGAATTCCCAAACTTGCAGTCAGTAGTATATGTAAATGGATATGGTCAGTCTGTGTGTATCCATGTACATATATTGACTGACTACATCCATATCCACATATACATATATAGATAGATATGATCAGTCAGTATATGGATATGGCCATTCTGTATATGTAAATGGATACGGACAGTCTGTGTGTATCCATGTACATATATTGACTGACTACATCCATATCCACATATACATATATAGATAGATATGATTAGTCAGTATATGGATATGGCCATTCTGTATATGTAAATAGATACGGACAGTCTGCATGTGTAAATGGATACGGACAGTCTGCATGTGTAAACGGATACGGTCAGTCTGTATGTGTAAATGGATATGGTCAGTCTGTATATGTAAGTGGATATGGTCAGTCTATATATGTATGTATATGGACATGTTCAGTCTGTATATACATATTGATATGGTCAGTCTGTATATGTAAATGGATATGGTCAGTCTGTATATGTAAATGGATATGGTCAGTCTGTTTACCTAAATTGATTTGGTCAGTCTGTATTTGTAAATGGAATTTAGACTTGTGCTATTTAGGGTGCATCCCCTTCATTGGAACAAAACGGTAAAAGATAAACAGGCATTTTTAGAACAAAAACAGGAAATGCTGGAAGTGCTTCGCAGGTCAGAGAGAGAAAATCAGGGACAACATTTCAGGTCAAGGACAGGAAAAGTGAGAAAACAAGAACATTGCATTGTAGAGAGGGGGAAGGGTGGACCCATCATCTTAATGATGCTACTTAACCTGCTCTGTGCTTCCAGAATTTTCTGTTTTTGGTTGGAATTTCCAGCATCTGCATTTTTTAATCTAGTGGACATTTTAGAAAACTTAAGTGAATTGTAGACAAACAAAAGGTAGAAATAAACAACAGATAAGAGAGAATCTGCAGATGCTGGAAATCCAAGCAACACACAGAAAATGCTGGAGGAACTCAGCAGGCTAGGTAGCATCTATGGTGAAGAGTACTGTCAACGTTTTGGGCTGTGACCCTTCAGCACAACAGATAATAGATTAAAGACTTGAAGCAAGGAACTAAAGAAGAAATGGAGAAGGTACGCTGCAACAGATCTATCAGCATCAAAAAAGGAAACCATGTACCTACAGTCAGAAAGTGTTGGGCTATAGAACCTCAAACCACTGGAAATTCTGGCACTCTTTTTATATCACTGTCCATCCTGTTTTCCGAAAGACTTACCCATGGACAGCAGTGTCATCTTCCCTCCAGTGGAGGAAAGTAATTGTCTAGATTTCACATCAAAACATCCTGGGGAGAGTGATGGAATAGAATTCTGAGAATACAGATCCATAATTCCTTGAAAGTGGGGTCGTAAAGAGAGCTTTTGATACATTGGCATTTATAAATCAGAGTACTGAGTACAAGAGTTAGATGTTTTGTTAAAGTTGTATAAGACATTGGTGAAGCCTAATCTGGAGTATTGTTTTGGTCCCTACCTACAAGAAAGATATCAATAAGATTGAAAGAGTACAGAGAAAATTTACAAGGATGTTGCCAGAACTTGAAGACCTGAGTTGTAGGGAAAGATTGAATAAATCTGGCTTTTATTCCCTGGAGCATAGGAGAATGAGGGAACATTTGATAAAGGTATACAAAATTATGGAAGGGGATATAGATAAGGTTAAGTGCAAGCAAGCTTTTTCTACTGATGTTGGGTGAGACTAGAAGTAGAATTCATGGGTTAAGGATGAATGGCTAAATGTTTAAGGGGTTCATGAAGGGAAACTTCTTCACTCAAAGGGTAGTGAGAGTGTGGAACAAGTTGCCAGGCGAGGTGGTGGATGTGGGATTGACTGCAACATTTAAGAGAAACATACTTAAGTACATGGATTGAAGCATTTTAGAGGGTTATGGTCCAGATGCAAGTCAATAGGACTAGGCAGAATAATAGTTTGGCACAGACTGGATGGGCTGAACAGTCTGTTTCAGTGCTGTAGTGGTCTATGACTCTAACCTTTTGTAGGGTTTCAACCCAAATTGTCAGCAGTTTCTTTCCTCCCACAGATGCTGCTCAACCACTGAATTCCTCCAGCAGATAGTTTTTAGCTCCAGATTCTGGGACCTGCAATCTCTGTCCATGAAGCATAGACATTGTTCTGTCTAAAACAGAATCTTAGTTTCAGTAAGGTTTCTATGACACCGACAGGTTTCCAACATATTATTGATGCACCAATGAACAGATCACCCTCAGAATGGACTCTCTGTGTTGGATAATATCTAATAAGTAGTCATTAATTTTTTGTGACAATTTTTTTTACAAGAATGTTTCTACTTCTTAAACACTAAAGTAACAGTACCACTGAAGCTTTGTCGGTCAGTACCACTTCAGCAGGCTTCCTCTTTGCATTGACATTTCCTGATTGAGAGAAGAGAGTTAGTCTAAAATATACTTCATTCATGAAATTAATAATGTACAGTATATTAATATGTCACTGTTCATAGCAGAGGATATATAATTCCTTTAACATAGAAAATTTATTTTTATCAGCATGGAATCAAGTTTTCATTCAAGAAAACTCCACATGAAACACACAAAGTAGTTTTCATTCAGGTTTCCTGCAGTTCAGTGTGCAGTGGAAGCTTAACTGCTGGCTTTTTGCCAATGGAACTTCGTCATAACTGCATCAAGCTTCAATGTGTTCCTCACTGTTGTTGGGCTTGAAATTCTGCCCTGTGTTCGTTTAGGAAGAGAGACAACTTACACCGGAATATTACAAAACGTGGCTTTATTGCAGAATTCGTAACTGGCACAGCGAATCCACGGAGTCGCTGGAGAAGGCGTTCTGTTTTCCCCTTACAATCTGCTCTTATTTATACCCCTTTTCCCCCCAGCACAACCCCGCTACATATTAGGTAATATCGGGCACTTGTGTCCATCTTATTGGCCCGCAGCCATATGCTCACGAGTTACCTGTTTCTTTTGTTTACTGAATCGCGTGACACTAGTAGTTTCGATGTAGCGGGGTCCCCACTTTCGCTCCCCCCTCCCTCGCATCCCGGCCTCCTAACATTATGTGTGTTACGTGAGCCACTCCTGACCTGTAATGGCAGTCTCGAATTAACCCCAACACTGTGTAATCCTGGACTCTGAAAAATGCCAGTTCACAGTGTTTTATTCTGGAGAATATTTTGCTTTGGAGAATTTGTGTGTTTTTTTACAGACCAAGAGATCATCCTCCACCAGCAGCTGATATTTGTCCCTTGGTCTCCCCAAAAACAGCCCACAAAGCACACAGGCAGGATCCACTACCTCCTTTTACCTTTGGGTATTCCATTCAGGCTACTGCATCCTTAACTTGTAATAAAAAGTACCCTATCCCATTATATGCGAGGGATATGTTCTTTGCATTCGAGGTATAGTATGGAAAATGCATTATGTGAATAATTATTTAAATGGAGAAAATAGGGATGCTTTCTGGAGGGCTTCCTAAATATGTTTTATCTGTAATTTATTTGCATTTTCATACCAATACGACACAAAAGCAGTACCAGAAGGCAATATTCGTATTATATTTCATCAATTTAAGGTAATATTCAAAACAATAAATCATAGAAAGTTAACATACTAAGGTTTACAGTATTCACCAATAGTGGTGAGTAGGCTCCAGGAGATGAGTGGTTGTGCTGTGGTGTTGGGCAGCTTCACATGGATGAGGTGGATGGTTGTGGGTCGTCAGGATCATCAAGGACAGCAAGGGGTGAAGGAAGACTCACAGAACTCTCTGGCAAGTTAGTGGAACTCTCAGAACTGCCGGTAGCAGGAGATGCAACAAGTGTGGAGTGCTCAGGTGGAGGTGGAGTTTTTCAGCATAAATTTGCTTGTAGGGAAGAAGGATTGACTGCAGGGAACAACTGAAATGCTGACTCCGTTCTAAACTTGGGTCCGTGCCCATCGCCATTTTGTGCCAAGTGTTCCCCAGCCTTGAAAAATTCTGCCAGTTGCTTCACTGTAAGATCCTTCACCTGCAACTCGACACTTTCTTCTTCATCGTTGTTATCACCTTCAGTCTGAGTTAAACGCAGAAGGTCATCCACACTTATTTCTTCATCGTGAGAATCCAGGAGTTCGACCACGTCAGCAGTCTGGAGATCTGAGAATCCTTCCCCACCAATTTTACAGCCCAGGGCCACACAATCCTGGACAGCTGCAGTGAAGGCAGGAAGCCCCTTGAACGTGTGCACACACTCCGCCCAAATTGAATTCCATGCTCCATTGAGAGTGGAAGACCTAACCTCTTTCCAGGATTCATCAATGTTGATGGCATGTCTGATGTTGAAGGACTTCCACCATTCCCTCACCGTTGGTAATCTCCCGGGATTTTCAAAATCATCTGTTGCTTGCAGCATCTGAGACATGGTTCGCCATAAGAAAAACAACTTGAATATGGATATCACACCTTGGTCGAGTGGTTGAGTCAGCGATGTTGTGTTAGGCGGCAGGTAATGCACTGTTATGTTAGGATGAATGCTGTCCAAATGTTTAGGATGGGCTGATGCATTATCAAACAACAAAAGAACTTTAAAGGCAAGATCCTGTTCCCAGCAGTAGCATTCAGCCTCAACAGCAAAATGATTAGCAAACCAATCTTTCTTGTTAGCTGCCCACTGGACAGGAAGCATATTCTTACTCAAACCCTTAAGAGCATGGGGGTTTAGTGAATGGTAAACTACGAGAGGCTTCATCTTACAGTCTCCTTCAGCATTGGAGCACATAAGCAGAGTCAACCTATCCTTTGCTGCCTTGAAACCTGACGCAGTCTTTTCATTCTTGCTTATGTAAGTGCATTTTGGCATACGCTTCCAAAAAGCCCGGTCTCGTCTGCATTAAACACCTGCTTTGGTGTGATGCCTATCATAGCCTGCAACTGTGCAGGATAGCATTCAGCAGCTTCGTGGTCAGCACTAGCCTGCTCACCACACACAGCTAAGTTGTGAAGCCTCTGACGATTAACAAACTTAGAAAACTATCCCCTACTTGCATTAAAGCTAACAATATCACTTGACACTTCCTCACTAGCCTCTGAACAAAGGCGACCATAAATTTCCAAAGCTTTCACACGAAGATGATCAGAACTGAGTGCTGTTTTCTCCTTTGTTTCATGCTCAGTGTACAAACTCAACATTTTCTCCATTTTTGTCATAATCTGGTGACGTACTTTGGTAACAATCTTTGAAGACAGTTGAGATCAATCAATCACTGCACTTTTTATTTTCTCAGCGTTTTTCTTTATTTTCCTGATCGTGGACTTACCCAGGCCAAAGTAGCGTCCCAGAGCTGTGTTACCTTCACCTGACGTGGCCCTGTTTATAATTCCAACTCTTTTTCAATAGTTAAAGCGGTTCTCTGCCACTTGGCTGATGGCCCAGGACTTGACGTAGGACGCTTAGGAGGCATGGTTAAATATTTCAAGCACAAAATCATTGCACCGTAGGTAATAACAACAAAAGGTTAAGAGTGCAAGATCGCACATCCACACACTGCCACTACCATGGCGGGAGTGAGACAGTGAGGCAAGCGCACGTGGCTTGTTTTGGTGGGAAAGCAGTGCGTCTCATCCCTCACGATACTGGTCGGCCAACAGCCTCGCAGACTCCACCGCACATGCACGCATAACTGAGAGTTTTGGACACATTTAAGGAGAAGTTGGTAGAAATAGGTTTGACACACAACTATGAAAACACATTGTCTGAAGACACATATAACAGGGATAGGGTGCATTCATCAGCACAAAATATTTTACAAGGAATAGAATCTTTCCTGGGACCAGCACCTAGGTACCATTACAATGAAAGCACAGCAGTATTATTAAGCACAGATTAGCCATGTCATCTAAAACTGTGACAAGTCTATTGATGCACAGTGGAGCATACAGTATATTAACTGTTTGTTTCACAGTCTAGTAGGGAAACACCAATGAATTGAATTTCGGTTTATTGTTATTTAAAAACCACAACTGCAATGCAGTTGAAATATGAAACAACATTCCTCCAGAATGATATCACAAAAGCACACGACAAAACAGACTACACCAGAAAATCCACATAACGTTTGGAGATCCCCAAATCCAGAGTACAGAGAGGCTGCTGCGTATTAATATCACACTACCATCTTAGTGTGTTCCCCGGAAAGGAGCTCCAAATCCACCAGACAAAACAAGACTACCCAGACACACCAAGTCAGGAGATCAACTCTACCACCCAACAAACCAAAAACTAAAGCTACAAGACCTACACAAAACCACATAATTACAACATATAGTTACAACAGTGCAAACAATACCATAATTGATAAAAAACAGACCATGGGCACAGTAAAAATAGTCCAAAGATGTTAAAAGACTATAAATTTGAAAGAAACCACCACACAGTTTCCACAAGTCCTCAGGGTCCCGATAGACCCGTCATCCCACGCAGGTGGCAGAAGGGAATACCCCCGCTATGGACTTCCACGGCGCCGGACCCAGCCTCACAGATGCAGCACACAGTGAAAGCACCCCGACCGCAGCGGAGTCCATCGAACCTCCGAGCCTCCGACCAACCCCTCCGGCACAGCCTCTCTGAGCACCATCCTCTACCGATCACACTACGTCGCCCCTGCCACCGGCCACTGGCAATGCGACCCTGAGGACTGGGGGCCTGTTCTTCCCAACAGAGACCCGGACCTCACAACAGCAGCAGCAATGAAGAAGGCCTTCCTGGAGATTTCCAGATGTTCCTCCGTGCTCCCACAACCGTTTTTCATCAGATTAAGATTTTGCACAGCACCCCGCTTAACAAATAGCAGATATCAACTCCAGAGAGGCCGCTGTAAACTGCGTCACGCTGCCATCTTGGCACAACAATGCACAGGAATGGAAAAATCTACAAAAAGTGGTGGATACAGGCCAGTCCATCATAGGCAAATGGCAATAAATACATTTACAAGGAACACTGCCACAAGAAAGCAACATCAGGAGCCGTTCATCTCACACCAGTGGGTTCAAGAACAGCCTGAGGCTCCTGATATAGTGTAGATAACTTATTCATCATAATTTAGATTCCACAACCTACAGACTCAAATTCAAAGTCTCTGCAACTTATATTCTCAATATTATTTATTTTTCTGTATTTGCACATTAATCTTTTTCCACATTGGTTGTTAGTCAGTCTTTGCTAATGTATAATTTTTCATTAATTTTATTGTATTTCTTTATTTTCCTGTAAATGCCTGCAAAAAATGAATTTCAGGGTAGTATAAGGTGGCATATTTGTACTTTTGAGTTTGAGGTACAACATAATCCAAATGTATAGAACATTCTACAGCAATATGCTCAAATACTTCTGACACTAATCAGAAATGGGAAGCATATATACTCCTACAAATAGTAGCCAAGATGTGGGGTTGAGATTACAAATGGAGCTGGAAAAGACATGTAATAAGGGTAATGTCACATTTGTAATGGGGGATTTCAATAAGCAAGGGGATTGGGAAAATCAGGTTGGTATTGGATCACAAGAGAGGAAATTTGCTGAATGCCTACGAGATGGTTTTTTAGAGCAGCTTGTGCTTGAGCCTACTCAGGGAAAGCCTGTCTTAATGACCCAGATCTTATTAGGGAGCTTAATGTAAAGGAACCCTTAGGAGAGTGTGATCATAATATGATTGAATTCATACTGCAATGTTAGAGGGAGAAGCATAAGTCACGTATATCAGTATCACGATGAAATAAAGAAAATTACAGAGGCATGAGAGAGGAGCTTGCCCAGGTAGATTGGAGAAGGATAGGGGTGGGGATGATGGCAGAACAGAGGTAGCTGAAGTTTCTGGGAATAGTTCATAAGACACAAGATAGATATGTCACACAGAAGAAGCAGCTCTCAAATGGCAGGGCTAGACAACCATAGCTGACAAGGGATGTTAAAGACTGCGTAAAAGCCAATGAAAAGGCATATTAAGTAGAAAAAGTAATTGGGAAGTTGGATGATTGGGAAGCTTTTAAAAATCAAGAAAAGGCAACTAAAAAGCCATAAGAAGGGAAAAGGTGAAATATGAGGGCGAACTAGCCAATAATATAAAGCAGGACACTAATTTTTTTTCAGTTATATAAGACAGAGTTGATATTAGACCACTGGAAAATGATGCTGGTGAGGTAGTAATGTGGGACAAAGAAATAGCAGATGAACTTAATGGGTACCTTGCATCAGTGTTCACTGTGGAGGACATTAGCAGTGTGCCAGAGATCCATGAGTGTCAGGGAGCAGAAGAGAGTGCCATTGCTATCACAAAGGAAAAAAGTGTTAGGCAAACTCTGAAAAGTCACCTGGGCCAGATGGACTACATCCCAGAGTCCTGAGAGAGGTTGCTGAAGAGATAATGACTATATTGGTCATGATCTTTTAAGAATCACTTGACTTTGGCATGGCCCCTGAGGACTGGAAATGTCGCAAACTCTTTAAAAAGGGAGGAAGGTGAAAGAAAGGAAATTATAGGCTAGTTAGCCTAACCTTAGTGGTTGGGAAAGTGTTAGGGTCTATGATTAAGGATGAGGTTTCAGAGTACTTGGAGACTAATGATAATATGTAAGTCAAAGTGAGCATGGTTACTGTAAAGGGAAATCTTGCCTGACAAATCTGTTAAGAGTTCTTCGAGCAAGTAACAAGCAGGATGGACAAAGGAAAGGCAGTGAATGTCATTTACTTGGATTTTCAGAAGGCATTTGATAAGGTGCCACACATGAGGCTGCTTAACAAGGTAAAATCCTATGGCATTACAGGAAAGATACAGGCATGGATAGAGGAAAGGCTGACAGGTAGGAAGCAGCGACTGGGAATAAAAGAGGTCTTTCCTGGTTGGCTGCCAATGACTAGTGGTGTTCCTCAGGGGTCAGTATAGGGACTGCTACTTTTCACGTTGTTTGTCAAAGATTTGGATAATGGAATTGATGACTTTGTGGCAAAGTTTGTGGATGATACAAAGATAGGTGGAGGGGTAGGTCATGCTGAGGAAACAGCAGGACTTAGACACATTGGAAGAATGGGCAAAAAGTGGCAGATGGCATACAGTGTTGGGAAATGTATGACAATGCATTTTGGTACAAACGAACAATGGTGCGGACTATTGTCTAACTGGGGAGAACGTTCAAACATCAGAGGTACAGAGGGACTTTTGAGTCCTCATACAAGACTCCCAGAAGCTTACTTTACAGGTTGAGTCTGTGGTAAAGAAGGCAAATGCAATGTTGGAATTTATCTCTAAGACCACTCCACCATAATAAGGTTCTTTCCTGCAACCATAACAAAGCTCATCTTTGACATTTCCAGTTTCCGGTTCAACTTGGCTGTACACTCTAGACAGTTCTTGGTATAAAGACGCAGATCCTCTGACCTAAATTCCCAATTACTTCATGTGATCAGACAGTGAAAAGGGCAAAGAATTATTCATCATTCATACCAAGGAATGAATAATTCCATATTCTATTTATCCTCCACCATCTCTTCAAATTAAAATTAACTTGTTTTCTTTTTCATGAAAGGTCTTCAACCTGAAATGAAAATTCTATTTCTCTTTCTTCAGATGCTGTCTGACCTACTGAGTGTTTCCAGAATTTTCTATTTTAATGCCAAGAAATGTGGCCTTAGTATTGAATCTGCTGCTTGGGAGTTTCACCTTTCTTATAACCTCATCTTTGGCTAAGAAATTGATACATCTGCTAAACTTGACATAGGGGAGAGGGCAGCCCTGTGTATTTACAGACTTGGTCAAGAAGCTTCCTATTTCTCATTCATTAATGAAAACTGTGCTGCTGATCACTGTGTAAAGCAGTCATGTTCTCTTGGGGATTTTGTCTGCAAACCCCATTTTAAAGACCACATTGATCATTTATATATGCATTATTCTGTTGAAGGTCAACCCTTGGTTAACACCAACTAAGCAAATATCAACACCAGTATCCTAGATGAAAGCAATCATATCCCTAAAAAATGCAATGTTTTCAGACACCTTCCTGCCCCAGTAGAGCACAAGCTTGAGCCAGGTGTGTCACCGGCTCGAAACAAACCTTGCAATCAAAATTAAACAGTGACATGTGTCACCAGATTCTTACATTTCTCAGTGGTGCAATTGGATCAGGCGACTTTTCAGGCCAAGACGTAGGCTCTAGGACCAAAATATTAATTGTCCATTCCTCTCCATAGATGCTGCCTGATTTGTTGAGTTCTTCCAGCACTTTATGTGTGTGTTACCTGTGACTGGTATGGACCCTGAGGACAATATTTCCCTGTATCTGACTGTACTGCTACTGTAACAGGAAATTATCTCTGGGATCACAATTTACATACATGTATTGAAGCCTTACAATGCTTACAAACCTTACTGCAAGGAGACCATAAAAATAACAAATGAGGAAAAGAGCCATGGAATTAGAAGGTAATAAATCATGTTTAATTGCACAGTGAAATCAGTTGAACTTCTCCATGTTCGAATGCACAAATTGCACATTGGTTAAGGAACTCTTCAATATATCAATACAGATTGTTTCTAACGGGTTCATTAAGACCTTTATTTACACATTTAAATTATGATTGTGCCACAGCCTATCCTTATCAACCCAGTCCTTTTTACAAAACAACTTAGATGTGTAATCATTAGTTCATAATGAAAAATTCAGTTTCTTGTGTTAGGGCTAAAATTAATTGAAAAATATAAGATATAACCAACTTCCAGCTGTACTTTAAACATGACAAATTTAAAATTGATTTTAAAAGCTAATCTATATGCTGCATCAGGATTTGAGCTTGCCCTAATAGAATTCCTAATCAAAATACAGCTGAAGACAATTACCATGCTCTGCTGAAAATGAAATTGTTCCATTTATCACATTATCCTTGTTAAGCAAAACCTATTGGTGATGCTTTAATGAGTAATTAAACTGAGGATTCGTGCCTTTCATTAATTATTCATCTTATTTTATTTTCTATGATTTTTTTTATCCTTTTCCTTTCTTCAGACAAAATTACTTAATATTGTATTGCAATTATATTTTTCAGCTTGCTGAAATTATAGAAAAGTGACCTTGAGAATATTCTGTATAAATTAGATGAAGCTTAGTGTAATGACATGAACGTCATTCATTAAATGATCACACATGCTGAAAAACTACATTAATTTCAAATATCAATAACTTAGCGGGGAGGAATGGTATCATGGCAACACAAGTGACAGATATAAAAGTGTTTTGATTGGGGTGACAGTCAGGCACAGTCATGGCAATTAAAGGGAGAACTGTTGGTGGAGTAATTAAAAAGACTGCTCATTAGGGAAGCCATCTTGTAAAGAATGACCAATGTATCAAAGTACATAACCTTTTCTCTTAATATAGATTTTAGTCTGGCCTTTTACAAAGCTTTTAGTTATGAAGAAACAAAATTTGGTGTGCAAAAGAATGTCTCCTGCAAATTGTACAGGAAAAATGGATCAAAGGAAGCTGGAATGAATGTTATTTTAATCCTGATATATTTCTTTAAAATGCTGCAATACTTCACTGAAGAAGTACTTTGCAAAATGGAGACTGAATCTTGGAATGTAGTTTATGTCACTGTTAGATTCAGGGCTATGATCGAAGAAAAGATAGCTGGAGTCACTTAGCATTTTCATGTAAGGATGTTTATTCATGCATTAGAAAATCAAAACTTACAAAAATTAGCAAAAATAGTGGGAAAAAAACTAGTATTTGCCTAAAGATATCTACCAGAAAACACAATCACGGCTCCATACTTTGTGGAGTGTGAACTTCTGCCATCTCTCTCTCTCTCTCTCTCCCTATCACCTACCCATGCTGCTCCTCCTCCTTCCCTTTCTTCCACGTTTACTCTCCTCTTCTATCAGATTCCATCTTCTTCAGCCATTTACCTTTCTCACCTATCACCTCCAGCTTCTCAATTCATCCCTTCCCCCACCCACCTGCCTTCACCTGTCACCTTCCAACTTTAGTCCTACCCTTCCCTCCACCTTCTTTGCTCACTTATTTTCCCTTTCTTTTCTCATGCTGATAAAGGGTCTCAGCGCAAAATATTGCCTGTTTATTCCTCTCACTAGATGCGGCCTGACCTATTAAATTCCCTCCAGCACTTTGAATGTGTTACTCTAGATTTCCAGCATCTGCAGAATCTCTTGTGTTTATGAGTAATTTGATACTGTCAGGTCACAGATCATTTTTCCATTTAGTGAGATTAAAATTACTTTATTTTTGTCTAACTATTGGTACTTTGTGGTAGCTCACTGGACTTCCAGCATGGCAAGGCTCAGGACTGAAAGGCCTGAAGACAGAGTACTGTTGTTGTGGGAGACATAAGCAGCCTCCTGTCTGATCTACCTACCTGTATTGATACTTTTAGTGAACTATAGTCCTGAACTCCAAGGTCACTCTGCACATCAATGCTCCAAAGCTCCTTGCCATTTATTTTTTAGGATTTTATTTTCAGAATTTGACTTCCCACAGTACAATGCACATTTTTTTCTGGCCTAAATATCATTTTTCAGCTGATTTATGTCCCATTGTATCCTTAGAAAACTACTCCATCCACTAACACCACAAATTCTCATGTCATCTGAACACTTACTAATTTCCAACATTTACATTCACATCCAAGTTATAAGTACACTGTATATTATAAACAGAGAGGGTCCCGACACCAGTTCCTGCAGTACCCAATTGCGCCACTGGTGGCTGCTTAGTAAGATCAGAGCCCATGGAATTACAGGGAAGTTATTAACATGGGTGGAGCATTGGCTGATCAGCAGAAAACAGTGAGTGGGAATAAAGGGATCCTATTCTGGTTAGCTGCCAGTTACCAGTGGAGATCCATAGGGGTCGATGTTGGGACTGCTGCTTTCTACAATGTATGTCAATGATTTGGACTATGGGATTAATGGATTTGTGACTAAATTTGCTGATAATATAAAGATAGGTGGAGGAACAGGTAGTGTTGAGGAAACAGAGAGCCAGCAGAGAGACTTAGATAGTTTAGGGGAATGAGCAAAGAAGTGGCAATTGAAATACAATGTTGGAAAGTGTATGGTCATGCACTTTGGTGGAAGAAATAAATGGGCAGACTATTATTTAGATGGGGAGAGAATTCAAAATGCAGAGATGCAAAGGGACTTGGGAGTCCTTGTGCAAGATACCCTAAAGATTATCCTCCAGGTTGAGTTGGTGGTGCAGAAGGTGAATGCAATGCTGGCACTTTTTTTCTAGAGGTATAGAATATAAGAGCAGGGACATGATGTTGAGGCTCTATAAGGCACTCATGAGACCACACTTGGAGTATTGTGTGCAGTTATAAACAGTTTTGGGCTCCTTATTTTAGAAAGGATATACTGACATTGGACAGAGTTCAGAGAAGATTCATGAGAATGATTCCAGTAATGAAAGGGTTACTGTATGAGAAACGTCTGGCAGCTCTTGAGCTATATTCCCTGGAATTCAGAAGAATGAGGGGAGATCTCATAGAAACATTCTGAATGTTAAAAGGCCTGAACAGATTAGATATGGCAAAGTTATTTCCCATGGTAGGGGAGTCTAGGACAAGTGGGCATGACTTCAGAGTTGAAGGGCGTCCATTTTGAACAGAGATGTGGAGAAATTACTTTAGACAGAGAGTGGTAAATCTGTGGAATTTGTTGTCACGAGCAGCTGTGGAGGCCAAGTCATTGGGTGTATTTAAGGCAGAGATAGATAGGTTCTTGATTAGCCAGGGCATCAAAGGATATGGGAGAAGGTAGGGGAGTTGGGATGACTGGAAGAATTGGATCAGCCATGGCCTACTTCTGCTCTTATATCTTAAGTCTCCTGTCACCAACCCAGTTTTGGATTGTTACGAATGTGCAGCAACTCTGAGGGGCTGAAGGGTACAGAGTCGCCCCCTCCTTTTTGAGAATCGCAAGATCGCTATTAATTCGGGTCTGGGACCCAGGAAATGAGAGAGAATCCACAAGGTTTGGAATGTGTCCTGGCCTCAGCGAAACAAAACCATTGATAACGGCTATTGTCTCTTGGAGACGGAATTGTGTATTGAGTACTGTACTATTCATTGAAGCCCCTCAGGGGACGACCAGAGTGGGCTGGTTGAGGGATTGCATCATCCCAACCTGATTGACATCTGAGACCCCGTGAGTAAGGATAAAAGAGGGTCTGGGGAACAACCCCTTTAGACGCACCAGGAGAAACGCTGGAAATCCAGTGACAGCATTTTATAGCAAAAGCCAGTGGGGCCCGTGTGCGTCCTCCCTTGCCTGGGTTGGCGGGCTTACCACGGAAGAACGGCTTAGCTAAAGGAGAGGCCACAAGTGAACGGCCACACTAACGAGACTCCGACGGATTGAAACCATAAAAGGAATCAGCAAGTTTTTCTCCAAATCTCTCTCTCTCTCCAACCATTGAAAACCCAGCGGTCCCCAAAGGCTGCAGCCGGCATGAACTGAGTGACTTTTATATTTCCATCCGACAATACATTATCCCCTAGACAACGATAGAGCTATTTCTTATTGATTATTATTATACCCGCACTTTTAGATTTAGTATCGACGACGTATATTATCTGTATGGTTGCATTGATATTATTTTTGTGTATTTTTACTAATAAATACTGTTAAAGTAGTACCATCAGACTTCAACGGACCTCTCTATCTTTGCTGGTAAGTGACCCAGTTACGGGGTTCGTAACAGGATTTAATTAGCTGTATGTATTTAATGTTTCAGTAATATTTGAATAAACATGTATACATATTGTTTGATTAAGTATTCTTGTTCATTTAAATAATACATTGAGAGTTATATGTATAATTGCATATGTTATCACACTACCGCGTGATGTATGCATGCCTTGCTTAAAGTAAACACGAAGCTAGACCCACATTCCATGACTCCCATGTCTTCCTTTGAATTAGTTTAATGTTTTGCAGTTACAAAACATAACATTAGCCAGGTAACCTTGGATCCTATGTGCCTTAACCTTCTGAATCAGCCCACAATGTGAGATCTTATTATATGCCTCAGTGAAGTCAATAGACAATGCCTATCACCCTGCGTTCATCAACCTTCTAAGTTTTTATTCCCCAAACACTCAAATTAATGAGGCAAAACCATGCTGACTATCCCTGATCAGCCCCTATCCCTGACCATATGATCACAGTAAACATTCCATTTCTCTCTACTTTGTCCTGAGATATTCTATCATATTTCTCTATTCTGATGAGAGAAAATCCAACTGGAAAATTTACTCTCACATTCATATTTCCTTGTATCAAGAAGACTCCTAATTTATATGTGCTGTGTAACTTGAATCAATATCCATGAAATTTTTGGAACCCAAACTAGCACTAGAGATTCTGCAAATGCTGGAAATCCAGAGCAACACACATAGAGTGCTGGAGGAACTCAACAGGTCAGGCACCATTTAAGGGAATGAATCAACAGTCGACATTTTGAGCCACAAACCTTCTTTGTTAAGTAAGAGGCCAAAAGACCGCAGATTATGGAATCTGGAGCAAATAAAAAGCACACTTCTGGTGGAACTCAGTGGATCCGGCAGCATCTATGGAGGCAAAGGGATGTCATTGTTTCAGGTTGAGTCCGTGAGTTCGGATGCAGGACCTCAACCCCAAACATTGCCATCCCTTTACTTCCAAAAGTGGTAAATCACCACTATTACATAAGGTAGTTTTATTTAGTGGAAAATTGTTTAAAATCATGTAAATTAGAATTGCAAAAGCTTTCATCTTTATATGTCAACCAATATTCCTCTGAGTGTAATTTTCTATTCATTAGCAAAGTGTTCCACCTCATATATACTGACACTAAATTCTATCTGCCATTAATTTGCTCATTCTGTCATTCATAACAAATGGTTTTACGTAGGATAGGGTGGATAATCCAAGACCCAGCTCACCACCCACACCAACTGGCTTAGTCTGATATAGTCTTTTACCATTTGAGGAGAACCAAAAGAGCTGGTCATGTAGCGAAGCCATAGGTGACTAATCCTGGTCCTGCTGCATGGAATGGTTGTTTGTCAGTCTTTGCTTATTGATAGTTTTGCTTAAATTGATTGAATTATCTTATTTTCCTATAGATGCACGCAATAAAATGAATCTCAATATATGGTAACATGTAGGTACTTTGAGCATAAATTTTACTTTGACAGCACTTACTGCTATCAGTCAGAGATATTTAAAGGATATCTAATTAATCAAATAAAATATTTGGGAAGGCATAGCAACCCTGCAACTTTATGTACAAGTGCATGTGAATTAACAGGGCTGTACAGCTGTGCAGGTGACTGTAAAATAAGAGACAGCTTGTATGGCACAATTTCAATAATTTGCGAAGTTTATAGTAAATTTGGTAATGCTGACATGTAGGTGCTGCCTGTTTACACAACATGGCAAAGGGTCAAATTGTTTCAACAACAGAGAGCAGGTGTTGGGAAGTTTAGGAGAATTATTTTGCCAGCTAAAATGTACCGTACTGTGAATGTGTGATTCTGCTGAGCAACTTCACGCTCAAAATCTCATGCGCCCTATTGTAACTACTCAAGCTGTGTTTAATCACCTGGAATGCAACTCAAAGTTATCACTTTGTATTAAAAATTGAACCAAACAGTTGACACAGATACCAGGCAGGAAAGCGTGAAATACTGTTTGTTCAGGCTACAAGGGAAGAGGAGTGCAAAATTTAATGTCAGATCAAAGCAGAAGCAACAATTTCTTTTGCTTAAAAGACAACATGTTCAACAGGAAGGTTAGTGCGATCAGGGTGAACGGGTTGTTCACCAGAGGTGTTGGCAGATGGACTGCTGAGATGGGGCTGTGGATTCGAGTGACTTGGTCATTCTCTGAAAATCATGTAGCACTGAGATTGTGAGTTGTGGCAAGTGTCTCATAGCACCTGCAGTTACATGAAGGTAAAAGTCATCACAATTTCAGGTAAAGTTATCTCACTCATGATAAGGAAGTCTGTTTTGATGTCATTTACAAATCTAGGATAATCTTTAATTAGATGACAGGGACAGGAACCGATACGATAGAGCACTAGCACTTTCTTTTCATGAAGAGACCAGTTGATACAAAAAATGCCCTAACGTCAGCAGTGCTGACAAATCCAGTGCAGGTGATGTCACCACCTTCTCACGAAAACACAAGTGCACAAAATCTTTCCTCAGTGAGAACAGAGTCTGGGTGAACTCTCAGTCTGTGCTCAACAAACTGAAATATTTGACAGAGATTGGCAGTGGTATCAATAATGATCGAAAGGCCATGAATTTGAACGTTGCTCCCTCCACAGAGGTTGCCGTCCAGGCCTGAGAATCTGGCTGAAAATCATTCTGCAGTATGCCGCAGATTTACTTATTAAATGTTTTGAAGAATTGAACCTGTTGTGTTTAACAACCAATGGCTATTGGGGAGATCCAGGTATGTTCTTGTTTCTCTAAGCTCTATAAAGAAATAGGGTTTTTGATTCTTCCCTTCTCAGGCCTATGATGTCCAGATTGAATCTTACAGCCAACAGCAATTGCAACTGAGCAAACCATTGAATGAGTCACTTAGCAGTCAAAATATACAGCAAACACTCCCTTTTAGTTTGAATTCTGTCTGAGAAATCATGAAGGGGTCTAAGTTCTGGATTTGCCTGTGATGAGACCAGACACCTCCTCTGTGGCTATTCCATTCACACCAACATGAGGGTATCAATATTGCCATATGCCATATTATGACTGTTCAATAATGGTCATTTTCTGGATCTTGGAGCACCAACTCAAGCTGCTCAATGGGGTACAATATTTGACATCATGATTTGCATGTCTGAGCTTTGGAAAACAGCAGGGTGCACAGGCAAAGACCAAAAACAAAAATGCCTGTTTCATTTTGCAATTGTCAGATTATATCTGAGAATGTTGGCCAATATGATTTATTCTGGGTAAAATTAAAGTTGGATTACATAATACTGAAAAATAGAGCACTAAATGATCTAATCATCATGGGATCCAATTTCAGGATCCTTAAAATATTGTAATAATTAATACCACATAGATTTAGATAGACTGGGTTTCTGTTCCATGTCTACAATTTTCAAAATTACTAAAATTACACCTCTTTTAATATTGTCTACATAAGTAGGCAGTAACCCATTAGATAAACATTCAAATCACTGGTGCATTATCTGTCCTGCATAAAAAGATCATAGAAACCAAATTAAGAAGCAGCCTTTACATCTGAGAAACTGGATCATGTTTCAATGGGTCTTTAAGTGCTAATCAAGTAAAATCAGCAATTGATAGCCCTCCATGATTGGAGACATCATTATGGTCATGGCTAGTGGGTCAGGAACCACTAGATATGATATGAAGAATGGTGCAGCATCCATAATGGTGTCGGTGCTACCCTCCAATGTTCTTTTGATGTAAGACAAGCTGGATTGCTTTCACCTGTGGACTACTGGGTTAGTTCTTGCTGACAACATCCATAGATTCGGACTAGGGCTACATTACATATACAGTATGTTGTTGACCTGTAGAGATAGTAGGCAAATTGGAGTGTATCCAAGTCACTTCTCAGGCAGGAGTTGATGTGTTCCATCACCAACCTCTCAAAGTACTTCATCACAGTTGATGTAAGTGCTACTGGGCAATAGTCATTGAGAGAGGCTGCCACATTCTTCATAGGTACCAGCAGAATTGAAGGCTACTTAAAGCAGGTGGGTAGCTCAGACTGCCGAAGCGAGATGGAAAAAGATATCAGTGAACATCCAGCCAGTTAATCAGCACAGATCTTTAGTACTTGGCCAGGTACCCCATCTAGACCAGATGCTGTCTGTGGTTCACCCTCCTGAAGGATACCATCACATCGGCCTCAGAGAGCCTGTAGGTGGCACAGCACATGGCAGTAGCAGCCTTTTGGATCTGGTGCTACTTTAATTTAGTTTTTAAATTTAATTTTAAGGCACAATTAGGGTTTAGGGCAATGGATAACAGAGCGACTATCTAACATCTCCAGATACTGCTACAATACAGATATCGCCCAAAAACAAACCTTCATGAAAATCTGCTGGTTAGATTGTGCGACCTCGGCTTGCTGAGGGAATCGGGCCTGCAGTCCTTGGAGTCACCGGATGCTGGTGGCCGGAGGTGGGGACGTTGTAAGCAATGTGCGAGGAAGTGGAAGCAAGGCGAGTGGGCAGGAGTCTGTACCAGGAAAAAAGTAAGCCCTAGCCGGCCGGCTCTCCCGTCCACTCTGCTCTCCAACGTCTGCTTGCTGAGGGAATCGGGCCTGCAGTCCTCGGAGTCGCCTGATGCTGGTGCTGGAGGTGGGAACGTTGTAAGCAATGTGCGAGGAAGTGGAAGCGAGAAGAACGGGCAGGAGTCCGTGCCAGGAAAAAAGTAAGCCCTAGCCGGCCGGCTCTCCCATGGACATTAAATTGGACTACATCTGTGGCAACAAAATACTCGGCGGGAGTACAGAAACAAACAGAATCCTCCCGGATGCCGTCATTCAGCTGATTATTTATGTAACAGATTTTCCCCCAAGCCATCAGACTACCAAATTACTGACCTCTGCTGTGCCTATTGTCTTGTTTATTATTTATTGTAATGCCTGCCCTGTTCTGTGTACTTTATGCAATCCTGGGTAGGTCTGTAGTCTAGTGTAGTTTTTGTGTTGGTTTACGTAGTTCAGTGTAGTTTTTGTATTGTTCATGTAGCACCATGGTCCTGAAAAACATTGTCTCATTTTTACTGTGTACTGTACCAGCAATTATGATCGAAATGACAATAAAAAGTGACTTGACTTGACTTGATTTGATCTAAATCACAGGATTACCGGGGGCTATGGGAGTTTGTAATGATTCCTGCAAGTTTTGAGGGTCAAAGCAAGCATGAAATATGAACTACTGGGGAAGGACCTACTCCTACAGAGTTTTCAGAGATAGCATATCCTACTCGGATGTCACGAATGAACCATGTGTTCACAGATTCATGTTTTCAAAGGCAGGCAGTGAGACATACAGCACAACATTTTCAGTGAGACCTCCAGCCACTGCTCCCTCTGTGGAGACTGAGGATCATTTGAAGTGGCCAAAGCAAGAGTGCACTATGATTCCAACAGTGAAACTGAAGCCAGTCTAGACCAATATAACATATTGTAAAACAACTGTCCAATGCTATTTTGGTGAAACAATCATACCAGCAGGAAATTTACATGACTACTAGTAAGAACTTCAAGTGCTTTCAACCTTACGAAATTCCCATGCTAGCTATTCTTTATTGCATTGGAGAAATAATCCAGCTACTTCATTGTTAAAGCAGTGATCCTGTCCACTGATTATTGTGAGGAACACCATGAATTTATGATTGTGTCTGCTAGCAATGCAAGCAGATAAAGGTTTCTCTCAAGAGCCTATAAGGTCTCCCTCCCCTTTACAACTCAGACCATTTCACCAACTGGAAATTGTTCCATTTCCACTATGTACGGCTTATGGTTCACAAGAAGAATTATCCCAAGTTTCTCGGAAACACGTATAACTCACCCTGAGGGAGACTGCATTGACAGGTATTTTCCTTGCCAGCAATGCCTGAAATCATAGATGTTGGAAATGTAGAGGAGGCTTGATGCGAAAACAGAGCAGCAGAGACAATTTAGCGGTGAGCAATAATTTTAATAATAACTACTAAATAATAAGTTACCAGGGGCCATGAGACAAGAGAGAACAGGTACTAAACTCAACAGGCAAAAAGGTAACTGAAGGCTGGGAATAACTGGTTGAGGCTGAGGATGAGAGTGGGTTTAAATAGGTTGCAGGTGGTGAGTTGGAAATGAGTGGCTGGTGATACCTGGTAGTTAGGTGGTGACTGGGAGATGCCTGTCTGTGCAAGCCTGACAGGAACCTCTTCCTACAGCCAGCACCGATGGCCCAGGGTAATCCAGGACCAATTCCTCAATGAGCAACAGATCAAAAGTGAAACCTGACAGTACACCAGAACTCCGTTCCAAGCTGTACCCTTCTCAGTCAACTGTACGCCCCATCCACAAAGACGTTTATCCACCAACCTGCAAACCATGTACACTTCCACCATCCTAGGTTCTGGATGTACTGGTCAGCTGGATTGAGCAGGACATGGAAAGCAGGCTTGAGGCGGGACAGATGAAAAGTAGGTGTGATCCTGAGGTCCGGTGACAGCTGGAGATCGTAAGAGACTGCATTTGTGCAATAGGTAATCTTGAAAGAACCAATGAACCAGGGCAAGAGCTTGTGGGGTTCAGTGCACAGGGGAAGATCTTGGATGGACAGCCAGATATGATCCTCAGACCAGAGTGATCAGGCTGGGCACTGCTGGCACATGTCCTGGCAGCAGTAGGCACAGTTGCCCATTAGAATGGGCCTCCATGTCCTCTGCTAAGCATTTCCACAGCAACAAACCAGGCTCCTGGTAGATAGGACCTCCACTGCTGGTTCCTCTGTGGGGAACAATGGGGTTGATAGCCATGAAGCACTTCAAAGGAGAACATATCCGTAGCAGAAGAGGTGTGTAAAGCTTGGCCCAGAGCAGATACTACTTCCATGTTAGAGGTGGCAAAGCATTGCAGAAACTTTTCCACTTGCTGCTTGGCTCATTATGACCGACAGCTGGTCTGCGGGTGTTAGCCAGAGGACAAACTCACTGGAGTGCGGAGGAGGAAACAAAAGGCTCGCCAGAAGCGGATGAATTGTGGGCCCCATTCCAATAGCATGTGCTGAGGGAAGCCATGAAAGGTGAACTATATATTAGAGAACCAGATCCTCTGTCTCAATAGCTGACAGAAGTTTGCAGAGGGAAATGAAGTGGGTCGCCTTGCAGACCCAGTCCATGACTGTCATGATCATTGTAGCGCCCCTCAGAAGGTCCCAAACATGTGAAGAAATTCATGACAGGCATTGAGGTTCGGTAGGGCTTCAAACTGGAGGAATTGGACTGGGACCAAGATACTGAACCTTCCTGACCAACCTCCCATGCGGGACCTTGTCAAGTGCCTTCCGAGACCATGTAGACAACATCCACTGTTTTACCTTCACACTGCCATTTCATCATGGCTGATCCTGGATTCCATTCAACCCCATACACTGTCCTCTCACCATATCCCTTGATGCGTCGACCAATCAGTAATCTATCAACTTCCGCTTTAAATATACCCACAGACATGTGCTCAACCACAGTCGTTGCAGTTAAATTCCATGCCCTTGCAGTAGAGACGGGATGGAATGAGAGATCTTTCATCACAGCCTTCCAGTGTGGACTGACTGTGGGGGTCCAGCATGAGATCGCTGTCAGGGACGAGAAGGATAGTCTGGATGATCTGATGAATCTGGCTAGTCGAGTTGACGACTGGGTAATTGACTGGCGCAGGGAAAGAATGTTTCAAACTTCCTACTCACCACCAGATCACCGTCGTTCCTCGCCCTCTCCCCCTCCCTCACCACCAAGCACCCAGCCCACAGAGGAGCCTATGCAAGTGGGGCACATGCGGCTGTCTCAGGAGGAATGAGAGCGGCGCCGGAGAACAGGTTCCTGCCTCTATTGTGGTAATCCAGCACACGTCTGAGTGGCATGTTCCTAGTGCCCAGTAAAAGAGAATACCCGTCAGCAGAGAAGGAAATCCTGATGGGTCAGTTCTCTCTTCAGTCAGCTTCTCCTAATTCTGTAATGCTCGCACCTTCCTTGTCGTGGAGGTCTCAGACCCAGGAACTTAAGGCGTTTATTGACTCCGGTGCAGTCGGGAATCTTATGGACATCTCTCTCGCTCAAAGGTGAGGAGTTCCAACTCAGGAATTGAGAGAAAAGATCAATGTCAAGGTGCTGGACAGTTGACCACTGGGAAGCGGCCAGATCCACCTTTCCACCTAACCCCTCCAAGTAGTGCTCGAAGGCAGCCATCATGAAGAAAAATCTTTCTGTCTGGCTAATTTACCTGAACTGCCACTGGTACTTGGTCTCCCCTGGTTATCCAGACATAACCCACGGATCGATTGGTCTCTGAAGGTTCTCGAAGAGTGGGGACTGTTATGCCTGTCTACCTGTCTGGGTCCAGCTCAAGCTCTGTTCCATGTATCCCCTCCTGTGTCAGCTGAGGATGTGGACCTGTCTGGGTCCAGCTCAAGCTCCGTTCCATGAATCCCCCCCTGTGTCAGCTAAGGATGTGGACCTGTCTGGGTCCAGCTCAAGCTCCGTTCCATGTATCCCCTCCTGTGTCAGCTGAGGATGTGGACCTGTCTGGGTCCAGCTCAATCCCCTCCTGTGTCAGCTGAGGATGTGGACCTGCCTGGGTCCAGCTCAATCCCCTCCTGTGTCAGCTGGGGATGTGGACCTGTCTGGGTCCAGCTCAAGCTCCGTTCCATGTATCCTCCCCTGTGTCAGTGAAGGATGTGGACCTGTCTGGGTCCAGCTCAAGCTCCGTTCCATGAATCCCCTCCTGTGTCAGCTGAGGATGTGGACCTGTCTGGGTCCAGCTCAAGCTCCATCCCATGAATCCCCTCCTGTGTCAGCTGAGGATGTGGACCTGTCTGGGTCCAGCTCAAGCTCCATCCCATGAATCCCCTCCTGTGTCAGCTGAGGATGTGGACCTGTCTGGGTCCAGCTCAATCCCCTCCTGTGTCAGCTGAGGATGTGGACCTGTCTGGGTCCAGCTCAATCCCCTCCTGTGTCAGTGAAGGATGTGGACCTGTCTGGGTCCAGCTCAATCCCCTCCTGTGTCAGCTGAGGATGTGGACCTGTCTGGGTCCAGCTCAATCCCCTCCTGTGTCAGCTAAGGATGTGGACCTGTCTGGGTCCAGCTCAAGCTCCGTTCCATGTATCCTCCCCTGTGTCAGCTGAGGATGTGGACCTGTCTGGGATTCCGGCTGAATATGCAGATCTCCTTGAAGTTTTCAGTAAAAGAAACGCCACCGCCCTGACCCCACACCTGCCATACGACTGTGCCATAGACCTCCTACCTGGCACGAGTCCTCCCCGGGGCCGGATCTTTTCCCTCTCTCGCCCTGAAACGGTGGCCATGGAGGGATACATCAAGGAGGCATTGAGCATAGGGTTTATCCGTCCGTCAACCTCGCTGACTGGAGCTGGCTTCTATTTTGTGAGCAAGAAGGATGGCAATATCCATCCCTGCATCGATTATCGGCCCGTGAACAACATCACTGTGAAGAACCGTTACCCCCTTCCCTTGCTGGCGTCTGCGTGGAAACATCTCCATGGTGCAACAATATTTTCCAAAATTGATCTGCGCAATGCTTACAATCTGATTCGTATTAGAGAAGGTGATGAGTAGAAAACGGCTTTCAACACCTTTAATGGCCACTATGAATACTTGGTGATGCCTTTTGGTCTCACCAACGCCCCGCTGTATTCCAGGCCTTGGTTAATAATGTGCTCCAGGACATGTTGAAACTGTTAGTGTTTGTGTATTTAGATGACATCCTTATCTATTCCTGCTCTCATCAGAACGTCCAGCATGTCCGGAGAGTACTCAGATGCCTTCTTGAAAATAACCTGTACGCCAAGCCTGAAAAATGTGAATTCCATAAGAGCAGGTATCGTTTTTGGGCTATGTACTTACCCCATCCAGTGTTCAAATGGACCCTAGTAAAGTTCAGGCAGTTGCAGAGTGGCCCAAACCATCTACAGTCAACCGGGTATGGCGCTTCATGGGGTTTGCGAACTTTTATCACTGCTTCATCCAGAATTTCAGCTCTATCGCGGCTCCAATTAACGCACTCACCTCGGCAGGATTCCATTGGACGGACGATGCCGACCAAGCATTTTCCGAGCTGAAGGGACGTTTCACCTCTGCCCCGCTGTTGCAACACCCAGACCCGTCTCAGCCAATCAATGTCAAAGTGGAGGCATCCGATGTCGGCATTGGAGCTGTCCTCTCTCCATGCTCGTCTGCAGATAGCCAGCTGCCCCCTTGTGCTTTTCTTTCCCATCGCTTGACTCTGGCCGAGAGGAATTACGATGCTGTGAATTGGGAGCTTCGGGCTGTCAAGGAGGCCCTGGAGGAATGGTGACACTGGTTGGAGGGGGCAGAGCATCCATTCTTGGTCTGGACACATCACAAGAACCTCTCCTGTATTCAGGATGCTCAGAGACTCGACTCTCATCAAGCCCGGTGGGCTCTCTTCTTCACACGGTTCAATTTTGTCTCCATTTATCGTCCAGGCAGCAAGAATACAAAGGCCGAAGCTCTCTCCTGGAAGTTCAACGGATCTGAGGACAATGCTGATCCAGACCCCATTCTTCCTCACTCGTGTATCGCTGCTCCGGTGATCTGGGGAATAGAGGCAGAGGTGAGGGCCACCCAACAATCAGATCCAGGCCCGGATGGGGAACCTCCCAACCGGCTGTTTGTCCCTGCTGCGGCGTTTTCCAACGTGTTGGAATGGGGCCACTCCTCCCATCTGGCTGGATATCCGGGAATTCAATGGACTCAGAAGTTTATAAGGAGACAATTTTGGTGGCCATCTATGTCCCAGGATGCCCACGACTTTGTATCTGCCTGTCCCACCTGCGCTCAGAACAAGACATCACGCCAGTGTCCTGTGGGTCTGTTTTGTCCACTGCCTGTACCCCACCGCCCCTGGTCCCACCTCTCAGTAGATTTCATCACTGGTCTGCCCCCATCTAATGGAAACACCACCATTTTGGTCGTTGCAAATCGATTTTCCAAGGCTGCCCACTTCATCGCCCTTCCCAAGCTCCCATCGGCTCGTGAGACTGCCACACTCATGGTTCAACATGTGTTCAGGCTCCATGGCTTTCCTCAAGACATACTGTCTGATCGTGAACCACAGTTCACTTCCCGTTTTTGGAAGGCTTTCTGCTCTCTTGTAGGAGCCACAGCCAGCCTCTTATCTGGCTTCCACCCCCAATCCAATGGCCAGACTGAGAGGGTGAAACAGGAGTTGGGAGACATCCCTGCGCTGTCTTGCCTCTTCCAACCCCACGTCCTGGAGCTCCCAATTGGTTTGGGCAGAGATCGCCCACAATAACCTCCAGTCGTCTCCACCGGTATGTCTCCCTTTGAATGCCAGAAGGGATTCCAGCATTCTGGGCCCTGCTCCTTCCTGATCAGGAGATCAATGTAGGAGTTCCTGCTACTGAACAGCTGATCCAGTGCTACAAGCGCACCTGGAGACAAGCCAGGGCTTCTCTGCTGTGTGCCCAGAAACAGCATTCCCGGCAGGCTGATCGGCTCCGTCGACAGGTGAGGCCATTCAAGCCAGGAGAGGGGATCTGGTTGGCATCAAGGGATCTTCCCCTGAAAGTCGAGAACCAGAAATTGGCACCGTGCTACGTGGGACCGTTTGTAGTGGAAAAGGCTGTCAAGAAGGTGTCATATAGATTGCATCTACCAACATCACTGAAGATCCACCCAGTATTCCATGTTTCCCAGCTCAAGCCGGTTATTACCTCTCCCCTGGCCCCAGTCAGCCCACCTCCCCCTCCTCCCTGCCTGGTAGATGGTTCCCTTGTCTATACACTGCGGCACCTCCTGGCATCTCGCCGGGTATGTGGTAAGGTCCAGTACCTTGTGGACTGGGAATGGCATGGCCCGGAAGAATGTACTTGGATCCCAGCGAAGGACATCTGGGACAAGTCGCTGATCTGGGTCTTCCAGCGGACACAGATCCATAGCGCCTCAGGGGCTGTGCCTAGAGAGGGGGTTCCCTGTCACAACCACAGTGCAGTAGATACAGCAATTACATTTGTAATTACAATTTGCAGCTAATTATTATTTAATCCTGATAGTATTGAACTCCATAGTTGATGCCATAGTGCTTGTCGAGACTTGGACAGAGGACAGCAATGGTTCACTGCTGTTTTGCATTCGGCCTTCCCTGAGATATTAGACTTTTAAGTCAGCTGACTCTGAAGACTAGCCGTATTTGTTTAAAGTTTAGCTGTTCTTTTCATCTGCAGTGTAGGCTTCATTTTCCTTTTGGGAGTTTTAGTTAATGGCCCTGTTTGGCCTAGCGCATACTGTTTTATTTTCCCTTTAACACTGTTTGTATTAAAGTCTGTGAACTGTCGACCTGCTTCAGTGTCTCTCACTCTGCACTTGGGACATATCCAAACCTGGTAACAAATACAGCACTTCAGTCCTGCATTCTTCGCCCTTATGAGTTTTGCTCTGTGGTATGACTAAATTCTTTACTCTGTCTGCATTTGTACCCAGTCACTGGCTTGTCCTTCCTAACATTCATGTTGCAGCCATTATCCTCTTGTAAACCTGCAGGCTCATCCTCAGCTCTATCATCCTGATTCTCATCCCCCTGCTATATTAGTTAAACCACTCCCAACAGCTCTAGCAAACCTGCCCACAAGGATAATAGTCCCCCTCGGATTCAAGAACATACCTGCTGCAGAAGATGTTCCAATGGTCCAGAAATCTGAATCTCTGCCCCTGCTCCAACTCCTCAGCCATACATTAATCCATTACCTCATTCCATTCCTATCCGTATTGTCACGTGGCTCAGGCAGCAATACCGAGATTACTACTCTTAAGGTCCTGCTTCTCAACTTCCTTCCTAACTCCCTGTATTCTGTTTTCAGGACCTCTTCCGTTTTTCAACCTATATCTTGGTACCAATATATACCATTGCTTCTAGCTGCTCACCCTCCCTTTTAGGATATCATGCACGCATTCAGAAACATCGCAAACACTGGCACCTAGGACACAAACTACCATCTGTGTTTCCTTTTCTCATCCACAGAATCGCCTATCTTTCCCCCTGACTATAGAGACCCATATTACTGCTGCTATCCTCTTAAGTTTCCTGTCCTTCTGAGCTACAGGGCCAGACTCGATATGTCAGAGGCACGGACATTGTTGCTTCCCCAGGTAGGTTGACCACCCCCCCCACAACAGTACTCAAAATGGAGTACATTGTTGAGGGGGACAGCCACAGGGGTGCTTTCCACTATTTGACATTTTCCCTTCCCACTCTTGACAGTCACCCATTTATGTCTCTTGTAGCCTTGGGGTGACTACTTTCCTATAGCTCCTCTCCATCACTTCTTCACTTTCCCTAACAAACTGAAGGTCATCGAGCTGCAGCTCAAGTCCCCTAACACAGTCTCTAAGGAGCTGCATCTTGATGCACCTAGTGCAGATGTGGCTATTGGAGAGGCTGGTAGTCTCCTGGATATCTGACACCCAGAACAGGAGCATGGCTCTGCAGACATACCCCTTATTCTCTCAAGAGTTGATTCAAAAAAAAGAATCTCCTTTGTTGCATGTGCACATTACTCCTATCAGTGACTCCTGGCGAAAAACTTCCTGCACGGGAATGCTTCTGTTGCCCTGCGCAGTACTCCAATCAATGACTCCCATCAAAAAACTTGCTGCTTTTTAGTCCTTTTACAGCATGGGAATCACAGTCAATACGTGGAAAGTTAAAATCACCTACTATAATAACCTTATGTTTCTCACAACATTCTGTGATCCCTCTACAAGTTTGTTCCTCTAAATCCCATGGACTATTAAGTCTATAATGTAGACCTATTAATGTGGTCATTCCTTTCTTATTCCTCAGTTCCACCAATAAAACATCACCAGGCAAGTTCTCCAGTCTATCCTGACTGAGCGTTGCTGTGACATTTTTCCTGACTTGTAACACCACTCCTCCTCCTTTAATCTCTCCTGCTCTATTGCATCTAAAACAACAGAACTTCGGAATATAGAGCTGCCAGTCCTGCCCCTCCTGCAATTCAGTCTCAGTAATGGCTACAAGATCATAATTCCAGGTGTTGATTCATACCCTGAGCTCATCTGCCTTTCATACAATACTTACTGCATTGAAGTATACAGAGCTCAGGACACTAGTCACACTGTGCTCAACTTTTTGATTCCTGAGGAATTAACAACTTCTGTCTCCACAACCTTTCCACTACCTGATCCAGCATTCTGGTTCCCCTCCCCCTGCAACTCTAGCTTAAACCCACCTGTGTAGCACTAGCAAACCTTCTGCTGGGTTTTAATCCCTCTCCATCTTTTCTATACAGGTCCCACTTCCCCTGGAAGACAGCCCAATGATCCCAGAATGTGACATCATCCCTCCTACACCAACTCCTTAGCCATGTGTTAAACTGTATGATCTTCCTATTTCTGGCCTCACTAGCACACGGCACAGGTAGCAGTTCTGTGATCACTACCCTGGAGGTCCTGTCCTTTAGCTTAGCACCTAACTCCCTGAACTCACTTTGCAGAACCTCGTCAATATTCCTACCTATGTCATTGGTATCTACATGGACCATGACATCTGGCTGGTCATCCTTCCACTTAATTATGTTGAGGGCTCGATCTAATGAGTGAACAAGGGCTGTGGATGAGAGATGGGCTTAAATAGGCTGCAGGGGATGAGCTGGAAATGAGTGGGAGGTGATTCCTGTTAGCTGGGTGGGGGCTGGGAGGCATCTGCCTGTGCAGACCTGACAATAGTTCCAGGGAGTTAAGGGGTTCTCATACGAGTGCCCTCTAACAATAACATCTGAATACAGATCCATCAGAAGCCACACATGTACTTGGGTATTTAAATTGTTTTCTACAACATATATATTTTTGCCAATGAATGACTGTACAAAAAAGCACACTTTACATAGAAGCACACTTTTAGTTTTCCTCTCTCCCAGTGCAAACAGTGGTGTGCAGGTAACTATATATAAAATGTCTTTCACTATTTCTCCATTGTATGGAGATTGTTATTCCTGGGGAAAATTTAATTCACTTTCTGCCAGGGTCTTCTTGCTCTACCCTCCCCACCCCACCCCCAATTCCCAACTCGGTCCGTAATACTGGATGGACTGTATGGGAGGCATCATATTGACTGGAACTTGGAATGTCCAGATCCCTTTCATTTAAAGTGGGAACTGAATCTTCAAATTTCATCCACCCTCTGTGTTTTCCATGGCAGCCAAATTGTGCATACTGTTGCTTGATTGACATTGTGAGCATAAATTTGGTAAAATCCTGTGAAGCATCAGAATGTTATAAGTATTTCTTAAACTCTTTCTAAAATGCTGTTCTTCTCCCTTAATCTATTTATTTTTTCCTCAGAACTAAAGTGCCTGGATTTTGAGGCATTGTCAGCATTTCCCTGCATAACTGTTGACATCTTCTCACATAACTGTAATCCTCTTTGGGTCTTAAATACAAATGCAGAAGTTGCAGAGTCAAAACCAATGATTAAACTGTTTTTCCCCCTATATCAATTGTGACACATTTGGAACAGTGCACAGGAATGAGATATTCCACAGCTGCTTATAGTGGGGAATCAACATGAACACCTGAACAAAGTTGGACTTAAACAAAAGCCACCTTCCTCATTCGCTTCAATGCCAGATATACCATACGTATCCACATGCCCATCAGCCTACTGTTTCCTGTAAGTAAGGTAGCAAAGTGATTTAGCCAGAAATGTGAACCACTAATCCAAGGAAATGAATTTATGTCAGCAAGGTAACTTATGTTTAGTTAATTAAAATGTGAAAATCCAAAAAATAATCGAGTCACGGTAACTGTAGCCATGGAACTATTGTATTGTGGTAAATACCCATCTGATTCATGAGTGCTCTTCATGAAAGAAAATCTATTCTTACCCTTTCAGGCTTTTATGTTGCTCTGGACCCACAAATATACTTGATTCTTAATTGTCTTTGTGGTTCATGGGCAATTAGGAATGATAAAGGCTGTCATGTCTAAAAACAACCATTTCTCTTGAAAGAATCCACTTAAACAAACTGATCCCTCTGGAATGGAATGCAAATGAATCCCTTTAACAAAACTGGTCCCTCTTGAACAGAAATCATATTTGACTTCACCTTTAATGAGTACCATTCCTTTAAGACCACATTGATAATCAGCTGCAACTTGTGTCTGTGACTCTTGAAATTACAGTTTGCATGATTGTAGTAATACTGTTGAAGACTGTAGTCATTATAAGGAAATAAAATCACATATTTCAGCTACAACCAATAACGAGTTAAACTGGAGTGCATTATTTGCACATCTTTATTCTAGCACAATCCAACTTTTAACCAGTTATTCAAAGTAAACACAGAAATTGATAGAAGTGTACAAAGGGCCAAATATCATATCTGGATAATATAACAAAACTTATAAGATTGGTTAATTCACTACAAGAATAGATTTGTTGGGAATAGGTGAGAATGCAAAATCCATTCATTTTCAGTGTGGAATTTCAACTTAACTCAATGCACCTGAAAGTTCAAAGTACAATTATTATCAAAGTTCATATATGTCACTATACAACCCTGAGATAATTTTCTTGTGAGCAATCACAATAAATACAAAAAACAGATTAGAATCAATGAAAGACTGCACCCAACAGAACAGACAAACAACCAATCTCTGAAATGCAAAAAGAAAGAGAAAATAATAAATACATAAATAAATAAATAGACACTTAGATTAATAGATAAATAGATAGATAGGTAGATAAGCAATAAATATGAAGAATATGAGATGAAGAATCCTTGAAAGTTCATCCATCGGATGTGGAAACAGTAGAGTTGTGGGTCAGGTGATGTTGAGAGAAATTATCCTCACTGATTCAGGAGCCTGATAGTTGAAGGATAATAACTGTTCCTGAACTTGGTGATGTGTGTCCTGAGGTTCTTGTACCTTTTTGCTGATGGCAGCAATGAGAAGAGAGCATGTCCTAGATGATAGAGGTCTTTGATGATGGTTGCTGCTTTCCTGCATCACTAATCCATGTAGTTGTGCTTGATGTTGGGGAGGGCTGTACTTGAGATGGGCTGGGCTGTATCCATTAATTATTGTAGGATTTTCTGTTCAAGGGCATTGGTGTTTCCATACCAGGCCCTGATGCAATCAGTCAATGTAATCTCCACAAAACCTTTATAGAAGTTTGTCAAAGATTTAGATGCCGTGCTGAATCTTTGCAAACTTCAAAGGAAGTAGAAGTTTTCTTCATAATGGCACTAACATGCTGGACCCATGACAGATCCTCTGAAATGATAACACTGAGAAATTTAAAGTTGCTGACCCTCTCCACCTCTGATCCCCCATTGAGGGCCAGCTCACAGAACTCTAGTTTGCTCCTCCTGAAGTCAATAATCAGCTCCTTGGTCTTGCTGACATTGAGTGAGAGGATGTGACATCACCAAGAAGAGGAGGGTTCCTGTGCTGAGAAAGCTTACATACTGTAAAGATATTGAAACCTGGTCACGACACGACAGAATGTGCCTCAGATATTCTTTCACCACATGCAAGTGATGTAAGCTGTGATGTAAGCTGGAGGAATACTATCTAACCATATATGATAATAAATAAACCAATTAATAGCAGTTTGGGTTGCACTTACCCGACTTCATGTTTCTGTCTATTTCTTGTCCATTCCTCTTCCCCTTTGCATTTCAGTGTAAGTAAATAGAATGTATAATGACATACATTTTATGACCAAAAATAACATGATCAACTTGGATCTAATGATATAGCCTGCTTTACTTTTCTTGCCATTAGATTTCTTGGATTTTGCAGACATTTTTGCAACCTCTCAAGTGCTTGATGCAAGTCTAGATAGTGACCTGGAAGTGTACAGGAAGATGCCTGATAGACTATAATATTTTTGCTCAGGTTGGAAGTCCTGATCTTCAATATTCATTTTTTAAATGAGAGAAGCCTGGGCTGGCATATTGAAGGTGATGATGAATTTTATTATTGACATCTGTCTTTGCTGAGACATGATGATAATGATAGCATCCATCTGTCTTGAAGAACAATGGAGTGATAATGGCACTGAAGCGACCTTTCCAGGGTACAAGCCTGAGTGGAAGGTATGGAGATCCTGGGATGCCCAGTCATCAAGATCCCCCTCTCAGTCTCACTGGTGTAGTCAAAAGGAAAGCTTGTGAAGCAATACGTTTGGCACTAACTTGGCAGCAGGAGCAGCTGGAAGGATAGTCAGTGACCTTCAGCTGCCTTCAAAGCTCCACCCCGGATTTGCTGTCTGGGTTTGCTCCTGGACCCTTCAGCTCTCCTGAAGCTGCCAACAAGGCAGTGGACTATTTACCCCATAGCTGGGAATCTGTTTCACAAGCACCAGGGCATGTCCACTTACCAGTGGGCCCGTGTGCTACGTGTATAGGGGCCCGACCATCTCCCCATCCTCTGTAGTTCAGTCTGAGTCTGAAAGGAGCTCCGTTTCCATGTGTCACCAGTGAGGAAGCACTACATGAGGCTTGCTGTTGGAGAGGCTGTGTACTGGCAGGGAGAGATTTATACATTCAGTTCTCCTTTTTGCAAGACTGTTAGCCAGTGATGGAAGGTGAAAATGAGAGCGACAAGCACTACCCACTACACTACCACACTAGATGCATCACAACAACCATTTGACACCATTTGAGAGATAACCTTTGTGATAATGTAAATGACGCTGTTTTTCCAGGGTTTCATTGAGGACCTTCATTGTTGGGAGATGACAATGTGATGTGGAAGCAGATAGATAGAGGATCTTTGTTCAGTGAATGGTCAGTGTTAGCTTCACAATTTTTTACACTTCAGTGAACAAGTTAATGAATACTTGGAGGTATGCCTCCAAATGTGTATACACAGCAGCCTGATGAGTAGAGAAATTTCCCATTGGAACTCAAATTTAGTTGCACTCTAGTTAGCAACTTGTTGGAGATGAGTTGTAACACAACAGTGAGAAAGACTGAAAAATAAATTTGGGGTGATAATATATCCTAGTTTGCACCATATTCAGACCAAAAGTAAAGGTCATTCTTCATGTACTATACTAGATGGTTCTCTGATGGTGAGAAGTATTATACTCTCAAATGTGAGTCTGGAAAGGCCACAATGTCCCTATAATGTTGTTCCTTAGGGCACCATGGTAGCATAGTGGTTATCTCAACACTATTACAGCCCAGGGCATTGGAGTTTAGAGTTCAATTCCGACACCGTTTCTAAGGAGTTTGTTCTTTCTCCCCATGACCACGTGTGCTTCCTCCCACAGTCCAAAGACGTACCAATTAGTAGGTTAATTGGTTATTGCAAGATGTCCTGTTATTAGGCCAAGGTTAAGTAGATGGGTTTCTGGGTGGTGTGGTTTATTGAGCCAGAAGGGTCTTTTCCACACTGTATACGAAATAAAAAGAAATAAATGAATAAATATCCATTATTCTTCCAATGAACAGCTTCCACATTATAATTCAAGAAGCATCTTTAATCACTGGAGAATGCAGTTGATGAATACCCTAATGATTGATTTACCTCTACAAAAAGCAAACAGTCACCACAATCAGATTTGTTTCCTTTCTGGAATACACTGTTGATGCCTTTGATGTTTCTTAGTTTGCGCTCCTCTTCCGAAATACGGAAAGGAGGGTATAATTTTTTATCTGAAGCCCCTCTGGCTAAACTTAAGAACAACAATGATCTGATTTGCTTCAAAGATCTTACTTTTTCATGGTTGACTTATGATCTTTCCAGCTTCACGTTATTCTGAGGTGGTGGCAAGACTGAAACGAGTATTTTCTTGTGGGATTGTGTCAAAGACATTCAAATCAAAGACAGAGTGATAATTGAGGAGTTCTGCAAAATCCTCTTTCTGTCTTTGGTAGGTGAAACAACACTGAAATGTTTGGACCATAGATGTTGTCTGTGGTGAAGAATCTGTACATGTCATGTTCTTCAGCAAGTTGCACCATCTCCTGTGTTCTTTCTGCCCACTATCTGCAATAGAGATGCACAATAAAGCCAGTGTGCTTGCATATCAATATTGTGAGAGTTGCAAATGTTAGTATCTGCATAATAAATGAAAACATACAGGCTGTACACTCTCTTCATTACAAATCATCAAATTATGACTCTATGTTAAGTAGAGAGACGGTAATCAGAAGCACAAGAGAACCTGCAGATGAATGGAAATTCAGAGTTATACAAAATGCTGGAGGAACTGAGCAGGTCAGGTAGCATCTATAGAAATGAATAAACAGTCTAAGTTTTGAGCTGAGACCCTTCATCAGAACTGGAAAAGAAAGAGGAAGAATGTGGCGGGGGGAAGGAGTGCAAGTTAAAAGGTGATTGATGAAGCCAGGTGGGTGTGGGAGGGTGGATGAAGTGAGAAATTGAGAAGTGATAGGTGGAAAAGGCAAAGGGCTGAACAGGAAGGAATCTCAAAGGAGAGGAGAGAGGATGATGGGGGAAAGGGAAGGAAGAAGGGCACCAGAGTGAGAAATGGAAGGGGGAGGAGGATAAATGACCAGAAATTTGAGAAATCGATGTTCATACCATCAGACCAGAAGCTAGCCAGACGGAATATGAGGTGTTGCTCCTCCATTCTGATAGTGGCCTTACTGGGCAGCAGAAGAGGTCATGGATCAACATGTCAGAATAGGGGTAGGGACTGCAATTAAAATAGTTGGCCACTAGGAAATCCTGCTTGTTGTAGCAAAGGTGCTTGACAAAGTGGTCACCAAATCTACATTTAATTTCATCAGTGTCGTGGAGGCCGGATCAGGAGCACTGTATAAAGTAGACAACCCCAACAGATTCACAGGTGAAGTGTTGCCTCACCTGAAAGGACTGTTTGGAGCCCTGAATGGAGGTGAGGGAGGAGGTGAATGGACAGGTGTAACACTTTGTCTCCTTACAGGGATACGTGCCGGGTGAGAGATTAGTGGGGAAGGATGAATGGACAAGGGAATTACTGAGGGAGAAATCCTTCTGGAAACTGGAGAGTGAGGGAGAGGTAAAAATGGTAAGATCCTGTTGAACATGGCAGAAGTTACAGAGAACAATGTTTTGGATGAGTAGGCTGATAGCACGGGAAGTGAGAAGAGGAACTCTGTCCCTGTTAAGGTGGCAACAGATGGGGTGAGGGCAGATCTAAGGGAAATGGAGGATATGTGGGTGAGGGTGACAATTACGGTGGAAGAAGAGAAACCATGCTCTTTGAAGAAGAATGATATCTCTGATGTTCTGGAAAGGAGAGCCTCATCCTGACAACAGATGTGGTAGAGATGAAGGAACTGAGAGGAACACTATGTGGACGGGTGAGCTTGTGGTGAAATAAACACAAGTGGTGTAGTTACGTGAAATTGGAAAATTCAGTGACACAAGTGGAATTTCCCATCTGGATGGTATACTGAGCTTTATAAACAGGATTTCAAAGTGCAAAAGCAAATAACTTAATGAACCTTTATAAAAATACTAGCTTGACCTCAATTGGAATAGTATGACCAGTACTGGTTACCCAGCCTTATGAAATTAGAGAAGGTTTTGGATAGAGTGTAAAAAAAACTTACCACAATGGATCCTGGACTTCAGTTACCTAATTAGATTGATGAAGCTACAGTTATTCTCTTTGTTTGAGGATATGATAGAGTTATTTAAAAGCATGAATTTTAGAGAAAGTGTGTAGAGAGAACTGTTGCCACTGATGGAAGATTCAAAAACTAAGGGACAAAGCAAGAGAGCCAACACATTTGCATTATTCACATGGCCCAGGTGGTGCATAGACTCCATACACCTTCCATGTTCCCCAGATGAGTTTGTGCTCTTCTGCACCAAGCAGAAAGTTAGAGAGGCAAGATCTGGCTATGGCTGTCAAAATTGATGGCTTCTACTGACTGCTGAGAAAGTCAAAGTATTATAGTAAGAGTTATGTGTGGGGGGTTTCTTCTTCAGCTCTCTCCCCGATCCCTGATGATCTGATTTCAGTGAAAGAACTGAAGCAAAGGAGATTGAAAATAGATGGGGGGGGGGGGCTATCCTTATTCAATAAAGGAACCATTAGTACATTATGGAGAAACCATTAAAAATCTCAGGGTAACAGTACAATGTAACAAGAATATAATACATCTACCTTCAGGGTTATTCCTTTTACAGAGTGGAAATTATCTGTGCCTTGAAGTGAGTTTATGGGATTTGTTTCATAAACCTTGATGTTCAGATATTTTCTTCCTCAGAATTGGCTTACATTTCTTTTTCATCCATTAATGATTTTCTAAGCTAATTGCCACAGTAACATTAATATTAAATCAATGCACTTAGTCCTTTCTAATGTTGTTTGCAATTATGTTCATTATGTCCTACCCTGCTGGTTTCCATTTTCAATATCGGTTTTGAATTTTCCATGACTGAGAACTCAGAGAGATCAAAGTGCAGATGTTGTTATTGTTTCTGCTCTCAGGATGTGCCTCCTTACAAGGGCTGAATGATAAGTTTGTGGTCTAAGGTAGAAGGAGTCAATTTTAGAAAACCTAGCACATTTATTTTTCAACATAGTCCCCTCCTACATTTACACAGTCCAGTGTTCGTAGATCATACAGATCTTGGACCTCCAGAAAGTGTCCACTGCAGGGGTGATTGATTAGGTTCATGGCCTAAGGTAGAAGGAGATGTGTTATTAACTTCAAACTTTCTGTATAAGAACTCAAAGAGTTGACCTGCATGTGTAGTATGTGTAGGCCTCCGTTAGTCTCGATAGACCACGGATTTGCGCCTTGAAAAGTTTCCAGGGCACAAGCCTGGGCAGGGTTTTTTTTAATGGAAAACCAGCAGTTGCCCAAGCTGCAAGTCTCCCCTCTCCACGCCACCGATGTTGTCCAAGGGAAAGGTGTCATTGCAGAGCAATGTGTGGTTATGTGCCTTGCTCAAGGACACACACGCAGCCTAAGCCAAGGCTCGAACTAGTGACCTTCAGATCACTAGACGAATGCCTTAACCACTTGGCCATGTGCCAACATGCATGTAACTAGAGCTGTGTAACTCATCTCCTTCTACCTTAGGCCACAAACTTATCAATCACCCATCTGTAGACACTTTCTGGAGGTCCAAGATCTGTATGCTCCATGACCGCTGGACTAAGTGTATAAATGTAGGAGGGGACTGTGTTGAAAAATAAATGTGCTAGGTCTTCTAAAATTGACTCCTTCTACCTTGGGCTACAAACTTATCAATCACCCCTCATATATTAGGGCAGAGAATTATTCTATCGGCTCCTCTAACACTACCATAACTAGCTGGTTATATATGCTCTCATATCTTCCGTATGAAGGACCTTTTGAGTGCAGCAACTACACCGGATGATCAGAAAGGTTTTCGAGAATAGTGGTGAGGTTAGTCAGTATAGGTGGAGATTATTCCTTTTTTTCCAAATTTTGATGAATGCTTTTGGTGAGGTGGCTTAATCATCGTTCCCTGGGTAGGGTCCAAAAGCACATAAGTCAATCAAGATTTGACCATGAAATCCCTAAGTTTGGTGAGTTGATCTAATAGCAGCATTCAAAGTAATTTGGAAATAGGATTACAGGATTTGACATGATGGTACTGGTGAAACATGGCAATGTATTGCAGACAGCTTACAAAATTTGAAATATACTTCTGCACTACTCTCACTATGATTTGTGTCTGTAATTTCCCTTTAAGCAACATAATTTTGAACCAACTTAATGAACTAGCGATTTCACGACCTTCTGAAGTGCTCAGCAGACTTAACTATCAATCATGCAGGTATGGTACCTTTAAGCAGATGAAGGAACATCACCATGGCCAAAAGAGAGGGAGGAGGGGAGGACTCCAAGCCAGACTGAAGTGCTGGGGAATGAATCTTCCTCACCCAACATCTTGTTAGCAAATGTACAATTGCTGGAGAACAGATCTGACTACTTGAGGGAAAGATTATTGTATTGGAGGGAAATAAGGACTTGCTATGTTCTGTGTTTCACAGAGACATAGCTCACTCTGGACACAATGGATACATTGGTAAAACCTGAGGGCTTCTTAATTCACCAGATGGACTGGATTGCTGATTTGGAGAAGGTGAAAGGTGTTTCATGATAAGCTCTTTGTGTGCTCAAACGCATTGGTCTTGTCACACTCTTTGTCCCCTGAACTGGAAAATCTGATGAATAAATGCAACCAATCTACTAACCATGAGAGTTCTCCTCTGAGATCCTGACCATGGGTTATATACCACCAAAGGCTGATGTTAAGCAGGCACTCAATGTAGTGATCAGCAAATAAGAAACATCCTACCCCAATGCATTGTTAAGGACTCCAATCAGGCTTGCTTGAAGAAATATCTACCCAATTATCATTAGCATGTCATCTTCAGCACCAGGGGTCCCAACATACTTGACCACTGCTATACTGCTATTAAAAATGCCTGGCAATCCATGCCTAGACTGCATTTCAGGATATCTGATCACTTAGCTGTCCTCCTCCTAGGACAGAGGCTGCATACAGGCAGAGGCTAAAGAGCAAAGCTCTAGAGATAAGGACAACAAAGAGATGGTGATGGGAGGAAGATCAGTGGCTACAGGATTGTTTCAAGTCAGTGGACTGGCCGTGTTCAAGGTCTTATCATAAGATCTGAATAAATGCACCACAGTTGTCACAGACTTTGTAAAAACAGTCATAGATGAGTGTGTACCCACAAAACAATTCAGAGTCTTCCCTAACCTGAAGCCCTGGATGAACCATGATATCTGCAATCTGCTGAGGGCTAGATCAGTGGCATTCAGGTCTGACAACCAAGTTAAATACAAGAGGTCCAGGTACAATCTCTGGAAAGCCATCTCACATGCGAAGTGGCAATTTTGGACCAAAGTTGACTCTCTGATGAATGTTTGACAGCTGTAGCAAGGCTTGAATGCTAACATCTCCCACAAAGTGATACCAAGTGACAATAAGGCTTCACTCTCAGATGAGCTCAATGCCTTTTATGGTCACTTTGACCATCAAAGTATGCAAGCACCTTCATGAACTCCCATGGCCCCCAAAGACCCTACGATTTAAGTCTCTGAGACCAGCCATCAAAAGCATCAGACCTAGATGGGGTAAGTAGCTGAGTACTAAAGACCTGTGCTGATCAAGTGGCTGGAGTGTTCACCAACATTTTTAACCTCTTGCTTCTGCAGTATGAGTTACCAACCTGCTTCAAGAAGGCTTTAATCATACCGGAGCCTAAGAAAAAAGTGGTAAAGTGCCTCAATGACTATCATCCTGTAGCAGTTACACCCACTGTGATGAAGACCTTTGAGAAGTTGGTGATGAAACATTTCAACTCCTGCCCAGAAAGTGACTTGGATCAATGCCAATTTGCCTATGGTCACAATAGGTCAACAGCAGATGCCACTTCTTTGGCTCTTCACTCAACCCTGGAACATCCAGATGGCAAAGGTACTTACATCCAAGATCAACGATTCTACATACCAAGGAATAAAGACTCAGGTTGGCCAAAGCTCAGGGCCTCAAATCATAGTAACAGCCTCATAATTAATTCTGATTTTTTGAAATACTCTATCTACATTGTCATCAACTCCTCCAGATTCTACCACTCAGTTGCGTTCAAAAGGAAAGAGTCATTTGACCACAGATAACCTAAAAGCCCAATCTTCTTCGGAAGGTTCAATTCAGATAATTGTGTCATTCATACAGATGATTGCGTCTTCAATATGACCATAGTGTCATCATACAGATCAACATATCATCCATACACATCATTGTGGCAAACAACAGATCATTGTGTCATCAGTACAGATCACCCACACCGTCACAGGGAGAATCTGCAAACTGCACACAGACAACACCTGAAGTCACACAAATTACTCTTTTATCCTAATGGAGTTTGCATTATCTCAAATGGACATTTTCAATGGACAGCATTGTCTCTTTGGTTAGATCCCGAAGCCTACCCACTATCTTCCTCATTCCAGTCATCAAAGTGCTTCTCAACCACAGCTGCTCAGCACAGATACAGCAAAAGTTACACATACCTGTACACTAGTGGAAAAATGCAATTGGAGATGAAGATGAGATGTTTTTACTTGTGTACATTGCAGGTACTATGCCTGGCAACACGTGTTTACCAGGAAGGGTTTGCCTTTAAGGGATGGCACCTTTCTCTTATTGCGGTATTGCAATTTGTTGGGAAATGTATGAAACTGGGTGAAATCCTATCAGGAACCACACAAGATCCGTTTAATGTCTGTTCCAGGTATCAATTACCCTAAAACGATTTCAAAGTTCAAAGTAAGTTTATAATCAAAGTACATACATGTCACAGTATACTACCCGAGATTCATTTTCTTGTGGGCATTCACACTAGAGATAAAGAAATACAATAGGATCAATGAAAAGACAGTCACAAGAAGGATGGACAAACAACCAATGAGCAAAAAGAAAAAAGAAAAAATAGTAATAAACAAATAAGCAATAAATATTGAGAACATGAGATTATAGAGTCCTTGAGAGTGAGTTCATAAGTTCTGCAATCAGTTCAGTGTTGGGGTGAGTGCAGCTGAGTGAAGTTATACCCTTTGGTGCAAGAGCCTGATGGTTGAGGGGTAATAACTGTTCCTGAACCTGATAGTGTGGGATCTGAAGCTTCTGTACCTGATAGCAGCAGCAAGAAGAGAGAATGGCCTGGATGGTAGGCTTCCAGTGACAGCGCTCTTTGTAGACGTGCTCATTAGTGGGGAGAGCTTTACCCGTGACTGGCCTAAGCTATATACATTCTGTTCATCAATTTTGCATTTTCCTTTGCCAGGATTTGACATTAGCATTACAAACAGCAATGCTTTATCACACCAATGATAAGGGTAATTCAATTTCTAGGAATTGTTGCTTTAAAGTTAATTCAAGATCTCAGCTTTCAATCAACATTTAAAAACCTTTTCTTTTCTCTCTTTCCCCATGTTTACTAAAGATATTTAAATCTCATATCAAAGACACAGTTCGGAACAGAGGAGGAGGGTGTGTTGTGAGGTCATTTACCTCAGCTGTTCATAATTGTATTATAAACAGTTGGGAGAGATTGAAAATTGTTTACGAATATCAGTAATCTCCTGATGTTCACTCACTGCCAATGATTTGTTATGACTCAGAGATAGCTTGCACAGTAAATTTAGTTTGTTTTGATTCAGCAGAATTTAATAGGTGCATTAAGAGCAGTATAATGTAGGTGAAAGGCCAACAAAGCTGCTTGCAGGACAGAACCAGATTGTGTATTGTATGAACCACAGTACCTAAATTGTCCTTTGTTCAGTGGTCTATTGCCAGAAAATTAACGGCACACTACAGATGATAACAATTTTGCAGCTCGTACAAAATTGACTGCCTAGAAAGTAAATTAAGAATTGAATCAGATTTTTTTTATCTACACATACAACCATCTAAGATTGACTTCATCTTCAAGCCATCTTTATAGCTATTATTGTGCACATGTTTAAATTACCTAGAAAATAAGGCCAGATGGAAACTACAATGCAAGGTCATGGAGAGGACAGAGCGAGTCAAATGGATTTGCCCTTTCCTTTTGGTGCATGTAATAAGCTGTAACATTCATTGCCTTTTTCTATTAGATTGAATTTACCTGCTAAGCAATATAATATAGATTTCTGAGTAACTTAATTGAAACATCACAATTTGACAATTCCTGCCATTGTATTCCTCTGTTGAATCATATTTATATATAGTATTTCACACCATTTTTTTTCCAAAAATGAACTGCATGCACATTAAATAAAGCCAGAGGTGATCTCCTTGAGTTGGATGGTTTGCGTCAGCATAAAAAGAAATCACTCCAAGACAGGGGCCATGGACCAACAGGTCTGTGGACCCCAGGTTGGGAACCCCTGATCTAAGAAGAAAGGAATTGTGCATCTAAACCTCTTCCACACCAGCTTTAATTCTTGCAATGTTATTGTACTTATAAAATAATATGATTTTATCGTTATTATTTAAAAAACAAAGAGTCCAAGCATTGAGCTAACATTGCTTAATTCATGCATATTAAATGGAAAACACAGCTTCATTTTTCCCCAGAGAATGTATGTATGTATGTAGTGCGCCTTGGAAAGTTTCAAGGACGCAAGCCTAGGCAAGGTTGTATGGACAACTGGCAGTTGCTGCAAGTTTCCCCTTTCCACGCCACCAACGTTGTCCAAGGGAAGGGCATTAGGACCCATACAGCTGGGCACCGGTGTTGTCGCAGAGCAATGTGTTGTTAAATGCCTTGCTCAAGGACCCACACACCGCCTCAGCCAAGGCTCGAACTAGCGACCTTCAAATCTCTAGACAAAAGCCTTAACCACTTGGCCACGTGCCAACACACCAGAGAATACAATATGGACATCTATTAGATATTAAACATTTGGAATACACAAGGGTACAAATGCTCATTTTGGTTAAATTTTCCATCAACATACAAAGTATTTTGCTTATGAAGAAGAAAACATAGTGAAAACCCTTTTAAAAGTTACTGTTTGATTTTTGGAGGTTCTGCACCCTTCTTTACTGGGGCTATTTTGGTTTTCATATCTAATAACAACATTCCAACCCCTTACACTCTTAACTGTCTATCTGAGAGCCCAGTTCCTAGATAAGTATGTTGTTCATTGCTGAGGTGTTTGAAACAGGAAATGGATCCTTGTAGATTCTTTTAAACTGTTGCGTTTATTCTCTCTAAGAATCTCTTTCATCTTCAATAAATGAAAAATACATCAACTCATCCTAGAATGCTATTTCAAGTTTAAAACATTGAAGTGAACTATTATTGCAAAATATAGACAAGAAAATGAATAGTACTTATGTATTCTGTTCTTGTATTTGAAAACCTGCCTCAAAAGTAATTAAAAGGTCATGAGGCAGAAACTCACTGGTGTTGGACTCATTAGATTCACTAGTGTGACTCACACAGAAATTGTGCTTATAATTTCAGAAGCTACAAATTATTTGTGTTGATTAAAGGCATGAGTAAATATCTTAAAAGAGAGGTTGCATTGCAAATCAGAATCAGAACCAGAATCTGGTTTAATATCTGGCGTAAGTCATGAAATATATCATTCCATGGTAGCAGTATATCGTAATACATAATAAAAACTATAAATTACAATAAAATAGATATTAAAAATAATTAAATAAGTAGTGCAAAAAGGGAACAAAACATTTTAAAAGACAGTGAAGTAGTGTACATGGGTTCATTGTCCATTTCGAAATCGGATGGTGGTGGGAAAAAGCTGTTCCTGAAATGTTGGTTTGCTGGCTTCAGGCTCCTGTTCCTCCTCGTTGATGGTAGCAATGAGAAGAAGGCATATCTGAGGTGATGGAGCTCCTTATGACAGATGCCACTTTTTTGAGGTATTGCCTTTTGAAGATGTCTTTGATGCTGAAGAGCTGCTGAATTTGCAAATTTCTGCAACTTTTTACAGTCCTGTGCAAAGGCCCCCTTGTACCAATGAGTGATGTAACAAGTTGCAAAGAGACTTTGGTGACATACCAAGCATCTTCAAATTCCTAATGAAATATAGCCACTGTCCTATCTTCTTTGTAATTGCATTAATATGTTGGGCCCAGAAAAATTTTCAGAACTTGAAAATGCTGATCCCTCAATGAGGACTGGTATGTGTTCCCTCAACTTCCCCTTCCAAAAATATGCAATCAATTCCTTGCTCTTGTTGACACTGAGTGCAAGGCTGTTGTTTCAACACCACTCAACCAGCTGATCTATTTCACTCCCCTACACCTCCTCATCATGATCTGAATTTTAGCTAACAATAGTTGTGTTATTGTCAAATTTATAGATGGTGTTTAAGCTGTGCTTAGCCACACAGCCATGGGTGTAAAGAGAGTAGAGCAATGGGCTAAGCACGCATCCTTGAGGTGAACCAATGTTGACTGTCAGCAAGGAGAAAATGTAATTTCTGAACTACACTGGTTGTGGTCTCCCGACGAGGAAATCACGGATCCAGTTGCAGCCAGAGGTAGAGAGGCCCAGGTTTTGAAGATTGTTGATTGATACTGAGGGTATAATGGTGTTGAATGCTAAGCTGAATTCAATAAACAACAGCCTGATGTAGATATTGCTATTGTCCAGATGATCCAAGGCCAAGTGGAGAGCCAATGAGATTGCATCCACTGTAGACCTATTGTGGTGATAGGCAATTTGCAGTGGGTCCAAGTACTTACTTAGGCAGGAGTTGATTCTGGCCACCACCAACCTCTCAAAGCAATTCATCACAATAGATGTGAGTGCAACTGTGCAATAGTCATTGAGTCATCTCGTTCAACTCTTTCTTGTGTACTGGTATTATTGTCACCCTTTTGAAACAGATGGAAACTTCGGAATGCAGCAGTGAGCAATTGAAGATGTCCTGAAACACTCCTGTCAGTTGGTTGGCACAGGGTTTCAGTGCCCTATAGGTATACTATCAGGGCTTGATGCCTTGCATGGGTTCAACCTTTGAAATATGTCCTGAAGCTGGCCTCCAGGACAGAGATTACAGGGTGACCAGATGCTGCAGGGATTTACAAGGTGTAGTTTTGTTCTCCCAGCTATCCATCTGAGCTATAAAGTACATGGAATGTCAGGAGCTCAGAAATTTATAGGGGCCACTCTGACCTTCATCTGCACAGTAAGCAGTCCAATCATACCAGGCTGGAGCTTTGCTCATAGTGAGTATCAAAGCAGAGTGACAACATTCTTTCAGAATGTTAGTAACTGGACCCTGGCTGATAGTGCTGGATTGGGTCCTAGTCAATTCCTATAGGATTAATAGTCCTGCCTAGGTCACTTCTCTTCCATCTCCATTGGTCTTTATGTGGCAAGGCAACAGTCACTTTGAGCAAAGTCCTCCTTCTCCTGGCTGTGCTGCCGAACCTGACTGGTTATTTAGCCATCTCTTATGTGGGTACCTGTGCATTTTTGACTTGATTTCTTGTTATATGTATTTAATTCTGACTGCTGAGCAAGCGGTGGGGCCAGGAGTTTCAGTGTGGTCAGCTTCCTCCGAACAGTGGCATTGCAATCACAGTGGTCTGTAAGTCTGCCACATGCCATGAAGGCAGTCATATGATGGAGGGAGAGGGTGAAGATGATGATTTCTACAGGGGTTTCCTGAGATTGCTCTTCCTACTTTAGCTTTTCAATGCAGCAATGTCTGAGGGCCCGTGCTTCACAAAGCAAGCCTTTTGTAAATATCCCAGTATCACAGTCCTTATCTTTGATAACAAAGGCTCTTTACTGTCTGTAGCAGATCACAACACTGGTGTACAGTATATTTTGTAGAATATAAATGTATCATGAAGGTCCACTGAAGATTTTTAAACCAGAGTGAACACCATTACTATCTCGTACAGAGAGAATAGAAGGCTAAGCGAATACCAAGACTTGTTTGCATTACAGACAACCACAGAGCTCTGAATGCTCCAGCACCGTCCTGGCATCTCTGTCAAATTCAATGGATCGCCACAGGCAGCATGCCAATTGACAGGTCTATGCTTGGTTTCCTGACAGGTGGAATGAACTTTTCATTCTTTGCTAATCCTTTTTATTGCTTTTATTTTTAACCAGGCTCTCACATTACGTGCAACAAAGGCTACCCTTTTCAGACGTTGACTCATTACTTCAGTCCTGAAGCTGAGCCCAGCTGTAGCAGTAGCCCATAACAAGGGAAATATCACAGCTCATAAACACCCTCTTTTTGCTGGCTGAATGATCGCAACGAGTCAAATAACTTTTCAACAGGTATTTACATCTGTGGCTATCTGATAGTTGCTCCAAAAATGTTGGCATTGTGAGAGACCAATACAATAGCATATAGTGCAGCACGAAGAGGAGGAGGAAAGTGAAGAGGAGGGACGGGTAGAATGGTATCAATCACTGCTGCTTTTGGGTATCGGAGATCTATGAAAGTAAAGCCATGCCTGAACCATCTCCTGTTCCTCAATCAACCAACAATTTCACAGTCCTTTACGACCAATGACAATCCTTCAAATCATATTGCAGGTCCTGACCTCTATCACTACTAAAATAACAGCTAATGCAAAATTCTGAACAAAAATCAATTTTATCTGGATATGCATGTATCTAATAGTTACTACTAATTATGGGCCATCATTGTACGAGCCCTTAGTTTGTGGGCTTTATTAACAAACTAAATATGGCAAGAGGGCTTTTCCTTAACACTACAGTTTAGGCAAAGTTGAGTAAACCACTGTGGGGAACACAGAAGGCCATGATGGAGGGTTTTGAACAGCAGTAACTCCAAAGAAACAGCTGCAGACTGCAGCATTTCAGTGTGAATCTGCAATCTGATTTAGCCAGCTGTGTGGCCCTGGTTTGCTATTATCCTGAGAGAGGACAAGATATGGCCTCTCAGTGATACCAAAACCTTTACCTTGGATGTAGATAATAAGTGACGATGAAACTCTGGGTCTCCAGTTTTGCATTTCTCTGGCACAAAAATGAAAATAAGTTAAATGGTTCTTCAGCGAAGCAAGCCCTCTTCTTGGAGATACAGCAATATGTCCATGTCTTTAACATGTTAAGTGAAAGGGAGAGAGCAGCTTTGACTTTTCACAATGATGAGAATGCAAAGAAAGGAGTAGCAATTGAAAATGCTCAAATTTTTAACACAATTCATGTGGAATTATAAAGAGGAAAGGTTAGGTTGATCATGGAGTATGAGGAGTGATTGATAAGTTCATGGCCTAAGGTACAGACAGACTTTATTGATCCCTAGGGAAATTGGGTTTCGTTACAGTCGCACCAAACAAGAATAGTGTAGAAATATAGCAATATAAAACTATAAATAATTAAATAATAATAAGTTAATCATGCCAAGTGGAAACAAGTCCAGGACCAGCCTATTGGCTCAGGGTGTCTGACACTCCAAGGGAGGAGTTGTAAAGTTTGATGGCCACAGGCAGGAATGACTTCCTATGACGCTCAGTGTTGTATCTCGGTGGAATGAGTCTCTGGCTGAACGTACTCCTGTGTCTAACCAGTACATTATGGAGTGGATGGGAGTCATTGTCCAAGATGGCATGCAACTTGGACAGCATCCTCTTTTCAGACACCACCGTCAGAGTCCAGTTCCACCCCCACAACATCACTGGCCTTACGAATGAGTTTGTTGATTCTACTGGTGCCTACTACCCTCAGTCTGCTGCCCCAGCACACAACAGCAACCATGATAGCACTGGCCACCACAGACTCGTAGAACATCCTCAGCATCGTCCGGCAGATGTTAAAGGACCTCAGTTTTGTCAGGAAGTAGAGAAGGCTCTGACCCTTCTTGTAGACAGCCTCAGTGTTCTTTGACCAGTCCAGTTTATTGTCACTTCGTACCCCCAGGTATCTGTAATCCTCCACCATGTCCACACTGACCCCTTGGATGGAAACAGGTCACCGGTACCTTAGCCCTCCTCAGGTCCACCACCAACTCCTTAGGAGTCAATTTTAGAAAACCTAGCACATTTATTTTTCACCCTCCCCTAGTGTTGCCACCATGTCCTCGTGGACCTCCTTGGGTGATAAGCCCTTGAGACCGAGGTAGCGGATGACTGCACGAAGGCCGATGGTGTCCATTTTCTCAGACAGTGCTTACCTGCAATCTTCAATGATCTGAAACAGAAATACCAGAAAAGTTATTATCTTCAAACTTTCTGCACAATCACTCAAAGAGTTGAAATGCATGTGCATGTAACGAGAGCTGTATAACTCATCTCCTTCTACCTTAGGCCATGAACTTATTAATCACCCCTGCTGTGGTCCACTTTCTGGAGGTCCAAGATGCCGACTTCTACAAAGAAGGGATCCGTATGCCCCACGACCACTGGACTAAGTGTGTAAATGTAGGAGGGGACTATGCTGAAGAATAAATGTGCTAGGTTTTCTAAAATTGACTCCTCCTACCTTAGACCACGAACTTATCAATCACCCCTCGTACATTGATATATGCAGGCACAATATTGTGGGCTGAAGGGTACATACTACACTGTACTATTCTACATTCTATGTACTGTTCTATGAAAAAGGAGATGAGATATGATGAAAGCCTGCAAGACATCTTTTCCATTGTTGCTTCTTGCAGTGATCTTTTCTCAGCGCAAGAGATGTCTTGGTAGTTTTCTTTAATTCCACAGAAAATGTGTAGGCAGGCTGTAATTGACTTGAGAGTGTTTGCTGTCAAGTGAATTGCATGTCTGATGGAAACAATAACAGGAATGGATTCTGAATGCTCCTGGGTAAAAAGTTTTCAAGAAAGGTAGGAAAGGAAGGAAAGGAGAGGCATAGTAATAATGATACATTGCAGCATCAGGGAGAGAAGATATCCTGGAACAATCTAGAATAAGTTCAGTCAAGTTAGAATTTGGAAGAGGTATAATCAAACCGGTGTCTGATGCCAAATAGTGAGAGGAATATTAAGGAGTATATTTACAAGGGAACTGCAGAAATGTGCAGAAGATTATTACTAATAAGAAGGACTTCAATTGCACAAACATAGATTAAAATAAAGGGAAGATAATTCTGGTGAGTTGAGTAAATCTTTATTGATTAGTATTTCTGGTCCAGCTAGAAAGGTAACATTGCTGGAAATGGCTCTGCAAAAGAACTAGACTAACCAGTGCAAGTATCAATGGGGGGGAGGGGGGGAATCCAGGAATTGTTAATCATGATGTTATAATATAAAGAGTTTGAATGTCCTCCTTGTGGAACAGGTGGATTATTTTTCTGGATGCTCCAGTTTCCTCCCACAGTCCAAAGATGCACAAGTTAGTAGGTTATTTGGTCACTGTAAATTGTCCCGTGGTTGGGCTAGGGCTGATGGGTGGTGTGGCTCAATGTAGCAGAAGGGCCTATTCCGTGCTGTATCTCTAAATAAATAAATTAATATGTGAGGACCATTCTGATTAAATTTCAGATGGGAAGTTAAAGGTGAAGTAAGAGAAAAAGAGTGCATGAAATAAGACCAGAAGCAAACAAAAATAGGGCACTCTAACATATTCCATAAATATGTGAATAATAAAAGGAAATTTAAAAAACACTGATGCTGGAAATCTGAAATTAGAAAAAAAGAAAATGCTGCAAACACTCAGCAAGCCAGGCAGCATCTAATGTAAGGGAAACCAACATTAACATTTCAGACCTGATAAAGGATCCTGGACCTGAAACTTTAACTTTATTTCTTGTTCTGCAGATGCTGCCTGTCCTGCTGAGTGTTTTCAGCATTTTCTGCTTTATGGAAGAGTTTGTAAGAAGACAGGAGGAGGTGGTCAGAGAGCAAACAGCTGATTTATTTACAGAGGGAGAGGGCAAGGCTGACATAGTAGAGGAGCACTACCTTGGAGAGAAGACGTTGCTGAAAGCGCAGCGCATGAAGCTGACAAAAGATGAACCACAGATTAATAACAGATAAAAAGGAAAAACTGAAAAGACCAGCTTCGCTGAATAATCTCCTAGTCCAGAGCAGATGATAAGAGAAATAGGGCTAAATATTGTACAAATCCTGGCCTCATCTTCCAAATACCTAAAGATTCTAAGTGACGCCTTGTAAATGGAAAAATGAAAATATTACACATTTGTTCAAAAATCTTTGGTGTCAGGATTAACTCAAGAGCACAGAACAACCACTTTGAAGTTCTAGAAATTATGAAGAGATGTATACTTTGAAAACATCTAGATAAATGTGGATTTATTAGAGAAAGCCAGCAAACATTGGTTAAACATAAGGGATTCTGCAGATGCTGGAAATCCAGTGCAACACATAGAAAATACTGGAAGACCTCAGCAGGTGGAGCAGAATAAGCAATGTCATTTTGGGGTGAGACATTATCAGGACTGGAAAGGAAGAGGGAAGAAGCCAGATAAGAAGGTAGGGGGAGGGGAAGGAGGATAAGCTCATAGGTGAGAGGTGAAACCAGGTGAAGGGGAAGGGGGCAGGGGATGAAATGAGAAGGGGGTGGTGATAGCTGGAAGAGATCATAGGCTGTAGAAAAGGGCATCTGATAGGACTGGAGAGTCAATAATGGGAGAAGGGGAAGGAGGAAGGGTACCAGCTGGAACTGATGAGCAGGTGAGGAAAAGGGAACCAGAATGGGGAATTGAAACAGAGTAAAGAGGAGAGGGTTGAAATTACTGGAAGTTGGAGAAATCAATGGTCACGTTGTCAGGTTGGAGGCTATGCAGACAGAACATGAGGTGTTGCTCTTCCAACCTGAAAACAGCCTCATTGAGGCAGCAGAGGAAGCCATTGACAGACGTGCCGGCATGGGAATTATAATGAGTGTCCATGGGGAAATTCTGCCTGTTGTGGCAGATGGAGTGAGGATGCTCATTGAGATGGTCCCACTATCTATGTCATGTCTTACCAATGTAGAGTAGGCCACACCAGGGTAGAGTAGACAACACTGACAGACACGGGTGAAGTGCTGCCTCATCTGTTTGAGGCCCCAAATAGTGGTGAGGGAAGAGGTAAAGGGGCAGGTGCAACATCTGTCTTTCATGCAGGGAAAAGGGCTAGGAGGGAGATAACTGGGGAGGGGTAAGTGGACAGGGAGGTCACAGAGACAGGGATTCCTCTGGAAAATGGAGATTGGTAGGGAAGGGCAGTAAAGATGTGCTTAGTGGTAAGCTCCCTTTGAAGATGGTGGAAGTTGCAGAGAGTAATGTGCATAGGCTCATGGGTAGTAGGTAAGGAGAAGGTGAACTTTATCTCTGTTATGGTGACAGGAAGATGAGGTGAGGGTGGGTATCCAGAAAATGGAGGATATGTGGGTGAGGGCAGTATCAAAGGTAGAGGAAAGGAAACCTTTTTTTTAGGAAGCAGAACATTTTAAATTTTCTGGGATGGAAAGCCTCATTTTGAACAGACGCAGCGGACATGGAGGAACTAAGAAAAGGGAATAGTATTTTTACAAGTGACAGGGTGGGAAAGAGGTGTAGTCCAGATAGCTGTGAGAATCAGCAGGTTTATAAAAAGATATCTGTAGATCAAGACAGGGAAGAGAGTTGTCACAGATGAACAAAATAAATCTAAGGGCAGGGTGGAAGTTGGAGGCAAAGCTGATGAAATTTATAAACTGAGCAAAGATGCAGAAGCAGCTCCATCGCAGTCATTGATGTAGTGCAGAAAAAAGTTGGGGGGCATTACTAGTGTAGGCTTGAAGCATAGATCGTTTCATGTAGCCGATGAAAAGGCAGGCATAGCTGCAGCCCATGAGAGTGCCCATGGCTACACCTTGGAGTTCGAGAAAATGGCAGGAGCTGACTGAGAAATTGTTGAGTGTAAGGACCAGTTCCACCAGAAGGAGGAAGATGATGGTGGAGGGGAACTGGTTAGGTCTGTTGTTTAGAAAGAGCTTTAAGGAAAGTAAACAGAGAATTTTAAGGCCTTCTTAATGGGGCTGGGCATCCATAGACTACATATGTTAAAAGGCAAATATTTGAATTAAATTGAATTGAATTGACTTTATTTCTTACATCTTTCACATACATGAGAAGTAAAAATCATTACGTTACGTCCGAGTCTAAATGTGTAATGTGCAATCATGGTAATTTATAATAAATAGAACGGTCAATGTAACATAGAAATGCACACAAATCAGCATAAGTTAATCAGATCTGATGGCCTGAAGGAAGAAGCTGTCCCAGCCTGTTGGTCCTGGCTTTTATACTGCGGTACCGTCTCCCGGATGGTAACAGCTGGAATAGATTGTGGTTGGAGTGACTCAGGTCCCCAATGATCCTTCAGGCCCCTTTCTCATACCTGTCTTTGTGAATGTCATGAATCATGGGAAGTTCACAACTACAGATGCGTAGGGCTGTCCGCACCACTCTCTGCAGAATCCTGCAGAAGAGAGGTACAGTTCCCATACCAAGTAGTAATGCAGCTAGTCAGGATGCTCTCAATTGTGCCCCTATAGAAAATTCATAGAATTTGGGGCCCATACCAAACTTCCTGAACCATCTGAGGTGAAAGAGGTGCTGTTGTGTCTTTTTCACCACACAGCTGGTGTGCACAGACCACATGAAGTCCTTGGTGATGTGGATGCCGAGGAACTTAAAGCTGTTTACCTCTCAACCCCAGACCCATTGATGTCAATAGGGGTTACCTGTCTCCATTCTTTGCCTTGCCTTACATGATAAGTTCTTTTCCCCTTTCTTCAAATAACAGAATTCATCGATAAAGGAAATTCAGTAATGAAGCTATGTATGGACTTCCCAAAGCCCTCTGATATGGTATGATTTAAAAAGGCTCGTCATCATGATTCACAGACAGTTTAGAAAAGGTTCTGTAGCAGCATGGATAGAAAATTGGATAAGTAACTGTAAGCAGACATTAGAAGTGAAAGATTTTTCTATTGACTGGAGCAAAGCATACAACAGAATTCTCCCGGAGTTGCTAATAGAACCATTTGTTTTTCTAATGTACATTAATGAGTTGTACTTGGAAGTGCAGGAAACTTCCTCAGATTTGTAGATAGACAGTGAACTGTGAGGATGATATTACTAGACATCAAGCATATACAGATTTATTAGTCAAATGGATGGAAATATTGCAGATGTAATTCATTTCTAGGAAATGTGAAATATAAATTTTAGAAAAAGTATGAGAAAAAAGGCAATGTAAATAAGAGGAGACCATTCTAAAAGGAGTACAAGGATGGAGAAATCTGGTAATAAATGCACATATTTCTTTGAAGGTGGCAGCTCAGATTGACAAATTACAAATTACTTGAAGGATATATGATAGCCATAAGACCATAAGGTATTGAAGCAGAATTAGGCCATTTGGCCTATGGAGTCTGATCCATCATTCGATCATGACTAATTCAGAGATTCTAAGTACATTTACTATCAAAGAATGTGTAAATTATAGACCTTAAGATTTGTTTGCTTGCAGGCAGCCTCAAAGCAAGAAACCTGATTAATCTAATTTTAAAAAGCAATGACCATAACCGCAGTACTGAGATATCAAAAAAAAAACACCCACACATATCATGCAAACAACAAGAGCAAACGATAGCATTCCGAATCAAACTGAGTCCTTAGATTTGCTCCCCAGGACAGCCAGAGTAGGCCCAAGCCTCGATCTCAGTTCATCATATCAGCTGGGCAAAAACACTATGAAACTCACTGAGACCACAGCTGCCAAAGCAGTTCACTGCCTCGGCGGCATGGAGAAAGGAATGAACATCATGAGAGAGTGCGCAACATCAGCCTGACCCTCACCTCCAGTCCTGACACTCAGGCTTTTCAGTCTATCTGGACCGATGTTTAAATTGTCCAATTACTGGGTGGTGCCTTACTCTAGAACCTGGATCCTGGCACAGTGACTCACCTGGACCCCACAGCCCAAAGCCTGGCTCAGCACCTGCATCAATCCATCCTCACACCTGAGTCAGGTGGACAGGCATCGAAACACTTCCACATCGACACCCTCTTCAAATCGTTCACTCCTGCAGTGATTGCAATACCAACTCTGTCTGCAACCCTGTTTGAACACATTGCACTTCAATTTTGCGATACACCAACATGGCTCGTCCTTTGAATCAGCTTCACCTCCGCTTGTTTCTTCATTGTTTGTGGTGATAGATGACCATGATTTTCTTCAGAAAAAGTGTTACTAGTGATGTTTTAGTTGTATTTTTTGCATTCTGAACTACCAGTAAGCTGATACACATCTTCAGCAGCATTAACTTAAACTAGAAGATATTTTATCGTGGCTCATTTTATAATTTCATAATTCATTATCCCTCACAACCCCATTTTCCTGCCTTCTCCCCATAACCTTTGCACCTTTGCTAATCAGGAAACAATCAACCTCTGCTTTAAATATACCCGATAATTTGGCCTCCACAGCCATCTTTGGCAATGAATTCCATAGATTCACCACCTTGTGGCTAAAGAAATCTCTGATCTAAAGGGACATCCTTCTATTCTGAGGCTGTCTTTGACAATTCACCTTCCAAAATACTCCCATAAACTGCAGCCATTGCTGTTCTTCCATCATCCCTGCTAGTGTCTCCTTCCAAGGAGCTTTGGCCATCTCCTCTCTCATGCCTCTGTAATTCCCTTTACTCAACAGTAGTACTGATATGTCTGATGTTAACTTCTCCTTCTCAAATTGTTGAGTGAATTCAGTCATATTATAATCACTCTCTCTTAAGGTTTCCTTTATCTTAAGCTCTCCAATTAAACCTGGTTCATTACACAATACTCAATCTGGAATTGCCTTTTTTCCCCAGTTGGTTTAAACCACAAGCTACTCTAAATGCTATATCATAATTATTCTATAAATACTTCCTCTTGGTATCCAGCATCTACCTGATATTCCTAATCTACCTGCATATTGAAATCACCCCATGACTATCATAACTACCCTTTTTACATGCCTTTTATATCTTCAGTTTAAATATTTACCCATATCCTCACAACTGTTTGGATGTTTGTTTATAATGCCAATCAGTGTCTTTTTACCCTTGCATTTTTTAAACTCTACCCTGAAAAGGATTCTACAACTTCTGATCCTATGTGACTTCTTTTTAAGGATTTGATTTCATTTCTAACAATAACTTTTCTAAGATGTTGTACCTCCCTACCCTGGTACTTAGTTTAAAGCCCTATCCTTGAGGCCCTCCATTGGTCGGGGTGAACCATGGATAATGTGTCCCAGCTCTCTAAGTGATACACAAGGTAGGGCAGCATGGTGCGGAGAGCAAGCTGTGGCTCACATAGCAGACTCCCCTTCTCCACACAGCTGATGAATCCAGAGGAATGGCAGACACTGATACAGTTTGGTGTCATATCAAAGCAGTTCTCTCCTTCCCCAGTACTGGTGCCAGTTCCCACAAATTCTAACCCATATCTCCTATATTTTGTAGATAATATAGACGATCAGAGAAAATGTGATAAAAATTGGTTTTCTTGTCACCTCATCAGTTGGGATTTGAAACAGTATGCTAGGGGTAGCCATGGAGGCAATGTCAATTGTATCACTCAAAAGAGAGTTCAATGAATACCTGAAAGAACTTGAGTGAAAGACTAAGTGGATAACATTGCTCTCACATGTAACTGATACAGCCTGGACAGGTCAAGTGATTAGCATTCTGTGATTTTATGAAGCTGCCTGCAAGCCTTCTCTAGGAAAAAATTGAGATTATTAATGACGTCCTTTTTACGCACTTGAGGAGTTGGAGCTGGAAGTTAGGGTAAGAAGAGGCCGATTTGGAGTGAGGAACAGGGTAAAGAAGGGATTGCATTTATTTCTGTGTCTTATTTATTTATTTGTTTGTCCATTTGTTTGTTTATTTAGCGATGCTGTGCAGAGTAGGCCCTTCTGGCCCTTTCCCCATGTCGTCCGAGTAACCCCACAACCCCTGTTAACTCGAAGTTAGTCACAGGACTACTTACATTGACAAATTAACCTACCCAGTACGTCTTTGGACTGTGGGAGGAAAGAAGAGCACCCAGGGAAAATCCATGCGTTCCACAGGGAGAACGTACAAAACTCCTCACAGAACGATGATGGAACTGAACTTCGAATTGCCGAATGCCTGGCTACACTACTGTGGCGCTTCCAAGGTGACCATTATTTAGAAGGCAAAATTGATGACCTGCACAATAACACATCATGCCTTCTTCTAGAATACATGATTGCTGATCACTATTCTTCGTACAGTAAGGGAGTGACAGTCTTTACTGCCCATAAATAGCTCAGGGTTCAGCTGTGGAGTTTGAAATGCCTTGTGATTGGGGTATAATCCTGTACTTTCAATAAGACTGCAGTTTATTAGATCCATTCTGCTGTTTTCTTTTCCTAGAAAAAGGAATTGAATTCTTGTCTCCTTAATGGGAAGCATCCATGACATCCCACACACAGCAGTCTGTGAAATTTGGTCTAAATCAGGCATTTACACTGACAGAGATGTTCACACTGATACAAGCTTAGAGCTGTCCTTTTCAATTCCTGTCTTTAGAATAACTTTTCCTCCTTCAATGGCTGTTTGGTTAGATTTAGAAACAGGGCACCATGCACTCTAAAGCGGATCATTTTGCCTCATAATTAGCTATTCTTGCTTTCCAACCTTCTCCTGCTCTGGTCATGCTGTGGATTGATGGGGCTCCCTCTTCAAGCATTGCTGAAGTCCAACAGCTCACGGATCGCAGTACTCATCTGGGTTTGTCACATAGGCTCCATGGGCATTTTCCTGGCCCATGAAATGAAATCTACTCACGTGCGAAAAGCTTCCCAACCAAACCTGCATGTGACTGATTATCCCTTTAAATATCTTATGGCGTATTCATTTCACTTCTTAAGATCCGCTGTAAATCTGAATTGAAGGCTAATTATGGTTCTGTGATTTGGATACCTGGAGAAGCAGCCATTTGAGTAATAGATCTGCTCTGATATAACTCATGTGCACGTTACTTGTTCTAAGCGTAGCTGAGCCACATCCAAGGAGGCAATTAATCTAAGGTTGAGAAACTTGCTATGAAGACTATAAAGTTTTGATCACATTTTGCATGCAATTTTATGCTCCCATTTATTTGAGACATCGATATATTACACATGGTAAGTGATTTAAATTCTGCACTACAGCCTTTTAAATATTGGAATAGCTCAGGAGCTTGAACCTGCCTGTAGGAAACACTGCATTTCAGAGCATGAATAGAAGAAGTTGCAGAGCACAGTCGACTCTATGTAGTATATCCTGGGCACATTCCTCACCACATTTATAGGATCCATATGTGGTGCTGCTGCAAGAAGGCAACATCTATCATCAGGGTTCATCATCATCCAGGCAAAGCCATCTTTTCACAGCTACCATCAGGTGTAGATGCCTGAAATTCCACACCATTAGGTTCAAGAAAAGTTACTTTCAGTTTTTAAACCTGCCATCACAATGCTAATCACAAATAAGACAAGATGCTGGAAATCCAAGCAACATACACAATATGCTGGAGGAAGTCAGCAGGCCAGGCAGCATCTGTGGAAAAAAGTACAGTCAAGGATTGGGGTCGAAACCCTTCATCAAGACTGGAAAAACAAGATGGGAGTCAGAGTAAGAAAGTGGGTGGGGGGGGGGGAGTGGAGGAAGAACCACAAGGCGATGGGTGAAACTGTGAGGGGGATGGGTGAAGTAAAGAGCTGGGAAGCTGATTGGTGAAAGCAATACAGGGCTGGAGAAGGGAGAACCTGATAGGCAGGATAGATGACCATGAAAGATAGAAAAGGGGGAGGAGCACCAGAAGAAGTTGATAGGCAGCGAAGGTGAGGGAGGGAAATGGGAATGGGGATGGTGAAGGAAGGAGGGAACAGGGCATTACCAGAAATTCGAGAGATCGATGTTCATGCCATCAGGTTGGAGGCTACCCAGATGGAATATAAGGTGTTGCTCTTCCAACCTGACTGTGGCCTCATCGGGACAGTAGAGGAGGCCATGGAATGACATGTAGGAATGGGAAGTGGAAATAAAATGGATGGACATTGGGAGATCCTACTTTTCTGGGTGGACAGAGCATAGGTGAAGAGATTTCCCAATCTGTTTTGGGTCACATCAACATACAGGAGGCAACACCAGGAGCACCAGATACAGTAGATGACCCCAACAAACTCACGGGTGAAGTGTCACCTGCCCTGGAAGGACTGTTTGGGACCCTGAATGGTAGAGAGGGAGGAGGTGTAGGGGCAGGTGTAGAACTTGTTCCACTTGCAAGGGTAAGTACCAAAAGGGAGATCAGTGGCAAGGGATGAATGGACAAGGGAGTTTGGTAGGGAGTGATCCCTACAGAAAGCAGAAAGTGGTGGGGGGGAAGGAAAGATTTGCTTGGTGGTGGGATCCCACTGGAGATGGGGGAAGTTACGGAGAATTATGTGCTGGATGTGGAGGCTGGGGGGAGTGTTAGCTAAGGACAAGAGGAACCCTATCCCTAGTGGGGAGGTGGGAGGAAGAGTGGATGCTAATCACTACAGCTCACCTGTGGATGCTAATCTGATCACTTTGAACACTTTGTGCCAAAATAATTTTGCTTTTTCTTATAATAGTTGTGTTGGTAGCTCTTTTGTGAATGTTGCTTATATGATGCTTTGTGCCTGTAATGCTGCTGCAGGTAAGCTTTTTATTGCACCTGTGTACTTGTGCTATGACAATCAACTTGACTTTGACTTCGAAGTTGTAGATTATTTCTAGTTAGATGGAATACACCTGTCACTATATGGACATTGCAACCTATGAAAGCAAGGCAATTATATGCAACATAACGTCAGGCTTGAACAGGCAGGAACCTCCCAGTCTCCACCCAACTAACAGGAGACAGTTGCCTCTCATTTTCAACTCATCACCTGCAGCCTATTTAAACCCAGCTCTCATCCACAATCCTTGTTCACTCATATGAACCAGACAGCCTCAACCTGTTACCTAAGGTGGTTGGTACTTGTTTCATGGCCCCTTGTGGCTTATAATTTTGCAGTTTATTATTAAACTTATCCTCACCACTGAATCATCTCCACTGCTCTGCTTTTGGGTCAATTTATTGATAGGATGAGTGAATCAATGATTGACCCAGCAGAGTATACTTCTGTAATGCTTCACCACCTCTAACCCTTCAAAAGGGAAGAAGTACCTCCTCTGGGCTGAGCAAAGTACACACCTCCCCTGCCACAGACATTTCACCCTCAAGGTGCTTCATCAATACCAAACTCTATTGTTCCCCATGAAGAAGCTAATAGAAGAAGTTTGTTTCATCATGGCCCTATATTACCACTGCCAAAAAATCTTGGAAGTGGACATGGAGGGACATCCTAGCTGCCAACACCACGGAGAGCATTCTGACAGGCCACATCACCATCTGGTATGGGGGGGGGGGGGGGGCTACTGCACAGGACCGAAAGAAGCTGCAGAGGGTTGTAAATCTAGTCAGCTCCATCTTGAGTACTAGCCTACCAAATACCCAGGACATTTTCGGGGTGCAGTGTCTCAGAAAGGCAGCGTCCATTATTAAGAACCTCCAGCTTCCAGGGCATGGCCTTTTCTCACTGTTACCACCAGGTAGGAGGTACAGCAGCCTGAAGGCACACACTCAGTGATAGAGGAACAGCTTCTTCTCCTCTGCCATCCAATTCCTAAATGAACATTGAACATTTGGACACTACCTCACTTTTTAATTATATATTATTTCAGGTTTTTTGCAAGATTTTTAATCTATTCAATATACGTATACTGTAATTGGTTTACTTATTTATTTATTATTATTTTTTATTTTATTTATTTTGTTTTTTTCTTCTAGATTTAAATCTCTACTCAGTTATTAAACAATCTCTATGGATTTGAATGCAGTTTCACGATTTTTTAAATTTTAAACAATTTAAGTTGGCTAGTTTTTTATTTCGAAACTTTTTGTTTAAACCTTCAATAACTGACCCCATTTTTCTCCTAAGGAGAAATAAAGGGATCCGTTCTTTTACAGATTTATTTTGTGATGGTCGATTGATGACTTTTGAAGAGTCAATTAACAAATACTCTCTCGCTCATACACAGTTTTTGAAATATTTTCAGGTTAGACATTTTTTACAACAAAATTTACCTAAGTTTCCATATTTACAAGAATCTGATATGTTGGATACCATTTTGAAGTTGAATCCTTTAGTGAGAGGTTCCATTAGCAGAATTTATAATTTATTTTTGTTACAAAAAGATAACCTACCATTAAAGATTAAACAAGATTGGGAGAGAGAACTTAATATGACCTTTGTTAATGAAGATTGGCTTCGAATTTTGAAAAATGTAAATTCTTCCTCTATATGTGCCAACCACTGTTTAATTCAATTTAAAATTGTTCATCATTATTATTTAACAAAGGAGAGACTATCTAAAATATTTCCTAGTATAGATAACTACTGTGATAGATGTAAAACTGAAGTAGCTACTTTGTCACATATGTTCTGGTCATGTTCTTCATTAAAATTGTTTTGGAAATCTTTATTTTCTTCAATTTCTAAAGCTCTGAAAATTAATTTACAACCTAACAGATTGACTGTTCTATTTGGAATAGTTCCGTATCATATTCAGGGTATTTCATCTTCAGATCAACATGTAATTGCATTTGTTACATTGCTGGCAAGAAAGGCTATTCTATTAAAATGGAAAGATATCTCTTCCCCTACATTAATTGAATGGTTTTCTCAAGTAATGTTATGTCTCAGTTTGGAAAAAATTAGAAGTAGAACTTTTGAACCCTGATTTGATTTTAAGAGAAGTTGGGGTTCTTTTGCTAAATATTACCATTTAATTTGAATTGTTCTATATGTTTTCCTCCAATTTTATTTAATTTAAAAAAAATATGAATTGGCGGTTTATGACTCTTTTTCTTTATATACTTAGACAATGATTAAACATATTGCTTCCTAATGGTTGATTCCTAATGGTTTTTTTTCTTTTTTTTGTAGTTAGTGTGTTCTTTTTTCTTAGTTAGATGGGGTTCTTTTTGTTTCCTTCTTTTTCCTATATATAATTTTTTTTCTTTTTTTTGTAGTTAGTGTGTTCTTTTTTCTTTGTTAGATGGGGTTCTTTTTGTTTCCTTCTTTTACCTATATATAATTTTTTTTCCATTTTTATATATTACGATCAGCTTTTTTTTCTTCAGCTCTATTAATTGTATACATATTAATTTGTTGAAGTTTTGTATTATTCTATAGCTGCAGAAGATTACGTACCAATAAAAAGATTTTAAAAATGAAAAGGTTATGTATTGCATTGAACTGCTGCTGCTAAGTTAAATACATTTCATGACACATGCCAGTGATAATAAACCTGATTCTGATTCTGATTCTGACACCAGACCAGCTGCCATCTGTGCCCAGCCAGACCACTCTGGCCTGGTGAATTGGGTCTGGCTGCACATCCGAGATCTGCCCTGCACACCAACTCCTGCAAGCTCTCATCTCAGTTCATCGGTACCTTTAAGATCATGTATTTCAACCAACTAGTCACTACTGTCTCCAGCTGTCATCATCCCTCAGGATCACAGCTACTTTCCATGCATCCTGTCTCAAGACCACTGTCCATGGACCACTTATCCCACCTGGGCCTGCACCTCCATAGCCAATGATAGTGGAAGGTGGTCTAGTGTACAACTTTTACAGATTGATGGATTCATGACATTGTGGATAGTGTATGCAGTACCTGGTCAATTGGCCTGGTGGAGATGTCTTTGGTGCTGTCCAGTTACATCTTGGATCGATTGCTCATCAAGGAGTCCCACTGGACCTATCCGGTTCATCTTGGGCTGTCAGGGCTAGCCATAAGGGGTGGGGTCCTGTCAGGCCTGCATAGGCAGGCACCTCCCAGTCTCCACCCATCTAACATGAGTATCTGCTATTCATTTCCAACTCAGCCTATTTAAACCCTGATCTCATTCATAATTACTTTTCACTCCTATGAACCAGCTAGCCTCAATCAATTGCTCCTAGCCTTAAGTTACCAATGTTGCCTGTGGTGTTAGTACCTGTTCTCTCTTGCTTTGTGACCCACATGGCTCATTAATTTGCAGTTTATTACTAAAGTTCTCATTCACCTCTAAATCGACTCCATCTTGACTCTTGGGTCAAGATCTCTCTACATTTCCTGACACATAACCATGAACTATCAAAGAAATTTCAGAGTTATAATCAGATACTCTCACATATAATTGAAGCGTATTCTGTCTCAAGTTCCCACTTATGAGCTTGATTTTACTCTGTGCAAAGTTTCCTTCTCTGGAGTTGATCTCCCAGTTATAAAACTTGCTCGCACAAAAGCTGCACAGTAAATGTATTCAGTTACAGGGGCTGAGGGTCCCAAATCTATCAGCTAAATGCTTAACATTTCCAGATGTGATGTGATCGAACTGTCATCTAGAGTTGCTAACCCTGGTAAACTGGCAAAATGATGCAGCCACAACATGCAGTTTGAACTCTATGCATCTTGAAATTTAAGAAGGAGAAAGTCTTGCTGGAATTGCAAGACCACACACAGAGATGTGAGAGTTGAGCTATGATCTATCAAATAGGCTGAAAGAGGTCTTCAGGTCAAATCTGATGACTATTTCTGATGTTCTCATGTCACAGAATAAAAAGTTAGATTTTTGAATTTACACTTAATATGAACAAAATAGATTATAATTGGATATCTTTTTTGTTGGTGAAAAATGGAGAACCTGAAATGCAAGTCTTGGGAATAGATGGCACCAGCTTTTCAAAACTTAAATGGACAAGTCCTTGAAAAATAACAATTAAATCATTCATCTGTATATTTCATAGCCATGCCTTAAGCCAGTGCAGGATAGTTTATTTGTGCCTCATGTAGACATGATGGAATCATAAGTTACCAAGACATTTGACAAAGTTCTCATATGGTACATTCATCATAAAAGTAAAAACCCATGGGATCCAAGTGTAACCTTCACACCAGGCTCATATACAAGCTTGGCTCACTAGCTATCACTGCAACTTGGCTCAGAAGGCCACCTTTCATAAACAATATACATCTAGGGTCAGTCTCATCTGGAGTTCAACCAAAGAGGAAAGTTGGGATGTTCTGCATAAGGAACATTGATTAGAGTGAATGTTGTGTAAATATTGCCAATACACAATTAATGGTCATCAAGAAATAACAGATCATATACCAGCATAAAATTATAAAGAAAGTATATTTATCAATTCTCAAACAGTTAACAAAAAAAAAAAAGAAAATAGTGAATAACTTCGCTGCTTACTATTAAACTAGTCCAACGTGCACATAAACATTGGGGCTCATTTCTGGAGTAGTCAGGTGTATGACTTTACTCATCAGCTGAATTCTCACCACCAACCACAGGTAAAACTTCCCTTCTTTCATCTTTCATCTCGCTAATCACTCCTTGCATTAGGGTTTCCCCTTCAGATAAAATCCTCCAGGCATCTCTTCCCTGGTGCTCTCCTCTCTGTACCAGTCAAAAGGGCAAAACAGAGGCAAATGAAATTCTAACAAGTATGATGTAGCTTAATTGTTAAAAGCAAACAAGACATGAGAATAAACAATAAATGGTTGGGTATGGAAAAGTGTAGTATTAACCATCCTTATAGGTAACTGTACACATAAATACCATATTTGAAAAAAGCATATGGATTACTTGATGAACAATGCATGGAAGATAGGAGTGGAGAATTATGCTGGAACTCAATAAAATACAAGTAAAGTTACATCTTGAGTACTGTGTACCATCCTGGTTATCACATGACAGGATTTGATGGTCAAAAAATGTCTCCTTCAGTGTTATAAATTTGCATAACATCACAATTCTATCTTCAGGCGATTGAGCCAGGAAATTACATCAAAATGAGCCAAGCATACCCTTGTTATTTTAACTGTGAAGAAAACACAGTGCCATTTGATTTTCTATAATCTAACCTGGGTGACTCTTTTCACCCACCAGAAAGATTTTAACATTCTGTATGTGCATCAGTTATCTGCACCTGCTTTATCTTTTTGCACTTTTATTTTCTAGCTTCAGGCTCCCAATGAATATCACTGGAAATCAAAAACAGGGAGTTTCTGAATCAATTCTTGTTATTAACTTCTTATTAATTGGAGAGGATGGGAGAATGCACCACAGATAAGGCATCCCTTCAGATTCATCATGCCATTGTTCACTCCTGGTTGTAGCTTCTGTTGCCTTTTATTGTTTAAATTCCTAGATTCCTTCAGTGAAAAATTGATATATAAATATTGGAGCAGACAGTTCCCTTGCTGAAATTCCAAAAGATCTGACAGTGAAATAGACATCTCAGGCACATACTCATAACCTTTCCCTACAAGTCAGAAGAGGACAACATACAAGGGTGCCTCAGTCAAGCTGCCATTGCAACCATTTTCAAGATTGCAGATAAATCCAATTGTAGTAACCCCTACCACAGAGACATTCCTGACATAAGGAAGGACATTACAAGTGTCCTTCTGGACCATCTCCCCCTTGTGACCAATGAGCAGCTCCTTGTGTAGTCCATTCACCTAGAAATGCAACACACGTCATCTTGACCATGCAACAAATACCAGAGAAATGCAAATAACAGCAAATAAAGACATTATGTGGCCTTTATTTCCTTTCTAAAGATTGTTTTAGTCTATTGAGAGCAGGTGCAGAGAATTCTTTTCAAATATGATTGCTATTCAATGTCCACCTCCATTGTACATCAGCTACATGATTGTGTACAAGCTCTCTTTTCTACCAACGGTCAACACAGGCTAATGCAGATCAGACATGGCTGTGTTATCATGCAACACATCTTAATATAAAAAAACCACCCGTGTTCAGTTTTGGATTAAACAATGGGATGAAATCCAAACGCATCTCAGATCTCAATGATCAACTACACCAACAAAATAATTTTGCCATCTATTGAGACATTGAACGAGCATTTTACACATTCCATGTCTAATATCTGTTCCTAAAATGTCTGTCCTGAAATGCTGTTGCATCTGACCGAGAGTAAAAGAGGCTTTATGTTTTGTGGAAATGCAACATTTCAATTTATGGAGATGTAACAGATTCTGAAACAGTATTTAATGTATCACTCATTTGTAACCATAAACTGAGCAACGCTCAGAAAGGGTAAATTAACCATTTGAGATCTCAGGCTGCACATCGTGGCATGTGGGCTATGTTAACCCTCCAGGAAGAGCGAATCAGTTTAAATTGTATCAATTTTTTCCTATTTGCTTGGTTTCCTTGTTTTAATTTAATTAGCCTGGAGGTCCAGAAAGGGATATCATATCTTTGCCTTGTGGATGAATAAACTGAAATCTGAATACTTAAACCTGCTTGCATTTTAAGAAACACATACCATAATGGGAAATTTTATTTAAGTCTCAGTGAGCTGTGATTAATGACAATTATTTGAAGTTTCTCCTGCTTCACCAATTTTCCATTGATCTCTGCCAAAATCATGGTAGCATATTGGGAAATCCCAATGAAATGTCCAAAAAATGGTTTAGCCACCTCTGAAACAACAATTATGTTTAATCTTTTAACAGTAATTCCACTATGTTATATGTCTGGCTAATATATTCAGCCTCTCTAAAATGGTGATTTTTTCTTGATGTTGCATTTCACTGACTTTGACAGCAGTCAGAACTTATTCAACTCCGCCATGGATGGTCGCAAGCCTTCTGCATAAGGAGGAGGGATGGACATGGGGCCAGCAACCCCATCCCATAAAAAACCCAGATCTACAGAAATACCAACAGAATCTCCAAAGACCTCTTGCCTGTGAGAGGATCACCAAGGAAATGGGCTACACCTGGGGACAACTCGAAAGACAGGGCCAGGACAGAGGACCGGCGAGCTACTGTCAGCAGCCCATGTCCCAGTAGGCATGATGGGCATAACTACAGTAACTAACTAACTAGAACTTATTCACAGATAAGCAATTCATTCTGATCGGGATTGAGTGCTGTGCAATTTGATATGAATAAAGGAATGCACATTCTTCAGCTTTTAAAACATGCACATGCAATTTTTTTCATAGAAAACATTTAGTAAAAAAATAACAGAATCATAATACTTATTGCTCTGAATAGTTAGCTCATCTCAAAACATAGAGAAAATTATTGTCTTTGCCACTTTGTGAGACAGATCAAACATCCTTATCATAATCCATCTGATTTTCATTTCTTCGAAATCTAATCAATTTTTACAAGTCTGTGCAATTATTTCCCTTCAGATTATGCTGCTCAGAAATTTACTACATGCAGTCCAACTTTGACCAAATTAACATTTACTTTTAACTTCTTCGCAACATTTTTTTTTGTGATTTTCATTTTGATTGTTCCATGCAACGGTCCTGGATGTGCTCAGGAAGCTGAAATGCTTACAAAGGGCAAGATGTTAAATTGGGAAAGCCTGAAGCATTGCTTGACCTTTGCTGTTCCACTGCTAAAGAAGTAAACTTGCATTTAAAGTATCAATGCTTCCAACATTGCAAACCCCCTTGAAAGCTTTACAATGATAAAACGTGAAGCTGACAAAGTGCGCCTGTCTGCAGATTGAACACAAAAAGGCTACAGTTCAGGGTTTTCTAAGGCTCTAACAAATGCAATGAAAGCCTCCAGTGCTGTTGTTTAGAGCATTAATTTTCCATAAAACTGTCCATCTCTCATCCCACTACAATGTCTTCCATTACATTTTACATTTTATTCCTTTTGTTAAATATAAAATTTTCAAACACAAATTTCTCTTAGATTTTGAATGACCGGATTTAGTTTGTTAAAAACATATCACAAGGTATAAACACTGTGATAAAAGTTGCAAATGGATTGTTCTCTGGTACTATTGTTACAGCTGGGACACATCATTTAACATAATAGGCCCCTCTGCTTTCTTAAGGTTTCTGTTACATCTTGGACTTGAAGAGGAGGTTTGAACGGTTGGTTATATGCATGAAAATTGATCAGGTTTGACACAATAGAGACATAATTCACTTAGATATCTTCAAAGGAACAGCAGAGTGCTTTCCTATTTAAAATTTGCTTAACAAATGATTTTCCATATATACTAGTGAATTAGCACTTGTCAGAAAATCTTCTAATTTAAATGGATTTTTGTTCACTCCAGCATCTTCTTTAACAGTGAAAAAGAATCCCCCAAATGATACAAACATAGAATTCTCATGCTAATCTCACTGGTCTGAAAGTAATGCTTCTTATTTATTCATAGAGCGGTGAAGTAGCACGAGACCTCTTTGCACTGAAACTGTGCCATCTAAAGAGCCAACACTCAAAATGCACCCTTTGTCCTCATTGAGATCCATGAGTACCTACAACCTCGTACATGTGCATCCAGTGTTTTGCCAAAGATCATTGTCACTCTCAATTTCATAGCTTTGGGAGTATTTCAGGTGCCTCCTCGTTCCTGCCACATCTCAGTTTGCTGCTTACTGCTGCATTAAGGAGGATACCCATGACTGAGGGGTATTTGAACTCTTTGTTTCTCTCTGCAGCTCCTCAGTCAACGTCAAGTTTATTGTCATATGCACAAGTACAAGTACAGTATGCAGAGGTGCAATGAAAAACGTACTTGCCACAGCATCACAGACGCATAGCATCTGATGCAAAGCATCCACAAGATAAACATAAACCACACATAAATTATACAAGTTATGCAAAAAAGAGCTCATTTTGAAGAAGAGAATGTCCACTATAGTGCCCTCCTCAAATAGCAAACATTCAAATTTGTGCTCTAGTATTATTCCATGTTACATGGCAGGAGCACTTGGCTTATGCCTGAAGGGTCTCTGTGGACTTTGTACCAAAAGCATGTCCCCTACAAGAACTGTTCTTCACATGCTTATCAAAGCCCTCTCACCCCATCATAACATCACTCACCTTCCCAACCCTCCACCTCCTCCATCATTACAGAAGTTACTCATTCAATAACAATTCTCCCTAGCAGCTGGAATAGTGTTGTATATATTGTGTTATGTACCTCTAAGAAATGGCTGAAAAGATTGCGTTGTTATGCTACAAACTGAGGATTATGAGACCATGCAGCATATCTATAGGGAATTTCATTGTGAATGTCATTTTCAAAACAGTATCATGTAGGGAAACCTCTCTGCACTGCTCTGTGGAACCTGAAATGGAAGTTCTTTTATTCACAAGCACTAAAGATAGTATACACACTTTGTTTTGTTACGTATCCCGTAACTGGATCACTTACCAGCAAAGATAGAGAAGCCCGTTGAAGTCTGATGGCACTATTTTGTAGAAGTTTTTATTTATAAAGGGGCACAAAAATAAGGTTAATACAAACATTCAGATAACATACGTCGTCAATACTCAATCTAAAGCGCGGGTATAGTAATAATCAATAAGAAATAAGCTCTATCGTTGTCTAGGGGTAATATATATACTGTCCGATGTATATCTAAAAGTCTCTTGCGGTCACTGCAGTTCCACCAGCTGCCGTCTTTTGGGTGTCGCGGTGGTGCACTTTGTTGGAGAGAGAGAGATAGGGATAGAATGGAACAGTTACCCGGCGGGTTTTTCCAACCTTTATGAGTTCGATCCGTCGGAGTCTCGTTGGGGGGTGGCCGTTCGCTTGTGGCCCCTCCTGTAGCTAAAGCCGTTCTTTCATGGTGAGGTCGCCAATCCCAGGCAAGGAAAAGACGCACACGAACCCCCCCACCGGCTGTCGCTATTAAACGCTGTCACAGGATTTCTAGCGTGTCTTCTGGTGCGTCTGGGGGGCCGTCTTTACAACCTCTCTTTTATCTGAACTCACGGGGTCTCAGATGTCAATCAGGTTGGGATGATGCAATCTCTCTCCGTCTCTCCACCCACGTTGCCCTGAGGGTATACACGTAGTACAGTTCCCAATTCACAAAGGTGTCTCCACTAGACAATGACCACAGTCACCATCTTTTGCCTCGCCGTGAAACGAGGGACACCGCACGTATCTTTCTCTTCTCTTGGGTCATTGACCCCCCCTTCACTAGGGCTCTTGCGATTCTCACAAAGGAGGGGGCTGAGATCATAACAGTTTTAATTGCAAAAAAAAATGGTCCTGAGAAATACCAAGGCCATAATTTCTGTTAATTCATGGAAATTAATGGGATTATGTGGAACAATAAGGTACAGGGCCCTGAAGACCATGTGCAAAAATCATAATGAGCTTTTTGCCCTTCATCATCTGGTTTTTGAGCAGTCTGTGAATCCATGAACACTGTCGTATTATTTCTTTTTATTGAGATTTGTATTAATTTTATCTGATTCTGATTCTGATTTTCAAGTGATCTCTGACCTCTACAAGCCCAGTGCCTCAGGCCGACTCCCCAACCATTTTACAGCTGCTTTGTCTTTTGAAACTATGGGGAATTATGGTTGAGAACATGAGAAAATCTGTAGATGCTGGATATCCAAGGCAAAACACAAAATGCTGGAGGAACTGAGCAGGTCAGGCAGCATCTATAGAAATGAATAAACAGCTGGCATTTTAGGCTGAGACCCTTCTTTAGGAGGGTCCTGAAGAAAAGTCTCTGCCTGAAACGTCTACTGTTTATTCATTTCCATAGATGCTGCCGACCTGCTGAGCTCCACCGTCATGTTGTGGAAACTTTGGGTATTTCTGCTTACTCATTTGCATCACAACACAAATACTTTATGCTGCTTGTATAATGTTCCCCATTTCTAAGCACAGCTGCCCAGAGCTATTTTGCCTCAAACTTAATCAATGTCCAGTCAATCCAATTTGTTCATCCTGATAAAGATGGCCTGAAACATGTTGCGATTGTGACTTAATTGACAGTGGAGGTGTCATAATCACCATTCTCCGAGACAGCCAATAATTGGGAAGAAGTTGATGGGAGGCCAGTAATATTTATTCCATTAACACTTTACATCAGCATTTTATTTAGCACAGTTTAAAATCAAATAGTTAAAGGTTTATCTTAGCTTGTGAAGAAATCTGGATGTTCTTGTTTTGGCTCCAAAGAAATTAAATCTTTTATCAGTGAATCATACATTTTAACATCTGTTTGCAAAATGCAGAAAATTCACATGCCTTAGGATCATTAGCACATATCTCAAGATTACAGTTTTATGTCATCCCTTTGCATAGTTTAGTGTCAGAAGATAAGTATCTTATCTTTGAAGCATTTATTCTGAAGTTGCAAAAATGCCTTTTGAATGTGGTTCTTGACAAATTAGTTAGGAGCTTGGTAGCATCACATTCTGCCTTGGAGAAGGAAGAAACAGATGAATTTAATTCTCCAATAAAAGATTATGCATGGCTCACACACTGTAGGGGGTTTGTTAATATTACAATTGTGCCAAAGTGTTACAGTTTCAATAGCGAAGAAATTTCAGTTGGTAAACGTCACACCCTTTCAATAAAACATATGGTCCTGTGCATAATCTCCAGGATAGCGTTGGTCTAAATAGAAAAGAAAAGAGAAAAAATTATTGCAGGAACACTTCCTTGATCAATGAAAGCACTTTCAAGCCAAAGAGAAAGGAAGCATTGCTGGACAATTGATTGTTGGAAGTGGGCAACGGGATGGGCCACATGAAACAATTCAGGACCAGTGATAGTATCAATGTTTAGATAGTTATACCAATTGGCATGGAGAAACCTAGGGTAAAAGGTCTTGAAATGAATGAGAGTTAACTGCATGGAAGTGAAAACAGATCTGTGCAACAAAATTTGGAGTCAGAGACTGGCTGGCTAATCCATTAAAAAGAAGAAGCCTGGTCTTGATTCATTCCACACACAGTTCAACATGGTGAGAAAGTGAACTTACGAAGTAAGGGCACCTTGTTAATATAAGAGAAAAGCCAGAAAAATAAAGCAGAAGTGAGCACTTGTCAGAGTCAGTGTGAAAATACATGTGAGAACAAGGCTAAATATAGTAGAGTACTGGCGAAATAAAAGAGGATATTAGAAAGCAAAGGTGGTATGTGACAAGAAAGTAGCAGACAAGTGAGAGTATCTAAGTCGTAAGTGAGTGGCTTAATTAGACAAACAAAGGAGAATTATATAAAGGAAGCAGAAGTACGGCAGAGCTGAACATAGAACACAGAACAGTAGGACACTAGACAGGCTATTCATTTCTAAATGTTGTGCCAATCTTGATGCAAATTTATACTAAATGTCCTCCTCCTGTTTATTATCCATATCTCTCCATTCCCTTCATATTGATGTGTCTATCTGAAAGCCTCTTAACCCCACCAAAATGCCATCCACAACTACCCCTGTAAACCATTCTATGCATATATCACTCTCTGCATAAAAAAACTTGCCCCTCACATTACCCTTAAACTTTCCACCTCTAACTTTAAAAGTGTGTCATCTGGTTGAGATAGTCACTTTCCAGGGCCAAGAGGCATATTGCTAAACGCAGCTTTCTAGCACAGCAAAATGATCTTTCCAAAGGGTCTGAGTTGTTGGTGATAAAGTTAAACTTTAAACAAATGTCCTTTGCTCAGATTTTTGTTGTATAAGAGAACCAGTCCCCAGTCTTATTGTAAATTACAAGCTGCAATCAGTTTGAAGTTGGAGACACAGCTTTGTAAAGTGAAGTGACCAAGAGCCAAATGTAAAACAATGGGGTTTTATCACTTAGTACATCAAACATGGTTATAAATTGGGATGTTTGTGTACTCAGAGGGTCAGCTCTCCTAACATTGAGAGTGCATGTTTTGGATCTTTGTCGCTAGAATCTTTTAAGACCATCTGTTATAGTTACTTTGTCCCAGCCAAGTTATCTGGAAAACATCACATGCAAATCATATCACATAATAGAAAATAGTGTAACTATCCGAAGCATTGGAAATTTTATGGAATGCCAAGAAGAACAAAAGAAAGATGGGATTACAGAAAGAAGAACTAGAATTCATTCCTCAATGGGCTACTTGTTCACCTGCATCTAGTTGCTATGTTCTTCTAGTTCATAAAAATTGTACCTGTATTTGAAAATACCTTGTAGCTTATAAATAATTTGTAATTCAGAAATCTTTCATAGATCAGTGAGAGTTAAATGTATGTTAAGGATCATTTGCCTAAATTTAAATGTGTCTCATTAAAAATAAAATAAACTGTGTTTTAAGTACTTTCTTATTTGGAAGTATCTCCTCCTTGGAAAGGAGGGGGGATCCACCAATCAAGCAGTGAATATTGGCATCTAAAATTCATGAAAGAGACTTGACAAGGAAGTAAGCTAGTCATTGAGAAGTAGGTAGATAGAGTCCAACTTCCCTTTATGAGAGTACCCCTAGATATTTGTTTCAGATTGGGCTTAAAATCTTTTTTTAAGTTTAGAGCTTTGCAGAAGAGGAACCCAAAACCATCACATGGTGTTTAACTCTTACCCTGGGGTAAAGATTCTGCCTGTCTATTCTCCTTATGCCTCTCATAATTTTATTAACCTCTATCAGGTCTTTCCCCAGCCCCCAATACTCTAGGCAGAACAACTCAAGTTTGCCCAACTTTTCATTATAGCTCATACCCTCTAATGCAGGCAGCATCCTGGTATACATCTTCTGCACCGTTTCCACAGCCTCCACATTCTTCTGACAATGGGTGTCCAGACCAGTTCAATACACCAAGTGTGGTTTGACAGATGTTCTATAAGCTGCTGCATGACTTCCTTTCTTTTATATTCAAACACCCCTACCAATGAATCCATGTATGCTGTAGGTCTTCTTTACTACCTTAACCACTTGCTTAGCCACTCTCAGTAAACTATGGACTTGGACTTGGACTCCAATATTTCTCTGTACTTCAATGCTATTAAGGGGCCTACAGTTAACTGTATTTTCTCCTTCACTTGACCTCCTAAGTGCACTATCTCATCCTAGCCCAGATTAAACTGCATGAAGTACTTTGCATCTACATTTACCAAAGCTAAAGATGCTTCGGAAGCAGTTGAGGTGCAGATGGAAGGCTTTCTAAGCTGCTGAGAGAAGAATGGAAAGCAGAAAGGTGTCATCATCTCCGTAACCTTGTAGATATGGAGGTAGAGCCAGAAGACAGGAAAATTGCAAATATTGTGTCCTTTTTCAAAGATAAATTAATTGATACATGCAGAAACTAGATATTGATTGTCTGAATTTTTTAGAAGAAATGACAAATTGGGATAAAACTATTAGTCACTTGGCCAAGCCCGGTTCAATAAAGGAAAACCCTCGCTACTTTGAAAATGTGAATTAATTTCTAACCAGCCTGATAGTTTATTGCTGATGAGGTAAAAGGCTTGATGATCGTAAGAGTTTTTGTGTGGACAGGGAATTCTGAGAGGTCTTGATAATGTGCCACATAGTACTGTATGTTTGTAAGTGAAAGCAAGCCCAGCAAATAAAAGGGCTAGTGCACGATAGATATAAAATTGGTGTAGGGACAGGAAGTAGTAGAGTAGCTGTGAAGACTAGTTCACAGAGCACCATTGTAAAAAATCACAGATGCTGTGTACAGCATCAAGGTACTTTAAGGTGATAGACTGAATGTTCCAGACTGTCTGTGACATTATTAAGTTGTTATAAAATACACACATTCCAGGATCCTGCCGTCCAGCTTAATCATAATGTGAACATAGGCATGGATACCAGGAGAATGCCATTTTCATGCTCAAAGGAACACAACAAAACAAAACTTGCAAATGTGGTAAGCAGTGTGAGAAGAACAGTTATAAACCTCAAGGTTACATAGGTTGGTGAAACAGGAAATTACATGAAAATTGATGCCAAGGAATTCAAAGTCCTATGTTTTAAGGACAAAACCCTAAAAGATATAAATTTAAAGTGATGCTGACTCTGAGAGAATGGATATGCTTGTGCACAAGTGAATGAAGAAGTTGAGAAATATGTGTAAAACAAAACCCAAGCACTATAACTAGAGGCACAGATCACTAAAACAAGGGTGTTGTGTTGAAATGTATTAACACTGCTTTAGCACAACAGGTATATTGTGTTCAAATCTAGACACCACTCTTTAAATGGTGAGGCATTGAAGGGTGCAGAAATGATTTACTAGAATGGTTTCAGAAAAGAGAGACTTCAGTCAACTGGAAGAATCTAGCATTGTTCTCCTTAAACCAAAGATTTAAAGGAGATTTGATAGAAGCATTCAAAATCATAAAGGGCTGAGAAAATAAATAAAAATAAACCTTTTCTTTGGTGGAAGGGTCAAGAACGAGAGGGCAAAGAGTTCGGGTGATTGGCAAAAGGATCAATAGTTACTAGAGGAAAAGCTTCTTCACAAAGTGTTTAGCTAAGATTTGATTCTCCAGTCTGGAAGCATGGTGGAAGCATACTCAGTCATGGCTTTTAAAACAAGTCGTTCAGTACTTGAAGTGAAAAGAAATACAAGGTAAGATAAAAGACCTTTTCTTTAGAGTTACAAACTGGCATAGTTGCTCCTTCATAATCATAATGAAGAAAGAAGCCATTCAGCCCATTAAGTCTGGGTCAGTTCTCTCAAAGGACATACTGGTTTATCTACTCCCTCCAATTCTTCCCCTAATTTCTACACTTGTTTTATCTCTATAAGTTTCAAATTATTATTGGAATTGCTCCCATCATCCCATGCAAATGTGGTAAGCAGTGTGAGAAGAACAGTTATAAACCTCAAGGTTACATAGGTTGAATAGGTAATTACATAGGTTGTTCTGTGCACATTTAAAGTTAGACATGTTGCCATTTCTAGTTTTTCTGTTTCCTTTCAGATTATCAGCAAAGAGCAACAATATAACCAAGAAATCTTGTGGTGTTGAGAAAGGAGCGTCAAACAGACAGTCACGCCTAGGCAATAGAAGGTTTGTTTTGAAGGCCATCACTGAGACATTTCATTGTATGAGGCCCGGGTTATCATGGGTGGTTAATGAGCCTTATCCACATGATGTACTCAGGGCCATTGCAAGCAAAGAAAAGGAGGAAGAATCTGAGTCTCCGTCATGGGTCTGATTTGCTGGTCAAGGAGTTGCAGAGTGGGATGTTCTTTGGGGAACAAAGGCCTGTAGTAGGAGAAGGAAGCCCAGTGCATTAGCCAGAGCTGGTGCTGGGGAACAGTATGTCTAGGGTTGGGCTGCGGAAATGAAAGTTTGTGCCAGCAGTCAAAATCAGATGATGAGAGGGCGATAGAGGTTGGGATCAGTTTTAGTGAAATGGAGAGGTGGAGGGCAGAGGTTGGAGAGTGAGTATAATATTTGTGAGCAGTAGGTTTTTAAAGTAGACCTCTTTTCAGTGTCAGGCTTTGGAGGCTGTAACCTGCTGTAGTGAGTCCCCTTCAACTTATTTGGAAAACATGCCTGAAATACGTTGTGAAGGTCGACTTAAAGATGAGAGCCCATGGGCATTAGCTCATCAGGCACATGTAGGTGAACGGTAGATTCCTCAATCCATCGGTGAGATCCTGGTTTCATTTGACAAAAGCACAATTCTGGAGAATCTCAGCAAGCAGCTTCTATGGAGGGAAATGAACTGTCAACCTTTTGGGTCAAGACCCTTAATTAGAACAGGCCTGAAGCATTGGCTGTTCACTTTCCTTCATAGATGCTGCCTGACCTGCCCGCTGTTCCTCCAACATTTTGTATGTGTCGCTTCAGATTTCCAGGACCTGCAGTCTCTCTTTGTCTTCATTTAGCTTAAGTTTATCTCAGAAATACAATCACATACCACAGGTAAAATTTTCTAACACACCCTAGAATGCCCAGTTATTAACTTTAACCCCTGTCACTTCATGTTAATACATGATACTTTAAATTTTCTCTGAACTTATTTTTTGTTGGTTGGGTGTGTGTCACCCAGAGGGAGAAAAAACATAAAAGCATATCAATATAAATGAAAGACATTTTAATGGAGAAGGAGCAGCATCAAGCATGAACAAAATATCATATCCCCACAGGATATCAATTACTCCATTAGAACTGCTAGTTCGAGGTCACCAGGAGACGCTCATGGAGTGAGCACTATTTTAGATTCGTTCCATAACCTTTACTTTTTTAACCTATGATCATCCTTATTTAACTTGATTTTACCTACACCAGAAGATTCTTGTTACTTTCTTGGACTTATCTTTAAGATTGTACTGTGAATTTTGAAGAAATGAGTACAGAAATGGCTTTAAGATCTAAAGGGCGAGACCCTGGGAAAGATTCTAACGGCAATGGAAGGAAAAAAAAGACTGATCCTAAATGTACTGAATTGACTTATGATACGTTATTGGAGCTCTTAAATGAAAAATTTGAAGAACAACGACAAACTTTCAAAGAAGATTTAAAGGCTTTCCAGGATTCTCTGGATAAGATTGGTCATGAAGTTAAACAGCATCAAACTTTAATCGCAACTCTGCAAGAGGACGCTCGGAAGCGAGACTTGAAAATCGAGAATCTGGAGCAGAAATTATCTTTGGCGATTAAACAGTTGGAAGTACTTAAAGCCAAGAGTGTCGATTTTGAAAATTGATCTAGAAGACAGAACTTACGCATACTTGGTCTCCCGGAAGGTATCGAACAAGGAGACCCCTCGAAGTATTTCGCTCAACTTTTAAAGGATGTGATCCCTTCTGTTTTCCCAGATAGTCCTCCGTTACTTGATCGTGCCCATAGAATTATGCGCCGATCACCAAGTTCTTCATCTAAACCACCTGTTGTGATTGTTCGATTTCACTATGTGCATGTTAAAGAGCACCTTATTCATTTGGCTTGTCGTTTAGGGACGGTTAAATTGCGAGAATTCCAATTCCGGCTTGTGGAGGATTTCAGCCCAGAAGTGATGAAGGCGCGGCTCGCTTGTAAACCTTTAATGTCTGAATGTTATGAGAAAAACCTAAAACCAAAGCTTTTATACCTTGCGAAACTTAGAATCTCGCCTTCGAATGCACCACGACGTGTTTTTCTCTCCACACCTGATGCTCGAAGCTTCCTGGATGAGAATTATCCTACTGCTTTGGTTTCTTGTCTCTAATAAATGTTTGGTTTTGATCGTTACAAGATAATTTTTATTTCCAAAACCAGATTTTGTTTCTGGTAATTGGTGTAGGTTTATTTTACATTTTATATTCCTATTAAAGCTTTTCTTATCGACATACTAATCTTTTTAATTTACTTACTTTAACCATTGTATTTTATTTTTTGGTCATTATTATTAATTCTCTGAAGGTGAATTTTTTTAACATTTTGATATATATCTTTTCTTCATTTTATGTGTAACTAAGATGGCGGTTTCTTTTTTAAAATACTTCTTGCTTTTTTTTTGATTTCACCTTTTTTTTGTCTTTTTCTTCCTATAATGCCTTTCTTATCACATCCTAACTTTTATTTGATTGGGTTTTAACCCAATTTATAAGTTACCAGTTTTCATATTCTTTTTGTTTTCTTTTTACTAGCAATTATATTAAGAAGTCTGTTTTAGTATAGTGTTAATTACTTTTTAGGATTTTTTTTCTCCTTTATATATTTGGAGTCACCTTCTGGAGACATGCGGGTAGATTTAGTGTCACGCTTTTTTTTCCTGGCCTCCTTTAGGCTCAGGAGGGTCTCTTTATCATGGGTGGTGGGTGGGGGGTTTCTTTCTAATTCTATTGGTCTTTTTATTAGTTTTTCTAGTTTTTTCATTTGGGCTGATTTCAAACTACTAAAATGTCCGATGCGTCATCATTTCCAGTTCCTCCACTTATTTTTGTTCCTCTTCCGGGTGCATGAGTTCATACTTTGGTTAACTCTTTATATACCAAAGGGTTGATTTTAGAAATATGGCTCAGACCATTAATTTTGTCTCTTGGAATACTAATGGCTTAAACCATCCTATTAAACGGAAAAAGATTTTTAAAGTATTCCAAAGACTGAAAGCGCATATTATTTTTGCACAAGAAACTCATGTGAGGAAAGAGGATAATCAACTTTTTTTTAGGTTTTGGAGGGGTCAACAGTACCATTTGAATTCGAATGCCAAAGTAAAAGGAGTTTCAATTTTTATTGGCTCCTGTATTACATTTGTTCAACACGATATTATTTCGGATCCGAATGGTAGATTTTTGTTAATTACTGGGTTACTTTTTAATAAGAAGTTTGCTATGGTTAATGTTTATGCTCCAAACGTGGATTATCCTGATTTCTTTAAGTCTTTATTTACAATATATGTTAATAATGGGTGGTGACTTCAATTGTTGATTAAATCCTTTGCTGGATAGATCTATATCCATTCAGACTTTACCAAATAAGTCGGCCACTTATATTAATTCTTTTTTGACTGATACTGGAATTTTCGATATTTGGAGATTTCTACATCCTAAGGACAAAGAGTTTTCATTTTTCTCACATGTCTATCATTCTTACTCGAGAATTGACTACTTTTTCATTGACTCTCGTTTTATTCCATCTGTAATTGGTTGTAATTATGATGTTATAGCGATCTCTGATCATTCTCCAATGAAACTTTCTATTAAATTAATGGACACAGCTCCTAGTACTAAGCAATGGCGATTTGATTCTACCTTACTACAATATCCAGTTTTCATTAAATTTATAAAGGAACTGATTGATTTCTTCTTTTCAACTAATTCCACGGATGAAATCTCCTGTGGAACACTTTGGGACACTTTTAAAGCATATATACGTGGACAGATTATCTCCTATTCTGTTGGTTTGAGAAAATGTATTAAGAAGAAATCTCTTTTATTGGTTGATAAGATTAAAGAAATTGACAAGAAATATTTGATTGCTCCTAGTAAGGAGCTTTACAAACAAAGGGTTGAGCTTCAAATGGAACACAGTTTGTTACTTACATCTTCGATTGAAAATCAATTAATGAAAACCAGAAGTGATTTTTATATACATAGCGATAAATCGGGTAACCTGTTAGCTAACCAATTGAAGAATGTTTCGGTTACATGTCAAATTATTAAGATTCGCCAACAGAATGGTGAACTGACAGTTAATCATGATGAGATAAATAAATCTTTTCAAGATTTTTATACCTCCCTGTATCATTCTGAATTTCCTCATGATCATAATATCATGCATGATTTTTTAGGGAAATTGAATTTTCCAAAATTATCATCTGAAGAACTTTTAATATTAGAAACTCCTATTACGGATGCAGAAATGAAAGGTGTTATTTCCTCTATGAATTCCGGGAAAGCACCAGCTCCAGGTGGGTATACAGTAGAATTTTAAAAGTTTTTTTCCTCTACTCTTTCTCCTTGGTTATGCAGGGTTTTTGAAGAAGCAATTAGACGAGGTAAACTACCACAATCTTTTTATAGAGCTTCCATTTCTTTAATATTGAAAAAAGATTACAGACCCTACTGACTGTGCATCCTATAGACCAATATCTCTATTGAATGTAGATTCCAAGACCTTTTCCAAGTTATTGGCAACCAGGCTGGAGAAGGTATTACATCAAATTATCTCGGAGGATCAAACTGGTTTTATTAAAAATCATTATTCTTTTTTCAATAATAGGAGATTATTGAATATTGTTTATACTCCTTCACGCAGTACCTCAGAATGTGTCATTTCATTAGATGCGGAGAAAGTATTTGATAGAGTTAAATGGCCATATTTATTTACTGTGCTTGAGAAGTTTAATTTTAGTCCGACATTTATATCCTGGATTAAATTGATATATCATACTCCAGTAGCCTCGGTTTTTACCAATAATCAAAGATCTCCCTTTTTTTGTTTATTTCGGGGGTACCAGGCAAGGCTGTCCTCTTAGTCCATTATTATTTGATATTGCTCTGGAACCTTTGGCAATTGCTATTAGAGAATCACCTAACATTTTTGGCATTACTCGAGGGATAGATATACATAAGTTATCATTATATGCAGATGATCTGTTATTATACATTTCATATCCTGAGAAATCCATTCCTGCAGTTATATTATTATTGACTCAGTTTAGTAATTTTTCCGGGTATAAGTTGAATCTAAATAAGAGTGAATTGTTCACCTTAAATAGACAGGTTCCAATTTATGGAAATTTACCTTTTAAATTAGTTAATGACTTTTTTATATACTTAGGGATTAAAATTACAAAAATATTATAAGGAGTTATTCAAGGTTAATTTTTTACCCTTAATTGATCAGATTAAATGTTTGTTTACTAAATGGTCACCATTGTCTTTATCTCTGATAGGTCAGATTAATGCTATTAAGATGATTATTTTACCCAAGTTCTTATATATATTTCAAGCGGTACCAATTTTTATTCCAAAATCCTTTTTTGACAATGTTGATTCAAAGATTTCCTCATATATATGGCAGAATAAAAATCCTAGATTGGGTAAAAGATATTTACAGAAGTCAAAGAAGGAAGGTGGATTGGCATTGCCTAATTTTAGATTTTATTATTGGGCAATTAATATTCGATATTTGAATTGTTGGTTAAGGGATCTGGATTTATCTCCTAGCCCTCATTGGGTAAATCTGGAAACTAAATCTGTACAAGGATTTTCTCTGGGTTCTATTTTAGGGACTTCTCTTCCCTTTGCTCTTTCTAAATTGCATAAACGAATTAACAATCCAATAGTTAAGTACACTTTACGTATATGGTTTCAATTTCGGAGATTTTTGGGTTGAATCAGTTTGTTTTAACAATTCCTATTGTATCCAATTTTTTTTTCATCCCTCTATTATGGACCAAGCTTATTCAGCTTGGAAGACTAAAGGTATACTACGATTTTCTGATTTATTTTTGGATAATAGTTTTATGTCTTTTGAACAATTATCTAATAAATATAATTTGCCTAGATCTCATTTTTTTAGATATTTACAGATTAGGAATTTTTTAAACACTGTACTTCCTACCTTTCCAAATCTTGTTTCTTCGGGTATTTTGGAGAAATTGTTAGAACTAAATCCTTTTCAGAAAGGTGTAAAATCAAATGTTTACAATATAATTATGAAAATACATTCAGAGGCCCTTTATAAGATTAAAAATGACTGGGAAAGAGAACTTAACCTTACTATCCCTATTGAGAATTGGGATAAAATTCCTCAATTAGCTAATTTATCCTTTATATGTGCTAAACATTCATTGATACAGTTTAAAGTAGTGCACAGGGCTCATATGTCCAAGGATAAATTAGCTCGTTTTTATTCCCATATAAATCCTATATGTGACAGATGTCATTCTGAGATAGCTTCTTTAACTCATATGTTTTGTTCATGTCCGCTTTTGAAAAAATATTGGAAAGACATTTTTGATATTATTTCCACGGTATTGAACATTGATTTACAACCTCATCCTATTACTGTAATCTTTGGTTTACCAATGATAGAGTCAATTCATTTATCTTCTTCTGCTTGTCGGATGATTGCATTCCTTATATTATTGGCTAGAAGATCTATTTTGTTGAATTGGAAAGAAATTAATCCCCCTACCATATTTCATTGGTTTTCTCAAACTATGTTATGTCTAAATTTGGAAAAAATTAGAAGTGTCATATATGACCCTTCTATTAAATTTGAAAAGACTTGGAGGGCATTTATTCAATATTTTCACATGATGTAATTCGACCCTGTTCCAATCCTATTTGTTTTTCCGGTTGGGGACACTGATGGGGACACTGTTGGGGACACTGATGATTCTTTGTCTTTTTATAGATACTATAAACAGCCCATTTTTTAATTTATTTATTTATTTATTTATTTATTTATTCCCTTTTTTTCCTTTTTTTCTCTTTATTAGTTAGTGGTTAGTTTGTTAGATTAGTTTTTCTTGGGGGAATAATTTTTTTTTCTCTTTTCTTTTTATTTTCTCAACATGATATACCTACTTTTTTTGTTGTTTCATTTATATGATAGTTGTATCATTCATGATTTGGGAAGACTTAACTATATTGTACTTATTGCTTTTGTATCCTTTTATGTTCATTTTAATTTTGTAATTTTGTAATCCCAATAACTCTGTATTAATCTTATCATGTTGATATTAATAAAAAGATTGAAAAAGAAAGAAAGAACTGCTAGTTCATCAAGAATATCTCAAGCCACATTGCTAAAAAAATATTTTGTGAACTTAAGTATGTTTTTAATTAAAATGCAAAAGATAGAATATTAGATGAAGCTGTGGTCTTAAGACAAACCATATTAATTTCTCACTGCACTTTCTTTATAACTACTTCATTTTACCCAAAGCAATTGGATTTAAAGTTTCACTAAAAAGCCAACTGAATTATAGCATGCATTCTGGCAACACAAGTAAAATTCCTGAACTCCACTGTAGTGAAAAGGAGTTCAACTTATTCAGCTGTCTTGATACCCTGTCCTTAAATTACGTCCATTTTACTGATTTACTTTGTTTTCAACATGCTAAGATGTTTTTGTGAATGTGTCAGCCTTCTGAAGCTGTCAGTCTTTTGCAGTTGTGCAGGCTGTCAGTATTTTACAAAGAATGCATATGATGGGACCAAATCATAAAATCTCATGAAGTAATAAAGGTATGACCTAAATAACAAATTGAAATTGCTTGCTTTGTATATTTGCTTCCTGACTATCTTTGCTCCTTGGATTTAATTTTAATGTCCCACTAACACTCAGAGAGGGGGCCATGGTAAGAAACAGAGAAGCAAGAACTCTCCACTGTTTACATATTATTTTGCCTCAAGCTCCTTACAAAATCTGCAAGTCAGCACAAACCGAAAAGTTAGGAAATTGTCATGTTCCCATGGCAACTCATTTTTCTCTGCAGAAAGCCATTATGGTTTGGAACAGCTGCAATACTTTAAAAACCCATGTTGCACAATTCACTAATTAAGAGACACGTTCAGCTGTTAAAGGGTTTGCTATTTAAATATTTAAGAACGATAGATTTTCATAAGCCTGGTTAAAAATGATTACATCTAATTGAGAATAAGTATTAGCAAAAACTGATGCAAAATATAATTGAATAATGAAACAGCTATAAAATACAGTAAGGATAAAACTGGGAGCACTGCTGCTTTTCTTCAATAGGTGAAAAAGAAAACAATTAACTGAAGAATTTTTTCTTCATGGGTGGAATAACTATAGTTTCCAATGTTTCATGTTATGAGCAATAATGAACAAATATTGTATTGTATTTCTAATCACTTTGCAATGATGGTTCCTTTTGGAAAACTCCTTGGCTCAGAGATTGAAAAATTCTATTATTGAAAAATTAGGAAATTATCAATAAAATTGTCAAACATGAGACTAATTTACTGGTGACAGCTGGTAGATCCAGGCCTGATCACACTGCTAATTCGTTCCTTCCAGAATTTAAATCAAATCCAACACTGATCATGCCATGTTGAGGAGGTAGTTACTTTTATATGCTGGGTTCTCTGGCTCTTGATGTTAACTCAATCACTAACAAGAAAAAAATCACCATATGCTGGAAGTCCAAGCAACACACACAAAATGCTGGAGGACCTCAGCAGGCCAGGCAGTATGGATGGAAAAAAGTACAGTCGATGTTTTGGGTTAAAATCCTTCAGCAGGACTGCAGAAAAAAAGCTGAGAAGCTGATTTAAAAACTGGGGGGGGGGGGCAGGGGGGAAGGGAGAGAGAAACACAAGATAAAGGGGGAGGGATGAAGTAAAGAACAGGGAAGTTGTTGGTGAAAGAGATTCGGGGATGGAGAAGGGGGAGTCTCATAGAAGAGGACAGAAGGCCATGGAAGAAAGAAAAGAGGGGAGGAGTACTAGAAGGAGGCGATGGGTGGGCAAGGAAATAAGGTGAGAGAGGTAAAAGGGGATGGGGAAAGGTTGGGGGCCGGGGGTGGGCATTACTAGGAGTTTGAGAAATCGATGTTCATGCCATCAGGTTGGAGGCTACACAAATGGAATATAAGGTATTGTTCCTCCAACCTAGGTGTGGCCTCATCACAACAGTAGAGGAGGCCATGGAAAGATATGTCTGAAAAGGAATGGGAAGTGTAACTAAAATGGGTGGCCACTGGTATATCCTGCTTTATCTGGCGGATGGAGCGTAGGTGCTCGGCGACGCGGTCTCCCCTTTATGGCGTAAAAACGCCATTCTCTTCTTTGAATTCCTTCGTCTCCACTGCATCTTCTCTCAGGATGAGGCTTTTCATTCCAGAATGAAGGAGATGCCTTCCTTCTTCAAAGAAAGGGGCTTCCCTTCCTCCACCATCAATGTTGCCCTCAACTGCATCTCTTCCATTTCATGTTCATCTGCTCTCAACCCATTCTCTCACCATCCTACCAGGGATAGGGTTCCTCTTGTCCTCACCTACCACCCCACCAGCCTCCATATCCAGCACATAATTCTCCACAACTTCCACCATCTCCAGCAGGATCCCACCACCAAGCACATCTTTCCCTCCCTCACCCCCACTTTCTGTTTTCTGCAGGGATTGCTCCCTTCACAACTCCCTTGTCCATTCGCCCCTCCTCAATGATCTCCTTCCTGGTACTTATCCTTGCAGAGCAAGTGCTACACCAGCACCGTACGGCTCCTCCCTCACTACCACTCAGGGCCCCAAACAGTCTTTCCAGGTGAGGCCTCACCTGTGAGTCTGTTGGGGTCATATACAATGTCCGGTGTTCCATTTGGCCTCCTGTAAATCGGTGAGATCCGATGTAGATTGGGAGACTGCTTCACCGAACGTCTATGCTCCATCCACCAGAAAAAGCGGATCTCCCAGTGGCCACCCACTTTATTTCCATTTCCCATCCCCATATGTCTATCTATGGCCTCCTCTCTATATAGCAGTACCTCACCTTTTGTAATATTATTTCTTTGCACTATTTTTAGGGTTCAATGTCCATTTAAGAATCAGATGGCAGAGGGGATGAAGCTGTTACTGAATCACTGAGTGTGTGGCTTCAGGCTTCTGTACTTTCTTCCTGATGGTAATAATGAGAAGAGGGCATGTCCTGAGTGCTGGGGTCCCCAATAATGGATGCCACCTTTCTGAGGCACTGCTCCTTGAAAATCTCTTGGATATTATGAAGGTTATGACCCAAGATGAAGCTGACTAATTTTCAACTTTCTGCAGCTTCTTTCGGTCCTATGCTCTAGCCCACCATCCCAGACAGTGATGCACTCTGTCAGAATCCTCTCATGGTACATCTATAGAAGTTTTCGAGTGTTTTAGGTGACAAACAAAACTTCTTCAAACTCATAAAAAATATAGCTGCTGTCTTTCTTTCTTTATAGCTGCATCGATACTTTGGTACCAGGTTAAATCCTCAGACACTCAGCAGCTTGGAATCTTGGAATTGCTCACACTCTCCACTTCTAATCCCTCTATTAGGATTGGTTTGTGTACCTTCGTTTTATTCTTCCTGAAGTCCGCAATCGGCTCTTTTGTCTTAGAGACATTGAGTACCAGGTTGTTGCTGATTTGATTGCTGTGGAGGATTTCTTACTCTTATGGGATAATGTCTTTCCTAAAGGTTGAGGGTGGGATGTGGTGGTCACTCTGCTTGGCATGAGAGTCTTGTATCTGTGAAACAATCTCATGTTCTGGGCCTCCTCTGTGGTGGTTGTAGAAGTGGACTCTGGAACTGCAGGAAAGGATTTGGGGACCTTTCTTCTGGATCTGTGATTACAGTGTCTGATGCCACCATTTTCTTTGCCTTGGAAAGCCACCTCACACTGCTTTGTCCGTTGCCATTTCTCCCTGATTGGTAGCAATGAGTTCAAGGGATAGAGCACAGTAGCCAGGCTTGGCTGAAATCTGTTATAATACATTATAATGACAAATTCTGAAAAGGACTGCACTTGGGACTCGACAATTGGCTTTGGGGCATTCCACATTACTTGAATTTTCTCAGCAGACTTTTATAAATCTTGTGCATCAATAGTGTGACCACAATAGGTGATTCTTGGTTTAAAGAATTCATACGTGTCTTTCTCTGAGCCCATAATCTTCATATCTTTTAAACACTGTCTTGAGATTTGGAGATGTTCCTTGTCAGCCTTACTGATAACAAAGATGTCATCCAGTTAACAGTGAGCTTGTGGGCAGCCTTGCAGCATCTGGCCCACAGCTTTCTGCCAGAGTGCAGGGGAGGATGCTATTCCAGCAATAAGCCTAATATAATGATAAAGCCCCTTGTGAGTGTTTATGGTGAGAAACACTTTGGGCTCTTTTCCCATCTCCATCTGCAGGTAGGCTTCAGCTAAGTCCCCTTTGCTGAATTGTTTTTCTGCAGAAAGGTTTGCAAAGATATCCTCTATCCTGGGAAGAGGGCATTGACCTTAAACTCACCACAGACCCTGACAGACCTATTCTTCTTGGCTACTGAGACCACTGGCATTGCCCATGAGCTACACTCAGTCTTGAAAAGAATCCTTTCAGTTTGGTACCTTTGAAATGCCATTCAAACTCATTTTGTGGAATGACTGAAGCAACCGAGCCAGTGTTCAATTCCATTTTAATTAATTTGCTGCTCACTTCTGGTATAAGCCAAATTGCTTGTCTATTGTTAGTTTTCATATTTTAAATCTCAAGGCTACTCAGTTCTGTGCCGCTGTCATTGTTATTAGATTTTTGATCAATAGCATGCAGATTAATGCTCTTTTTGCAACGGTGATTTGTTTTTTACCTTTGTTTCTTCCCTGTACAGTCCATTTATTTTTGTCTGCTCAATAGGTTCTTTGTATGTGTCCTAACTTGTTGCATTTTCTGCAAGCCTCATCTTTAAATCTGCATTTGTCTGGTGTATGTGACCTCCTGACACAACAGTAACCCAGTTTGTTTGGCCAGATGGGTTTCTGCTTAGACTTTGCAGTTTTGTTCAAACTCACTTTCATTCATGACTGCAGCTCAACTGTGTCTCCATCTGCTGTTTCCATTGACACAGTTATTTCAACTACTCAGTTAGAAGCTGTATTTGATTACTTTCTTGTAAGATTCCACAAATTAAACAATCTCTCAGTGCATCATTAAGCCCACTACTGAACTGACAATGCTCAGACAATCTCTTCAATTCAGCCATATATGTGGAAATGGACTCCTCTTCATTTTCATTGCACTTATGAAACCTAAAGTGTTCTGCAATCAACCATAGTTTTTGTTCTAAATGTTACTGTATGACTTTCACAAAGTCAGCAAAGCTAATTTTGGCTGGTTTGGTTAGAGCAGTCTAATTTCTAAGCAATCTGTATGCCTTTAAATCCAATGCACTCAGCAAAATTTGCTTCTCATCAGCTATTTTATTTACTTTAAAATGCTGCTCAATTTGCTCCATGCTCAATATCCAGTTATCTGCTGTGTAATCGAATACGTCAATCTTTCCAATGTCACCAGTCATTTCTGCTCTTTTTTATGATTAGTATCACCAAGTACTCATTGCTTATGAACTTGGGAATTCTTCTGTTCCTTTCCTTTTTATATATATATATATATTTTATTAAATTTTTAAGAGAATTACATAGAATGAACAGAATAATAGAGTAATGAAAATTAATATTAGCCCTCCCCTCCCCTTAACCCTTCCCCCCTTAACATCCCTGTCTAAAAAAAAAGAAAAAAGAAAAAAAAAGAAAGAAGAAAGAAAGAAAGATTGCCTGGATATCAGAGGATCCCCACATGCTCCATGGAGTTCAAAATAACTTTAGTATATATCTTTATTTTTTCCCCAAATAACTAATAATTTTATCTTCAAAGGACCTATATATTTAATCCTATCTTTTGTAAGTAAGGGTGCCAAATTTTCAATATATCATATTCATTTCTTAAATTATAAGTATTTTTTTCAAGTGGAATGCAGCTATATATTTCATAAGTCAAGACAAAAATGGGAAACTGATTTGAATATTAAAATTGATGAAAAAAATTGGTCAAGACTATGTCTTGATAGTATGACAAATACAATAAATGTCCGACTTAGATTAGTACAATACAATTTTTTTACATCAATTATATATTACAGCACAAAAAAATAGATTAAACTCAAATTTATCTGACCAATGTTTCCGATGTAATGAAGAATTCCTTTCCTTTCTTAAAAAAGTTTTCAGTGTCTGTTTCTTTTTCTCAAGAGTACTTGCTGCACATTTTTTAACTTGACCATTTATCACTGCGCTTTTTTTAAACTCAAACATCTTGTTACATTTTTTTTAACTCGAATGTCTCGCTGCCCTTCAACAGATTGTATTTGTCTTGGATTTGTTTAAAAAATGTCATCACCACTGTTATGTTTTGTAATTCCAAAATATAAAAATGAATTGAAAGGAAATCAAGGCAGCCAAAAGATGCGAGTCTTAGTTCATTTTTAAATTTAAATGAGGGGCACACATCAAGTAGGAGCATCATAACAGATCCAATCATATATTTTATATATAACCCATAATTAGTTATTTAAACAAATAAAGAATTCAATATATTTACAATTTTACTCAAATATTACTGAAATAATAAATATACAGAACCCACCATCCATGATTTGTAGCCTGCACTATAATAGCTAAAAATCATCACATAAAGTCTAATCTGCAGTTTGCACTTCCATTCGGATTACTGCAAATCATTCTTAAGTATCTCTAATCCAGCTTCCCACTGCTGAGATTTTATTCCTGTATTTTGACAGCCCATTAACATTCTGGGCAGGAAGTGAAAGAAAACATTTATATTATTATTGCAATGTTATTTTAACTCACAATGTTTACCTTCACATCATTCCTTTCCTGCAGACATTGAAACAAGTAATGCAACCATACAGTCTGTTATTATCACTTAATGTAGAGGATGATGAGAGAATATCACTTAGTTCTCTTTGCACTAAATGACAATGGGTTTCCATAAATATTAAAACTCTCATCTTGAAGTAAAAGGAAACATATGTAAGGTTTAGGAAGTTAAAATCGAACCGAGCCCTTGAGGATTATCAAGACGTGAGAAAAGAACTCAAGAATGAAATTAGGAATGCCAGGAGGGGCAATGAAAAGTCTCAGGCAAGTAGGATTAATGAGAATCTCAGGCATTCTGAACATACATTAAGAGCATGAGGATCTAGGGCATATATGTCAAACTCAAGGCCCACGGGCCAAATCCGGCCCGCGGTGGAATTATCGTTGGCCCGCGAGATAATATCTAATTACTATTAAAGCTGGCCCCAGTAATCGAAGCGCCTATGGCGTATGATATGGCTAATGCTGAGTTTATTCAGGTACCAGGTTTTCAGGGTTTTTAGTGTTTATTCGGCAGTCTTGCTCGGCAGTCTTCTTCATAAGAAACGGAATTTGTTAAGTGAAACACTTTGTAGTTATAGCAGAGACTGAGACACATGAGAGCAGGCTGAAAAAACGGAGGCAACGAAAGCTGCGTTCGCACGCGTCCGACTGATCCGGCCCGCATGAAGCTGCATTTTGCTCAATCCGGCCCGTGACCTAAAATGAGTTTGACACCCCTGATCTAGGGTGTGAGTAGCACCACTCAAGGATAAAATGGGAACATGTTCTTGGAGGTGGAAGATGTGTTTGAGCTCCTAAATGGGTACTTTGCAGGAGTATTTGTCTAAGGAGAAGGACATGGATGATAGGCAGATCAGTGGGGAGCATACTAAAGCATTTTGAGATAAAGAAGGAAGTAGAGTTTTGTTTGTTAAAAATCATTAAGATGGGCAAGTCCCTAGGACCTGATGGGATATAGGCCAAGTTATTGACAGAGGCAAGAGATGAGAATGCTGGGCCCTTGACCAAACATATCTATGTCCTCTCTAACCACCTCTAAAGTCCTGGAGGACTGCTGATCAGCTCATGTTGTTCTATTATTCAAGTAGAGAAACTATAGATCAGTGAATCTTACATTGGTGGTAGACAAGTTACTGTGGAAGATTCTTAGGGATGGAATTTATAAGAATGTAGAAAACCATGGCCTAATTAGGGGCAGTCAGCAAGGCTTTGTGTGGGGTAAATCATGATCTGCTAACTTGATTGAGTGTTTTGAGAAGGTGATGAAAGTGCTTGGTGAAGGTAAATCTGTGGATTTGATTTAAATGGACAAGATCCCTTATAGCAGTCTTATCCAGAAGATTAAGGTGTGAATTAGCCATTTGGATTCAGAATTGGATTTCCCATAGAAGATCGAGTGTAGTGGTTGATGGGACTTATTCTAGCTGGACATCCATGAAAAATGGTGTTCTGTAGAGATCCATACCGGGATCATAAAGCCATAAGAAAATAAGTCATAGGAGCAGAATTAGGCCATCTGGCCCATCGAGTCTGCTCCATCATTCAATCATGGCTGATCCTTTTTTCCCTCTCCTCCTCAATCCCAGTTACCAGCCTTCTCCCTGTAACCTTTGATGTCATGTCTTATCAAGAACCTATCAATCTCTGCCTTAAATTCACCCAACGACCTAGCATGTGGCAACAAGTTCCACAAATTCACCACCCTTTGGCTAAAGAAATTTCTCTGCATCTCTGTTTTGAAAGGGCACCCTTCTATCCTGAGGCTGTGTCCTCTTGTCCTAGACTCTCCCACTATGGGAAACATCCTCTCTACATCTACTCTGTCTAGACCTTCCAACATTTGAAAGGTTTTAATGAGATCCGCCCTCATCCTTCTGAATTCCAGCAAGTATGGATTTCTGCTATTCGTGATATATAAATGACTTGGATGAAATTGTAGATGGGTGGGTTAGTAAGTTGGCATCCAATATGAATATTGGTGGTAATGTGGATAGTGTGGAAGACTGACAAATGGGACAGTGCGATATAGATCAGTTGAAGATATGAGCAGAGAAATTACAGATGTGAAATGTTGTGCTTTGTGAGATGAAATATAAACAGACAATATATTGTTTTTTGGCAAAAATTTTCAGTCCTGATTTGCTGAATGATTAAGTCCACAACTCTCTGAAAAGTGGCCACACAAGTTGATAGAGTGGTAAAGAAGGTGTATAGCATACTTGTCTTTATTAATCAAGGAACTGCATTCACAAGTAAGTAAGATATGTTGCCATTTTATTAAACTCTGGTTAGGCTGAATCTGGAGTATTGCATTCAGTTCTGGTCAGCCCATTATGGGAAAGATGTGGAAACTTCAGAAAGGGTGCAGAAGAAGTTTACCAGGGCTCTTCCCACATTAGAAGGCATGTGCTACAAGGAGAGGTCCGATAAATTTGGGTTGTTTTATCTGTAGTGTTGGAGTATGAAGGAAGATCAGATAGAAGTTTATAATATTATGAGAAAGTATCTTTTTCCCAGTTTTGAAATGTCTAATACCAGAGGGCATGAATCTAAGCTGAGAGGGGGTACATTCAAAGGAGATATGCAGGGCAAGATCTTTACACAGAAAGTGGCAGGAGCCTGGAATGCAATGCCTGGGGTGGTAATGGAGCAAATTCATTAGGGGGACTCAAGAAACTCTTAGATAGGTACATGAATGTGCTGGAAATGCAAAGATATAGACATTGAGTAGGCAGAAGGGATTAATTTAGTTGGGCACTAAGAAGGCACGGGAGCCTTAAGACCGACATCACTAGCTTCAGGAGCAGTAATTAGCTCTCAACTATCAGACTCTTGAACCAGAGGGGATAACTTCACACTGAAGTGTTCCACAACCTATGGAGTCACTTTCAAAGCCTCTTCAGCTCATATTCTCAATATTTACTATTATTATTTCTTTCTTTCTCTTTCTTTTTGTATTTGCACAGTTTGTTCAGATTCGGATTCAGTTTATTGTCATTTAAAAACCACAAATGCAATGCAGTTAAAAAATGAGACAACATTCCTCTAGAATGATATCACAATAGCACATGACAAACAGACTACACCAGAAAATCCACATAATGTTTGGCAATCCCCAATCCAGAGTCCGGAGAGGCTGCTGCGTATTAATATCACGCTACCATCTTAGCACGTTCCCCAGAAAGGAGCTCCAAAGTCACCAGACAAAACAAGACCAAAATCTAAAGCTACAAGACCTGCACAAAACCACATAGTTACAACATATAGTTACAACAATGTAAACAATACCATAATTGATTAAAAAAAAACAGACCATGGGCATGGTAAAAATAGTCCAAAGATGTTAAAAGACTTTATTTTTTGTACATTGGTTGTTGTCTGGCCTCTTGGGGTCATCTTTCATTAATTCTATTGTGATTTTTGTATTTACTGTGGATGCCCACAAAAAATGGGTTGTATATGGTGACATATATTTACTATGATATTAAATTTACTTTGAACTTTGAAGTTGAAACATTTCATTATTAATTTATTTAGTTTGGCACAATATTGTGAACCAAAGGGTCTGCTGTACTATTGGATGTTCTAATTTTGTTTTTGAGAATGGTTCATCCCTTTTTGAATTTATCTAAATGAGACTTATTCAGACAATTAATGAACCACTTAACAGAAGAGAAAATGCTGAAGTTATTTAACAGACCAGAGACCATCTATGGAGAGAGAAAGAGAGTTGATATTTCAGATTGAATCACCTATTGTTTTCAACAAACCTTCTAGAAAGTAAAATTAAGGACATTTGTCGAACATCAACAGATGATAGGAACAATACTTGAATTTCACCACTTTCCCCCATCCCAATGCCTTACACTCAATTTTGGACATCATCTAGATGAAACTGTAAACTTTAGTATATATTAGTATGATCTATACTTTGGTCATGAGCGACAACAAAGAGAGAGAAAGAGAGAGAGAGATAGAACATAGATTTACTTATCAATGCTACTCTTCCCAATTTGAAAGGAAGGAATGGTTCAGGTATTTGCATTATTTACAGATTTAACCTTTCCACAGGTCCTGTGGGTTCCAGTCTTCTCATAAGTACCTGTACCAGTGCTGTTTATCCACTTCTTAATGAGGAAGGTGTCACTTTTTCACTTATTTCTGTAGAACTTCATGTCATTCCTTTCACATTTTGCACTGTATTTGCCTTTCACTCTTTACCCATGACATTTGGTTGCAGTCCTGCCCAACCTCGGTGGAAAAAGCCTGCTTGCATTTACCCTATCTATACCCCTCATAACTTTGTATGTCTCTATTAAGTCTCCTCTCAATCTTTTACGTTCCAAGGAATTAAGTGCTAATCTATTCAATTTTTCTTTATAACTCAGGTACTGTACTCCAGACCCAGCAACATCCTTGTCAATTTTCTCTGTACTCTTTCAACCTTACTTACATCTTTCCTGTAGGTAGGTGACCAAAACTGCACACAATACTCCAAATTAGGCTTCACCAATATCTTATGTTATTCAACATAACATCACATCGCCTGTACTCAGCACTTTGGTTTATGAAGGCCAATGCGCCAAAAACTTTCTTTATGACTCTATCTACCTGTGATGCCACTTTCAATGAACTGTAGGCGTGTATTCCCAGATCCAGTTGTTCTACCAAATTCTTCAGTTCCCTACCATTCACTGTGTAGGGCCTACCCTATGTGGTCCTACTGAAGTGCAACACTTCACATTTGTCTGCATTAAAATCCATTTGTCATTTTTCCAGCTGGTCCAGATTCCACTGCAAGCCATGATAGCCTTCCTCATCAACCACTACACCCTTAATCTTGGTGACACCCAGTTTACCACTGTGGTGAACTACATATACCTGTCTGGACACGCCCCCTGATGACTGCTCCTGTGGCTCCTCCCACAGACCCCTGTATAAAGGTGATGGAGGTCTGAGCCCGGCCTCTCTGTCTCCAGGATGTAGTATAGTGGTCACTCACTGCTTGTTCCTTCTTCCAGTCAATAAAAGCCAATATCTCGCCTTTACGTCTCAGAGTGAGTTATTGATGGTGCATCAACCACATTAGCATCCAGATTGTTGATAGAGATGACACACAACAATGAACCCAGCACCGATCCCTGTGGCACTCCACTAGTCATAGACCTCCAATCAGAGAGGCAACCATCTACTACAACTGTCTCTTTTCTCCCACAAAGCCAATATCTAATCCAATTTACCACCTCATCGTGAATGCCGAACGACTGGATTTTCTTGACCAACCTCTCATGCGAGACTTGTCAAGTGCTTTACTAAAGTACATGTAGACAACATCCACTGCATTGTCTTTATCAGCTTTCCAAGTAACTTCCTCAAAAAACTCTATAAGGTTGGTTAGTCATGACCTACCATGAACGAAGCCAAGCTAACTATCCAGTCCCTCAGAAATCCTTCCAATAACTTTCCCATTATTGATGTCAGGCTCACCAGCATATGATTTCCTGGTTTATTTTTAGAGCCTTTCTTGAACAGCGGAATAACATTGACTATCCTCTGGTGCCTTACCTGTTGCTAAGGATGACTTAAGCATCTCTGTTGGGGCCCTGGCAATTTCTGTGCTTGCCTCCCACAGAGTCCAAGGGAACACCCCTGGAGATTTATCTACCCTAATTTGCCCCAGGACAACAAACATTTCCTTCTCTGAAGTTGATGTTGCTTTGCCTCACTTCTATAGATTTTGTGTCCATTTCCTTCGTAAATGCAGATGCAAAAAAAATTATTTAAGATCTCTTTTGGCTCCACACATGGATTACCATTCTGATCTTCCAGAGGATCAATTTTGTCCCTTGTAATCCTTCTGCTCTTAACATATTTATAGAATCCTTTAGGATTCTCCTTCACCTTGTCTGTTAGGGAAACCTCTTGTCTACTTTTAGCCCCCCAATTCCTTTCTTAAGTGTTCTCTTGCATTTCTTATACTCCATAAAGACCTCAGTTGTTCCTACTTGTCTATACCTCCTATGCACCTCATTTTTTTTCTTAACCAGGGTCTCACTATCACATGAAAACCAAGGTTCCCTACAATTCTTATCTTTACCTTTTATTCTGAAAGGCACATACAAACTTTATACTTCTAAAGTTTCATTTTTGAAACCCTTCCACTTACAAAGTACATTTTTGCCAGAAAACAGCCTTACCCATTCGACATTTGTCAAATCTTTCTGATGTCATCAAAATCAGCCTTTCTCCAATTTAGTATCTCACCCTGTGGACTAGACATATGTTTTTGCAAAGTCCTTTTTGTTAGAGACCTATCTCTAGATGCAAGGGAGTTCCCATACATAAACTCCTGTCACCTGCCCTGTCTTATTCCCTAATAGCAGATAAAGTATTGCACACTCTCTCATTGTGACTGCTATGTACCAATAAAGGGAACTTTTCTGAATACATTTGACAAACTCTATCCAATCTAGTCCTTTAGCAGTATGGGAGTCCCAATCAAATTGAGGAAAGCTAAAACCACATACTGTAACAACCTTGTGTTTCATGCAACCATCTGCAATCTCTCTGCAAATTTGTCCCTCTAAGTCCCTCAAGACTGCAAGGTGGTCTGTAATATAGTCCATTAATGTGATCATATCTTTCTTATTTCTCAGTTCTACCCATAATGCCTCACTAGACAAGTTCTCCAGACTGTCCTGAGTGAGCATAGCTATGACATTTTCCCTGACTACTAATACCACTCCTCCTCATTTAATCCCTCCTGGATTGGAAAGTCTAAAACAATGAAACCCTGCAATACTGAGCTGCAGTCCTGCCCCTCCTGCAAACAAGTCTCATTAATGGCTATAATATCATAATTCCAGATGCTCATCCATGCCCTGAGCTCATCTACCTTTCTTACAATACTTCTTGCATTGAAGTATATGCGCTCAGGGCATTAGTTGCACCACTCTCAACCTTTTGGATCCTGAATTTCTCTGTGGTCTGAACAAAACCTATCTCCTATCTCTGGCACTAGGGTTCCCATCCCCCTGCAAGACTAGTGCAGTATTAGCAAACCTTCCCACTAGGATATTAGTCCTCCTCCTGTTCACGTACAAACTGTCTCTTCTGTGCAAGTCCCACCATTCCTGTAATAGAGCTCAATGATCCAAAAATGTTATGCTCTCTCTCCTACACCAATGCCTTAGCCACATGTTAAACTGTATAATCTTCCTATTTCTGGCTTCACTAGCACGTGGCATAGGTAACAATCCTGAGATCACAACTTTGGAGGTTCTGCCCCTTTAACTTAGCACTTAATCCCCTCTTCCTGTCTATGTCATTGGTTCCCACATGGACCACAACCTCTGGCTGTTCACCATCCCACTTAAGAATGCTGAGGACTCTATCTGAGATGTCCCAGACCTTGGCACCCGGGAGGCAACAAACCACTCGGGAATCTCGTTCTTGTCCACAGAACTTCCTTTCATTTTCCCTAACTAACAAATTCCCTATCATTACAGATCACCTCTTCTCCCCCTTTCCCTCCGAGTCAGAGTCAGACTCAGTATCAGAGACCTGACCGCTGTGACTTTCCTCTGCTATATCATCCCCTCCAAGAGTATCCAAAGTGGTATACCTGTTGTTGAGAGGATGGCCACAGGGGTACTCTGCATGGGCTCCTTAACTCTTTTTCCCTTCCAGAATGTCATCAGTTTCCTGTGTCCTGCACCTTGGGTGTAACTACCTCTCTATACGTCCTATCTATCACCTCTTCAACCTCCTGCAAAATGCAAAACGTTTGCTAATTGCTGTCTCATTATTAAACTTGAGCACATTTATAATGCATAAAATTATTTGATAATTCTAACTGATCTTCAGCAACACCCTTTGACATTGGATAATATGCTGATATAATTTTTGATATCCTTCTGTGAGAAATGAACAAAACTGAGAACTGCTCTGCAAACTTCCATTACACCACAAATCGAGAAAATGAATGTCTAAGTAGTATGTCCTGGTGTACTACAGGAGCCAAAAATTTTTATGTCAACCTATCTGGAATGTTCGTCATGAGTACTGAGGAGTTATCAGTATCTTCCTCACTAAATGAATTGCATTGCTCAGAAAGGGCTTGTTTACCATTTCCAAATACTTCAAGGATTTTTTGCTCTGTCATTATCATAGAAAATATGTGTCCACCAATTTCTTTATCTAACCACGACCAATGATCAAAACTTTAGCTTATTGCTTTCCTGATTACATAGAACATAGAACAGTAATGCATAGGAACAGGCCATTCAGCTAAAAAGTAAATCAGAAACATCCACACACTAATACTCCCTACCTACATAATGTCCATATCCCTCCAAATTCCTTACTTCCATGTGTCTATCCAAAATTCTCTTAAAAACCTCTAATGTATTTGCCTCTTCCACCATACAGACAGCATATTCCTGTTATCCACCACTCTGAGTAAAAAATTTACTCCTCAGATCCCCCTTGAACCTACCCCCTCTCACCTTCAATGCATGTCTCTGGTATTAGACATTTCAACCCTGGGAAATAATTACACCATGTCTACTCTATCTATGACTTTCATAATCTTATAAACCTCTATCAGATCTCCACTCAGCTTTCGCCACTCCAGAGAAAACAACCCAAGTTTATCATAGCACATATCCTCTAAACCAGGCAGCATCCTGGTAAACCTCTTCTACACCCTCTCCAAAGCCTCAACATCCTTCCTATACTGGGGTGACCAGAAGTGTATGCAATACTCCAAATGTGACCTAACTAGAGTTTTATAAAGATGCAACCATAACCTCTTGACTTTTGAACTCAATACCTCAAATAGTAAAAGCAAACATTCCATAAGCCTTCTTAATCACCTTATTGACATGTATAGGCATCTTCCAAAGATCTCCCTGCTCAGCAACACTGTTAAGGAACTTGACCTTATCAGTGTACAATGTTTCCTTGCACTTGCCTTACCAAGGTGCAACACCTCACATTCATCTGGGTTAACATCCACCTTAATACTCATTAGACGGTCCAACACTTCCTCCTATTTGACCTCTAAATATCTTAATGTATTTATACACTCAGCACTGATCTCCTGGTTCTCCTCATCATTTTCCTTGGTAAATACTGAAGCAAAGTACTCATTAAGCACCTCACACACATTCTGTGCATCCAAGCAAATGCTCCCCCCTTTATCGTTGAGTGTACCACCCTCTCCCTAGGTGCCCTCTTGCTCTTGATGTATGTATGAATGCCTTGAGATGCATCTTGATCCTACTTGCCAAGGACTTTTCATGGCCCCTCCTGGCTTTCCTAATTCCCTTCTTTAGTTCTTTTCTGGCTTCCTTTGTCAGGAACGCGGCCGGATGGACCCAATTGCAGGACTCAGACACTGAAGTACTAGGGGGAAGACAGGATGGGGATGCCATGGCACTTAAGGGTAGCTGGGGTTCAGGCAGATAGAGTTCAGGCAGGCGGAGCAGAACGGCTCCCGAAGTTCAGGCAGGCGGAGCAGAGCGGCTCCCGAAGTCCAGGCAGGCGGAGCGGAGCGGCTCCCGGAGTCCAGGCAGGCGGAGCGGAGCGAGCTCCCGGAGTTCGAGTTCAGGTAGACAGGCTCCCGGGGTTCAGGCAGGCAGGCCCACAGGTCCCCAGGGTTCAGGCAGGCAGGCAGGCAGGCAGGCCCACAGGTCCCCAGGGTTCAGGCAGGCAGGCAGGCAGACAGGTCCCCGGGGTTCAGGCAAGCAAGCAGGCAGGTCTAGGTGGCTAGATAGGCTGACGGAGAGCCCTCCCTGGGTGGGCCGCATATATCCCGGGTAGAGCCGCCTCCCAGGCAGAAACACCAGAGGCCTGGGCACGACGCAGACCCCTAGGCGGGTGTGGGGCACAATCCCAGGGTTCGGGCAGAAGAGGAGGACGGGGCAGAACACCCGCTGGGCAGCGGCAGACCGGCCGGGCCTGCCCGACGGATAGGAACGGGCAGAACCACTGCCGGGCAGCGGCAGGTCCACCGGACCTGCCTGATGGAGGCAAGGGGTAGGAACGGGCATAGGTCCAGGGTGACCAACACAACAGTCATGATAACAGGAAAATCTGGAAAGGCCGGCAGACAGCACGACCGCGTGAACAACACAAACGAGCGGAGAAGTGGGACCAGCACATGGGAAGAAAGGTGGGGGAGAGGACCAACCTGGCAGTACTGGTACGGGCAGCAAAGCATGATGAGGAGTGGATCTGAGCCCGGGCAGGATAACAGAATGCAGAGAAGAGTTCGGAGCCGGCGGAGAACAGGAAACAGAACAAAACGTCCACCCGCCTGGTCCCAGTCCCAAGGCCCCTTATAAGCACCTGCAGCTCAATGAGTCACAGGTGTGCCTCCTTGAGCCAGGAGGGTCCTAACTAGTTCACGGGTGACGGGAGGGACAACTGCAGGACCCGGAGTCCGGAGCCCTCGGACCGGATAGAGACCCGGAACACGGATTCTGAACCGGACTGGACCCTGACATCCTTATACTCCTCATGTGTTTCATTTGATCCCAACTTCCAAAACTTTGTATACTTTTCCTCTTTCTTCTTGACTAAATTCATCACCTTTCTGGACATCCAAGCTTCTGTTATCTTTCCATCCTCATTCTTCTTTCCTACAGGAACATGCCTTTCCTGTACTCTGTGCAATTGATAGTTAAACACATTCCACATGTCTTATGTGGATTTGCCAGTAAAAGATGTTCCCTTGTAACTCTTCTAGTTCCTACCTAAAGCCCCCACAGTTTTGGAACATTCAATGGGAACTCTTCTGAAGTCTATCTACTCAAAATTTACTATGTCATTACATCTCTGTTGTTCTGTCTACAGCAGCTCACTGTGCCAGCCTTACCCACATTCTCCTGATTCTGCTTTGACATTCTAGCCTTTAGCAATTCTCTCTACCTTTAATTCTTCAGTCATATGTATTATTCTGATTAAGGTAAATTCCCAGTAGTTCTTCAATAACCATCTCTTAAATAATCCAATTTGTATGCAAGGATCAAAGATGATCTTCTTTGTGCTAAATAAACGTGAAGGAATTTATTTATCAATAATTCAATAAACCAACAAAATGTACAGCGCTCTCTAAGACAGTGATAGTTGCAGTTTCAGAACAGATCCTTCAACAACCTGGAGACACAAGGTACTGCAGATGCTGGCATCTGGGGCAACAAGCAAAAAGTCTGAAGAGCTCAGCCCGGCAGGCACCACCTGTGGAGGAAAATGGATGTTTCAGGCTAAGACCCTTTCAGGTTCCAGTGCGATTATAGGGTCTTGACTCTAAGCTTCAACTCTCCATTTCCCTCCGTAGATGTTGCCTGACCCATTGAGTTCCTCATGCATTATGTTTGTTCCTTCAACAAGTTAATAGATTTATCTAATTCCTAATTCTAAATTTGTATTTCACCACAACTTCCAATGCTTAAATACTGAAAATATCCCACAACTTCAGTGCTCCTTAGCTAAGCAAAGCACCTTTTGTTTTCTATGGCATGAAAAGATTTGCTAATGTTCTTTATGTGTTGGAATTTACTGGAAGAATGGCTCTCTTGTGCTCCTTTATAGCAAAGAAGATAAATTGTCCCCATCATCATTAGTTTTCACTGTATATTTCTCTAAAAAAACCACTGCCATGTCAGTTTGTGGGTGAATTGAAAGTTTCATGCACCAGATCATATGGTCCAAGGCTTTCAAGTAACCAGCAGCTATTTAAACCTCTTCCTATTCTTACGCTGGACTATTACTCCTCATGTCAGGATTTTCTTAGAGCTTTTTATCCAATCACCTACTATTTCTCACAGCACAATGTTTGCAAACAACTAAACTAATCCTGGAACAAGGTCAGTGTTAAAAGAATTGGTTCTAATGCTGGCTTTCCAGGGCTCTCATTGACAACCAGGCTTGTTTACAGACACAAAGATGTTACTTTGCGTTAGTTAATCTTCTATATTTCTTGTCTGTTAGTAAGTGGATGCATGTGAATGCAATCCACCCCCACACCCAAATATTTCAGAGTACATTGAGAAAAGTATCAAGCCACAGAAAGCCACTAGAATGTTTCTAAGTGGTTTCTCTACACTGTGTGTATGCACAAGCATTATAAATGCACATTGTACATTAACAGATGTGGCAGAAGCAAAAGTGTGTTTACTCAGCGAACAACAAAGTACACATGTAACTAGAGCAGGACAGCAAATTGAGTCCATTTGTAAAATGTTTCTACAAAACTCTGCAAACTTAATAGTCACAGCCTCTTCTTCACTCTTTACCTTGTCATTGAGGAGTGAGTGGGAAAACTAAGATAACGGGAGAGTTTAACTAATATGGCAGGGGGTTGGGAACTGTAGTGAAAGTGCTGAGGATGGGATAGTTGGATTACAAGCAGAGGTACTGTGTAGTGAGACTGCTAGCAAGGACTAGCTGATAGGGCAAAATTGCACCAATCAGATGAGTTGCCATGTAAAAGGGGGACTAAATCAAAAAGGTGAATAAAGGACTGAAGGTGTTACATGCACGTAGTATATGGAATAAGACAGTTGAACTAGTAGCACAGTTAAAGATTGGCATGTATGACGTTGGTGGCATTGCTGAATCATGGCTGAATGAAGATAATAGCTGGGAGCTTAATGTCCAACTATACACATTGTATCAAAAGTTCAGGTAGGTAGGCTGAGGGGGTTGCAGTGCCTCTGTTGGTAAAAAAAAATAATGGAACACCAAGGTAAGCTAGCCAGTAATATTAAAGGGGATATCAAAAGTTTCTTCAGATATTTAAAGAGAAGCAAGAATAGATATCAGGCCACTGCAATATGATGTTGGAGAAGTAATATTGGGGGGGGGGGGCAACAAAATGGTGGACAAACTGATTAAGAACTTTGCATCAGCCTTCATTGTGGAAGACACTAGCAGTATGCTGGACGTTTGAGACTGTCAGCAGGCAGAAGTGTGTGAAGTTGCCACTACTTGGGAAAATATTCTTGAGAAGCTGAAAGGTCTGAATGTAGATAAGTCTCCTGGACCAGATGGTTTACACCCCAGAATTCTAAAAACAGATGTCTAAAGAGATAGTAGAGGCACTAGTAATGATCTTTGAGGAATTAATAGAGACTGGCATGGTTCGGGAGACCTGGAAAAATGCAAATGTCACTCCTCTCTTTAAGAGAGGAGAGAGGCAAAAGAAAGGAAATTATAGGCAAATTAGTCTGACCTCAGAGGTTGAGAAGATGTTGGAGTCAATTGTAAAGGACATGGTTTTGGGATACTTGGAGGCACATGATTAAATGTACCATAGTCAGCACGGTTTCCTGAAAGGCAAATCTTCCCTGACAAATCTGTTGGAATTATTTGAAGAAATAATAAGCAGGATAGAGGAAGGAGAATTGGTAGATATTGTGATTTGGACTTTCAGAAGGCCTTCAACAAGGTGCCACACATGAAGCTACTCTACAAGTTAAGAACCCATTGTACTACAGGAAAGAAAATAGATGGGTAGAGCTTTGGCTGATTGACAGGATGCAAAAAGTGAAAACAAAGGGAGACTTTTCTGGTGGAACACAGCAGGCCAGGCAACATCTATAAGGAGAAGCACTGTCGACGTTTTGGGCTGAGACCCTTCATCAGGACTAACTGAAAGGAAAGGTAGTAAGAGATTTGAAAGTAGTGGGGGGAGGGGGAAATGCAAAATGATAGGAGTAGACCGGAGGGGGTGGGATGAAGCTAAGAGCTGGAAAGGTGATTGGCAAAAGTGATACAGAGCTGGAGAAGGGAAAGGATCATGGGACAGGAGGCCTCGGGAGAAAGAAAGGGGGAGGGGGAGCACCAGAGGGAGATGGAGAACAGGCAGTGATGGGCAGAGAGAGAGAAAAAAAAACTAACAACTAAATATTGTCAGGGATGTGGTAAGAAGGGGAGGAGGGGCATTAACAGAAGTTAGAGAAGTTAATGTTCATGCCATCAGGTTGCAGGCTACCCAGGTGTTGTTCCTCCAACCTGAGTGTGGCTTCATCTTGACAGTCGACGAGGCCATGGATAGACATATCAGAATGGGAATGGGACGTGGAATTAAAATGTGTGGCCACTGGGAGATCCTGCTTTCTCTGGTGGACCGAGCGTAAGTGTTCAGCGAAACGGTCTCCCAGTCTGTGTCAGGTCTCACCAATATATAAAAGACCACATCGAGAGCACCGGACGCAGTATACCACACCAACTGACTCACAGGTGAAGTGTTGAAGTGACTTTTTTTTTCTCTCTCTCTGCCCATACGTTGAACATCTATTTCTCTCGTAGATGCTACCTGACATGCTAAGTTCCACCAACAGCTTGAGTGTTGCTACAGGGAATACCTCTGGTTACAGGTGGATTTTACTCTCACAAACAAAATGCTGGAGGAACTCAGCAGGTCAGGCAGCATCTATGGCAATAAATAAACAGTTGACATTTCTGGCCAAGATCCTGCATCCCGAAGAAAAGTCTCAGCCTGAAATATTGACTGTTTAATAATTTCCACAGATGCTGTCTGACCTACTGAGATCCTCAAGCATTTTGTGTGTGTTTCTCTGGATTTCCAGCATCTGCTGAATCTCTTGCGTTTATGATTTTACTTAGAATTTCGGGTTTAATGTTGTTTAACGGATGACCATTGTTACTGGAGCAATGTCAATTACTCATCCTGTTAAACCTTTTTACTCCCAGAGGTCTATTTCAAAATAACAGTTTAAGACTCAGATTTGTGCCTTATATCATGTTCTTTTTTAGATTACAGGCTGTGAGTTGCTGAGGGACTCAACATGTGATTTCTACATAGAATGATGTGTATTCAGGAATAATGTGGCACTGTAAGTATAAATAATATACTTTCAACTATAATGACATAGATCACTATTACATATTTAAGTTATATCACATGCTTATTACTATCAGCTATACATAAATGTTGATGTACCAGTGTGCGCCATGAGCTGATTCGGACCAATAAAGGATGGTCATGTATCACTGGAGAAATTTCAGTGATTAACTGTCAGTGACCAGCATCTTAGCTTCTGCCAATTTATGGGTGACCTCCTGAGTCTTGGAATTTCTCAAGCAACAGCTGCTGTCACAGAACTGCACACCAAGCTCCACTTTACTGGGGTCCCAGCCTCTGTAGAGTAAACAAATTAAAAGTCATGAGATCAGATTTTACATGTTTAAAATTCCAAAACACAGAACGAAAATTCATTTTTTGCAAAGTTGTTAGAGCTATAATGGAAAAAGATTAATTGAACAAACAAAGGTCACAGTAAAGTCATAGATATAAGAACTATTTGATAGCTAAGACACAGACATAGACTGATTCCAAAATTCTAGTGTACCTTTATGGATGCTGTAGATAGTGGGGTGGACATCTGGAACATTTGATGAGGGGGAATTGTCAGCAATTGTTGAAGATGCAGGATAATGGACATTCTGTTGACTGGCCAGTGAAAGACAAAGGACAGGGTGTGTGACAGCAATCAGATAAGTGCTTTGTGTGGAGGCAGTGGAGTGCTAGTAGTTGCTGGAAGTCATACTGGAGATTGGAGCCTCCATTACAACAATGGGGATTGTTGGGTCTGAGGCTGTGGGAAACAGACCAGTTTTCCTCTGGTGAGGGACCTATATAGCAACTGATACATGAAATGTTTGTCAGTCACAAAAGTTGGCAAATGCACTGTTGTCAGTACACTTCCACTGTCAGTGCAGACTAAGTTGCCTGTGAGCACTGGTGTGAGCAGCCTGTGTCAAGTGAAAAAGCCACTCAATGTTGAATCTGCATTGCATAGTGACTGTGGGCTTGGCTTGGGGACTGCAGCATTTTCTCCATGCATGCACACATCAGCAGAATCCACTTTTTATTAATTGTATGGATGTTGGCTTTTCAGGCTGTGCCAGCATTTAATTGTTCACTTCTAATCGTCCTTAGAAGGTGATGGTGAGCTGCCCTCTTGAACAACTGCAGTTCGTGAGGTATGGGCGTACCCAAAATGGTATTAGGGAGGAAGTTCTGGGATTTGGACATTAACTGTGAAGAAGCAGCAAAATATTTGGAAGTAAGGATGGTTGAATGTTGGAGGGCACCATCCTGGTGCTGGTGTTCCCCTGCACCTGCTGCCATTTTCTTTCTAGTCGAGGTCAGGAGCTTGGAAAGTGGTGAGTCTCAGTGAGTTGCTGCAGTACCTCTGTTAGACAATACACACTGTGCATGAGAGATAAAGTGAGCGAATAATCACTCATTGCCTCCTCTTAGATCTGATAGAAGCTGTTGTCTCCCCTCTCTTAGTTCGTCGAAACAATTCTGTTTCTCTTGCCCAGAAGTGTGGATATTCCACATGAGCTCATACAATAACCAAAGAAAGCCTAATAATCTTCCAAGAATCTAAAATTATACAGCTAAGCATAGATATATACATGTTTGTACTTAAAATTATCTGTAAATGTTGCTTCCATCGCAAAACCTCAGTTTGATGGCATTCTTGGCTGATGAGATGAATTCTGCTTCCATTTGTGGTCATAGAAACAAACTTGCTTGGGAAACATTAATTTATTTCTTAGAAAGCTTGATCCACAAGACAGAAACATTCATAATTCAGCTCAAATTGCTGTTAAACTGGAAATGTTATTCAGCAAAACATCCATGCTAATGCAAAAGGTAACTCTTACTGTATCTGAGGCTTAGGTTACATTGCATTTTATGGACATAATGGAGAAAACATTACACAGCATCAAACAACACTAAATTTGTCTAGGTAATGTTTGATGCTGACTATGTAAAATGACACAGCTTTAGGGATCAATTTTTCTTTATACACTTTACTAAGTTTTTTTAGTACCTCGGTAGAACAAATCAAGAGAATAGGGTAAAGAAGAATTCTCCCAAGTTTCAGCCATTCACTAATTGAAGACATTACTTGTGCCTTGCTTTGGTTATGCATAGGATCCAATTTTAATATGAGACAGAGAAAAGTGTAACTCCTCTGCTTTTGTGGTGCTAAGTACTGGTACCAAGTATATAACTAAATACCAGTGCCAAGAACAAAACTGTGGAAGCTGGAAGCCAGAGAATAGAAGTAATAGTCAAGGTGTTCTATACCTGAACTAACCTCATGCGCACGTGTGTGTGTGTGTGTGTGTGTGTGTGTGTGTGTGTGTGTGTGTGTGTGTGTGTGTGTGTGTGTGTGTGTGTGTGTGTGTGTGTGTGTGTGTGTGTGTGTGTGTGTATGCATACATCCAGTGGTATGTGAGTACACACATGCTAGGTGGTACTGCACTTGTGCCCACCTTCACAATAGCAGAGCCTGATGTCCAGACATCTTGGACTCCACTACCACTGTACCAAGACTGCTCTTTGAAGCCAATGTAGTAGCTGAAGTGCAATGGCTACACGGCATTAAAAGAAAACACTTGTAAGGAATTTCCACACCCCAAAATGAAGTTCAGGACTTGGAAATTCAAGGCTATCATGGACAATCCCATGGGACAATGAATCTGAACATTGTTCTGCTACCAAATGTGTCTTGAAAATTGAGAGCTTGGGAAGTCAGATAGTTTGACATCAGCATCAACATATTGAATAGCATGACAGATTGGAGAAGGTCAGTTTAAAGAACTGAAGGGGAGCACTCTTCCCAGCATGAGATTCACCATGAAGAATGAGAACTAGCAGAATATGAAGGATCTGCCTAAGAAGCTGAAAGAATGTACCACCTCACAAACTACCCACCAGTCTGCCCTATCAGTCTCCTCCTGCCCCATCTGTGAAAGAGGCTGTGGTTGTGACAGTATATTGAAGACAAAGGGAAAGGCAACTTATTAAGAAGGCCTAGCAAACAGCATATTGGTAACTATTTAATGCAGTTGTGCCTTGCAAACTGGTATAGCTGTCACCATTGTTCAAAAGAACAGATTGACAATAACCTGAGGTTAAAGCATTGAGGATGGTGAAAATATACACTGTTTTTCCTTGTTGTCTATATAAGAACTTAGCAAAGTCAGCTCCTATCACATTCTGTATTATAATTAATATCCTAGTCATTGAATTTGAGCTTAATGTGGTGCCATTTAGTGGCACCCATTTGTGTGCAGCTCTGATGGGAAACCTCAAATATTCCCATTTAGGACTACTACACCCTAAATCCAGACACAGCCATGGGTTCTTCAATAAACAACATCATTTGAAGATGTTTTAAAAATCTATTGATCATCAAAATCAGTGGACCCTAAATGGGAGACACAGGTCGTGAGTGCTGTTCCCTTTTCAGTCAAAGGAAGCAGGGAAAGCAGGCCGGTCTGCAGGTATGATTGAAGCTCGGAGCCTTTCAATCTCCATTGCCGACTATCCTGCTGACAATTGTGCAGTCTCTGGGAACTAAAGTTGAAGACTTAAGAGAAATATTGCAGCACAGAGGGACATCAGGGATTGCTTTGTACTGTGTTTCATGGAGACATGGCTCACCCCCACCATTTGAGATGTAGCACTGTAGCTGGAGGGCCTCACTATCAACCACAAAGCCAGGACAGTTGAGTCTTTTAAAGGCAGAGGAGCTGGAGTATGCTTCCTGGTTAAATCATCATGATGCACAGACATGGTGGTTCTGTCTCAATCTTGCTCGCCTGACACGGAACATCTAGTGGCAAGTGTCATCCATTTTAGCTTTCTGCTGTCATTCTGGTAGCAAGTTTACTTTCCACCTCTGGCCAACATCAGGCAGGCACTGGAGGAACTGAGCACCACGATCAACAGCCACAAAACAGCACACCCTGATGCCGTCCCTATCATTGCAGAGGATTTCAACCAGACCTACTTGAAGAAGTCTCTGGACAACTACCAACAACATATCATCTATGGAACCCGAGGAGCCAACATATTTGGCCACGCTTTCACCACCATCAAGAATGCCTACTTTAGGAAGTACAATCCACACCTGTACTTTAGGAAGTCCAGTCACCTAGCTGTACTTCTACTCCCAGCAGACAGGCAGAGACTAAGGACTACAGCACCAGTGGTAAGGACCAGGAACGTATGGTCAAGAAAGTGCTCACAGGACTGTACTGAGTCAGTGGACTGCAGAATAGTCAGGGATTCATCTTCAAATCTGAATGAATATACTACAGTTGTCAGCAACCTCATCAAGACCTGTGTGGATCAGTGTGTGTCTTTGAGACCATACCAGACATGCTCAAATCAAAAGCTGTAGATGAATCAAGAGATTTGTAGTTTGCAGATGGCTAGAGCAAATTTAACATTTAAGAGTGGTATTCCAGGACTCTATAAGAAGTCCAGGTATGACCAATGGAAGGCTATTTTAAGAGTGAAAAAACAATACCAATTGAAGTTAGAGATGGAACTGGATTCACGTTAGCTCCAGCAGGGTTTACAGGCCATTTCATCCTATAACACAAAACCTAATATCATGAATGGCTGTGATGCTTCACTCCCAGATGAGCTCAATGCCTTCTATACACACTTTGAAAGAGAGAATAAAACTACACCTATGCAAATCCCTACAACATCTGGTGGACCTCCAAGATCTCAGTCTTGGAGGTCGACGTCAGAGCATCTTTCAACATGTTCTCTTCTCACTGCAGCCAATGGAAAAAAGGAACAGGAGTCTCAGGAACCACACCACCATGTTCAGGAACAGTTATTACCCCTCAGCCATCAGGGTCTTGAACTAGTGGGAATAGCCACTCAACTTCACTTGCTCCATCAGTGGATTGTTCCCACAAGCTATAGCAAACAAGAGAAAATCTGCAGATGCTGGAAATCCAAGCAACACACACAAAATCCTGGAGGAACTCAACAGGCCAGGCAGCATCTGTGGAAAAGAGTACAGTCAATGTTTCAGGCTGAGACCCTTCATCAAGTCAAGTTAAGTCAAGTCACTTTTTATTGTCATTTCAACCATAACTGCTGGTACAGTACACAGTAAAAAACAAGACAACGTTTTTCAGGACCATGGTGCTACATGAAACAATACAAAAACTACACTGAACTACATAAAACAACACAAAAAAAAAACTACACTAGACTACAGACCTACCCAGGACTGCATAAAGTACACAAAACAGTGTAGGCATTACAATAAATAATAAACAAGACAATAGGCACGGTAGAGGGCAGTAAGTTGGTCAGGACTACATCAGTCCTTCATCCGTTCTGATGTAGCGTCTCAGCCTGACGCACTGATTATACTCTTCCAGAGATAATACTTGGCCTGCTGAGTTTCTCCAGCAGTTTGTTTGCGTTGCTTCCACAGCCTATAGACTCACTTTCAAGAACTCATTATCTATGTTCTCAATGGTTATTGCTCATTTATTTATTATTATTATTTCTTTTCTTTTGTATTTGTACAGTTTGTTGTCTCTTACACTTTGGTTTTTGTCCATCCTGCTAGGTAGGGTCTTTCATTAATTCTATTATATGTTGAAACTTGAAACTTGATCATGGATAAAGATAGATCTGGTCCTCGGGTTGAGGTTCTCAACTGGAAAAAAGGCCAAATTTGAAGAAATGAGAAAGGATCTAAAAAGCATGGATTGGGACAGGTTGTTCTCTGGCAAGGATGTTGTTGGTAAGTGGAAGGCCTTCAAAGGAGAAATTTTGAGAGTTCAGAGTTTGTATGTTCCTGTCAGGATTAAAGGCAAAGTGAATGAGAATAAGGAACCTTGGTTCTCTAGGGATATTGGAAATCTGATAAAGAAGAAGAGAGAGAAGTATGACATGTATAGGAGACAGGGAGCAAATAAGGTACTTGAGGAGTATAAAAAGTGCAAAAAATACTTAAGAAAGAAATCAGGTGTGCTAAAAGAAGACATGAGTTAGCTTTGGCAGTCAAGGTGAAGGATAATCCAAAGAGCTTCGACAGGTTTATTAAGAGCAAAAGGATAGTAAGGGCTAAAATTGGTCCTCTTGAAGATCAGAGTGGTCGGCTATGTATGGAACCAAAAGAAATGGGGGAGATCTTAAATGGTTTTTTTGCATCTGTATTTACTAAGGAAACTGGCATGGAGTCAATGGAAATAAGGCAAACAAGTAGTGAGGTCATGGAACCTACAAGTATTTGGATGGACAAGGATTTATTAGGGAGAGTCAACACAGCTTTGTGTGTGGTAAGTCATGTTTAACAAATCTATTAGAGTTTTTCGAGGAGGTTACAAGGAAATTGGATGAAGAGAAGGCAGTGGATGTTGTATACATGGACTTCAGTAAGGCCTTTGACAAGGTTCCACATGGAAGGTTAGTTAGGAAGATTCAGTTGCTAGGTATACATTGTGAGGTAGTAAATTGGATTAGACATTGGCTCAATGGGAGAAGTTAGAGAGTGGTAGTGGAGGATTGCTTCTCTGAGTGGAGGCCTGTGACTAGTGGTGTGCCACAGGGATCAGTGCTGGGTCCATTGTTATTTGTCATCTATATCAATAATCTGGATGATAATGTGGTAAATTGGATCAGTAAATTTGCTGATGATACAAAGATTGGAGGTATAGTGGACAGTGGGGAAGGTTTTCAAAGCTTGCAGAGGGATCTGGACCAGCTGGAAAAATGGGCTGAAAAATGGCAGATGGAGTTTAATATAGACAAGTGTGAGGTATTGCACTTTGGAAGGAAAAACCAAGGTAGAACATACAAGGTAAATGGTAGGGCACTGAGGAGTACAGTAGAACAGAGGGATCTAGGAATACAGATACAAAATTCCCTAAAAGTGGCATCACAGGTAGATAGGGTAGTAAAGAGAGCTTTTGGTACATTGGCCTTTATGGATCAAAGTTTTGAGTATAAGGCATTGGTGAGGCCGAATTTGGAGTATTGTGTGCAGTTTTGGTCACCAAATTACAGGAAGGATATTAATAAGGTTGAAAGAGTGCCGAGAAGGTTTACAAGGATGTTGCTGGGACTTGAGAAACTGAGTTACAGAGGAAGGTTAAATAGATTAGGACTTTATTCTCTGGAGTGTAGAAGAATGAGGGGGGACTTGATAGAGGTATATAACATTATGATTGGTATAGATAGAGTGAATGCAAGCAGGATTTTTCCTCTGAGGCTAGGGGAGAAAAAACTAGAGAACATGGGTTAATGGTGAAGGGGGAAAAGTTTAAAGGGAACATTGGGGGGGGACTTCTTCACACAGAGAGTGGTGGGAGTATGGAATGGGCTGCCAGATGAAGTGGTAAATGCGGGCTCATTTTTAACATTTAAGAAAAACTTGGACAGGTACAAGGATGAAAGGTGTATGGAGGGATATGGGCCAGGTGCAGGTCAGTGGGACTAGGCAGAAAAATGGTTCGGCACAGCCAAGAAGGGCCAAAAGGCCTGTATTTGTGCTGTAATGTTCAATGGTTCTATGGTTCTATGTTTATTGGATTTACTGAGAGTGCCAAAAAGAAAACAAATCTCAGGGTTGTATATGATGACATATATGTACTTTGATAATACATTTACTTTTAATTTTGAGAGAGTTAGCTGAAGAGAATGTGAAGGCATTGGTAATGATCTTTCAAGAATCATTAGATTCTGGAATAGTTCTGGTGAAAATTGCAAATGTCACTCCACTCCGTAGGAAGAGAGGGAGGCAGAAGAAGGTAAATTATAAGCTATTTAGTATGAACTCAATGGTTCGGGTGATGTTAGAGTCGATTGCTAAGGATGTAGTTTTGAGTTACTTGGAGGCATATGATAAAAAAGGCCATAATCAGCATGGTTTCCTGAAGGGAAAATCTTGCCTGACAAATCTATTGGAATTCCTTGAAGAAATAACAAGCGGGATAGACAAAGCAGAGTTTGTGGATGTTGTGTACTTGGATTCTCAGAAGGCCTTTAACAAGTTACCACACATGAAGCTGTTTACCAAAATACAGTATATAGTAGTACAGCAAAGATATTACCATGGATAGAGGATTGTCTGACTGGCAGGAAAGAAAGAATGGGATTAAAAAGTGCCTTTTCTGGTTGGTTGCTGGAGACGTCGGTATTGGGACCACTTCTTTTCACGTTATATGTCAGTGATTTGAATGACAGAATTGATGGCTTTATGGCCAAGTTTGAATTTGATATAAAGATAGGTGGAGGAGAGGGGCAGGTAGTGTTGAGGAAGCAGGGAATCTGCCAAAGGACTTAGACAGATTTGAGAATGGGGGAAAAAGTGGCAGATTGAATATGGTGTTGGGAAGTGTATAGTCATGCACTTAAGAAGGAATCAAAGCATAGACTGTTTTCTAAATGGGGAGAGAATTCAAAACTCAGAGATGCAAAGAAACTGGGAGTACTTATGGAGGATTTCCTAAAGGTTAACTTGCAGATTGATCAATGGTAATGAAGGTAAATGCAATGTTCGCATTAATTTTGAGAAGACTAGAATAGAAGAGCAAGGATGTGCTGCTGAGGCTTTATAAGGACCGGGACAGACCGGGAGTACTTGGAGTACTGCGATCATTGGAGATGCTCCAGATCAGATTCATGAGAATGATTCCAGGTAGGAAAGAGTTAATGTATTGTATGAGGAACATTTGATGGCTCTGCGACTGTACTCACTGATGTTTAGAAGACTGAGGAGGGATCTCATTGAAACCTACCAAATATTGAAAGGCCAAGATAAAGTGGACATGGAGAGGGTGTTTCCCAAAGTGATTGAGTATAGGGCCAGAGAGCACAGCCTCAGAATAGAGGGATGTCCATTTAGAACAGAGATGAGGAGGAATTTCTTTTGCCAGAGGGTGGTGAATCTGTGGACTTCATTACCATAGACAGCTGTGGAGGCCAAGTAATGACTATATTTAAAGCGGAGTTTGATAGTTTCTTGATTAGTCAGGGCATCAAAGGTTACGGAGAGAAGGGAGAAGAATAGGATTGAGAGGGATAATAAATCAGCCATAATGTAATAGTGGAGCAGGCTCAAGGAGCCAAATGGTCTAATTCTGCTTCTATGTCATATGGTCTAATAATAATGTTGCCATTAAGGTGCAGCAGGCAACAGGTTTCAGTGAAGATGGAGGTCCAGTCATCTGACTCATTGCTTCTCACTGATGTTTAGTGTTAGTTCTGAAACACTCTGTTCAGATATGACTTCCTATTGATAACCTTTCTACACATCTCTTCTAACAAATGTCCTTGCTCATTCAGCAGGTTATGTTCTTGGTCAAGGGGAATGCAGACTATAGGACAGAATGGTCTGTGCAAAGGCCTGAAGCAACAACGCCTTTCAGTTCCTGGCACACCACAATGTGTAGATTGCTGCAACAGAAACAGCACTTGGGAATTGTCAAACACTTACAAATCGCCAGCAACTGAACTGGATATGCATGTGGCTGATGATAACTTTAAATAGTGAAGATGAGTGAGGGTTTGCATTCAGCCACATCTGTTGAGCAGTTAACACTAACTGAAGCACAGATTTTCAAACCAGGACTGCTGCCTGAGTGACATCACAACATGCTCACACTTAAACCTGCATGCATTTGGTCTATGCACATTACTAGCTCAGTCAACATGACATCCCAGAAGTGTGCCCAGACCATTTCCAAGATGAAATGGTATCTATTATACTCATTCAATAAACTGATTTAAATATTATCCCACCTCTTTTAAACATTGTTTTTATTTGGTTGCATATACAATAAACTTGAACTTGAACTTGAACCTTGTTATAAAAGAAATTGAATCTTTTGCCAACAAATGTTGCAATTCTCATAACTTCACTGTTTAGTTATTTTTTGTTTACCCCAACCCATTTATTATTCAGTGCAATGACAACTTGCCCTAATGATGGAAATATTCTTGGTACTGTGGAGTTGCATTAATAATTACTAGAGTTTGAGAATTGTGTTCAGCTTAGGGCATGTTCCATTAACAACGCACTAACTTCTGCAAATAACTAACTTGGTTTCAGGAATGAAACCATCATATCTGCATGAGGCAAATTCGCAAAAATTTCTAAACTGATATGCAACCAGCAATCAGTCCTGATGCATGGTTTTAACCGGACAGATGCTGTTCAAACAGTTGAGTTCCTCAGGCAGCTTATTTGTTGTTCTAGATTCCAGCATCTGCAGTCTCTTGTTTCTCCCAATTCTGGTGCAAAGTCATCTCATAACCCACTACTTGCCGCTTACGGCAAGAAGTCAGAGAATGTAAACTCAAACTTTTACTGTGTTTTATGTTTTCAATTTCGGAAATGTTTGCTTCAAATATTTTTTGCAATCTAGTTTTTGGTCTTCAAGGCGTTTGTCTCACTATTCTGTAAGTCTGGGGATGCCATTTAGTGAAGTGCAGCCTGTACCAGTGAAGCTTTATTTGTGCTAACAGTGAGCTTGATTATTTCACACAGGGTTAACTTTGGATATTGGCACTGCCTGCTATCACATCTTCATGATGCTGCTTATTGAGAAAACAAAAACAAAAGGATTTCCATCTATGTTCTAACGTATAAGTCTTGCAATCCAAAAAATACTCAGGAAATCCTCTTGGCTTAAAGCTGAAAGCAATATTCAGACAGGACATGAACTCTAATGATGAATGAAAAAGTTGAGCATACTGTAGATATCCAGCAAACAAAAATGCTTTCTGATTTATGAAAAACAGTCCTCTTAACTTCTTGATGTATTGTCAGTGCAGAATGGGTCTGTCTCCAATAACTTTTATCGAAACACTGAGCAACAAAGCATATTCCCACAGAAAAGAGCAGTAACTAGTACATATGCCAATAGCAATATAGTTTGCTGTATTAAATAATAGATAAATGAAGCCTCTGTTTGTCAAAAACTTCTTAAGTTAGCCTAAACTATTCAAACTAATTCTGATATTCTAAACTCCAGACAGGATCATCCATTCCTGACAAACTAAAAGGCAAGGATAAGAGGTTTAGTGAAACGTGGTTATCGAGTAATGTTGAGGCCCTGATTAAGAAGTAAAAGGAGGTGCATTGTAGGTACAGGCAGCAAGGAACAAATTAGGTACTTGAGGGGTATTAGAAATTCAAGAAAACACTTAAGAAGGAAGCAAGGAAGGCTGAAAGAAAGCATGAAGTTTCTCCAGCAAACAAGGTGATGCACCATCAATAACTCACTCTGAGACGTAAAAGTGAGATATCGGCTTTTATTGACTGGAAGAAGGAATGAGCAGTGAGTGACCACCATACTACATCCTGGAGACAGAGAGCCCGGGCTCAGACCTCCATCACCTTTATACAGGGGTCTGTGGGAGGAGCCACAGGAGCAGTCATCAGGGGGCGTGTCCAGACAGGTATATGTAGTTCACCACACAAGGTGAAGGAGAATCCCAAGGGCTTCCATAGATATACTGTACTAAGAGCGAAAGGAAAGCAAGGGACAAAATAGCTCCTCTTAAAGATCAGTGTTGTCATCTATACATGTAACTGTATGAGATAGGGGAGATCATAAATGGATTTTTTGCATCTGTATTTAATAAGGAGAAGGAAACAGAGTCTATTGAAGTGAGGCAAAACAGCCAAGAGATTATGGATCATGCACAGATTACAGAGGAGGAGGTGTTTGCTGTCTTGAGGCAAAATAGGGTGGATAATAAACAAGACAATAGGCACAGTAGAGGGCAGTAAATTGGTCAGGACTACATCAGTCCTTCATCCGTTATGAGGGGTATAGATAGGATAAATGCAAGCAGGCTTTTTTCACTGAGGTTGGGTGAGAGTAGAACTAGAGGTCAATTTTTAAAGGATGAAACATGAAATGTTTGAGGAAAAGATGAGATGGTGGTGAGGGTGCAGAGTAATCTTCCAGAGGAAGTGGCGGATGTGGATTCAATTGCAACATTTAAGAAAAATCTACACAGTTACTGTACTGTACACGAATGGGAAGTGTGTGGAGGGCTGTGGTCTGGGTGTAGGTCAATAAGACTAGGCAGAATAATAGTTCATCATAGACTAGATGGGCTGAAGGATATGTTTCTCTACTACAGTGCTCTATGACTCTATAATGCTATGACTCCATTCCTGCAGTTAATGAACTTTGTACTTAATGAACTAACTTTTTATGGCCAGTGGAACCAGCAACATGATTTGATTTTGATTGCCTTTAAAGGTGACTACCTCTATGCCTTCTGATATAGTGGTTATTAGAATATAAGGACTCAGCAATGGATAACAATGAAGGAATCAACAAATGATTATCAATAACAGTGCTTATTAATATAATTGTCTGACTTTAAGTTTTGTCAACTGTTGACAAAAGCGATATAGTTCAATCATGGAATATAAACATGCAAGAACAAGTGTTTCGTATTTAATGAGTTAATAAGCAATTTTTAATGTAAGAATTGACAGAGGTTTTAATAAAGTGGGTAGTTAGAAAAATATAATATTGTTAAGTCAGTGTAGGATCCATTAATGATGGGTTATTCACACCACCATGGTTGTTAACAACAGAGCCAGAAAACAAAAGTTGAGCTAAGAGTGAAGATAAGAAATGCTTACTTAAGTTAAGAATCGATGTCAATTGTTCATAACTTTCAATAGTGCAGCTCAATTTTGAGATGTAATTTGACAGCTACCCAGCAAAGCAGAAAAACAGACCTGAGTTACAAGGACTTTCTGAAGAGGCATGTATAGACTTTCTTGCACAACAATGGTCGAGCAAAAGTAGGACTTCCTATGTAATTGCTACATAAACTGAATTGGACTTTCCTACTCTTTGAAAAATACTGAGGGTGCAAGTCTAAAAGCTTTAAAAATAAATTGCAATGGTTATAAATAGTTAAAGCAGTCTTTTTTAAAATAAAATATGTAAATTAATGAACAAAAATCCTTAGAATGAAGTGGAATTGGACCCCAACACTACAGAAAGAGACATTCAACATGATGAAATTTACAGTAATGAGGATCGTGAAAATCATGTTAATTAGCAAGTGCACATTACTATCTGGGTTTCTCATACTTGCTATACTGTATATAATTTAATTGGATTTAGAATAAGACATCAACCACAAAATTACTCATTGCTCGGTATTACAGGTGGTGATATGTGCAAATTTGGTTGAAGTTTTTGAATGCATAAATAGTCTGACTCGTGGTGGTATCTACCTTATTTGGAAGATAGGAGCACGTGCTCTACTCAGGAATGCCATCAGCATGTAGATCAGGCAGATTATGATGTTAACTCTCATGTCATTGACTTGGCCGCAATACTGTCAAATTGGACCATAATAATCCAGCTACTCTCTGCATTCATCTCACATAGAGAACCCGGTGTTTAGCAGCCACATATCCCTGTACCCACTTCAGTAGCTCATAGGCTTGTTGATGATTAATTGGATAACAAGTTAATTATGGAGATTTGCATGTGTTTGATAGATATAAAATATTTCACTTTGATAGATTTGATTCAGAATCAGATTCAGATTAGTTTATTTATTTATCTCACATACACCAAAACATGTTGTTTCGTTTGCATTAACATCCAGTATAGCCTAAGGATGTGCTGGGGCAGCCTGCTAAATGTCACCACACATTTCAGCACCAACCTAACATGCCCACAATGCTTGGCAAGCAACACAGAACACAACAAGTAGCAAAGCAACAACAGCAACAAAACAAGCTCCTTTCTTCCCCCCCACCCGCACAGACAGTGACAGTCCTCCAAATCTACGACAGACCTCTGGGCCTCCATCAGATTCACAGATAATGGGCCTCTGATCTTGTACAGTGAACTTTGGACTTGCAGGCCCAGAGCAGCAGGCATTTGGCTTTGACTGCCGGACTTCTGTTTGACCTTTGGCCTTTGATCTTCAGTATCAATTTGGTTCACAAATCAGTGCAGATTTGGTGGTATTAATGTGACAATAAATAATGTTTTGGCTTCAACCAGTTGCTGTTGCACACATTATGTTTTGTGGTTGCTTCTTTCAATGCATAACATGATGAGTGAAGAGTCTTACATACATTGGCTACCTACTTGAGTAGGGGAATGAAGGGGGAACAGGAAGCATTTCAAGAATAAGAGAAGGATGTTAAAACTTGAAGAGTGGTTTATACACTCCATGAACTTATAATTCTGTGTCTAAAGAAGTGTCTCTTACTTCAGATGTAAATAGCCAACTCTGCTCTGCCATTATACTGCCTAGTATAATCTGCTGGTACTCAGACACAAGCACCATCATTTTGGTTTGCCAGCTTGTGCTTATTTCCCTTCCCCCACCTTCTTATTCTAGCTCCATTCCCCCTCCTTGATGGTCTTGATGAAGGAAAATGGAACAATATATTTTCGTCTTCCTTGTAGAACCGGCCTCGAATGGGGTGGGGGAGGAAGGATGACATTAAGTGTGTGCTGGTGCAGAGGGAAATGAGGAGGAATATGAAAGGTATAAGAAGGTATAATTGTGTAGGAGAAGTATTTGCCACTGGGTAAAGCTCACCTTGACATGACTTGCAATATTTTGACACAAGTATTCTTTGACTTACGATTATCTAAGTGTGGCCCTGGTGGAGAACCCGGTCCAGCAGCACATTAGACCTGCTTCCTTCTTGACACATATCTCAGATATTTGGACTTGTATTCTTCTTTTGCTAAACCTAGGGGTTTGTGTCTCTCCACTGCAGTGGCTGCCTGGAGTCAGAATCAAGTTTAATATCGCCAGCTTATTTTGCAAAATGTGTTGTTTTGCAGCAGCAATACAGTGCAATACATTAAAAAATAAATTATAATAAGAAATATCTAAAATTAAAAAGTAGTGCAAAAAGCGCAAAAATATAGTGAGGTTGTGTACAAGTATATGAATTAATTTTCCGTTCTGAAATTTAATGGTGGAGGTAAAGAAGCTGACCCTAAAAAAAGCGAGTGCGTGTCTTCAGGTTCCTGAACATCCTCTTTGATGTTAGCAATGAGAAGAGGGCGTGTCTAGGGTGACAGGTGTCCTTAATAATAGATGCCGCCTTTTTGAGTCATTGACTTTTGAAAATGTCCTCGCTGCTGGGGAGGCAAGTGCCCATGATGGAGCAGGCTGAGTTTGCAACTTTATGCTTCTTTTACTGATCCTGTGCCATGGCTCTTCCATACCAAATGTTGATGCAACCAGTTAGAATGCTCTCCACTGTACATCTATAGAAATTTGTTAGAGTCTTTGCCGACATACCAAATCTCTTCAAACTACTAATGAAATATAGTCACTATTATGCCTTCTCGGTAACTGCATTAATATGTTGGCTCAGATATTCAGAGATGTTGACACCCAGGAACTTGAAACAGCTCACCCTTTTCACTGCAGATCCCTCGATGAAGACTGGTGTGTGTGCTCTCTCAACTCCCCCTTGGTCTTACTGGTGTTGAATATCAATAAAGAACAGCCTGATATACAGATATTGCTATTGTCTAGGTGAGCCAAGCCCGAGTGGAGAGCCAGTGAAATTCCATCTGCTCTAGACCTGTTGTGGTGATAGCAAATTGCAATGGGTCCAGTCCTGGCTTAGGCAGGAGTTGATTCTGGCCATGACCAACTTCTCAAAGCACTTCATCACAGTTGATGTAAGGGTAACTGGGTGACAGCTGTTGAGGCAGCTCACCCTGCTTTTCTTGGGCACTGGTATGATTGCCGCCCTTCTGAAGCAAGTGGGAAGCTCTGAATGGAGCAGTGACAGATTGCAGATGTCCTAGAAAACTCCTGCCAGTTGGTTTCCATCCTCATGCTGGGGCTATACGGCGTTGAGGCGCGTCACCTGGGTGGTGGATGGGGGATCCCTCGTGTGAGGGGTGCACCAGATAATATGGAAGAAGGTGCCGCGAACCAACGGAGCCTAGGAGAAGGAACTCCGATTCCAAACCCGGGTAGATAGGACTCATTTGCCTTGGATGGCAGCCTATCTAGGAGAGGGTAAACTCTGATTTCAAACCGGGCAGGTGGAGCTCATTAGCATGGAAATGTCATCACCTAGGGGAAGGTGACCCCGACAGAAAACCCCTGGTCCTCCAGGTTGGGGGTTGCGCAATGGGCTAACAACCCGTTCACGTAAAACAAGCAATTGTTACAGAAACCGTCAACAGATTGTCAACCACTAACCCAGACTCGGGAAAAGCAGGGCCCCATTCAGGAGGCTGATGACGCGCTGCAACCAAACCCGTCAGGAAGCTGCAGGGCTGACAACCCTCCTTCACCCAAGGAAAACCATAATGGAGGTTCCAAAGCTGCTCTCACAGAAGAAATCTATCCTAATCGGAACATGGAATGTGAGATCGCTTTGGGAGACAGGGAGGAGCGCACAGGCAGTGAAGGAAATGAACCGATATCACCTCACACTCCTGGGCATGTGCGAAGCAAGGTGGAATACTTTTGGTGAGACCAAACTGCAGACGGGATAAACTCTGCTCTATTCCGGCAAAGAAAAAGAGGAAGACCCGCATGAGGCTGGTGTGGCCCTGATGTTGTCCAAAGAAGCAGCCAGAAGTTTGTTAGAATGGGAACCAGTGTCCGACCGTATCATCACAGCCAGGTTCGAGTCCAGATTCCGGAAGGTATCCATTATCCTGCGCTACGCCCCGACTAACAACGCAGAGGAAGAAGAAAAAGATCTCTTCTACACCCAGCTTCAAGCAGTAGTTGGAAAGGTACCTAAGCAAGATATGTTGATCGTCATGGGAGACCTGAATGCCAAAGTAGGTTGTGATAACACTGGCAGGGAGAGAGAGATGGGCCAAAATGGTTTGGGGAATATGAATGAAAATGGAGAACTCCTTACCGACCTCTGTGCCTTCAACGAACTGACCACTGGAGGTACCCTCTTTCCCCACTGACGCTGCCACAAGATAACCTGGGTCTCGCCTGACCATCAAACAGAGAACTAGATTGATCACGTCATAGTCCGCCAACACTGGAGAAGTTCATTGCAAGATGTGAGAGCCAAAAAAGGAGCAGATATTGGATCTGACCACCATTTGGTTGTTGCAAAGCTGAAAATGAAGCTGTCAGCCAAGAAGAAGCAACAGAACACACGAATAAAGTTTGATGTTAGAAAACTACAGATGGAAGAGAACAAGAAAGATTTCCACATCACCTTGCAAAACCACTTTGGGGCTCTTCAAATAGAGGAACAAGATGAGAGAACAGCGGAACATGCCTGGATTACCTTCAAGCAGGCCACTGAAGGAGCCTGCGAAGAAGTACTGGGAAGACCACCAGTCAACAGTAAACCTTGGATCAGGGACGAGACATGGCAGAAGGCACAAAGCAGAAGGAAAAAGCTCAAACAGGAGTTGAATCAGGCCAGAACCCGGCAACAGAAACAAATCGCCGCCAACAGGTACAGCGTGATGGCCAAGGAGGTGAAGAAACAGCTCAGAAAGGACAAGAGGTCATACTTCAATGAAATAGCAGAGCGAGCAGAAACAGCGGTCAGTAAAGGGGACCTCAAGGCACTCTACACGACAACTAAACTTTTGAGAGGGAAGAAAAGTAATTTCAACAGACCTGTTAGAGACAAGACAGGCCATCTGTACACTTCGGTTGAAGATCAGCTGGCAAAATGGAAGGAACACTTCCAGGAAGTATTGAATAGACCACCACCACAGAACCCACCTGACCTGGAGCCTGGAGACCCACTCAACATCAATATAGGTGAAATCACCAAGCAAGAAATTCGAAAAGCCCTGAAAAGCCTGAAGAACGGCAAGGCTGCTGGAGAAGACAACATTCCTGCAGAAGCATTGAAAGAGGGTGGAGAGGTTATGGTGGACCATTTGTATATACAGCTGAATTTGATATGGAGAACAGGAGAGATCCCATCAGATTGGAAGAAGGGCCTCCTTGTGAAGCCGCCAAAATCTGGAGATCTTTCACGGTGTGGCAAGTGGAGGGGAATCACCTTGTTGTCCATTCCTAGCAAAGTTCTCACCAGGGTCATCTTGGAGTGGATGAAAGACGCCATTGACCAGAGACTTAGAGATGAGCAGGCAGGGTTCAGGAAAGAGAGATCATGCATTGACCAGATAGCTACACTTAGAGTCATTGTGGAGCAGACAATAGAATGGCAAACTCTACTATATGTGTGTTTTATTGATTTTGAGAAGGCATTTGACAGCCTGGACAGAAAGTCAATGTGGAGCATCTTACGACACTATGGTGTACCGGAAGAGATGGTGAATATCATCAAGAGGTTTTATGATGGCTTCTCATGCAGGGTCATCCACAATGGGAGACTGTCCGAAGAGTTCCTGGTCACTACTGGAGTCAGACAGGGATGTCTGCTGTCGCCTCTACTTTTTCTTGTGGTACTCGACTGGGCTACAAGAACAGCCTACGCTGGCTCAGAGAGAGGCATCCAGTGGACGTTAACAGGGAAATTGGAAGATCTGGCATTTGCAGATGATCTTGCTCTTCTCTCACACCGGCTTCAAGATATGCAGAAGAAAGTAGATTCCTTGGGAGAGACTTCACAGCGAGTAGGCCTTAAGATCAGTCAGGAGAAGACCAAAGTTCTACGCATTAATAACAAACAAGAGGAGCCATTACGGATTGAAAGACAAATAGTTGAAGATGTAGACAAATTCACCTACCTCGGAAGCAAAATCAGTAAATCAGGAGGTACGGATGAGGACATCAGAGCAAGGATCGGAAAAGCCCAACATACCTTCACAACCCTGTGACCTGTTTGGAGATCTACGGCCATCTCTGTCATAACTAAGCTCCGTATATTCAGCTCCAATGTGAAAGCCATCTTGCTATATGGATCCAAAACATGGAGAATCACTAACACCAGCTGCAACAAGATCCAGACCTTTCTCAACAAATGCCTCCGGCAGATGCTCCGCCTCAAGTGGTACGACAGAGTGTCAAACCTAGACCTATGGAAGAGAGCAAACCAAGAGTCCATTGTATTCCAGATAAGGAGGAGGAAGTGGAGATGGGTCGGCCACACCTTGAGGAAGAGCCAGTCGAATGTCACTCGACAATCACTCAAATGGAATCCACAAGGGAAGAGAAGAAGAGGTCGCCCAAAGCAAACCTGGAGGCGTAGGCTTTTGGATGAACTGAAAGCCGCCGGTCAAACTTGGGAGACTGCAAAAACATCTGCTAGAGATCGCAGGAAGTGGAGGACTTTTGTTGAGGCCCTATGCTCCATAAGGAGCAAAAAGGATTAAAGAGAAGTTGGTTTCCACAGCTTTTCAATGCACCTCCAGGTACACCATTAGGGCTTAACATCTTGAAAGATGTTCTGACGTCGTCCTCTGAAACAGAGATCACAGAGTTACCAGCTGCTGCAGGGATATGCACAGATGTAGTTTTATTATCACTTTCAAATCATGCATAAAAGACATTGAGCTCATCTGGGAGTGAAGCATCAAGCCATTCATGATGTTAGGTTTTGCCTTGTAGGATGTAATGGCCTGCGAGTCCTGTCAGAACTAAAATGCATCCAATTCCCTCTCTAATTTCAATCCAAATTGTTTTTTCGCTCTTAAAATAGCCTTTCATAGGTTGCACCTGGACTTCTTGTGTAGTTTTTGATTGCCACAGATCTAGCACTCAGCAGACTACGAATCCACTGCTTTGTCTATAGCTTTTGGTTTGGGTGTGTCTGGTATGTTCTCGAAGGCATACGTTCATCTACACAGATAAGCTCAGGGGAAATAATAAGCAGGTGAGAAGGTGTAAGAGGCCAGAGTGGGGAATAAAAGAAGAGGGGAGGGTTGGGAATTTTTTTTGTCGGAAGCAGAAATCGATATTCATGCAGGCTACCCAGACAGAATATAAGGCATACAATAGTTGGCCATGGACTGGGAAGCAGAATTAAAATGTTTGACTACAAGGAAGTCCCACTTCTGGTGAATGTAGCAGAGGTGCTCAATGAAGTGGCCCCCAATTTATGACGGAGATCACCAATTTTGAGGAAGCCATATCGGGACCACTGTACTCAATAGTCAACCCCAGCAGATTTGCAGGTAAAATGTTGCCTCACCTGGAAGGACTGTTTGAGGCCCTGAATGGAGGTAAGAGGGGAGGTGAAGGGGCACATTTAGCACTTAGGCCACTAGCAGATTAGTGGGGAGGGACAAATAGACAGGAGAATCATGGAAGGAGTGATACTTGCTGAAAGCAGTTGGTAGTGGGATGTAAAGATATGTTTGGTAGTAGGATCCCTTTGGAGATGTTGGAAGTTATGGAGAATGATGTGTTGGATGTGGAGGTTCGTGGGGTGGTAGGTGAGGTCAAGACCAACCCTATCACTGATAAGACAGTGGGAAGATGGTGCGAGTGCAGATCTTCAGGAAGTGAAAGAGATGTGAGTGAGGACAGCATCAATAGTAGAGAAAGGGAAACCCCTTTCTTTGAATAAGGAAGACATCTCTGATGCCCTGGAAAGGAAAGCTGGATGCTGGGAACAGATACGGTGGGGACAAAGTAACAGAGAGAAAGGAATAACATTTTTACAGGAGACAGGGTGGGAAGAGGTATAGTCAAGATAACAGTGAGAATCGGTAGGGTTATAAAAAATGTCAGTCATCAGTTTGTCTCCAGAGATGGAGACAGAGAGATCAAGAAAGGGAAGGGAGGAGTCAGAAATGGAGCAAATAAACTTAAGGGCAGGGTGAAATTTGGAGGCAAAGTTGATGAAATTGATGAGCTCAGCATGGGTGCATGAAGCAGCACCAATGCAGTCGTCAGTGTACCGGAGGAAGAGTTGGGGGGCATTACCAGAGAAGGTTTGGAATGTGGATTATTCTATGTAGCTAACAAAAAAGCAGGCAGAGCTGCAACCCATGCAGGTGTCCTTTGAGTCTGGAAAAAGTGGAAGGAGCTGAAGAAAAAATTGTTGCTGGTGAGGACCAGTTCTACCAGATGGAGGAGGTTGGTTATGAATAAGAACTAGTTGGTTCTTTTATTGAGAAAGTAGCAGAGAGCTTTAGAGCCTTATTGATGGGTAATGGAAGTGTCTGGGGATTGAACTTCAATAATGAAAATGAGCCAGTCAGGGTCATGGAATTGAAAGTTAGTGAGGAGATAGAGAGCATGAGAACTGTAGGTGGGAAGGGACTGAACAAAAAGTATAGAATGGAGTCAAGGTGTGAGGACATGAGTTCAATGTGGCACAAGCAGCCATAAACAACGGGTCTACCCAGGCAGTTGGGTTTGTGGATTTTGGAGTTCTGCAGAGTTGATGAGGTCAGTGACAGTGTCAGAGACAGTTTTCTGGTGGTCCAGAGTGAGGTAGGTTGAGGAGGTCACTGAGAGTTGCTGCAAGGTAGAGTTCAGATCGCTACATTACAACAGCACCCCCTTTGTCTGTGGGTTTGATAGTAAGGTTGGGATTGATGTGGAGGGCAGTGCATTCAGAGGGGTTAGGTTTGAGGAAGAGAGAGAAGTGTTGAAGTTGAGCTGGTTGATACCTTGTCAGCAATTAGACATTAAAAGATCCAAAGCAGGCAGAGGACCAGAGCGGGGTGTCCTAGAAGAGGAAAAGGGTTGGAGAAGGGAGAAGTTGTCATCGTTGCAAGGTGAGGAATTCTTGCCAAAGAAGTGAGCTCGGAGACAGAGGTGATGGAAGAAAAGCTCAGCATCGTGGTGGGTGTGGAACTCTGAGGTGTTTGTGAACAAAAGTAATGCCCCTGTTCAGGACAGAATCTTCTGCCTCAGAGAGGGGAAGGCCTGAGTGAATGGTGAAGAGATAGCAAGGATTAGAGCTAGGATCAGAAGGTAGAAGAGAGTTAGTGGCACCAGAGGAGACGGGAGGGTTGGGTGTTCAGAAAAGCTGGGGTGAGAGGAAGAAGAAGAAGACTCTGAGGACCCAAGAGGTGATGGTGCAGCCTAAGAGTCCTGGGGTTGTAGATTGGTGGTGGGGGAAGTGGAACTCTGGGGCCTAGCCAGCAGCAAGGAAAGCCTTGGCCTGGAGCTGCTAGCAACCAGGGTCCAGACTGGAGCTGGTGCTAGAGGGCATGCAATTTTCAATCTGAAGGCATCAGGAGAAATAGGAACTAGTGTTGTTTGTGGTAGAATCTGTGGACTGGGTCCCCTCTAAAGCAGCTGCTTCAGTTTTCAACGTTATTGATGGCTCTCATAGAATCAAAAGGGCAGAGAACAGGAATTGCCTGCTTCAGTGCCAATGGTTTCAGCAGCACGTTAATGTGATTAGGTGGAAATTGTAGCAGGGCTACTTAATTCTAGGTACTTCATCATTTTGGTTGGACATTTTCCAAGTTTTATTGGACTTTATTGAATAATGATCCCAGTTGCTGACAGAGTTAAGCAGAACCGGGCTACCTTTTTAATATTTTGGAACACTGTGCAGACAGAAGGAATCAGTGGTAGGGAGTTCATCTATCAATTTGTAACTTAGCATAACTCAGAACTCTGGGTCCTACTCTTGCACAATCTGGTAACATAAAACAGGGCTTATAGATTCTGATATAGCAGATGAAAGCAGTTAAAATGTTTGATTCTTAGCCAATAAGAATAGGTTCATGCTACAGTATATGCTCACCCGACTATGAGATTTCAGAGACCAATTAATTCAATGTCAGATACTGAAAGTTAATAGAGTGCTAAGTAACAGCTTGTGTTCAGTGCTTAAGCAGAAATGGCTTATAGTTTTAACAACCATGTTCCGTCTCTGTCCATATCTTCAGTCTGCATGCCCACTGTAACCTTTTTACTTACATTTTTGACTGATGTATCATCACTGGCAATATCAGGATGTATTGTACATCCTTAATGAACTTTCAGAAGTTAGCCGCTAGTGAATCATTGAAGCCCGTGTGATGAATGTACTTCATTGTAAAATGAGACAGGGCATGTGTAAGTGGAGTAAATCCAGGAAGCTCTCACCTACAGGCTTGCTTCAGTATGTGTTTTTAAGATTTCAAATTTTCAATTCAAATTAGAAAATTACATTACCAACCAAAAGATCTTAAACAGATGCAGAAATCTTTACTGTCTTCCTCCCACTCAGACTCATTGAGTCTGCTCTCTGTATATGGAGAAAATAAGCATTTTATAGTTTATTTTGGTGCAAAGTGGTTAAAGTCATCATAATGTTGTTAAACTATAATGATTATAATTTTGCCAGTTGACCATAAGACATAGGAGAAGAATAAAGTAGTTCAGCTCATTTAGTCTATTCCGCCTTTCGATTTTTGCTGATTTATTTTCCCTTTCACCTCCATTATCTTGTCTTCACCCTGCAACCTTTGACGACCTTACTAATCAATATTCCCAATGACTTTGCTTCCACAGCTGTTTGGGGCACAGATATAGCACTCTCTGGTTAAAGAAATCCCTCATTCTCTTTGTTCTAAAGGGACGTTCTTCTATTCTGAGGCTGTGTTTTCTGGTCCTAGACTCTGCCACTATTTGAAATATCCTTTCCACTTCCATTCTATTTAAGCCTTCAGTATTCAGTAGATTTCAATAAGATCCCCCCCCCCCCCCATTCCTCTAAAATCCAGTGAGTACAGTCCTGGAGCTACTAAACACTCCTCATTCATTAACCCTCTCCAATGCCAGCACATTCTCTCTTAGATATATGACTCTAAACTGCTCATAATACTCCAAATGTGATCTGAACGATGCATTATACACTTGCTGTTACATTCTAGTCTGCTTAAAATGAATGTAAACATTGCATTTGTTTTTTTTTACTATGGATTCAACCTGCAAGTTATCCTTTCAGGAATTCAGCACTAGGACTCCCAAGTCCCCTTGCAAACTCAATTTCTGAATTTGGTCAACATTTAGAAAATAGTCTACATCTTTATTCCTTCTACCAAAGTGCATAACTAGACACTCCCTTGCCCATTTACCTAATCAGTCCAAGTCTTTTGGCATATTCCCTCCTTCACAAAACATTAGCTCATGTACCATCCACAAGTTTGGCTATAAAGCCATCAATTCTGTCATCCAGATCATGAACTTATATAAATTCCTGCAACACTGACCCCTGTAGTGTACCCCTTGACATTGGCAAACAACCAGAAAAGGCACCTTTTATTCCCACTCTGCCTTCTGCCAGTAAACCAATCTTCTAACCATGCTAGGAACTTTCCTGTAATTCCATAGACTCCTATTTTATTTAGCAGCCACTTTGTCAAAGCCCTTCTAAAAATCAAAATAAACTTTATCCACTGACTGTCTCTGTCTATCCTGCCTGGTATTTTGTTAAAGAATCCCAACAGATTCATCAGGCAAGATTTCCCCTCGAGGAAACCATGCTAACTTTAGCCTATTTTATCTCATGGCTCCAAGTTCCCCGGAAACTCATCCTTATTAATGGACTCTAACATCTTGCCAACTGCTGAGGTCAAGCTAACTAGCTCATAATTTCTTGTCATTTGTTTCCCTCCCTTCTTAATAACTAGAATTATATTTGTGATTCTCTACTCCTCTGGAAACATTCCAGAATCTAGTGATACTTGGAAGATGATGGCTCATGCCTCCACAATCTCTTCTTGTAATTATTTCAGAATCCTGAGATGTAGGTCCACCTGTGCCAGGTGACTTAACAACCTTCAGACCTTTCAGCTTTCCAAGCATTTTCTCCTCAGTAAGAACAACTACATTCACTTCTGCACCTAAAACTCTCAAATTTCTGGTACGAGGCTGATGTCTTCAAGAGTGAAGACCAGCACAAAATACTTATTTATTTCATCTGCTATTTCTTTGTTCCCCATTACTAGCTGTCCAGACTCATTTTCAGCCTTCTGATGTCTAATATTGCCTCTCTGTTATTCAATCTCTGTTAATTTACTTAAACACAAAGTCCTCCAGAGAGTTGGGTTAATGGACTATTTTTCCATATCTGGTCCAATGCCTATTGCTGAGATGTGGGGCATCCTTCTCCATTTGGACTTTATCTTATCCATTGTATGATATACATAAAGCCACTTGTGTCTTCAAACACATCTGGTGTAGGCCTGATGTAGGCTTCATCTTGTATCTCCAGTTCTTAGTGGCATCCGGTCTTTGCTCCTCCTGCGGTTGCACTTGCCTTTCTATTACAACTATCTCCACTGGACTTCCTGCATCATTTTTCCTTCGCCATGAACAACATCTGCATTTTCATCTATGGGTGCTTGCATTGAAGCATTCTTAACTATCTTGTTCTGATGTAAAATTTTTTATCCCGCTTCAATTCTCTTCAGCTTCCAAGCACAAATCAAATATCTTTCCTGTCTAATACACTGAAACCCACAAAATCCATGTCATTGCTCTTTAGATTGAGTTTTTGAACTTCAGTGAACATATTCCACCTGATTGCAGTGCATCTTGATGCACTTTGAAAGTACAAAACTGATTAGCTTTACCAACACTGCTTCAATTGTGTTTAGGGAGGACATTAAATAATATTCTGAGTCAAGGTGGAGTTAACACCTTGGTGTGGGTACATTTAGCTGGTGTCCTCATTCTAAACTGTCTTCATTTACCATTGCCTATATTCTATGGAACTGCCCCTCAAAATTAAACACTTTCTCTGTTCCTGCATGGCTCATCTCTCCAGTCCATGGATTTTCAATGTTCTCTTCATCATGCATTGCATTTAATAATGACTTTCCGATCTGTATCAAACAAATTTTCTTATTCTGATGTTCATGTTGTCATCTCCACCTAAGCCACCTTTGCTTTGTTTTTGCCTCATTCCTCGCTATATGACATTCTTTTCAGCGGTTATCCTATACGTCTCACCTGACATTGGATGACTGAGTTGTTTTAATTGTCCAGATACGTCTTTCTAAGATTAACTCTATCTCATGTGGGAGCCATTCACAGAATGAGCTCAATGAATCCTCAGATTTTCCAACATCTGATTTTCTGATCTTTCATATCTGCAAATCAACTATAATTTGCCAATGTATTTAATTCTATTTAGAAAGTGACAACAGATTCTCCCTGATCCTGACTACAAGCAAAGAAGGAGTAGTGTTCGGCTGGTGCATCTCTGGCCAGGTAACAATATGCTTCTAATGTATCTATTATATGCTCCAATGCTCTATTTGTGTATTTTATGGTATTCCACAATACTCTTCCCAAGTACTAATAATATGCAGGAATGTCTTAAATTTTGCTTTTTCTGACTTATCTATCTTACTTAGTTCAACATAGAGTGTAAAATCTTCCCTCCAATGTCACTATTCTTTAAAAAGGTAATCTGTCTGCATACTCAACTGTTTTCACTAGTTTCATCACTTACTTTCTTAAGTGGAGTATGTGGTTCCCTGTGTCTTGGAGCATGTCCATACAGAAAATGCATTCACCAATTGGTACTTGCATTACAACAGTAAGTGAAGATTTCATAGCTTCATTAATCAGTTGTTTAAACTAACAAAATTCTTCACTGAATTAAAGAACTTATAGGGAAATGCGAATTTTTCCTCTTCTGGGTGCCTCCTAGCAAACATCCAAAACAGTTTTTATGGTTCTACATATGGAGAGTCGTTGGGCACATGCTATAGTTCTTAAAGAGGACAACAACAAATATTACACAAGCTTTGCATATTACAAGTCCCACCGGCTTATGGAAAACTGCATAGGAATGAGATCAGTGGCTTTACAAAGCTGATTGTGGAATAGGTCCAAAAGAACAAGGAATCTCCGGAGATTATACTTAATGCACACAAGCATTACAACCAGCTCCCAGATGAATTTCTCTGCTGGAAAAGAAATGACCGACACTCCTTGAGTGTTGCTATTTTGTCAGAAAATGTGATTTTATTCATAAACATATACATCAGACTAACAGAAAATAAATCAACAGAAGAAAATTTATATCATGCTTTTGCAAGCTCAGGATGCTCCAAATCATTGGATAAAGAATTAAGTTGTTCTCTTTGAAATGACATGCTGTTGCCATGGAAAAGCAGCAGTTCATTTGCATTCTGCAGGCTTCTGTAAATGGCAATGACCACATCATTTGTTTTGCTGTTGTTGGTTAAAGGGTATCTCCCCTGTTCTCTGTCATAATAGTGTCACGGGGTTCTTTGTTTCCATGTGACTTTTAGAGCCTTCGTTTAATATAAGCTTCGTATAAAATATCTTTGAGAATGCAGAGTTCCCTTTGAACAACATCAAAGTGTCAGGCCAGATTTGTGCTCAAATCTCTGTATTTGAACTCGTACCCACAATTAACCATAGTTTTGCATGCTGGGAACATGCAGAGTAGGCTAACACTTATGTTAATTGGAGTTACCAAATTTGACTTTGGAAGTGAAAGTATTCAACCCTTCTAAAGGATCAACCACTTTGCAGATGGACCCATGAAATGTTGGTTGGGATATCCTGCCCTTTTTATTGGTCTGGTTTTGAAGAAGCAAGGATTTGTCTTTAATTCAAGCCGAAACAAATTATTCACTCCCTAACATTGATGCTTGTGCTTCCATTATCTTGAAAATACACTCTAACAGGGCATACTAAACAGAGTAACAAGCAGAATCATTTTAGCATCGATATGAGCAATGAAAAATTCATGAGGCAATTTTGCTACAGCAAGGTGATTTCACTGAGCAGTGACACATGCTGCATTGACAGAGAAGGGTCAGAATCACTTTCCCAAATATTATTAAGGTCTGGTCACCAGCAGAATTTGGGTTTTTGATTCATTCCAGGCTGGAACAGAAGATGTCTGCAACATCTTTCCAACCTACAGTGCCACTATTTCTCAAAGGAAACAAACCCTCAATATCAGAACAGCATAAACTTTCTTATTTTCCTTTAGGGAAGAGCAGCAAAGAAACTGGGCATATGGATCTGTTAGGATACTAGCACAATTTATAACCTTGACATTTTATGGAGTGGGAGTAAGGATTCCACTCCCTACATGTGCTGGTACCACAATACTTTGCAATCGCCAGTAAGCAGTAGTGAGGTGTTCATTCTGCATTGGCCTTTGAATACCATTTATATTTGAGTAAATATTCCAAACTGAATGAAGAGCATACTGCTGAGAAGCATTCTCCACTCATCACATGGACCTCGACTTCCATGTCAATCGGCACACATTGGCTTTCCCTGAGAAAGGTTAAACATTCTTGAAGCAAAAATATCAAATTAGCAGGATATCTGCACTTATTGAAGTTAATGATCAGAAGACACTATGGAATTCTTGAGAAAGTATTGGGGAACAGAGTAAAAAACAAGAAATTACTGTTATTTAGTTATTGAAATGGCTGCTTGACTGAATGAAATGTAAAAACATACAAAAAACAAATGCCTAGAGTAAGGCATTTACACATGGAAACTAGGAGATTGCCCTACCAATCTTGCTTTACGATCCAATTTAATTGTGAGCCCAAGTTGAAGCATAACCATTTCTGGATCTGAATAAGTACTGTACCTAATGGCAACTGAAGCTTTTCTTTCCATCAGTTTCAAATTCAAAAAGATTTCATTGCGCAGTTGCAGGAGAAATAAAAATTATTTTAATTTTGCTTCTAATTGTAATATCTCGATGTCACCTATGGCGCTAATACAGCTCTTAGGATGACTGCACAAGATCATTTTGTGTATTAGGCCTTTGGACACATGAAAGCACTTTATTCAATCACAAAATGGTGCATTTCATTTTATTGTTCTTCTGACTGTAACAATTCTCAACGTAAATGATTTTGCAATAAAGGCTAACCAGCCTGGATCCCTTGCTCATGCTAGTGTTGAAGGCATGCTAGTGTAAAGAACATTTCAGCCTGGATAAAATTTCATATTTTTATAAGATCTGGCTTCAAATTCCCTTGAGTGCTTTTAATGTTTGCTGTAATTCACAGTTTCACAGCTTTCTGACTTCTACTATAATCAGAATCACTTTCTTATAAAATACAGTGAAAACTGATACTTTTAATTGCTGTCTTTTATGTTATTGAAATCCGGATCAAATTCTGTTATTCACAACTCCCGGTTAGAGTTCCTCTTTTTTTGTTTCTCTCATTTTGGCCAAAAATGGCAACAAAATGGTTGTCAGAGAGTAGGCACATCAATTTTAGCTGCACCCAGTTACAAATGAGTTCTTGTTTATGTGTTCACAATGTAGAGTTTTGCTAGTGCCTATTTAACATGAAGCTTTGTGCATGTTTTCATTGCTTGACATTGATGACAGGTATGAGACAACAAGATGATGAATGCAATCTGGAAAAGGGAAATTTCATTAGATGAGCATAAGAAGCAAATGGTTAATATAAGACAAGTTGTAAAATTCTGCAAAATTAATTTAGTGTCTCCATAGTTGTTCACTTCCAGACAACACATAATTACTTTTTTCTGTACTTGTACATTTAGCGGAAACATAATTATTCCCTGATAATTGTAGACAGCTTTAATCAATAAATGAACAAGCTATCTTTATTTTCACTCAGACTGCTGCGAGTCGATTAAGATGCATGTCACATAGTGCTGCACAATGTTATCCATGCTTGAAAGCAGGAAAAGAATTTTACTCAATCATTAAGCATGTTGATATAATGGTTACAGCCAATTGAAGTTATGTCAGGCAGATCTGCACAAACAGAAAATAAGAAAGTGCAAGAAATGTCAACAAAAAATGTGGAAGATTTGCAACATTCCCAGCAGAGAAACAATTACTTCAAATGGAGTTAGAAGACTGAAGAATGAATAAAGGGGTTTAATTAACTTACCCCTTGATGACAAAGATCGAATTTACAGGAACTTACACATTTTTTGAGGAATCCAGAAAAAGTGTCTGCCTTCCTAATGCAAGATCAATGAATTTCAATGTGCTGTATAAAAAATGCTTACTTGTTTAACATATTCCACAGTAAAAGTATGCAATTTTAATGCATAAAGTATAAACAGCGCTCCAATTCTTTGACCCTAGGTTACTGTGCAGCAGACAAATCAGAAAGCTGAGGCTATTTATCCTAGACAATATACTGAGCTGCCTCTGCCACATTCAATACACTGTCTGGGATAGGCATCTGTACCCAAGGACAATTACCTCCTTCATTTTTTGCCCTCTCCCTCTTAGGAACAAAGCGCTGCATTTGGAGCAGAAAGTAAATGCCCAATCTTGTAAGCTGCTGCTTGAGAGAAAATAATGAATGGCACAGCAAAATTTGCTGGAACCCCTTCAGAAATGATACCCTAGAATCTTTTCAATTGACTTTAGGGTACTTGGCTTCACAGGCAAGGCCAGGATTTATTATAATATAGAACATAGAGTATTAGAGCAAAGTACAGGCACTTCAGCTTGTGATGTGGTGTCGACTTTTTAATGTTTTCTAAGATCAATCAAACCCTTCCCTCCTACATAGCTCTCCATTTTTCTATCATCCAAGTGCCTATCTTAGAGTTTCTTAAATGTTGCTAATGTATCTGTTCTACCACCACCTTTGGCAGGGTGTTCCATACACCCAACACTCTCTGACATCCCCCATTTTCCCCAATCACTGATAAAATTATGCCCCCTTGTATTAGGCATTTCCACTCTTGGAAGAAGTCTCTGGCTTCCCATTGGATCATCTTGTACACCTCTATCAAGTTACTTCTTATTCTTCTTTGCTTCAAAGAGAAACATCCTCACTCAACCTATCCTCATAAGGCATGCTCTCTAATCCAGGCTGCCTCCTGGTAAATCTTCTCTGCACCCTCTCTAAAGCTTCCATAGCAAGTTATTGTCCATCAATAGCTACCTTAGAAAGCATGAATGTGAGTGACCCTCTTGAACTCTTGCAGTGCTTCTGCTGAAGATACTCCCATGGAGTAGTTGGATAGGGAGATCCAGGATTTAAACTCAGTAACAATGAAGAAATAACTTTATATTTACAAGTCAGGATGGAGAGTGACTTTCCAAGCCATGGTGCTTTAAATTCCTGGGTGTCACTATCTCAGAGGACCTGTCCTGTACACATCATATTAATATTATTGTGAAGAAAACACAATAGCTCGTCGACTTCCTCAGGAGTCTGCAGAGGTTCAGCATGTCATTGAAAACCTTGGGAAACATCTAAAGATGTGTGGTGGAAAGTGTGCTGAATGGTTGCGTTATGCCTGGCATGGGAACACCAATGCTTTTGAGCCGAAAATCCTACAAAAGGCAGTAGATTCAGCCCAGTACATCACAGGTAAAACCCTCCCAACCATTGAGCACATCTACATGAAACATTGCCATAGAAAAGCATCATCTATCATCAAAGATCCTCACTACCCAGGCCATGCTCTTTCTCACTGCTGCCTTTAGGTGCCTCAGGACTCGCACCACCAGGTTCAAAAACAGTTACTATCCCTCAACCATCAGGCTCTTGAACAAAAGGGGATAGCTACACTCATTTAAGGACTCTATTATTATATTGATGGATGTTATATTATTTCATGCTCATTACTTATTGCTATTTATTTATATCTACATTTGCAAGGTTACTTTACCGTTCCTAATGTTCATACTTTACAGTTACTGTCAAAGAGATTTGCTAAGTAGAGTTGCAGAAAAAGAATCTCAGAGTTTTATATGGTGACATGTATGTACTCTGATAATAAATTTTACTTTGAACTTTGAATGATATTGCTCCCAAGAAACTGATGCCCTCCTCATTCTTAATGGTAAAAGTCAAAGGTTTAGGAAGTGTTGTCATAGTAGCTTGGTTCATGTTGCAGTCATTGAGTGTTAGTGTTGGAGAGAAAACTGGTTGATGGGCTGCCATTCAAACAGACTGCTTTGTTCAGGATTGTGGCATGGCTTTCGATGCTGCATTTATCCAGAAAGCAAGACTGTGTCCTGGCACTCTCATCTTATTCCTTGTAGACTGTATAAAGCTCATGGTCTGGTAGAAGTGAAACACTTACCACAGGATACCCAGCCTCTCAACTGCACTTGAAGCCGTGATTCAATGGTTTAATGGTTTCATTTAATATCAGAGAATGTATACAGTATATAACCTGAAATTCTTACTCTTCGCAGACAGCCACAAAATAGAAAAAAAAACAAAGAATTAATGACAGGAAAATGTTACAGACCCAAAGTAACCCCTCCTCCCTCCCACACACAAGCAGCAGCCAAAGCATCAGCACTCTCCCCAGCTGCCTCAGCAAAAAGTATCAGCCCTCTGCCATACAAAGAATAACAAAGCCCCTAGAGACCAGGATCTGAAGTCCAACAAAAACCAGTGTTATCCCAACAGTTTGACATGCCACTGGCTCTCTCTCCCTCTCTCAGGGGAGAGAGGGGTGTCACTCCTGCCACAGTGAGAGTGAGACCAACTGCTTCCTGTTTCAATGTTACAATCCACAGCATCACTCTTTCGACTGCAACGTGCACTGCTGTCTCGATGTTCCAGTCTTCTGTGATGCTTCAGTCAGCGACACCAGTGTGGAATCAATTTGTCCACAGGGCCGCAGGGCAGCACACCAAAGCAACTCATCTTCCAGGCTGCTCCTCCAGATATCAGAAACGTTAGTCCACTTGACAAACTCCAAGAGCTGGTACCCACCTCTGAGAAGACCCGTATTTTGGGTACAGCTGTAGATTACAGACTCTGACAGGACCCCAGCCACATTGAAAAGGAAAGAAAAGACATTAGAGAGAAGACATTTAAACTGTTTTGCAGTTGGACTGAGAGAAGTCGCCCTCTGGCATAATTAGTTGGTGCAGTTGAATTCCTTGTTTCTGATAGTCCCCAGTATATTAATAGTTAAGGATTTGGGAAGGGTAGTGGCAATGAATATCAACTCTCATGTTGGAGATAGCTATTTAATGGAAATTATTCAGCACAAATGTTACTTGACACTTACCAGCCTATGCCCCGGTGTTATCTCGTTCTTTCTGCTTGCAGCCATCTGTTGAAAAGCTGCCAATGGAATTAAACACTATGCAGTTACCATGAACATCCCCACTTCTGATGGAGGAAAGGTCGTTGACAAAGCAGTTGAAGATGGTTAAGCCAAGGACACTACCCTGAGGAACTCCTGTGGTGATGCCTTAAGGCAGGAATGATGCCCTCTGACAACAACAATAACTTTCCTATATTTGAGTGCAAATCCAACCACTGGAGTATTGTTCATTTGACTTTATCTTTATCCAGGTGCCTTGATGCCTTACTCAGTCAAATGCTTCCTTGATATTATTCTCACAGTCTTTCAAATCTAGTTCCTTGGCCCACATGATGAAGTTACGGCACAGGGAATTACCACATCATCCAGGAAAAAAATCCAAAACTGGGAAATGGTAAGTGCTGCTTGATAACACTGTTGAGGATCGTTTTGCTGATGACTGAAAGTAGATAGATTGGCCAGTTATTAGCCAGTTTGCTTTCTGAACAACACATACTTGTTCAATGTTGGATTAATGATAATGCTGTGACTGCAGTGAAACAATTTGATTAGAGGCGCAGCCCTTCAGTTCTATAGGCAGGATGTTGTCCAGACTCATTGCCTTTAAAGTATTTCATGCTCTTTGTTATTTCTTGATATCATGTAGAATGAATGTAATTGGCCGGAGGCTGGCTACAATAATGATGGGGATCTTAAGAGGGAGCCAAAATGGATAATCTGTACAGTACTTCTGACTAACATGGTTGCAAAATCTTCAGCCTCATTTTAAACACTCATCCAACATTAAAAATTGAAATGTTTTTGGAGCCTCGTGCTTCCATTAGTTCTCAGAGTCATTGAATTGTACAGCATAGAAACAAGCCCTCTGATCTACCTCATCTATGCCACCATCAAGGACCTCTCTATACTGATTCCATTTATTAACACTTGTCTCATGACTTTGTTTCTATTGGTGATTCAAATCTTGTCTAGGTAAGGAAGTGATTGTAAAGAAAGCATCCAGTCCGGACGGGGTACCTGGCCAAGCACTGAAGACCTGTGCTGACCAGCTGGCTGGTGAGCTCCCAGCATCACTCTGGCAGTGTGTGGTACCCACCTGCTTCAAGCAGGCTTCAATCACACCGGTGCCCAAGAAGGGCGTGGTAACCTGCCTCAATGACTATTGCCTAATGGCATTTACATCCACAGCGATGAAGTGTTTTGAGAGGCTGGTGTTGAAACATATCAGCTCCAGTCAGAGTGCCGATTTGAATCTGCTCCAATTTGCCTACTGAAGCAACAGGTCCACAGCAAATGACATCTCATTAGCTCGTCACAAAATCCTGGAACATCTGAACAGCAAGGGTGCAGGTTAGAGTACCGCACAGACACAACAGAAGCAGTTCCACGGAGGTCTGGTGAAGATCGTTAAAAAGCAGGAAGTTTTTTGATGGGAGTCATTGATTGGAGTACTGCACTGCTGCAAAAGAAGCATTCCCACACAGATCGGGCAAAGATCTCTACAAAGGAGGAACACCGCCTAGCGGAGCGGTCTGAGACAGAGTAGTAAGGCTTTGGTGAGTACAGGTGGAGGCTAGGTAAGTAGGCAAGCTCATTCCTTATTCCTTAGTCCAATCTTGAGAGAATAGGGTTGTGTCTACAGAGGTAGTGTTCCATTCTGGGCATCAGATGTGGGTCTCCAGGAGACTTCTAGCCTCCCAGATGGCCACACCTGCACCAGGTGCATTGAGATGCAACTCCTTAGAGACCATCTTAAGGAAATGGAGCTGCAGCTCAATGACCTTTGACTTGTTAGGGAAAGTGAAGCAGTGATAGACAGGAGCTACAGGGAGGTAGTCACCCAGGGCTATATATGTATATGTATGGCATCCGTTAGTCTCGCGAGACCATGGATCTGCACCTGGAAAGTCTTCTCCAGGGCGCAGGCCTGGGCAGGGTTGTATGGGAGACCAGCTGTTGCCCATGCTGCAAGTCTCCCCTCTCCACGCCACCGATATTGTCCAAGGGAAGGGCAAGGGCCGATACAGCTTGGCACCAGTGTCATCGCAAGTGTTGCCAGAGCGAGGTTGAAGACAATGTCGGACAGCCTTAGAGACTCCAGCTCCGGATCTGTCCTCAGGGTTTACTCCCGAAGCCTTTCCCATGAGTGGGTATGGCCGCAAGGCAGCGGAGGTTTGAAATCAGAGTTTTCCCTCTCTTAGATGGACTGCCTTCCCAGGCTGACGAGCTGCCTCTACCCAAAGGCTACAGGAGACAGATAAATGGGTGACTGTCAGGGGGTGGGGAGGGAAGGGAAAATGTCAGATAGTGGAGAGCACCCATGTGGCCATCCCCTCAACAATAAGTACTCCATTTTGAGTACTGTTGGGGGGGGGGATGAACTACCTGGGGGAAACAACAGTGGCTGTGCCTCTGGTACTGAGTCTGGCCCTGTGACTCAGAAGGTAAGGAACTGAAGAGAATGCAGCAGTTATAGGGGACACTATAGTCAGGGAGACAGATAGGTGATTCTGTGGACGTGAAAAGGAAAGGTGGATAATAGTTTGCCTCCCAGGTGCCAGGGTTTGCAATGTTTCTGAATGTGGTCACAATATCCTGAAAGGGAAGTGTCAGCAGCCAGAACTCATGGTATATATTGGTACCAATGACAGGTAGAAAAAGGGAGGAGGTCCTGAAAACAGAATACAAGGAGTTAGGAGGAAAGTTGAGAAGCAGGACCTCAAGTGTAGTTGCCTGTGCCATGTGACAGTGAGGATAAAATTAGAATGAGGTGCAGATAAATGCATGGTTGAAGAATTAGAGCACAGGGCAGGGATTCAGATTTTGGATAATTGGGACCTCTTATGGGTCAGGTGGGATCTGTACAAAAGGGACGTGTTGCACTTGAATCTGAGGGGGACCAATATTCTTGCTGGCAGGTTTACTAGAGCTGTTGGGACTGGTTTAAACTAATATGGCAGGGAGATGGGAACCAGTGTGATAGAGCTGAGGATGAGCCAACAGGTTTACAAGTAGATGATGGGTGTAACATGAATGTAAGGAAGGACAAGCCTATGATTGGGTACAAATGCAGAAAGACCAAAGAGTTAAATTGTACCACAGAGGCAAAATTCTAAAGGACGAAGATTGCAGGACTGAAAGTGCTGTATTGAAACGTGTGTAACATTTAGAATAATGTGGCCGAACTTAAGGCACAATTATAGATTGGTCAGTATGACGTCGTGAGCATCACTGAGTTATGGCTGATAGAAGGCCATAGATGGGAGCTTAAGGCAGGTGGGTGGAGTTAAGAAACTGCAAGGGTAGAAAAACCATTATGGAAATAGGCCTCCAAATAGTAGCAGAGATGTGGGGTTGAGATAGAAAAGGGGAGCTGCAAAAGGCATGACACAAAGGTAATTACACAATTGTAATGGAGACTTCAATATGTAGGAGGATTGGGAAAATCAGGTTGATGTCGGATCGCAAGAGAGAGAATTTGTTGGAAGTCTACGAGATGGCTTTTTAGAGCAGCACGTGCTTGAGCCTACTCGAGGAAAGACTATCTTAGATTGGGTGTTGAGTAGTAATCCAGATCTTATTAGGGAGCTTGTAGTAAAGGAATCCTTTGGAGGCAGTGACCGTAATGTGATTCAATTCGTACTGCAATTGGAGAGGGAGAAGCATAAGTCACATGTATCAGTATCGCAATGGAATAAAGGGAATTACAGAGGCATGAGAGAGGAGCTTGCGCAGGTGGTTTGGAGGGGATACTGGCAGGGATGACAGCAGAGCAGAGGTGAATGAATTTTTTTGGGAATAGTTCACAAGGTGCAGGATGGATATGTCTCACAGAGGAAGAGGTTCTCAGATGGCAGGGGTAGGCAACCATGGCAGATAAAGGAAGTTAAGAACTACATAAAATCCAAAGAAAAGGCATATAAGATAGCAAAAGTGAGTGGGAAGTTGGATGATTGGGACATTTTAAATTCCAACAAAAGACAACTGAAAAAAGCTATAAGAAGGACAAAGATGCAGTATGAGGGCAAACTCGCCAAAAATTTAAAGCAGGATACCAAAAGTCTTTTCAGTTATACAAAGAGTTAAAGGGAGGTGAGAGTTGAGATTGGACCGCTGGAAAATGATGCTGGTGAGAAAGGATTGTGGGACAAAAAAATGGCAGATGAACATAATGGGTTCTTTGCATCTGTCTTCACTGTGGAAAACACTTGCAGTGTGCCAGAGGTCTGTGAGAGTCTGGGGGCAGGAGCGAGTGCCATTGCTATTAGAAAGGAAAAAGTGCTAGGCAAACACAAATGTCTTAAGGTGCATAAATCACCTGGATCAGATGGACTACATCCCAGAGTCCTGAGAGAGCTTGCTGAAAAGATAGCAGATTCTTTGCTCTTGGTCTTTTAAGAATCACTCGATTCTGGCATAACCCCAGAGGACTGAAAGATTGCAAATATCACTCCACTCTTTAAGAAGGGAGGAAGGCAAAAGAAAGGAACTTGTAGGCCAGTTAGCCTAAGCTCAGAAGTTGTTGGAGTGTTGGAGTCTAAAGTGTTGGAGTCTATTATTAAGGATGAGGTTTTGGGGTACTTGGAGACTGATGATAAAATAAGTCAAAGTCAGCATGGTTTCTGTGAAGGGAAAGCTTGCCTGACAAATTGTTAGAGTTCTACAAATAAGTAACAAGCAGGATGGACAAAGGAGAGACAGTGGATGTCATTTACTTGGATTTTCAGAACAAAAGATCAATGAGCCAGTACTCATTGGAGGATCAGAGGTTGAGAGGTCAGTAGTTTTCAATTCCTGGGTGTTACTATCTCAGAGGACCTGTCATATAAACGTATTTGCAAAGAAAAGACAACAGTGCCTCTACTTCCTCAGGAGTCTGCGGAGATTCGGCATGACATCAAAAACCCTTGACAAACTTCTATAGGTGTGTGGTAGAAAGTGTGTTGACTGGCTGTATTGCAGCCTGGTACGGGAACACCAATGCCCTTGAGTGGAAAATTCTACAAAAGACAGTGGATTCGGCCCAGTACATCACATGTAAAGCCCTCCCAACCTTTGAGCACATCTACATGAAATGTTGCCTAGAAAAGCAGCATCCATCATCAAAGATCCTCACCGCACAGGCCATACTCTTTTCTCACTCTGCTTCCATCAGGTAGAAGGTACAGGTGCTTCTAGACTCGCACCACCAGGTTGAAGAACAGTTACTACCCCTCAACCATCAGGCTCTTGTACAAAAGAGGATAGTTACGCTCATTCTATTTCTGGTGTTCCCACAATAGTCTCACTTTAAGATCTCTTTATCTTGTTATTTCATGCTCATTATTTATTGCTATTTATTTATATTTGCATTTGCACAGTTTGTTGTTTGTTAATCCTGTTTACAGTTACTGTTCTATAGATTTGTTGAGTATGTCCGCAGGGAAAAGAATCTCGGGGTTGTATGTAGTGACATGTACATACTCTGATAATAAATTTACTTTGAACTTTGAAGTTTAATTTTTAAATGGTTTGAGACTATCTCCCTCGTCCTTCCAACCAGGCTGTGAGTTTTAGATTCTAGGGACATTTCTCCCCCTCCTCCTTCTCTCTTCTTCCATTCTTCATTTTGGTTTCACTCTCACCTCTTCTTTTCTCCTTACCTGCCTACAAGACCTACAAGTATCTGGGAGTACAGTTAGACGAGAAGCTAGACTGGACTGCCAACACAGATGCCTTGTGCAGGAAGGCACAGAGTTGACTGTACTTCCTAAGAAGGTTGGCGCCATTCAATGTCTGTAGTGAGATGCTGAAGATGTTCTATAGGTCAGTTGTGGAGAGCGCCCTCTTCTTTGTGGTGGCGTGTTGGGGAGGAAGCATTAAGAAGAGGGACGCCTCATGTCTTAATAAGCTGGTAAGGAAGGCGGGCTCTGTCGTGGGCAAAGTACTGGAGAGTTTAACATCGGTAGCTGAGCGAAGGGTGCTGAGTAGGCTACGGTCAATTATGGATAACTCTGAACATCCTCTACATAGCACCATCCAGAGACAGAGAAGCAGTTTCAGCGACAGGTTACTATCGCTGCAATGCTCCTCAGACAGGATGAAGAGGTCAATACTCCCCAATGCCATTAGGCTTTACAATTCTACCGCCAGGACTTAAGAACTTTTTAAAAGCTATTATTAATGCTTTTTGAGATAGTGATTTAGATGCATATCATATTTTTTTTTACTGAGTTAAGTATTGTATGTAATTAGTTTTGCTACAACAAGTGTATGGGACATTGGAAAAAAGTTGAATTTCCCCATGGGGATGAATAAAGTATCTATCTATCTATCTATCTATCTATCTATCTATCTATCTATCTATCTATCTATCACCTCTCTCTGATATCCCTCCCCCTTCCCTTTCTACCATGCTTCACTTTCTTGTATAATATTCCTTCTTCAGCCTTTAACGTTTCCACCTATCATCTCCCAGCTTCTCACTTCTCCCCCTTCCCCACCCAACTACCTTGCCTCTCACGTGGCCTCACCTAGCATTTTCCAGCTTGTACTCCTTCCCCTGCCTCACCTTCTTATTCTGGTTTCTCCCTCTTTTCTTTCCCATCCTGATGAAGGTTCTCTGTCCATAACATCCTCTGATTCCTTTCCATAGATGCAAGCTAAACAGCTGAATTCCTGCAGATTTTGTGAGTGTTATCACAGTACAAACATTGGTGAACATTCTTACTTCCAGTCTTATGATGTAGGGAATGTGATTGGTAATAATCAACAGTTTGTTAAAAAATATTTTGTACTAAGGATTTTCCATCTATTTCATAGGCCTTTGACGTGCACTCCAGTGTGGATATTCCTCAGTTTTGAAGATTTTTTACATTTTACTTGGCTGTAGGTCTCCTTACTCTGCTGAATGCATTTATTCTAGTTTGCCTTCAGCTGCACAGGTGCATTAGGAACTGCAACATCAGACTAAGCAAGTTATTGAAGAAACCCCACGTGACAAAGTTACAGAGAGCAAAAGAGGTGAATGTGTTTCCTCACCGAGTTATTTATTCAGTTCTGCATAACCACAGTGATTTAAATATAGCTGCAATCACTATAATGGATGTAAGCAAGGCTTTACCTCAATTGTGCAGCATTCAGCAGTGCTTTATTTACTTGCTGTCACTTGAATAGCGAGAGAAATGGCTACAGTGTTAGTCAGGTCAATGTAACAGCACACCCGAACGGTTGACTTCCGTTGTTGTATCCCCATTCAGTCATCACAATACGCAGCATTTACCAAAGATAGATTGTTCAGTTTTATTTCCTTACTCTCCCTCTGCTGAGGGAAAATGATAAATCTTCCACATTGTGCTTTTCCTTTATTTTTCCCTGCAGGCTTTCACACAGAAATGTCCTTTTTCCTCACAAAAGAACTCAATTTACAAATGTTTTGTGTTTTGTTGCAATTTTAGTTACATTTTTTGTTTCCATTGGTTTTAATTTGATTGCAGAATGCAGTGCCCATTCTGTAGCTTCACCCTTCCCCATTCAGGAAAATCCATCTGCACACTAATATGTAAATTAAAGCTAATTATGTGACTCGGCTGATTATTTCCCATTCACATCATTGGCAAACCATTCAACTTAGGCTGGAATTTGAGCCATTCTGTTGGAAACAGACATTTAACTTAAAGTAACATTAAACTCTAAACTGAATCCCAAGAGTAAAATTTCTTAAATGTGTAGAATGAATACGGCACCAGAAAAGCACACAAATGTCTGGGAAAAATGCAGGTAATTTTTATAATGTCTACAATGGAAGTATACAAGCTGTCTGAAATCCATCTCACAGTAAGAAACAAAGATAAGGCTATTAGCCTTTCAGAGCCCAGTCAGTCTCCATTCTGTGTCACCACACCACCTTCTGTCCAAATGACTACTGCAGCTTGACAATGCTTAAAGAAAACTGAATTCACAGGATATCCCTTAAGCCCTCTGGGAAAAATGGAGCAGAGCTCCAAATTGCGGTGAAATACTAAAGCAGAACAGTGCGCCCATTGTGAGAATGAAGGCAGTTCGGAACAGGATATATCTTTTATCTTTCAAGTTATGCTACACTGAACCAGGCCCTTCTGCCCATTGTGTCTGTGCCAACCAACAAGAGCCTATTTACACTAATTCCCCAGTGATCCCACTTTACTCTTTCTGTATTCCCATCAACTCCCCCCAAATTCTATCATTCATCATCATAGTAACAGCAGTTTATGGCCACCAATGAATCTATCATAAAGACAGATACAAATACTGATGTAAATGTTGGATATACCTAAACTAGACGTTTCTCTAGCTGCGAAAATAGATTGCACAGAGACATCATTGTGCTATTAAGATATAGAACTGTTTGGTATTCTGAAGATAAACATCGGACAAATCTTGTAAAGCTTTCTGACCAGCCTTGAAGGAATTTCAGACTCGGCTTGCTTGATTTATTTTTATTTAACAATTTCATTACTTGAAATTTGTGTGAAATAACACATAACTATTTATAATCATACACTTTGGGTCTTATAATTTTACTAATTCTTATTGCATGTTAATTAACATTTTCCTTAATAATTAACTTTTCATTTTATGAATACCTAAAACTCTATTTTTAACTTTTCCTGACCTGGTGACAACTTCAAGGACTACAGTGCCTCGATCAATCAGCCCACCATCACAATCTGAAGGGCATTATTACTGAGCAATAAATGCTGCCTTTGCAACTGATGCCCACAACACGTGAAAGATTTGTTATAAAAGTAATGGAAACAGAAAACAATTACCTTGTTTTTTTCTCTCCCCAATCAACTTTCCAGTCACTTCAAAAACTGTCTACTCCCCATCCCACGTCTTGAGTTGAGCCTCTTCAATGCCCCCAGCTTCAATATTTCACAGCCCACCATGATTAACTGGGTCTGACATTCTAAATAAAACATCTGCACCACAACCCCCACAAAGTATTGCATGCCTCAGTCTCCACAGCCTTTTCCTCAGGGCGTTTGTACAGTGAGGCTAATGTGACATAGCTAACCAATTCGATTTTTAGTCGCTGCTCTGTTCTCATCTTCGCATACACGCAACATAGATTTAAGCCAAACATAGCTTCCCACTAGCACAACTGACCTTGTTCAAACTCCCCTATATAACCTGATTTGAAAAAATATAAATATTTGCTTCCTCTTCCGTCCCAATTTCAATTTCACAATCTGTTTATCACACCCCTTAATACTGCACCATTTCTAAACCTGAGTGCTTCCTCACCTGCTCCCTTGAGCTTTTACTTTGGTGTAAGTGAATAATTTAACAGTCTGCACACGGTGATAAATATGAACATTAAAGCAAACCTGAACAATACAGTCACCAAACTGAAGAATAATTATATTTAAAAAGGATGTAAGCCTATAGGAAGATATTAAAGAAGAAAATTTTTTTAAAATATCACTGATCTGGAGAACAAACAGGACAATAATGTAAAAACTATTATTCTGGAAGGTAAACTAATATATAATAAACACAAGAAAGTCTACAGATGCTGGAAATTCCAAGCAACACACACAAAATACAGAAGGCACGCAGCAGGTCAGGCAGCATCTATGGAAATGAATAAACAGCGATGTTTCGGGCTGAGACCCTTCTTTAGGACTGAAATTGAAAGAGGAGGACACCGGGATAGAAAAGTGGGGGAGGGGAAGGAGGCTAGCTAGAAGGTAATAGGTAGAGTCAAGTGGGTGGGAAAGATAGAGGCTGGAGAAGAAGGAATCTGATAGGAAAGCAGAGTGGACCATAAGAGAAAGGGAAGGAGGAGGGAACCCACGGAGAAGTGATAGGCAGGTGAAGAAAGGTAAAAGGCCAGAGTAGGTAATAGAAGAAGAGGGGAGGGGGACTGGAAAACATTCTACCAAGGAGAAAACCTACATACGAATAACGAAGTTTCAATGTCTCATGTCCAATTGTTCATCTTCATCACTGTTCAGCTCTGTCGTGGGCAAAGTACTGGAGAGTTTAACATCGGTAGCTGAGCGAAGGGGGCTGAGTAGGCTACGGTCAATTATGGAAAACTCTGAACATCCTCTACATAGCACCATCCAGAGACAGAGAAGCAGTTTCAGCGACAGGTTACTATCGATGCAATGCTCCTCAGACAGGATGAAGAGGTCAATACTCCCCAATGCCATTAGGCTTTACAATTCAACCGCCAGGACTTAAGAACTTTTTAAAAGCTATTATTAATGCTTTTTGAGATAGTGATTTAGATGCATATCATATTTTTTACTGAGTTAAGTATTGTATGTAATTAGTTTTGCTACAACAATTGTATGGGACATTGGAAAAAAAGTTGAATTTCCCCATGGGGATGAATAAAGTATCTATCTATCTATCTATCTATCTATTTAAATAATTGTACTCTTCCTTTTTTCTCCATTGGGCTATTTTCGTTACTTGCTGGTTATGGCCAACTTCTTCCCAAATTCATTTGAACAAAAACACTGCTAATTTGGTAGATCGCCATGCAGCCCTGGGCATCCCTAATAATAATAATAAAAACAAACATGCAGATAAAAATTGTTATAACACAGTTAAGGAGGGAAATAGATTCAAGTTGAATGAGTCTTTGAATTGTTTCTTTTTAAATGAAACAAGACTTAACATCCAATTTCCACAAATTAGAAGGCACACTCCATATTTAGAATGTAGCTTCCATGAACCACTGTTTACTCAAAGGAGCATACAGAAAATGCTGGAGGATCTCAGTAGGCCAGGCAGCATCTATGGCAAAGAGTAAACAGTCAATGTTTTGGGCCAAGACTCTTCTTCAGGACTTTTCTTCACTGTTTACTCATTTCTTCCCAAATGTGCAAATAAGCCTACTTCATTCTTCATGCATCAACAAGAAGCTACCACTGAAAGAGATAGAAAACATTCCCATCATATAAACAAGAGAAAATCTGCAGATGCTGGAAATCCAAGCAGCACACACAAAACGTTTCAGTGTCCCTCACTTCGAGACTTGCTGTCACCTGGTTTGGAACTGGCCCAAGTGCGGAGTGAGAGACACTGGAGCAGGTTGATAGCTCACAGACTTTAATACTAACAGTGTTAAAGGGAAAAGAAAACAATAAACACTAGGCCAAACAGGGCTGTTAACTAAAACTCTCAGATTGAAACAAAGCCTACTCTGTGGTGGAAAAGAACAACTAAGAACAAAACGAATACCGCTAGTCTTCAGAGTCAGTTGACTCGACAGTCCAATATCTGAGGCAAGGCGGAATGCAAGCAGGCAGCAAAGCTTTGCTGTGTCCAAGTCTCGACAAATACTACAGCGGCAAGTATGGAGTTAAATACCGTCACAATGAAATAATAATTAGCTGACATGTGCATATTCACAAACGCAGTTGCTGTATCTACTGTGATGTTGAATCTGTGGTTCATGTAATGCTACTGTAACACTGTAACACTGTAATTTCCTTTGGGATCAATAAAGTATCTATCTGTCTATCCACCCATCTATCTATCTATCTCTCTATCTATATTAAAATTCTTGCTTCTGCAATCTGGGTTTCCTACCTGTTTCAAAATGGCTTCTATTGTAAAGGTGCCCAAGAAAATCATGGCAACCTGCTTCAGTGACTACCATCCTAGAGCAGCTTTGGAATGAATCAACCCTGCTTCAGAGATGACCAGGATGCACTTCAATTTACCTTCCACCACAAAAGATTAACAGCAGATGTGATTTCTCTGGCTATTCACTCTTCTGTAGACTATCTGGATAAGAGGATCACATATTGTACATCAGGCAGCTAACATTGACTACAGCTCAGCACTCAACACAATTATCCTCCCCCCCCCCCCTTAAACTTATCGTCAAGCTTCAAGACCTGGGCCTCTGTACCATCCTCTGCAAGTGGATCCTTGACTTTCTCATTGGCAGACCTCAATAAATGAAGATTGGTAATGCCATAATATTGCTGAACTTCTTGAGGCTGGATGCTTATCACCCTACTCCTCTCCCTATATACACCTGATTGTGCGGCTGAGCAGAGCTCCAATGCTTTATACAAAGTCCGTGATGACACCACAATTGTTGGAAGAGTTACAATGGAGGATGAGTCAGATAGTGAGATAGGACAACTGGTTGGGATGGTGCTGTATTAACAACCTCTTGCTCAAAGTCAGTAAAACTGAAGGATTAATCATTGACTTCAGGAAGGTGAACGTACATGAATCTGTGTTGGATTGGTGGTGGAGAGCACCAGTAGCCTTAAATTCCTGGGCTTTAACACAGCAGATGACCCATTGGATGAAGGTTAAGAAGGTTGAGCTTGTCACCACTCTAAACAACTTCTACAGAGGTACCGTTGAAAGTATTCTGACAGATTGCATTACGGTCTGTATGGCAATTTGAATTCACATGAGTGCAAGGAACTTCGGAAAATAATGGTGTCATAGCAATGGAGTCTGCCACAGGGTCTGCACTCCCTTACAAGCAGGCTGCAGAATGGGTTTGGCAATCATGTTCATGAGCATGCGAGTTCCAGCCAATTAGTGTTTCATTGTGGTCATACTTAACTCACTTCCTCTCACGACAATCTTTTGAGACTTGACCAAAAACACAGCAATGTCAATGCTCCCTGCTTAGTTTTGTCCTTATTCCAGAAAGGAAAACTGCCACTTCAATTCATGCAGTAAAGAAGCAGTGTTCATTTAGTAATAAGTTACTGCTTCCTAAACACAGGGTTGCCATTAGCTTCCAGTTTGAGAGTTTTATTTAACAGCCCTGTTAACCTGATGGTTATTGTTTTTTCAATTCTTCTGCACAGTTCTTATGAAAAGTCAGTGAACTGATTCATCTGCTTCAGTATCTCTCCCTCTGCACTTAGGCCATGGCTGCACACTTGTGTCAGCAAGTCTTGAACAACTAAAATGGACCCAGTGGAGAGAGGACAGCTGCTCTGAATGTTTTGGGCAGCTAGGAGACAGGTTAAAGTCAGTAGAGGCTGATTCGGCTGATGCGGGTTGTACAGTGCAACAACTGCATGCAGAGCAGCAAGCCCCGTCCAAATCGAAGTTCGACTGTCAGGTAGAGAAGTTAAGTCAATGGAATCTGAGTTGGCTGAATGCAGTAATTGCTTTCAGAGAGGCAAGCCCAGACCAAACAGGAAGAACAGGTGTCAGTACTTGCAGCGATGGTTCAACAACTCACCACGGACTGCCAGAATCCGATGGCAGCCATTACTGCCCTCGCTGCCACAGTTCAGCAGCAGAAGCCTTCAGCCAGGACAGTCACACTCTCAGCATCTCCTACATCTTCCCTTGTTACAGTCTCAGCCACCAACGTCTGGATTCCCTTAGAAATTTCCAGATCAGGACCAAGTATTCCCCCACCAGACAGATACTCCGGAGACCCCAATGGCTGTATGGACTTAATTACCCACTGTGAGCTGACTTGCCAAGCCCAGCCAGGTCACTTCAATAACGATGTGCATGAACTGGCTTACATAGTGCATCAATTAGACCCCACTCAGCCTGTTGAATGCTCTATGAGAATAAGGCTCCCTGTAGCATGGTTCTTCGAACAATTCGTGGTTGAGTTCAAGAGAGTGTTTGATCTTCCAATACAGGATCAGGATGCAGCCTGATGACCCAAAAAATCTGGACATTCAAATTGACAACTAGGCAGCTGAATGGAGCAGAGAATGAATGCCCAAGCCTCCTACTCTTTGAATCCCCACCTGTCTTTAACCTCTCCCTCACCACCGCTTACACAGTCAATAGAGTTGCCGATGCAGGTGAAGCGCTTGCACCTATCTCAGGAGGAATGAGATCAGTACAGGAGGACAGGCTACTGCCTCTACTGTAGCAGTCCAGGACACTTCCGGGCATTGTGTCCCAAGTGCCCAGTAGAAGAGGATACCCATCAGCAGGAAGCGGAGTTCGGACAGGTCGATTTTCCCTGCAAGCATCATCTCCTAATTAGGTAATGCTCCCAGCTTCCTTGTCATCATGGTTCCTAGCCCATCAGCTTCAGGCAATTATTGACTCTGCGGCAGCTGAGACCCTCACGGATCTCTCTCTGACTCAAAGATTAGGAGTTCCAACTCAATCGAGAGAAAATATCGATGTCAAGGCTCTGGATGGTCAGCCTCTGGGCACAAGCAAGATCCACCTTTCCACAGGACTCCTCCAACTTGTGCTAGAAGGATATTAGGTCTAGCCAATGTCTCTTCTGTTTTTTAGGCCCAGGTCAATAGTATTTTGGATGGCATTTTGATCTACGTCCACTCTCACCAGAAACACATTCAGCATGCCTGGAGGGTTCTCAGATGGCTCCCCAGGCCAGAGAAGTATGAGATCCATAAAGAGGAGGTGTCATTTCAGGCTATATCCTCATCCTTTTCAGTGTTCAAATAGACCTGAGTAAAGTTCAGATAGTCACAGAGAGGTCCAAACCAACTATAGTCAAACAGGTGCAGCGCTTTCTAGGTTTGCAAACTTTTCTTGCCATTTCATCAGAAACTTCAGTTCCATCAAAGCCCCCATAAATGCGCTTATCAGGAAGACCCCTGCAGGATTCCATTGGACAAATGAAGCAGACCAGGCATGCTTGCAATGCCCAGACCCATCCCAGCCATTCATTGTCGATGTGTGAACATCAGTTATTGGCATTGGAATTGAACTCTCCCAGTGCTCTTCTGCAGATAGCCAATTGCACCCCTGTGCCTTTCTTTCCTGATGCCTGATGTTGCGAACTGAGAACTTCTGGCTGTAAGGAAGTGCTAGAAGCATAGTGACACTGGCTGGAGGGAGTACAGCACTCCTCTTAGATATTGACAGATCACACAAACCTCTCCTACATTTGGGATGCTGAGAGACACAACTCCCATCAGGCTCACTGGGCGCTCTTTTTCACCTGTCCTGGCAGCAAGAATACCAAGGCCAATGCTCTCTTCCAGCAGTTCGATGTGTCTGAGGATAATGCCAATCTAAAGCCCATCCTTCCTCATTTGTGTATTGCAGTTCCGGTAATTTGGAGATTAGAGGCAGAGGTGTGGACCGCCCAACTGTCAGATCCAAGTCCGGTGGAGGACCTCCTAACCAGCCATTTGTCCCTGCCACATTGCACTCTAGAGAGTTGGACCAGAGTGTCACTCCTCCCATCTGGTTGGCCTTCCTAGAATTCAATGAACCCTGGAGTTTATCAAGAGATGACTTGGATACACTCCAGTTTGCCTGCTGGTACAACAGATCTGGAACAGATACTATTTAATTGGCTTTCCACTCAACCCTGGAACAGCTGGACAGCAAAGATGCATATATTAGGATGCTCTTTATCGACTACAGCTCCACATTCAATACTAACATTGTCTCAGAAATAATCAATGAGCTTCAAGACCTTGGCCTTAATACCACCTTGTGCAATTGGATCCTCGATTTCCTCACTTGAAGACCCCAGTCAGTTTGGATTGGCAACATCTCCTCCACAATCTCCATCAGTACAGGTCCACAACAAGGCTGTCTGCTTAGTCCCCTGCTCTAATCACTTTACACTTATAACTGTGTTGCTAAGCATAGCTCCAATGGCATATTCAAGCTTGCTGACAACACCACTGTCTTAAGTTGAATCAAAGGTTGCGACAATTCCGTATATGGGAGAGGGATTGAAAATCTGGTTGAGTGGTGCCACAATAATGTCCTCTTACTCAATGTCAGCAAGATCAAGGAGCTGATTGTTGACTTCAGGAGCAAGAAACTGGAGGTCCATGAATCAGTCCTCATTGGAAGAATCAGAGGTGGAAAGGTCAGCAACTTTAAATTCCTCTATGTTATCATTTCAGAGGACCTGTCCTGGGTCCATCATTTAAGTGAAATAATGAAGAAAGCACAGCAGAAATTCTGCTTCCTCAGGTGTTTGCAAAGATTCGGCATGACATCTATAACTTTGACAAACTTCTACAGATGTATGATGGAGAGTATATTGACTGGCCTGGTATAGAAACACCAATGCCCTTGAGTGGAAAATCCTACAAGAGTAGTGGATATGGCACAGTCTGTCACAGGTAAACCCTACCCACCATTGAGCACACCTATTGTTCTGGTGTGTTATCACAGGAAAGCAGTATCCATCATCAGCGACTCCCACTGCTCAGGTCTTGCTTTCTTCTTTCGGCTGTCATCAGGAAGAAGGTACAAGAGCATCAAGACTCACACCAACAGGTTCAGGAACAGTTATTATCCATCAGGTTCCTGATGGTTTATTGTTTGCTTATTTATCTATCTATCTATTTATTTATCTATCTATCTATGGGTTGATTAAATAATTAATTTGTTAATTTGTTAGTTAGTTTGTTTATTTATTTATTTGTTTGTTGTAATTGCACTGTTTGTTGTCTTTTGCACATTGGTTGTCTGCCCTGTTGGTGTGCCCTTTCATTGATCCATTATGGTTATTGGATTTATTGAATATGCCCACAAGAAAATGAATCTCAGGTTTGTATATGTACTTTGATAATAAATTTACTTTGAACTTTAACCTTCTTCAGTCAGAGGGTGGTGAGAATGTGGAACAAGGTGTCAGCATAAGTGATGGATCCAGGTTTGATTTCAACATTTAAGAGGAATTTGTATAGGTACATGCATGTGAGGGTAATGGAGGGTTGCAGTCCTGGTGCAGGTCAATGTGAATAATAGTTCTGCACAGACTTAATAGATGGGCTGAAGGGCCTGTTTCTGGGCTGTTATATTCTATGCCTCTATGACTCTCTGACTCTAATCCATTACAGGGACTTCCCTCCCCTACAGCAGCAATATCTACATGATGCAACACCTAACATCAAAGATCTCCACCATCCAGACTATGCCATTTCTTCACAGCTACTATTGATGAGGTACATACAGAAGCCTGAAGTCCCACATTGCAGCAGGTTCAACAGCTTCTTCCTTTCAACTACACGGTTCTTGATCCAGCCAGCAGAACCATAATCGCTAGCTCAGTATAGCTACGATTACTTTGACCACTTTGCACTATGATGGATTTCGTATTTTTTTAATTCTAGTTGTTTTCTTTCTTTAAAAATATATATAATTTATGTTTAATTTATGCTCTTCACTGCATGTTGTGTCTCTAATATTGTGTTCATGTGATGATGCTGCAACTAAGTCTTCCAGTGCACACATGTGTGTATGTATATACTGTGTGTATGTATATACTGTGTGTGTGTATATACTGTGTGTATGTATATACTGTGTGTATGTATATACTGTGTGTGTGTATATACTGTGTGTATGTATATACTGTGTGTGTATATACTGTGTGTATGTATATACTGTGTGTGTGTATATACTGTGTGTATGTATATACTGTGTGTGTGTATATATATACACACTTGTGCATATGACAATAAATAACTTGGACTTTATACTTTGTAACAACACATATTAATAGATATATAATTATGGACTCAATTATTAACTTACTTTCCAATTAAGAGGAATTATTACACACAATTTAAAAGATGGTGTATGTATTTCCAAAGCAAGAATTATCCCAGGAGTGAAAGGGTTAATGTATGAGGATCATTTAATGGTTCTGGGCCCGTACTTTCGGGAGTTTAGGAGAATGAGGGGAGATCTCAGTGAACACCTATCAAAATCTGAGTGACCTAGATAAAGTGAACTTGGAGAGGATGTTTCCTACAATGGGGGAATTCTAGGACTAGAGGGCATAGCCTTAAAATAAAAAGATGTCCCTTTGGAGGATTTTTTTTTTAGCCAGGAGTAGGTGAATCTGTAGAATTCATTGCCACAAATGACTGTGGAGGCAAAGTCATTGGGTTAATAGTTTCTTGATTAGTAAAGGCGTCAAAGGTTAGGGGGAGAAAGCAGGAGAGTAAGGTTGAGAGCGATAATAAATCAGCCATTATGGAATGGTGGAGCAGATTTAATGGGCTGATTAAATTCAGATTTAATTCTGCTCCAATTTCTTATGGTTTTATGGTCGAATGGGCCCTATTTTCCTCAGGAGATTAAAGAACAAATACCTTCAACCAACTGTGTCAAGGTGTAGCTGCCAACGTCTCCATCTTCACAGATATCATTATGGGTAATTCAGATCATTGGTCCATTCCATATAATAGTGCAAGGTGTCTCTGAATATCTCTGTCAACATCCAGCAAAGGGTACTGAGCACCTGATATTAGAGCCAGCTGGTCCTCCAGGCATTGGACAACTGGCCAGGTATGTGACATCCACCAGGTGTCCCAAAGAAAATGCGGAAAGTTTATAATTCATTCCTATATCAGTAACACCATAATATAATTAAATAGAGCTTATTCTTACCATGTTCAGAAGTCCATGTTGAAATCTGTTCCTAGAGTTTCAGGTCCTGTTATTTGGAAAACTTATGTCTCTTCCCATTATATAGACTGATCTAGAAATTTAATCTAGCTCCCCCATAAGTTTAAAGATATGGCAAAGGACTCCACAAATCCAGTCCTTTTCCTACTAATTCAATGCCCTCTTTCATGTGGGAGGTTCTGTCTCATGCAAGGTCAGAATGAAAACAATAATACAAAGAAGAGATTTCTGGATGCTGATAATCTGTGAAAAGTACAGAAAGCTTTAGAAATATGCAGCTGTGTGTGTGTGTGGGCTGAAGAAAGGAGTAAATGTTTCTGGTTGATAATCTTTCATCGGGTCTACAGAAAGATCTTTGGCATCATGGTTCCAATCCTGTACCTCTATCATATATACTGCGTGTTCTGCTATATACTAGAAAATCCATGCTCAAGTAGATTTGTAAACATTCTATTGATCTCTGTCAAAGTTACTGCAGAGTTTGCCTTAAAGGGTTGGCTCAAAGAATTAGGCCAAAGTAAAATTCCAAAGAAGAGAAAGTAATTTAATCCATCTAATCAACTCTGTCTATTTTTCACATTTGAGTTTGCATCATGAATTGACCACAGCACCACCAGCAGTTTATCTCATGCTCAACCAAACATCAGCCTTCATCTCTTGATTTGTGCTATTTAATTAAATTGTTTGAAATAAATGTGTTAATGCCTATGTTTAATAGCATTGATGAGAGATCTGGGCTACTAAATTACTTCTGTAGTATCCCCGGGGAAGAAATTTAAGTAGTTCCTTTGATATTTCCACAACATTTAATCGCACTTCTTGACAATCATTGATCCAGCACCCTTATAAACCTGTCAGTGGACCTCAATCAATTACTTTCTTTAAGAGCCTGCACCAGATATCATCATTCTGCTAAAATAGCTTTTCAATGTGTAATGCTATCTACACCCTGCTTGACGTTCAAATTAAAATGGCTTTTGTACTTCAGTCTTATCTACACCATTCACTATGTTAAAGGCTGAGACTGTCTAATAGATTCACTTAAATGATCAAAATGTAACTGGGTGAGATCCTGGCTGAAGCTAAAATCAAAGGAAATAAGAGTCTTTGGGTGGCATGCTTCAAGTCTACCGAAAACTTCTTGTGATTGTTTGAGGGATGATTTCTTGATTCAGGTCTTTATCTGGTTAGTTTCTAATTGCACTACTGCCTGGAAACCTCCAGGAAGTCAACTCTCCGGGTTAAATAAGTTATCCCAAAATCAATTGAACAAACTAATTTTGATTCACTGGTATTACTGCTGAATGCTACAAGAGGAAGAGAAACATTTCTATTTTATGAAACAATCCACCAATGTTACCAAATGCTTGGTTGGAGGTAACTGAACAAATGACAGTGGAGGTCTTGTACATTGATCTGGATAGCAGATCAAAGAATAATCAGAGAAACTGCATACAAATGCTAATTCAGCAGCATCCAGTACTCTCCTCTCTCAAATCACTAGCCCACCATTTTTCTTTTGACTATCGAATCTGCAGTCATTGTCCAAATCTTCACCTCCCCCTTGACTTAAGCCTGCAGCTTCCTTCTGTACCACTCTTGGTATTTTATCAGTGATCCAATAATACACTTTTTATTGCCTTCTTATGGCAACAGCCCCATCTTATTCCATTGCCAGTCTCCTCATCTAACACAGAGAGATACAAACTTTCCAAACCTATTCCCATCCAAATGAACACATTCAACAATATTCCTATGGCCACTTTCTACTTTTGCTACTTTACTCTAGATAAGTAAGCGGAAGAATGGCAAATGAAGTTCAATATGGATAAGTAGGGCTTTCACAATGAATAGTTAGGGACCGAGGAAGTTTTGTAGAATAGAGGGAACTCAGAGTACAAACACGTGGTTCTCTGAAAGAGGAGTCATAGCTAGACAGCATGGAGAAGAAGGAATTTGGCAAACTGGCCTTCGTAAGTGAGAGCACTGATTATAAAAGTTGGGAGGTCATGGTGTAGTTGCACCAGAAGCTGGTGAGGCTGCACTTGGAGTATTGCGTTCACTTCTGGTTGTTCTGCTATAGAAAAATTTTATTAAACTGGAAAGAGTGCAAGGAAGATATTCAAGGATGCAATCAGATTTTCTGTTATACGGAGAGGTTCGATAGGTTAGGACTTTATTCCTTACAGCATATGAAATTGAGAGGTGATCTTATAGAGGTGCATGAGGGGCACAGATAGGGTGAAATGCACCCAGTCCTTTTCCAGAGTTGGGGAATCAAGAACTAGAGGGCATAGGATTAAGGTGAGAGGAGAAAGATTCCAGAGGAAGGACAATGCCTTTGCACAGAGGATGTATCTGTATGGAATCAGCTCCTGGAGGTACTGGTTGAGGCAGGTATGATAACAGCTTTTAAAAGGCGGTTGGACAGATAGATGAATTGGAAAGGTTTAGAAGGTTATGGGTCAAACACAGGCAAATGAGCATCCTGATCGGCATGGACCAGTTAGCCTGTAGAGCCTGTTTCTGTGCTGTATAACTTTATGACTCTATGATTGCAATGAAATCACGGTCTTGATGGAATCCCAGCTGGGATGATGATACCTTATGTTTAAATTGTATCTTCTCACCTACATCCTGTATTTTATCTGAATACCATACAGAAACATCTCAGTTAAGGGTTAGTCTATCATTTAATATTACCCTGGTTTATCCACTTAACTGCTTGATCATTTCCTTCTCAGCATGTCAACTTTTTTCACCACCGCTGCTTCTTATATCCCCAGACTCTACCTTCCTCCCAAGTGCAATATAAATATTAACCAGTAAATATGAATGCTTAGAAGAACAACACTTCATAATCTGCCGGTGTAGTCTCCAACATAATAGCCTGAGCACTGATTTTTCAAGCTTCTGGGAACTATTCCCCTCTGTCCCATCACCCTTTCTTTCTGATCTTACCATGTCTTATTCCTTTACCCCACACACTCCACCTGCTATCACTCACATATTCATCCCACTGGTTGCCTTCCCTACCTCCTTTCTCATGGAGCATCTATGCACCATCTGCCACAACAAGCGAGATTTCCCAGTGTCCACCCATTTTAATTCCACTTCCCATTCCCATTCTGATATGTCCATCCATGGCCTCCTTCACTGTTGTGATGAAGCTACATTTAGGTTGAAGGAACAGCACCTTTTATTCCATTTGGGTAGCCTCCAACCTGATGGTACAAACATCAATTTCTTCAACTTCCGGTAATGCTCCACCCCCCCTTCACCATTTCGCGTCCCCTTATCACCCTCTCATGTTATCTCCTTGCCCATCCATCGCCTCCCTCTGGTGCTCCCCCCCCACCTTCTTCTTACTTCCATGGCCTTCTGTCTCTTTCACCAATCAACCTCCTAGTTCTTTGCATCACCCCTCCCCCTCCAAGTTTCACCTATTGCCCGGTATTCCTATTTCATGTCCCCCACCTTTCAAATCTACTCCTCAGCTTTTTTTCTCCAGTCCTGCTGAAGGGTTTCGGCCCGAAACATTGACTGTACTGTCATCTATCGATGCTGACTGGCCTGCTGAGTTCCTCCAGCATTTTGCATGTATTGCTCTGATTTCCAGTATCTGCAGACTTTCTTTTGTTTGAGACACCTGAACTAGTGTGGATACCTCAACATTGAACTCAAGCCACAGCCTATGGACTCATGTTCAAAGATTCTACACAACTCATGTTCTCAATATTATTTATTTATTTATATTTGCTGCTTGAATTCTCTTGCACATTGGTTGTTTGTCCATCTTTGTGTGTAATTTTTTTATTGATGTCATTGAAATTCTTTGTATCTACTATGAATGCCCACAAGAAAATGACATATATGTACATTGATAATATATTTGAACTTTGAACTTCTTTCTTTCTAGTCCAGCTGAAGAGTCTTGACCGGAAACATTGATTGTCCTTTTTCTCTGTAAATCGTGCCTGACAAGTTGAGTTGCTCCAGCATTTTGTGTATTGCTCCAAATTTCCAGCATCTCAACCCATAATATTTTCGGAGCCTGGCAACTTCCTCAGTACAACCATTATCTCAGCTCCCTTATATCCATATTTAAAGTGATACTAAGGATAATTACTAGATTAGGCTGGACCACCTAACCAGGGGCACTCACCTGCCAGGAGCCATAACTGTTCCTAAATGCAAATATGTCCAATGCCTTCTTTCTTCTATTACAAGTCATTTTAATTTCCCCTCTCCTGACTCTACTTCATCAAGCTAAAGCATCATATGGACTTCACTATCACAAAGTTTGAGACCATCTAGCTAGTTATATTCTTCTGCATTCATTCCTCTAGCCCAGCAGGCCAAATTTCTAAATCCATGTAAGAAAATAAGAAATAGGAGCAGGAGTAGGCCAGCTATACAGGTTGCACCTAAACTGGAGGGGATCCAATACCCTGGCTGGGAGGATCACTAGTGCTACCTAGGAGGGTTTAAACTATTTTGACAGCGAGATGGGAACCAGAGCACCAGGTCAGAAAGTGGAGAGCTGGAGAGGAAGGCAGATGTCAGGTCCAGTAAGATCAGAAGGGAGCAATGTAATAGATACAATGGGATAGATGGTTTGAAGTGTGTGTATTTTAATGCTAGCAACATTATGGGCAAAAGTAATAGACCTAGAGCATGGATCGGTACATGGAACTATGATGTTGTGGCCATTATAGAGACGTGTTTGAGAGAGGGATAGGAATGGTTTCAAAAAGATAGAGAGGGAGTTAAAACAAAGGGCGGGGTTGCACTACTAATCATGGACAATATCACAGCTGCACTCACAGGGGCAGGTGGGTACTAACCCACAACCATCAGGCTCTTGAGCAACTTTGCTAACTACACACTCTTGACATCCATTGCGATGTTCCCACAACCAAATATTTCACTTTAAGGACTCCTTATCTTATTATCTCATGTTCTTGCTATTTATTACTATATATTGATATTTGCATTTGCACAATTTGTGGTCTTCTGCACTCCAGTTGATCTTTCATTGATCTTGTTATCGTTACTGTTCTAGCGTTTTGCTGAGTATGCCTGCGGGAAAATGAATCTCAGGATTGTATAATGGTGACATAGATGTACTTTGATAATAAAATTTACTTTAAACTTTGAACTTTATTAGAAGGCTTGTCCATTGAGTCTATATGTGTAGAAATCAAAAATAGGCTGAGAGCACTCACTCTGATGGGATTGTGCTATGGATGAGTAGCCACTAAGACATTGAGGAACAGATATGCAGGTAGACAATATGGTTGTTGTCATGGGTGCTTCAACTTTGTTAATATAAACTGGGAACTTCTGAGTGCAAGGAGTTTACTGTAGATGGGGCAGAATTTGTTCGGTGCTTTAGGAGTGTTTCACAAATCAATATGTAGATAGTCCAACAAGAGAAGGGGCTGGACTGGACATAATGTTGGGCAATGAGCCAGGCCAAGTGACCAAGTTTCTGTGGGTGAGCAGTTAGGGAACAGTGATCACAACTCCTTAAGTTCTAAGATAGCTATAGATAAGAATAATTATGAACCTTGTGGAAGAGTATTAAATTGGAGCAGGGAAAATTACGAGAGCAGGAACCTGGGAGACTTATTGGTTGCAGCAACTTTTGAGCATCTGACATGTAGGGGGTGTTTAAGGACGAACTGCACAGAGCACAGGACAGGTATGTTTCAATGAGAAGGAAGGACAAGGATGGGAAAGTACGTGAACCTTGGATGTTCAGGGAGGTGATCAATTTAGCCAAGAAGAAAAAGGAAAAGTCTGTAAAGCTTAGGAAACTGGAATCAAACTCAGCTCTTGAGGATTAAAAAGAAGTCAGAAAAGAACTCAAGAAAGGAAATAGGAAAGACAGGAGGAGCCATGAAAAGTCCTTGGCAAGTAGAATAAAAGGGAATCCCAAGGCATTCTATACATACATCAGGAGCAAGAGGATAACTAGAGAGAGGATAGAACTACTCAAGGGTAAAGGGGTGAACATTTCTTGGATGTAGAGGATGTGGGTAAGGTCCTTAATGAGTACTTTACACCTGTATTTGCCAAAGAGAAGGATGTGGTGGATCGGGTGAGCAGTGTTCAGTGTGTTGATAGGCTTGGGCATTTAAGAGCAAAGGAGGAGGCAGTGTTGAGTCTCTTAAAAAGCGTTAAGGCAGGTAATTCCCCAGGGCCTGATAGGATGTACCGCAGGTTATTGAGACAAGAAAAAAGGCTGACCAATATCTTTATGTCCTCTCGAGCCACAGACAAAATCCTGGAGAACAGGCGAGTAGCTAATGTTGTTCCATTATTCAAGAAGGGACCCAGGAATAATGTTGGAAACTATCGACCAGTGATGTCACGTCAGTGGTGGAGAAATTCCTGGAGAGAATTCTTAGGGATAAGATTTGGGAGCATTTCAACAGCCATGAACTAATTAGTAGGAACTTTGGGTGGGGCAAATTGCATCTTACTAACTTGATAGATTTTTTGACAAGGTGACAAGGGTGATTCTATGAAGGTAGAGCTGTGGATGTTGTCTACAGGGATTCTAGTAAGGCATTTGACAACGTCTCTCAAGGGTGGCTCATCCAGAAGAATAAGATGCATGGGATCCTAATCATGGATCCTGTCATGGTCCAGTCCGTGAAATCCGCATTCTGGTTCACGGTCCAGTCTATGTTCCTTATTCCAGGTTTTCCGGTTTCCCCCAGTTTCTGTTGAGGCAGCTGATGCTCGTTTGGGCTGGCTTCATAAATAGCTTCAGGTTTCAGCCTCTGGTGGCTAGATTGTTCCTGGTTAAACCCCCTTCCCCCCCCGGAGCCTCGCCTTCACTGCTGTCAAGTTCAACCACTGGAGCAAGATAAGGAACTGTCTTTTGTTGTTTTGAACTGTCTCTGTGTCCATGCCTTTGCTAGGTAAGTCTGGCCATTTACTGCTACCTAGTGTTGGGAACTGCTTTTGTGTCCTTGCCTTTGCTAGGAAGGTCTGGCTGTCTGCCGCTACCTAGTGTTGGGAACCATCTTGTCGTATTCTGCATTCTGTGTATGAGTCCCTGGCCCTACATCCTGTTTCCAAGGAGGGGTCCTGGCTCTGTGTTCCATGTTCCTGTCTCTCCCTCAACCAAGGCTCTGTGTTCCTGTCTCTCCCTTGACCAAGTCAAGGCTTCAGGGTCTCATTTAATCCTAGCCATGTCCAAGAACCCTGTACTGTCCAAGCCACAGCTTTGTGTTCTCATCTTGTCTATGTGCCTCGCCCAGACCAGGAGTACCTTGCCCAGCCCGGTGCTGGGGTTCCCTCGTCCTGTCCAGGAGTCTCACGTCCAGTCTTGTTGCCTCTTTATGTCCTGTAGCCATGTCTTGTCCTTGCCTAGTTCTGGAGTCCAAGCCCGAGTCAAGTCCTAGGTTCTGGGTCCTTGCCCAGTCTCTGGCTCAGAGTCCATACCCAAGCCTCGTCATGTCCTTGCCTAGTTCTGGGGTCCAAGCCCAAGTCAAGACTCAAGTTCTGGGTCCTTGTCCAGTCTCTGGCTCAGAGTCCAAGCCCAGGTTCCTAGTTCCCAGTTCCATGTCCTGGTTCTGCTATCCGAGTCAAGTCCTAGCCCAGGCCCAGAATCCTTGTCTTGTCCAGGGCCTGTGTCATGTCCAGCATCCTTTCTTCCTTGCTTCCTTCTCACACCTAGTCCTGTTCCTGGTAGTTCAGTGTCTGTGTCTTGCACTTGGGTCCGCTCCCAACACCCCCATTATGACAGGATCCACGGTGAATTGGCCGTTTGGATTCACAACTGGCTTGCCCACAGAAGACAGAGTAATTTGCAGAAGTTCTCTGATGACTCAGCAATAGTTGAGTGCATAAAGGGAGGATGGGAGGATGATTACAGGGCCCTGGCGGAGGACTTTGTCAAATGGTGCAAACTAAATCATCTGCAGCTCAACATCAGTAAGACAAAGGAGGTGGTGATGGACTTTAGGAAGACTAAGCCTGCACTGCTCCCGTTACCGTTGATGGAGATGATGTGGATGTGTTGAGGACCTACAAGTACCTGGCGGGAAGTGCACCTGGATGACAGAGACTTGAGTGGAGCATCAACACAGAGGCTGTGTACAAGAGGAGCCAAAGTCACCTCTACTTCCTGAGGAGATTGAGGTCCTTTGGAGTTTGTAGGCCGCTCCTTCATATGTTCTACCAGTCTGTTGTCACTGGTACAAACTTCAATGCGGTGGTGTGCTGGGTGATGCCAACAGGCTCAATAAACTGATTAGAAAGAAAGACTGGCTCTGTTATCAGAGACAAATTGGACACACTGCAGGCTGTGGTAGAACAAAAGGCCCCAATGAAAATTCTGGCATGTCTGGACAATGTTTCCAAGCCTCTGAATGCCACTTTGGCTGAACAGAGGAGTACTTTTAGTAATAGACTAAGACAACTGCGTCACTGCAAAGAGTGTTATGTGAAGTCATTCTTACCCTCGGCCATTAGGCTCTATAATAAGTCAATCTATAGCAGGGGAAGTGATGACCTCCTTCTGTTAGACTCTTTGAGGTAACTTCATATTGATCTTTCTTAATTCACTTCTAATATTTGTATATATGTGCACTTGTAACGCTACTGTGACACTGTAATTTCCTTTGGGATCAATAAAGTATCTATTGATCTATCTGTCTAGTGGGCAAAGAGATTTAATCTAGCTGGAGGTGTTAGTGGTGTTCCATGAGGATCTCCTCTGGGATCTCTGCTGTTTCTGATGTATATAATTGACCTGGATGAAAATATAGATAGGTGGGACTGTTACAGGGAAATGAATAATGAGTAACAAGTAAATAGGGATGTGGATTGTGCTAATGTTGTAACAGGGAGCCGCAGACAAAGCCTATAAGTAGAGACATGGAATGCAGCAGTGATGATGTCCAAGGTTCAGGAACTTTGTTATTTATATTATAGCATATACCCATTGTTGTAATAGAAAATTGGATTTACTCTTAGACCTGTGGACAATGGATTTTACTGTGTTATCAGGACCTAGTCTGTTATTTAGTTACCTCTTCCTATAGCCACCATTCTGTTAACAAAATGTAATTTTACTGGTAATCTCATCAACTGAGAATGTAAATGCCCTGGAAAATTCATGTTCAGGGAGTTCAGCTTTGATGTGTTTCCTGGTGCGCACCAATTTTTTAATAAATTGCCCATCATTTTGAACACCAACTCCATGTGACCTTTCAATTTGCTCCTACAGTGGGTTAGTAAATTTGGATTCAGAACTGGCTTGCCCATATTAGACATAGGGTAGTGGTCAAAGAGAGGAAGTACTGCAGGGATCTATACTGGGACATTTACTGTTTGTGACGTATCTAAATGACCTGGATGAAAATCTAAACGGGTGGGTTAGTAAGTTTGCAGATAATATGAAGACTGATGGTGTTGTGGAAAGTGTAGAAGAATAGCAAAAAAACCAGGAGGATATAGATCAGTTCGAAATATGGGTAGAGAAATGGCAGATGAAGATTAACCCAGATAAATATGAGGGTTGCACCTTGGCAGGTCAAATATAAAGAGACAGTACACTGGTAAGGGCAAGACCCTTAACAGTATTGTGGAGCAGAGGAATCTTGAGGTCCAAATTCATAGCTCTCTGGAAATGGATACACAGGTTGATTAGATGGTTAAGAAGGTATATGGCATGCTTGCCTTCATTAATTCACAAGTCAGGAAACTGTGCTGTAGCATTATGAAGCTCTAGTTCGACAGCACTTGGAGAATTGCAAACAGTTCTGGTCACCTCATTGTGAAGAATGTCGAGGCTTAGCAGAGGGTGCAGAAGAGGCTTGCCTGGGTTCCTGGATTAGAAGGCATGTGCTATAACAAAAGGTTGGACAAACTTGCACTGCATTCTCTGGAGAGGCAGAGGCAGAGGCTGATGAGAGAACTGATAGAGGTTTATAAGATTAAAAGTGGCATAGATAGAGTAGACAGACAGTATCTTTTTCCCAGGGTTGAAATATCTTATACCAGAGGGCATGTATTTAAGGTGAAAGGTGGGTAATTTCAAAGAAGATGTGAAAGGCAGGTTTCTTGCTTAGAGAAGTTTAGAGTGATGGGGGCCTGGAATACATTGCCTGGGGGAAATGGTAAAGGCAATTACAACAGAGACTTCTAAGAGATGTTTAGAAAAGCACATAAACATGACGAAAATGGAAAAATATGGGTATTATATAGGTAGAAGAGATCAGTTTATTTGGCCATTTGATTACTAATTTAATTTGTTCAGCACAACATTGTGGGCCAAAGGCCCTGTTCCTGTGCTGTACTGGTCTATTGAGCATGCACCACCATTCCATAAGGTCATGGCTGAGGTAGCTGTGGACTCGGCTTTACATACATATTCTCCCGCCCAAAACCTGAACTCACATCGCTCTTTTAACTTCCTTTTAGTCCATCTTGTCCGTGAAAGCTACCACTGCTTCCATAGACCTATTCTGAATAACCAGCTATCTGCCTACATTCTCTTCCTGCCCTCATGCAGTTAATTGGGACACATCTGGACCAGAACATTTTGGCCCATTTAAGTGGCTGCCCCAATTAGCCAAAGTTTCATGAAAATAATTAAAAGGTATAGAAAAAGACAAACTACCGTCTAACTGAGTAACGTATTATGTATCGAAATCAATTATAGAACAAATTAAAACACGAGCAATACCACTACAATACTACTGTATAAAACTGTGTTTGGTTTCTGATTGCTAGTAATGGAGGAATTCATCCAGTCTATGCTGTTGTGCTCTTTTGATTGACTGTAAGTGAACACAATCAGCACAGACACCTAGTGCAGCTAACTGACCATCTTCATACCATGCTTTTGATGTTTGCATCCTCCTTTCATCGTAGCATTTATTTTAGCATTTATCATTTCTAAATTGTTGATAACTTGTAGTGAAATTTTCATTTTCACTCCCAGCCATTTCTGACATCTCCAAGCCTCAACGCTTGAAAATGGAGTGAGCGAATCAGTTCTGAATTGTATTTCTGCTTTCTTGCCAAATATCAATGACAAAAATCACTGAATTGCTGCTTTCTGAACAGAAACACAAGCAACTGAAGTTATTTAGAAACAGTTAGCTCTAAGCACAGTGTGCTGTCTAATGGCCACACAAGTCATGCCACTGATGCTAGTTAGAAACTTCAGCAAGTCTCCTGTCCCAATTAAGTGGCATAATGTTGCAAAATAGTAAATAGAGTCCCAGTTATTCTCTCAATTAGTTTTTGTTCTCTGAGAGTTGTCCTAAATAAGTGGCTGCCCTGATTAATGTTCCCTCAACCCACGTATTATTTTCAAAACTGTCATAAAACCAACGACATCACCTTTCTTCCCAAATGTACAACTCCAGACTTCTCAGGCTTTGCAAACCATCACTACATCACTATTCTCCCAGTCTTCAACAGTCCTTGAACGTGCTATGGTTTCATGATTTCATGTCCCTCTTTCCTGCAGCACCTATTTAAATTGCTCTAATCACTCTTCCACATGTCATATAACCAAATAGTTCTGATCAAAGTTACTTGCGCCACTCGTTATGAAGTAGCCTATTATATCTCATTCTTCTCTACTTGCCTGTAGCCGTTATCATAATGGTCCACAGCATCTTCCTCCGAATCTCCACCATTGTCTACAGAAATAAAACTTCAGATGTTTCTAAAGGAGGCTCATTGACGTGAAGTGTTAACTGTTTCTCTCGGTGTAAATGAATATCTCCTAGAGTTTCTGGTTTTATTCCATTTTTGTCTAACAGGATATCCGTATCCATTCTTGTCCACTAGGGAATCAGTAGCATCTCATCTCTCCTGCATGGGTTATAGAATCCCTGAAGAGAAGTAACACACCTGGGGGATGTGGAGATAAGGAACAGAGATTACTAGTGCCAGGAATACAGTACCCTGATACACACAAGTTAATCTTACACCATGAATGTTTAACATTGAAAATAAGAATTGTGCCTTTTTTGTGACTACTTTGCACTAGACCGGGCTTTGATTTTTCTTAATTGCGTTCTTTCTTGTAAAAATAGTGTAAAGCATGCATAATTTATGTTTTCTTGTAAATGCTGCTTAGATGACTCTGTACCTGTGATGCTGCTACAAATAAGATTTTCATTCCAACTTTGCACACATGTACTTGTGCATATGACAATGAACTTGACTCTGTCTTTGACTTGATATTTCTTTTGTTTTCCAGCGTCTTTTAGGCATATATAAAGTATCAAAAATATTCCAATGATGATTTTCCATTTGTTTTTGAGTGTATAACACCACAAAATCTACAATCACTTAACAGGACAAAATCTTATACTTTGATAGATTTAGTTAGATAGGTGAGCTTACATCTTGAGCTTCACATGTCTTCTGTGAGCGGGGCTGTAGGCAAGGTCAGCTGCAGAGGTCCACCTGTGGTGAGGTAGGTCATGTGTTACCCAGGGTCTTTTTAGCTGGACGCAGTGTGAATTCCTGGAGCTGTAACTGAATCAGCTTATGTTTCTTTAACCATTTTTTAAACCACCTCCAAAATATTGTGGCTGGTGGGTGGCATTGGATGCACAGGGATCCAGTGCCACCCACATGTTGCGTTCAATGGAGTAACTGGCCTTTTCCTCCCATCCGGTTTCATTGTGCTTATGAGGTCTCATCCTAGTCTGTTTGTCAGTATAGTGAAGGAATTTAATTATTTAGTCCTTCATATTATATTTGTTCAAAAATTAAAATCATCTTGCTTGCTTGAATTTTCTAAAACAGCTGTACAAAAATATTATCCCGATTTGGCCTTCACATTTCCAGAGTAATCTGGACTACTTTTACTCTCTATTCCTTCTGAAATCAATTCCAATAGCTATTTTGTCTTAATGACAACAGCTTCACACTGGTCAGATGCCTTTGGGATATGAACAATAGTTACTCCCAGTATCTGATTTTGTAGTAATTGTATATCAGTTTGGCTGGAGCAGCATCTCCTCAGCTTCTGCAGATGCTCTCCTTGTATTTCCTGCACTGCATTGCCTTGCTTGATTTATCAGATTAAGTTGAAGAAATTATCTTCAAGTGAATCAACCACACTGGCAAATATGGAGAGCATGACGTCAGTTCATGTTACAATGGCAATTTACAAATTCACATGAAGGACAAATCAGCATTTTGGATAGAACTTAAATTTGCTTGATTCAATTAACCATCCAGTAAGATGGTGGCATGCTCAGACACAACCACTTCTACAGAGGCCAACCAAAGGTGTTATTGTCTTTTTTAAACTTTTTTTATGATCACCAATCTCTGCTGGGCATTAAGAACTTAAAGTACTGCAGAGCTATCCCATCAGTGAGCTGTTTTTTAGCTGAGAAATTGAAGAAACTGGACTTTGGTGTAGACTGTGATGCTGAGTGCGATAAAGAGGCATCATTGTGTGAAGGAGGTGTGCAGTCTTAGACACTTTCCTTTTGATCACAAGCCCCTGTTGGACATCAGCGGCATGGAATGCTGTATGTCCAATTCTTTGGTTATTGGCAAATGTCAGGGGAGCTGTGTGGCCCAGTCATAGTAAGGACAAGTCTCGGTGTCGCCTTTCCACCACCCGGGGGTGCACTGGAATCAGGCGTTCCATTGCATTTGCAGAGGTGGTGTGGCACAGAGTCTATGCTGGAGTCGGTGCTACCCCCCTGTGTTTGCTTGGCAGAAGACAAGCTGTATTGCGCTTGACTGCAGAATGCAGCAACATTCATGGACTCTGGGACTTGGACTATATTTTTCATGTGACTATTTAACTGATATCTTATATGTGCTTGCAATCTTATAAGTTCTATGAAGTGCCTGTGTATGAGTGTGTTTTGTACCTTGGCTCCAGAGTAATGCTGGTTTGTTTGGCTGTGTCTGTGGATATTGACAATTAAACTTGAACTTGCTCACACAATCTAACTGCTCTTGTCAAAACAATTCTTTGTGCTATATGCTCATTTTTATTACCTTACGAAATTATTTTTGTTTTGCAACCAGCAATGATGGCATTGATATAAATAACTTGAATGAACAGCTGAGACTCACGAAGTACATAAGAAGGCTGTGTTGAATATTCTATTGAAATGATAAGTAATGGCTAAAGCACCCTTGTTTATTGACACATTTATCGATGTTAATTAATTCTCCTCACATGGGCTTACTCTCAAAATCCTCCGTGTCACAAATATGTTTTTATAATTTCATAGCAATAGATAAAAGATAAACAAAGGGTGTTCGTTTTCAATTCAACTCTTCTTTGGTGTTTTCATTTTCAAATTGACGCTGGTAATTAGACTATTTAAATGCTGGAGCAGCATTACGTATCAATGGAGCTTTATTTATTCATTGCGAGTGCAGCTGGAAATGCATCATTTTGGAAATAAAATACAGCAGAACAAACCTCACCAAAAACTGGCAATTATTTCCTTTATCTTAATCATTTTGCTTTAAAGTAAACTATTATATTTATAACTACACTTTTGGAATTTTCTTTTCCGTAAATATACACATTTCATCCCACTTAAAATATAAATAAAATCTAACAATTGCTCCAAACCCCATCGATGCAAAGATAATAAGGTTTTGCCGGTATTTTTCTATATTTTAGGAATGAATGGACTGATGAACTTGAAACCGATTTACCTTAAAGAGAGCAGCAGATGTTTCAAAGACAGTTATTTTTAACAGGCTGCTCATTGCCCCAGGATAGCCAAAGGTCAGACAAATCCTGCCATAACTTTCCCTTTGACACAAAGACAAACACAAGAATATCAATATGAAACAGGCCCATTTAGTTTCCTCAGCCAGAATCTATTATTATCACAAGGTTCTTTGTAAGATAACATTTTCTGAAAGCAGCGACTGTCTGGAAATGTATCTGTTCGTGTAAAATGATCAAGATACATTAATAAAAAAAAGAAATGCAAAGACAGCAGCACAAGCTTCAGGAGGCATGGAGATAAATTTTGCAAAAGGATTAGAAAGCCCATGTTTCTGAGATAAAAGGCCTCATTTACAATGCAGCTTTTAACTAAAACCTGTAGTCCTCTTGGACCATGGCAATGAAATAAAGAAAATTAAACAATTAGTTCGGTATAGATCTTAAAAACTGGCACTAGAGATAGCATTATGATGAGAATAACATGAACTTGACTGATCTCTGCTTGGTACTTCTGTCCTCATGATATAGTTTGTAGAATTACATTTTGGCTTTATAGCAGTCTGATGTCAAAAGTAAGTTTTACATTTACAAGTACATTCACAACCTACCAACATGTGTCAAGGATAACAAAATGCAGTCACTGTCCCCAAGTGGGAAATACACCAATTTGCACATAGCATCTCCCACAGAAAACAATTGGTTCGAACATATTGATGTCTATAGGGCAGACTGTCAGCCAGCTGTAGTGTACAATTCAGGATCAGGTTTAATATTACTGCCATATGTCATTAAATTTATTTCTTTGTAGCAGCAGCACATTGTAATATGTAATAATAAAAATGCTATTAATTACAATTAGAAGTGTATATATAAAGAATTAAATAAGTAGTGCAAAAACAGCATAAAAAGTATTGAGCATTGTTCATGGACTCATTATCCATTCAGAAATCTGATGGCCAAGGAGAAGAAGCTGCTTCTGAAACATTGAGTGTCTTCAGGCTCCTGTATCTCCTCTCTGATGGTAGTAATGAGAAGAGGGTATGCCCTATGTGATGGGAGTCCTTAATGATGGATGACGTCTTCTTGAGGCATTGTGTTTAGAAAGTGTCCTCAGTGTTAGGGAGGTTAGTACTCATGATGGAGGTGGCTAAGTTTAAAACTTTCTGCATCATTTTCTGATCCTGTGTGGTGGCTCCTCCATACCAGACAGTGATGCAACCAGTTAGAATGCTCTCCACATTAGGTCGGTAGAAATTTGTGATGGTCTATGATGACATACCATGTCTCCTCAAACTCTTAATGAAATATAGCCACTGTCATGCCTTCTTTGTAATTGCATCAATATGTTGGGGTCAGGATGGACCTTCAGAGATGTTGACACCCAGGAACTTGAAACTGCTCACCCTTTTCACTGCTGATCCCTCAATGAGGATGGTGTGTGTTCCCTTGACTTCCCCTTCCAGAAGTTCACAATCAATTTCTTGGCCTTACTGACATTGAGTGCAAAATTGTTGTCGCGACACCACTCAACCAGCTGATCTATCTCTCTCATGTATGCCTTCTCGTCACCATCTGAAATTCTGCCAACAAAAGTTGTCATCCGCAGATGTATAAATGCCATTTGAGCAGTGCCAAGCTGCACAGTCATGGGTGTAGAGAGAGCAGAGCAGTGGGCTAAGCATGTATCTTTGATGTGCACCCGTGTTAATTGACAGCAAAGAGGAGATGTTAGTACTGATCTGTACTGATTGTGGGCTCCTAGTGAGGAAGTTAAGGTTCCAGTTGCAGAAGGAGGTACAGAGGTCCATGTTTTGGATGTTATTGTTTAATACCGAGGGTATGATTGTGCTGAACACTGGGATGTAATCGATAAACAGCAGCCTGATGTAGGTGTTGCTACTGATCAGGTGATCCAAGGCTGAGTCAAGAGCCAGTGAGACTGCATTCACTATAGACCTATTGTTCAGGTCCTTGCTTAGGCAAGAGTTGATTCAGGCCATGACAAACCTCTCTACGTCTTCATCACAGTAGATGTGAGTGCAGTGAGCTGCCTCAAGAACTATGTGATAGTCATTGAGACAGCTCACCCTGCTCTTCTAAGCACTGGTATGAATTTTGCCCTTGTGAAGCAGGTAGAAACCTCTGAATGCAGCAGTGACAAATTAAAGATGTCCTTGAACACTCACATCAATTGTTTGACACAGATTTTCAGAGCCCAACCAGATATACTATAAGGACCTATCGCCTTTCAATGATTCACCCTCTTGACTTGACTCTTGTTGTTCTCCTGAATTCATTATTAAATCCATAACACAAGACCTAGTGGTCAGATGAAAGACTTGTATAGCTCTCAACTTTATGCTAACCATGTTTGTTCATCTAGCAAAGATCATTTATCTAAATTGCTGACCTTTATTAAGAAGTGAATAGGTAACATTTGTTTTACTTTATTTCATCTGATACTCAGTGGAGAATTTGTTAGGTACAGGAGGTACGTAATAAAGTGGCCACTGAATGTATTTCAGTATGTTCATAATTTTCTACTGCTATAGCCCATCCACTTCAAGATTCAACAAGTTGTGACTTTAGAGATGTTCTCTGTGCACCACTGTTGTAACACATGATTATTTGAGTTACCTTCGCCTTCCTGAAGTTTGAACAAATCTGGCCATTCTACTCTGACCTCTCTCAATAACAAGGCCTTATTACCCACAGAACTGCTGCTCACTGGATGTTCTTTGTTTTTACACACCATTTCTTGTAAACTCTAGAGACTGTTGTCTTTGAAAATCCCAGGAAATCAGCAGTTGCTGAGATATTCAAACCACCCAGTACAGCACCAACAATTATTCCATGGTCAAAGTCACTTAGATCCCATTCTTTCCCATTCTGATGTTTGATCTGAACAATATCTCAACCTCCTCACCATGTCTGCATGTGATTTGGTGCCTCATGATTGGCTGAGACATTTGCATTAATGGCAGGTGTATACATGTACCTAATAAACTGACCACTGAGTGTATATTTATGCTGACTATCAACTAATAAGAGCATAATGTGTTTCAATTGTAATATAATTTTAAATAATTTAATTATCCAACAATTTATTCATGTTTCAGCTGCTATATATGCATTTGATCATTGGAGACACTCGCAAACAGCAAGAAAATTATCCATAACTAGGCAAGCAGTCAAGGAGATGGATGGACATGGTCTCTAGTTGTGTTGCCAGGAGCCTGTGCATGGAATGCTCCATTTTACAGAATGGATGCAGAAGTAGGGCCTCTGTGGTTCCAGGGCTATTGACTGGGGGGGGGGGGTGGTGGTGTCAGGGGTTGTATGAGCTATTGGCTTGAGGAACAAACCAGAACCAACAAGGTCTGTCTCAATGTCTTAATGATCAGGTAATCTGGATAGACAGTGTTGAATGAATATAACATCTACCAGGACTTTCCCCCTCATCCTCCAATAGCATCACAGAATCTTCTATAAACACACAATTGATTTTCAGGTGGTATGTAGCAGGTAGTAACCTGAAATTCCCTCAAAACTACACTGGAGAATCAATGGAGAACTGTACCCAATAAGTTAAAGAGAAGCTTAAATCCAAACCCACTGACTGAAAAGTGAGTGCATCCCCACTGAGACAATTGAGTAGATTTTGAGCACAAAGCTCGAGTTGCTGAAATGGATATAAGATAACCTTCTGCCTCAGTAATCACATTTAGAAACAAATCCATACTGTTGGGATGATGAATCTATTCCATCTGGAGACATTGGTATGAGGCTAGTAGTTTTCCCTTTGTTCAGCATTCACATCTCTTTCCTCCATTTGGTTTCACTCATCCATTGTTTCCACCCACCCCTAGCCATGCTCAATGAACCTCTGTACCATTCTCCTTCCCAGCTTGGTTCTACCTGCCCATCATCCCCTCCCCATCTGGTTCCACCTGTCACCTAATGGTCCACATCCCACATCACACCTTACCCCCTGCTTTGTACTGTTATATACTGCTAATCATTTCTGCTCCCTCTCAGTTCTGATATTCTCAACCCAAAATGTTGACTTATACCCTTTGCTTCCACAGCCATGCACATGAAATGTTGGAACTCAGCAGGTCAGACAGCATCAATGTCAGGCCAAAACCCTTCATCACACCAGTTGCTGTTTGGCACTCGACCTTTCAGCATGCTGGCTCTTACTGATGAGGCTACTGCATAAGTATAAACTTCTTGACTAGTTTTGCAGCTGTAAGAGGTATACTAGATTTTATAGTGGTGTGATGTTAAGCAATAAGGTTGTGGAGATGTGTCAAAGGATTCTGAAAGTAATTCTGTTGTCTATCAAATCTGTCAATAGGCCTGCCTGTTGTTGTATGGTGTGGACAGGCACTGATGATTTCTTGCAATATTCCAAGTGTCATGAACTGCTGTATTGTGTCTTTCAATAGATTTGTTGTTCATTAACAGTTGACAACATACAGCTATTTGCAAATAAACAAAACTAATTCATCAATTTGTTTGAAATAAATCCACTGATTTAAATATAAAGCAAAATCACTTACATTGGTTTGCATTAATTTTTTTTTACTGCCCACAGTGCATAGTCCTGTGAATATCAGTAACTTGTAATCTCTAAATTTGGCAATCTGTCCATTATACTTCACTCTCTGTAAATCAGTATTCAGCACTTGCTATACCGTCAGAGTGTGGACTAGCTGTTTACATGTTAGTATAAAACTTCCAGGAATTCATTTATAACTTGCTATCCATCATTTTATTAGTCCATCCCCTATTCCGCTACAGTTCTTTCATTAATTCATTTTTAAGATTTAACCATCCCCTAATTATCCTGAGAAGTTTGTGATGAACCTTCTTGAACTGCTGTAACACTTCCTGTGAAGGTACTCCATAACTGTCTGGTAAGGAGTTTTTGACCCAGCATTTACAAAGTACCAACAATATACGAAGGGTGATTGATAAATCCATGGGCTAAGGTAGGAGTCGTCAATTTTAGAAAACCTAGCACATTTATTTTTCAACATAGTCCCCTCCTACATTTACACACTTAGTCCAGCGGTCGTGGAGCATATGGATCTTGGACCTCCAGAAAGTGTCCACAGCAGGGGTGATTGATAAGTTCATGGTCTAAGGTAGAAGGAGATGAGTTATACACTCTCGTTACATGCACATGCAGTTCCAGTCTTTAAGTGATTATGCAGAAACTTTGAAGTTAATAACTCATCAGGGGTGATTGATAAGTTTGTGGCCTAAAGTAGAAGGAGATGAGTCCAAACTTTCTGCATAATCACTCAGAGTTAACCTGCATGTACATGTAACAAACTTAGGCCACGAACTTATCAATCACCCCTCGTATTTCTAAGGCAGGATGATGTGTGGCCTGGAGAGAGTCCTGCATGTTGTGGTGTTCCCATACACTCATTGCTTTTGTCCTTCATCATAGTAAGAGTCATGGCTTTGGGAAATGATCTGGGAATAGCCTGGGCAATCTGTTGGTGGTGGAGGGAATGAATGTTAAGGTGATTAATGTAGTGCCAATCAAACAGCTGACTTTGTTTAGATGGTGTTAAGATCCTTGAGAGTTGTGAACGCTGCACATCTAAATGGCTGGTTGGCATCCATCTGTCTGATCATCATCACAAGCCTGGGCATCCTGAGGTGCCCAGTCATTAAGATCCCCTTCTTGGCTTCACAGTGTAGTCCAAAGGAAAGCTAATAAAGTGATAGGTTTGGCACCGGCTTGGCTGAAGGAGCTGCGGAAGGCTGTTCGATGATCTCCAACCACCTTAGGGGCTCCACTCCGGATTTGCTGTCTGAGTTTACTCCCGTAGTCTTTGTCTCTCTCGAGATTGCCGACAACGCATAGCTGGGGATCTGATTCATGAACACTGGGGCATGTCCACTCACTGCTGGGCCTGTTGTGCTACGTGTGCAGGGGCCAGACCTCCTTCACCTCGTCTGTAGTTCACCCTGAGTCTGAAAGGAGTTCAGTTTCTGTGCATCGCCAGCGAGGAGGCACTACATGAGGTTTGCAGTTGGAGAGGCTATGTACTGGCAGGGAGAGACTTACACGTTTAGCTCTCCTTTTCGCAAGACTGCTAGCTAGCGGTGGAAGCTGAAAGCAAGAGCGACAAGCACTATCCACTACATTAGCACACCGGATGCATCACAACAACCATATCAAAGTGAATGGAGAATATACCATCACATTCCTGACTTATGCCTAGTAGATCAGAAGCTGAATGGCTCACCACAGGATGCCCTGCCTGTAGCCTTGTAACTTGTGTGGCAGCTCAAGCTGAGTTTCTGATCAATGATGAGTCTTAGAATATTGATGGTATGGGATTAGGCATTTGTAATGCAATTGAATATCAAGAATAGTTGGTTAAATTTTTATCTTCTTGGAGATGGAATTTACGTGACCCTTGCTACTTAAAGGCCCATGTCTGAATGTAGTCCGAGTCTTGCTGTTTGCAGGCACTTGTTGAGCATTACAAAATAGAACTGCACGTTGTGCAAACATTCCTACCTCCGACCTTTTGATAGAAAGAAGGTCATTGATGAAGCAGCTGAAGATGGTTGGGCTTTAGACTGCCCTGGCAAACTCTTGCAATGACATTCTGGGACTGTGATGACTGACCAACAACAGTGACACCACCTTCATCTGGACAAAGTAACCTTGTAGTGTTTCCTTTAGCTGCCTACTGATTTAAGATTGACCTTGATACCGTACACAATCAAAATCTGCCTTCATGTCAAAGATAGTCATTCTCAAATCACCCTGGGAATTCTGTCCTTCGGTCCAGATTTGGACCAAAGCTGTGATGAGATCTGGAGTTGTGATGTGTTATGACTGAGAGTGAAGTCACTGGAGAAACACTGAAGCTGGTGATATAGAAGTGTTTATTCATCGCAACAAGCAGGCATTCTCATGGACACATTCTTGGCAGAGTCTCCCAAACACAAAAGTACATCACATTTTGTACCCTAAGGTCAAAGGTAACAGCAGATGATTCAATATAGTTTCAAGAGTTATGGCAAAATAGTTTATTTCAATATTTTGGGTTAACATTGCTTCCTTTGAATTACATATCTGAAAGTTCAAACACCTTTGTCAGAAAACAATTTACATTAATAGACTAAAAGCTTCTAAGGACAAAGAGCTAGATACCCAAGATTAATGTTGTCAAACTGTTTTTGATCTCACAAATATCCTGAGTACCCAAAAACTGTTGATTGCCTATAATTGCAACCATGTTTGATGTGCGTAGTGACAACGCCAGTCTGGTCTGCCAGCTTGAACTCAAGTCACAATGGTGCAAATAACTTAGTCCATTTTGTCTGGTTTGATGCAGGACAATTATCACTTTGTCTTAACCTTTCGCTGATGCATTTGCAAATATCTCATAGTCACCATATCTCTTAGTCTATGGGCCAGCCTGATTATTTGCAAAGGTGTGCTTTTAACTTCAATTTACAACTTGAAATTTACAATCCACATTAAGAACTGATGACTGGTCCTTGTTTGAATTAATATCTGCTATATTCACATGATTCCAGAATACTCCCCAACATGGTGGATATTCACTTTACTAGGCTTAACTGGGCTAAGCACTTCTAGCACAGCAGCCTGCCATTTCCAAAGGGTCGAGTCAATTTTGACAAAGTTAAACTTTTAAACAACATTCCTTGCTCAGCTTCTTGTCGTAAACAAGTAAGCAATGAGGTCTTGTAGGCTCATGTTTAATCAACATAAATTATATTAATGGGCTTACATCCAACTAGACAACACTGGCTAAGTTAAGTGCACCATTGTAACTGAGTTCAAGGAAGATTGAGACCAGTAGATACCTATATCCGAAAGGGCTTAAAATCTCCTTCTGATTTGAGGGCTTTGCAGACAGTGAACCCAATATCATCACAGAGGAAGAAAGGTGCTAAGGAGAAACAACTAATCCAGCAGCATTTGCAAAGAGAGAAATGTTCGTGTTGATGATCTCTCATCAGAGTTCCAACTCAGCCTAAGTATAGGGATTTTCTGACGCATTAGAGCTCAAATACAAAGTACCCTTCAAAAGGTGTTGCTTCTCATCACCGGTGCCTCACAACTCTTACGGGTACTGTCTCTGAAGAGATTGCATATCCTCCCTGTGATGGGTTTTCCTCGTTGCTCAGGTCTCCTTCCGCTTCTAAAGACGGGTGTCTTATGTTAATTCTCCACTGCAAATTGCACTAACATATCAAAGAGTCAGGGAACTTCATCAGAGCCGATTTGGAAAATGGAGAGAATAAAAAGGAATAAATGTAAATAGATGTTACTTGGCGAGTGTGGATTATTTCTGTGATATGTGAATAGATGACTGACATGGAGAAATACAGTATTTTCTTCATGTAACATAATTAATCAGCTCACAACTGTTGGTTTGTATGTTTACACACTGAAATTAAGATGCTCAATAACTTTTATTAACTCACTTCTCACCTAATGTTTATTCAGTTTAGTTTCAGAGACCAGATTGCATCGACATGCTATTGTATTACCCTGGTTGTGTGGCTTCATGCAGGTGTAGATATAAGGTAATGTGTCTAGCTTCATAAAAATATGATGGTCAGTAAGATACGTCTTGGAGAAACTAGTATTGAATCTATGAACTGTTAAAGCTGCATCTAAATTTGTAACAGCCTTCCAAAGTCTTTTGGATTTGTTGTTAAGTACACATCCATAAAGATGCCAATGGAACTATTTGCCAATTAGAAAGTTGGATTCATGTCAGGAAAACTATTTTCATTTAATATTTATAAGCTTTCCAAAATACATAACATTCAATTTGTAATGCAAAATCAGAGTACATTCCACAATACAAACAGTGCCAATGAATGGAGTGTTCAGCATTAAGTCTTCTAATTCATCGCCTTCTTGGAAATTATATGCCAACTTTGATATCACATATCCACCTTACCCCAAATCTGACATGTTACCACCACTTAATAACTTATTTCTGAGGAATCACAGGCACTTGAGCTAAAAGCTAACTATGGATGTGGCTGAAAATCTGAAGAAAAACAGAACACTGAGGTGTTTACAGATAATGTGAGGTGTTAGAAATTTTAACCAGGTACAAAGGCAAGAAAAACGGATTGGGGGAAATGGATGGAATGATTAGTGATAGGTGGGTGATAATAGGAATGCTGTCTCTCAGCTCCAGTGATGCAGGTTCAATCACAAAATCTAGTATTGTCATTTGCTTGGGCTTTCCCTAGGTGCTCAGATTTCCTCCTACATCCCAAAGAATGGGTTATGAGACTAACTGCAGCTGCGAATTGGTCCTAGGGTGTAGATGAATGGTGAAATATGGAGGAAGTTGACAGAATATGAAAAGAATAAAGGGGAATTAGTGTAAGTGCATTATTGATAGCCAATGTAGAGTCAGTGGGCCAAAAGTCCTGTTTTTGTGCATAAGAGAAGGTGATGGAGCAAGAGCCAATAAAGATGAAAGAACTATATGTGGAAACAATAAAGATAGAGAGAATACATCTATCAAGTATGCTTCCATTTTGCTGCCTTTGCAGCAAATTGACTATTGTCAATTCCTTAATTTTCTTCCTCAACTTCTCCCACCCATTTCTGGAAATAACCTATCAGTTCATGCACACTGCAAACCCATAGAGGCACAAAGTTTCTCAAGCCCAAAACGTTGAATGTACTTTTTTCCATAAATGCTGCCTGGCCTGCTAAGTTCCTCCAGCATTTTGTGTGTTTCTTCATCCAAACTTCGTTTCACAAAACCTCTTGTAGGAAATCTATTCCTTTCTTCTAGTATCACCCTATGTACCAAATGATGCCAATTTCCATAATAACGGTTATATAACCATATAACAATTACAGCACGGAAACAGGCCACCTTGGCCCTTCTAGTCCGTGCCAATGTTTACACTCACCTAGTCCCATTGGCCCGCACTCAGCCCATAACCCTCCATTTCTTTCCTGTCCATATACCTATCCAATTTTACTTCAAATGACAATACCGAACTTGCCTCTACCACTTCTACTGGAAGCTCATTCCAGTAGATCTGTACAAATAGCCAAGCCTCCTTCAGCAGCAATGAACCATCTCAATTACTTAGGAGAATAAGAGCATCTGTCATGGGAACAATCCTTACTACTGTTCTTCTCCAAATTATTAACCATCTTAATTCAAAGTACCATCACCAGGGCACCAGAACTCTCACAGTTCTATGATATTCCATGTATTCCATGATGGCGATATGCACAGGGGTTACACACTAAATCAAGAACTATTTGATTATATTGCACTAATCTTAACCGAACATTTATTGTATTTGTCATACTATCAAGACATAGTCTTGACCAATTTGTTTCTTCAATTTTAATATTCAAATCACTTTCCCATTTTTGTCTTGACTTATGGACTCCTTGTTTAGTTGCCTGTTTTTGAATCAAATTATACATACAAGATATAAATTTTTTAATATTTCCTTTTTGAATTAAAATTTCTATTTCTTTAGATTTCGGCAATAACATTGTTTGACCTAGTTTTTCTCTTATATAAGCCCTTAATTGAAAGTAACAAAATAAAGTGTTAATTGATACTTTATATTTATTCTTTAATTGATCGAATGACATCAATATACCTCCTTCAAAACAATCTCCTATGTATTTAATCCCTTTTTGAAACCAATTTCTATAAAAGATTAGTGCAATATAACTTTTTACATCAATTATATATTACACCACAAAAAATAAATAAATTAAATCCAAGTTTATCTGATCAGTGTTTCCGATGTAACCAAGAAACTGGTACATTTTTACATTCTACATGGTCTTGTTCTAAAATTCAACCTTTTTGGACAAATTTAAGACTTTTATTGGAACAAATTACGGGAATACAACTTCCTCATAATCCAATATTACTTTTACTAGGTGATATTGAAGGGACAAAACTCAAACTCAAACTAAATAAATATCAGAAAGAATTCATAAAAATTGCACTGGCTGTAGCCAAAAAGGCTATTGCAATTACTTGGAAATCAGATACATATTTAAGTATAGATTGTTGGAAAAAAGAAATCTATGGCTGTATTCCATTAGAAAAAATTACTTATAATTTAAGAGATAAATATGAAACATTTTTGAAAATCTGGGGCCCTTATTTACAAAAGACAGGATTAAATATATAGGTGCTCTGAAGAGGAAATTAATGGTTACTTGGGGAAAGAAATAAATATATATACTAAAGTTATTAAGAACTCCATGGAGCATGTGGAGACCTTCCAACAACCAGGCACTCTTTCTTTCTTAATTTTTTTTTATATAGGGAAGTTAGGGGGGAGGGGTTAAGGGAAGGGGGGAAGGGACACATACTTTTTTTTCTACACTTGTAATCATTTAAAAATGCAATTAAATAAAAAATTTTTAAAAAAAGAACTATTTGATTGTGAAAACTCCAATCATTTATTTCTACCATTTAACTTGTTACCCAGCTTAAATACTAAAGTAAGAGGCTAACATAAAATGAGTAGATCATGATTGGTGCATGATATTTGTATATTAAGTAGAATACTTTGCTTTGCCCAGTCACATACATGAGGTGAGCATTGAATAAGTGCTGGTATTCTCTCAAAGTAATGAAAATTATTTTGATAGGAATTGCAAGGAAGAATAATCTAGCATGTGGCATTTTGGGAAGTCAAGTACGGTAGGCCACATACAGTAAATGGTAGGGTGAAGAAGTGTTTGTAAGGCAGTGAAGAAAGCATGTGGCATGCTTATCTTTACACGTTAGAACATTATGTTACAGCTTCTTTGTAACATTGATTTAATTGCACAAATTTTTGTGTGTATTTCTGGTTGATACACTGTAGGTAGGTTGTACTTGAGAGAGTGCAGAGGAGATTCGTTGTTGTTAACTAGATTAGAGAACTTTAATCATGAAGAAAGAAAAGATAAGCTGGGTTTGTATCCTTGGAGTGAAGGAGGCTGAGAGGTGGCCTAAGTGATGTATCTAGAACATAGAACAGTACAGCTTAGGAACAAGCCCTTTGTCACACAGTGTCAATGCTAAATTAAACTCAATCTCTTCTGCTTCCAAATCCGTCCTTTCCCTGTATACTTACATGTCTATCAAAAGCATCCTAAATGCCACTGTCATTTCAGTTTCCACAACTACCCCTGGCAGTTCATTCCAGGCCACCTAGCATTCTCTACGTTTTAAAAAAAACTTGCCCGCACATTTACCTTGAACTTCTCCCCTCTCACCTTAAATGCACGTCACATAGCATTTGACATCTCTATCCTGGAAAAAGATTGTAACTGTCTACCCTACCTATGCTTCTCATAATTTTATAATCTTTTATCAGCTCTCCCCTCGGCGTCCAATGCTTCAAAGAAAAATATACACTCAAGTGTGTCCAACCTCTTGTTACAGCTCATATACTCTAATCCAAACAGAACCCTGAAAAAACTCTTCTGTATCCTAACCAAATCTTCCACATCTTTGCTGTTATAGGGCAGCCAGAACTGTACACAATACTTCAAGTGCAGCCTAATCAAAATTTTATAAGCATAGCTGCAACATGATTTCTTTACTCTTATATTCTGTGATGAGTATCTTTGACGAGGATGGTTTGGACCCAGTTGCTGGAGTGTCCAAAGCAAGAATCAAGACATGGTATCAAACTGGATCAAGAGCTGAGCAGAAAACAAGCGCTAGGCAAAGTCACTGATAGGGCTTATGACTGAGCACCCAACGTTCGTTCAGGTGCTCTTTAAATACTCACTTCTTGGTGCCCAAAACAAGACTGCCAATTAGCAAGATGGTCCTGAATCTTTACAGGGGCTGTGCCAGCTATCCATACTCCGGTGAGTTAGAGCATTTAAACCCCGGAAGCTGGCACAGTTGGTTGCATGTTGTAACAGGACCCCTTCCCCTATGGCTGACACCTGATAACCCTAGCTAATTGGTGAGATGATGATGGTAGGCATGGATGAGAGCTGGATCCAAAATGTCCCTTTCAGGAACACAGCACCATTCCTTGGGTTCGAATCCTACTCAGTCCGTAAGAAACTGGTGAACACTCTGAAACATTCGTGAATCCAAAATCTTTCTCACAGTGAAAACCTGTTTCCCATCGACAAACGTGGGTGGTGACGATGGTAAAGGACTGGTGTTCACAAGCTTTAATTTGGAAATGTGGAAAGTGGGATTGATTTTAAGGATCTTGGGGAGCTGCAAGGTGTAAGCCACTGGGATTACTTTGCTGAGAACCTGGAAGGGTCCAATGAACTTGGCCACCAATGTCCTAAACTCCACTCATAGAGGCAATCCTGAGTCGACAGCCAGATATGTTACTCAGGATACAAAACTGGTCCCCGTCTTCTCTTGAGCTAGCCTTTATTTCAGCTTTTTGGGTAGAAGCTAACAACATCTCCCTTGCCTTAGTCCATCTCTCCTTGTAGTGGTGGGTGAGATCTTTGGCCATAGGAACCCCAACCCCAGCCTCCTCCTCAAGGAAGAGTGGCGGAGATTACCCAAAAGGGCTTTCAAAAAGGTGACATCCCATAAGTGCTGTGGGCGACCTCTGCCCACATCAAATGGTTACTCCACTCTTTTGACCTTCCACCCTGTCAAATCTACATCAGGTGGTTCAAGGCTTGGATGGCTCTAGCGGAAAGATGGAACATTTTCCTCATGGTTTCCCTGAATTCCTACAAATCTGATCAGCATTCCCAATGCACAGTGGCCCAGGCCAGAACTCTTCCAGTCAGAAGACAGATAATGAAAGTCACCTTTCTGCACTCCTAAGGGAGCTGGGATGGCTGGAATTCAAACGCTTATAAGCCTTGGATGGGGAATCTGTGGTAAAAGCCTGGGACGCCATCGTATCTCTCCAGGACTGGAAGATGGACTAGCTCCACAGAGCAACCAGTAGCCACACCCAAGCAACTTTGTCTTTCTCCCTGCGATAGCTGACACACGGCAACCTGGAGTCAATGCATATCCAGGCTCTGTTTTGTAATGTTCTCGCTGTGGCTGGGCACAGCTGACAGAAGGCTCCAATACGCTGCTGGGTCCATGTTGGCTCAATCGCACTGTGGCGAGAGTCCTTTATGAGCACGGTTTGGAATAATTGCTGGAGTGCCCGAAACAAGGATCGAGACACAGTATCAAAATGGGTTGAGAGCAGAGCACAAAACAAACACTAGACAAATTCATTAGTAGGGCTTGTGATTGAGCGCGGAACCACAGTTTAGGTGCTCTTTAAATACTCAATTCTTGGCCCGCAAAAAAATAGTGGGATGGTCCTGAATCTTTAAAGGGGCTACAGTTAGATGTTAGAACCGTAAAGGGACCCCCCTCCCCAGCTCCCCCACCCACAAGTAGGAGCATGGAAACAACCCCCCTCCCCCACCAGCGAAAAAGCAATGGCATCCCCCACCGTACATGCAAGCGTGCAGCAAAGCATCAATAAAGACACAGACTTGCAGTACCCCAAAGACTACTCGTTCACCCGGTATTTGATGGCTCTTTTCAGTAATAAGGGAGAAAGAGGTGTCCCCATTGCACAGTGCGAGGGGAGACATAACAAAATAGCTCATTGATTTGTGGTGTTAAATATCTGTTGCATTCCTTTTTCTGAGCTCTGTGCCTCTGGGCACACAGCCAGCGCAAGCCCACTGCTTCCGATCTTCCTTGTTCTTCTGCGATGCATCAGTTGACAGTGATGATACCAGCCTTGAATCCACCCGCCTCCAGAGCCACAGAAATCCAGCACCCTGAAGGTGCCCTAGTCTTCTAGGTTGTAACCTTGACATAGCAAAAAACAGCCAGTCGTGAGGCCCTGAGAGCGAGTCCATTCCCACAAGGAACCAAAGTCAGTGTAACTCCAGGTCAGGGTCTTCAAAAGAACATGAAGGGGAGAAAGAGTTATCAAAGATAGAAATAGAGCTGTTTCCAAAGATGCAAGCAAAGGATTTGCCATGTAGCGCTATCATCACTCATCTCTGCCTCATTGAAGTTCCGTTCTCCATGTCTCCACACACACCTGTAACTGACTTGTACTCCACCATATCCTTTGACAAGCTTCTTTGCTGTCTGTAACTCCACAAATCTAGCACCAATCCCTGCAGAATATCACTGGTCACAGACCTGCAGCCAGAATTCCCTTCCACCCCTTCTCCTGTCCCCTCTGTGGCCTTTGAACAAGCCAATTCTAAATACAAATTACCATGGATCCCATGCATCTTAATGCTCAAACATTTTAATCAGCCTACGATGTGGTATCTTTTCAAATGTCTGATTAAAGTTCATGTAGACAATATTGACTGCTCTATTCCCCTCAGTCACCTTTGGCACTTTAGTCACCTCCTCAAAAGGTTCATTTCAATTTGTTAGTCATGATTTTTCTTGCACCGAGCCATGTCCTTCCAAATGCATATCTATCCAATCCACAAGAATCCTCTATGATGTGAGGTTCACTGGCTGGTAATTTCCTGCATTTTTCCAATTTCCCTCTAGAACAAACAACTACTTTGTACAAAATTGCAAAAGGCACAGGTAAGCTAGATAGCCAGAATCTTTGTCCTGTGATGGGAGTACCCAAAAGGATATCATTTTAAGTAAGAGGGAAGAATTTTAAAGGGGATTTTAATTCAGGGTGGGTGATATCTGGAATGTGCAAGTAGTTCTGTTCTCCATGTCCTGTCATTAATCCCCCATGTCTGCTGAAAGGAACATTCTCTGGTACAAGGAAAATATGGACATACTGGATTTTGTAGAAATCCCAAAGTCAGTCAATTCCTTGAACATGACTCACCATTCTCTGCACATCTTGCAAAGTCCAAAGAGGTCTGAAAGCATCAAATATTGTATCAAGGACACAGAAAAGACCGCAGATACTGGAAATCCGCAGCAATACACAAAATGCCGGATGGATTCAACAATTCAAGCAGCATATATGGAGGGAAATGGACTGTTAAAGTTTTGGTCGAGGCCTTCCGCAAGTTTGATGAAAACAATCACTTTTTGTATTTTTCTTAGATTTGTCACATGGTGATTAGGTCCACTGTGCCTCCAGATACATGGAATCCAAACAACTTTTTGCAGAAAAGCCCCTTGGCCACTAGGAGGCAGAACTCTCACATTGCAAATAAAAATTTCACTGAATTTATTCAATTTTGTGACAATAGAATATAAAACATTATAGTACAGGAACAGGCCCTTCTGCCCATGATGTCCAAAACTAAATTAGCAATCAAATGCTCTACCTAACTATTTTCTTCTGCCAACACAATATTCATATCTGTCTTTTCCCTACACATTAATGTGTCTATCTAAGAGCTTCTTGAACATCTCTTATTGTACTTGCCTCCAGCACCACCTCTGGCAGCACATTTCAAGCACAAATGTAAGAGCCCAATATAATTTTAATGTAAGCACTCAATGGGAACCTTTTCCATAAAGGTACTGCTTCTCTTTAGCACTACTCTGAAACTAGTGCTTGACCGACCCTTGAAGCTATAATGTTCATAATCAAAGAGAAGGTGCCACCACTGAGTGAAAATGAGACCAAATAATGAGATTTACATGTGGACTATTAACTCAAACAACCTCAATTTGATCTTCCTCATTTCTAGACGTGGGTGCGGCTGACAATTCTTACACTTATTCCCCATTCCCAGTTGTCCTGAGAAAGTGGTAGGTGATCTGTTTCTGGAAACTTAACTTGCTTGAGCTTTTACATGTTTGCCTAGTTATGCATAGCCGCTTGAACAGAATTTGTTTATCTTTATTGCTCAGCTGTCATTGAACCCTCTTCTGCTACTGTTGCCTCTTTCTACACATTAAAAGGTAATAGCATATCAGTAATTTTTCAAGCCAATTATTTTATGATATTCAGACATTTGGTATTTTCCAGAAATATTGTAACAATTTTTGAGGTCATTTCCCAAGAGGCTATGCTATATCGTCCTGCTCTATCGCTTTGGTTTGGTTTGACATCCCAGATGTCCAGAAATCCAATGGTATGAATAGGATATTGCTTTCAAGAATGATCATGGAAGAATCGTACAAGGCAACATGCACACAGTGCTGGAGGGACTCAGCAGTTCAGGCAGCATGTAGACAAGGGAGGAAACAGTTGATGCTTCATCAGGACTGGAAACTAGGTGAGAGGGAAAGTGGGTGGTCTGAGGAGCAGGGATGAAGTAAGAAGTTGGGAAATGATGTGGGAGTTGCAGGCGAGGATGATTGCAGTGGTGTGGACTCAACCCAAACAATGGAGACATTTGAAGTGAGATTACCAGAGCAATACAGACAAGATAGAAGAGGGTGACTGTGGCAGCGTGTATTCAACTAGATCAGTGCGGCCTCTAAAGTGAAACCTTAGTTAGAAAGATCCTTGGAGAACATAGCTTCACTTTACACAGTAGCAGATGCCAGAGACAGAGATAATGGAATACACTCAACAACTAAGGGACAATTGCTTTACTATCTTCAAAGTATCATCAGATGTTAGCTTGTAGTTTCTATAGACGTTTAACATTTCTATTGTGAATGGCGATTGATCTCGCAAGTAAGGAATTCAAACAGACACAATTTACCAAGTGGTCAATATCCATAACTGATAAGCCAATTCTGTATAAAAATAGAACTTTTCTGTTTGGACTTAGGAACAGTGTGATGACAGGGGCCATGCTGTTCTCTGAGAGCACAAGTAAAATGAAGTATGCTTGAGCACTAAGTGTGCATGTGTTCTGTGTCCAGTTATTTTATTATTGATGACAATAGTGATAGGTGGAAGAGGTAAAGGGCTGCAAAAGAAGGAATTTAGTAGGAGAAGACAGTGGACTAAGGAAAAAGAGAGAAGGAAGGAGGTTGCCAGAGGGAAGTGATAGGCAGATAAAGAGGAAGGGGGTAAAATGGGAATCAAAATGGAAATTGAAATAAAGAGAGAAGGGAGGAGAAAAATAACTAGAAGTTGGAAAAATTGATATTCATACCATCAGCTTGGAGGCTACCCAGACTGAATATGAGGTGTTACTCCTCCAATCTGAATATGGCATCATCATAGCACCAGAGTAGGCCATGGACAGACATGTTAGATTTGGAATGGGAATTTGAATTGAAATCAGTGGCCACTGGGAGATCCTGCCTTTTGTAGTGAAGCAGTCCCCTAATCTACATCTGGTCACACCAATGCAGAGGAGGCCACACTGGGAGCACCAGATACAATAGGTGACCCAGACAGACTCACAGGTGAAGTGTTTGGGGACCATGAATGGTAGTGAGGGAGGAGGAGTAGGGGCAGGTGTAGTGCTATCCTGCTACAGTGGTAAATGCCAGGAGAGAGATCCGGGGAGGGACAAGTGGACAAGGGACTCGTGTAGAAAGAGATCCCTATGGAAAGTGGAGAATGGAGTTATGCTGTGGTAAGATATGCTTAGTTATAGGTTCTCATTGTAGATGTCTGGAATTATTCATTAACAGAGCATTCTTGGGCTTTGAAACAAATCAGCTTCAGTGACAATAAGATGATCTTCATAGAATCATACCTGCCCGAGCTGCAGTCACTTAATATCATGGGCTTCTTCAATATTGAATGACCGGATAAGGGAATGACGGCTGACCATAGGAATCTCACTGGGATGAATCTGTTTATTCACATATTTTAATCATGCCTTCACATGCAAATATGTTTTGAAGACTTGATTAAGTGGCTTGAAAAAAAACACAATAGCAAATTACAAGGTTGGAATGAAATGAAAAGATTCCATTTGTGGCTGCCCTCTAATAACATATCCGTTGTGTAAAGAACATCTTGACAAAGTCAATTACATTTTTTGAAAAGACAAAGTATGACAGGCTGTTATTTATATCAATTTACAGAAAGAATTTGATGAAGTCTCATGTGAAAAGTTAACTGAAGTTGAAAATTTTGAAATTGGAGACAAATTGTTAACCCATTTATATTGTGATTATTGTGATTATAGGAATTAACGACAAATGTGCATTCATTAAAGTCATTCCCGGGACTAAGCCTGGAATGACAGAAAACAAATAACAGGGATGTTGACCAAGTCCTCAAACTGACATGATGTGTCAGTTGGAGGACCTTCCCATTATTTCTGCTCTCCGTGATATGTTATAAAATGCTGACCGGAGAATACTGATATTCACACTACTTTAAAAGGTGAGATATAAGTCACTTATTCTAGCTTGGTGACAGCTGTAAAAAGCTTAGGTAGTTTTACAAGCAGTGTGGAGGGAAATATTCAATTATAAAGAGCAAATAAAAGAATAAGCTAGAGGCAAAATTGAACGAACTCAATTTCAAAGTGACTAACTGTGACATCGTCCTCAGTGGACCTAAAACAGGTAAAGCAGAGGCTTCAAAATAATTAAAAGGTGAAAGTAATGAAGGACAAAGGAGACTTGTGGAAAATGAAAGTAGTCACCAAATTTCCCAGCAGGTGCTGAACATAATAAAAAAAGTTCTAGTGGAATTTTCGGCATTATATCTAAAGGACTGAAATACAGGAGTGCAGAAATCATGCCACAAATCTATATGCACAGGGGAGAATTCAGTGAGCAGTATCAAGTACTTCTGCCTTGGAAAGAATGCAGGAAGATTTATATTTTTCCTTTAATGAAAGTTGCATTCAATGGATTAAGTTCCCAGGAACAGTTGCATCAAGTCAATTTACATCACCTGTAACTTAGAAGATAACGGGGAAATTTAATTCAGTTTCCAAGTTATCAAGAGCAACTGACAGTGCAGATAAACAAGAAAAACTATTTCTGATTTTATAAAAACACTTTGAAAATATTGATTTTGGTGGTCAAAGATTATGAAGTGTGGTTTTAAAATTGAAAGAAAACAACAGTAACTACAGAATATACTATACTATCTTCAATTCATTTCTTTAGCTGAAGCAAGTCATACTCAGTTCTAAATCAGAAGAGCCAAGCCTAGAAGACTCGCTCCATTCTATATCATTGTAGAGGTAATCAATATTTAGGGCAGTTAATTAGCACTTGCGCCATTCCACTATTTTTGTTTTGGATAACATTGAGATTCTGAAGAATTGTTAGAGCTGCAATTATCCAGACCGGTGGAGAGTGCCACATTATATTCCTGGTGCTTTTTGTTTTGTAGATGGTGAAAAGGTTAGAGTTGTCAGGAGTACCGTTAGACACCTTCCATCATTGACTGAATGGATTGGATTTTCTTCCTTTATGTGAACAGAATGTATGTGGCCCACATTCTGCAATATTGGGCAGATTCCACTGTTGTCACTGTACCAGTACAACTTGGCTACCAGTAATTCAGGAGTCAGCCTTCAGTATCACATCAAAGATGTTCTCTGGTCCCATAGCCTTTGCTGTAACCACCCCCAGCCATTTCCTGATATCGCATGTAACTAAAAGTTTGTGATGGGGGAATTTCAGAAGGAAGGATATTTCCAGATAAATATGCTTAGCCTCTTTCTCTTACTAGTTGCTTACTTTTTCAACACTATCCACAATTAGGTGTGGTAGGACTGTAAAGGTTTGATTTGATACATGAGTTGTGAGATGACTTGCTTCTCTCTATCACATGATGTTTTTACTATTTAACATGTATATAGGCTTACATCTGACACCTCATCATTTCTAGGTGACACCCTTCTGCACTCGCTATTGAAGCAGAGTTAATCCCTAAGCTTGATACCACTGACGGAGAAAAAGTTTTATGTTGTGGTAAAGCACATTTGTTCGTCTGATGCTCACCAGCTCATCATGAATGCTCTGCTGTACAATCAGATCTGTTCTGCTTCTATCCCGAATCCATTTGTGTAGACATGATAGAGGGTATCATCTGTGTGAACAGGATTTTGCCGCCATAATGAATGCACAAGGGTCACTTCTACTAGATTATCAGGTACAAATGCATCTGCCAGAGGAATAATGATGAGGATGTAGTCAAGGAGATTCATTCCTCTTCTAAATTGGCTCCTTCAGAACTCAGCCATCTCAGTCTGTGGTGCTGCTGGGTGTAGAACACCGGCACAAAGAAGCGCTTTCACCAAATTGGTTGCAGCAGTTCAAAGAAGCAGTTAATCATCACATTTTCAAGCTCAATTAATGACAGGTAATAAATGCTCATATCTCACTGAACAATGGTTTATCTTGTCTCTCTGATACAGCTTTATAATTAATTTCTATGACATGTTTCACTAATTGCTGTGCAGGAAAATGCAAAGCTAATTTTCACACAATAATAGGAATGTGTAAACAAGGATAGGCCCTTGAAACTTTAAACTGCTTTAAAATTGTTCATGCTTATCAGGCTTTGTGATTAACTACATTTACCCATATTCCTTGATAGTATTTGTTACAAAAATGTTAAGTTTTAAAATTACCATATATTCTGGAATCAATTGATATTTGCAGAAGTGAGCTCAAAATTACTATACACTCTGCAGGTATAAATGCTTCCTGACAGCACTCTTTTGCTCTATTTTTATGATCTATACCAAAGCCCTAGATTGTATGACCAATTTAACTTGTCTTTCTCTATTCACTTTTGCCGTTTCCCTCAGGCTTCAAGCAAGTGACTTTTTTGAAGTTTCTGCAAATATAACTGGGGCTTGTGTACATAATGCTTGACCAAGGAGGTTAGTCCAAAGACTTGACAAAAACTTAACGTTGCAGAAGGCTTGGGGACATAACATGCTCAGTGTCAGAAGCTGAGGAAAAAGACCACAGGTTTCATTTGCAGGCTGACTTCAAAAATCTGTTTAATGTTTAATACATGGACTAATAAAATACTGTCAAAGATTCTTCCATGACTGCAGAAAAAAATAAGAATTTACAGCGACTGAAGATATTTTAAAACAGTGGCTTGAAAATAACATGAACAAATCGGGTCTATGATTATTATCTGGCTGATTGAAACATTTATGGAGACATAGAAAGACATTCTAAAGAATGTCAGGAAAATGTAATTAAGAATTGGGAGCTGACAACTTTCTATCAGGGATGTTGTCTATTAACATATTTACCCTCCGAGAACTGCATGTGATAATTTGCCCACCCCTGACACATTAGGATCAAGAAAGTGAAATAAGCTAAGACCCCATACTCACTCTCTTCCTCTGGGAAGATCCCCTAGACACAGAATAATGATTTACGTCAGGTGACACATCAGACCTGATATTGAGATACCAATGCGCATACAGGTATGATTTGCTATGTGTGAGGGAGTTAACACATGGTAATGTAGTGTGGATGGCATTGAAGAACAGCTCTTAGATACTACACAATTCCTTGAAGAAAAAACAACAGAAAAGGGTTAATGTTCTTTGACACAACCCATAGAGAAAATAATCTGGCCTTTTCTGATATTGCATTAACAAGAGGACTGAGGGAGTAGTGAAATGGAATGAGATGTTGGATTATACTTATAGTTTAGAGTTAAGTGGAAGTAATGCCTAGTGATATGTATCGAGGAACTCTAAGAATTTAAGACCACAATCGTGATCATATGTTAAGCAGCAGTTTTCTGTACTTGGCAATATCTGAATTCATATTTTTATTTCAAATACATTGTAACCTCTAAAGTAGCATTACATACATATAATATTTAAAAAAATATATTTATTTTTGCTATGGATTTGTTATCGACATTGGTCTTGGGTAGACACCTGAAAGATTAGATTTCTAACATCAAAGTATACTGTCACCAAGATAAAGGAGATCGAGTTTCACAAATATACTTCTGATCGTTCAAGCCCTTGTAGCCAAGTTATTGATGGGATTTCCACCAGGTGTAGTAGTCCCACTCTGTTTTGGGCAGTAGGGTTAGAATTTTTCCTGACAAGATTATATCATGATCTCTAGTGGAACAATTGCTCATTCACCAAATAATTGGAATGTCAATACGCCCAAAACTATAGATTCAGACCCAGTAAGCCATATTTTACGTGGCATTTACTGAGAACATTTAACAACATTAAGCCATTTATTTATCTTTGAAGTATCAATGGGGCTATTCAATGGCTCATGGGTGTGAAAGTTAACATGAGCAAGAAGGATGACCTCTCTTTGTTTACAGATACTTTGCCAAATAGCATTCTCTGCAATTGAACAGATGTTCATAGTTGAATTGTATGAGCCCATTGGAAATACAGATAATAACCTTATAAACACAGTATACCGGAAAGGTAAGCCTTTGCAATAATATTTGGATTCTCTTGTGATATCCAGGACTCTGGTATTAGCAATTACAAAATAAATTGATATTTACAGCAATTGATCAAGCAGATCACTTGCTGGAGGTCAACTGATTGCTTACTTGTTCACACAATTGGAAGGAGGGTCAGATTTGGTTGGTGGGGTCCAAAGGTTGTAAAACTAACCTATACTGACAAGCAAATGCAGATTGTATGTAAATCAACCAAAGGAAAGCAATTACCATGTTTTGGGCATACAGTACTTATTGCAACAATTGGGCAATGTTATAGACATTATTGTTAGCATTTTGTATGTATATTGTTATCTTTATTAAAATGCTGGGCATAATTATTTCTGTTTTTAATTTTAAAATAGTCCTTTTGTATTGCTAATACTATGTTCATATGTGTAAACTATGGTTTCTTCACTTATAAACAAATATTGGTACTAAATTTAACCTTTTACTGTGATCGGATTATTATCTTCATAGCTCTCACACCTGAGCTAAACAGAGAAAGGAAGTCCAAATGTAATGGAAATTGAAAATGACTGTACTACAGACATGTGTTTCCCAATCAAATAGGAATGTGGTGAAGTTGGGTAATCCCATCTGCAATTGGTTTGAATGCATTGAATCATGACAGAGCAAAAAATGTCTGAGATCCTTTCTCTTAATTGCTTGCGTCATGCAATAATAAGAAGAAATTAAACCTAGAAATTGATATGTGATTAGGCCATTTGGTCCTTTTCATCTTCTCTGTCAAATAATAGAATCATAGCTGATCTTTTACCTTAGGAGTTTGATGAGAGTTAATATGTCACCAAAGACCCTTGCAAATTTCTAGTGATGTACCATTCTAACTGTTTACATCACCGTATGATCTGGTATTTAAGTAAGATATTCCCCCATTCTTCCAAACTTCAGTGAATTTAGAAACTACGCTGACTTTCCTCAGAAGACAACCTTTTATCATTTGAAGAGCTGATTGAGTAAATCTTCACTGAACTGCCTCCAAACAAACACATGTTTGCTTAAAAAGTGGACCTAAAATCTGTAGCGGTGGTGCTCTTAATATCCTGTTTATTTATATTGAGACCTCCTCAGTTGCATATTCATTCCCATTGCGTATAAAAAGCTAAGGTTATAAAGCATAATCTAGTATGACAATCAATATTTAGGAGAATAGCAGATGAGGCAAAGAAAATTTGGAATGAAAGGTATATTAATCCACATAAAAATCAGATTATTATTTTCCACCAGCTTCTGTTTCTTTTGGGTTGTTCACTTTATGTGAATAAACACTAAAAACAACAATAATAATAAATGAAGAGCACATTCTATCATTTTACTGACTATCTGAGATCCCTTTTCAGTCTGTCCTGAAACCCAGCAAGGGTTAGCACAATGCCACAGAGAAGGTAATTTACCAACCATTTAAAGCTAGGTAGCCTTGGGGCAGGACTAGACTGTAACTTTAGTTTTTTAGTTGCTGTTGGTGCAGACAGTCTCAGTGTCTATGACCTTTTCCCAAGGTGAACGAAAGAGAATTACACAGCTGTAAATAAAACTTCCATGACACAGTACAGCTGCAGGGAGAAATGTCATAAATATGAAATGAACTATAGCTGTTGATTTACTTGTGTGAAAGCCAAATGGATGGGAGGACATACGGGCATGCCTGCAGGTTACAAGACACAGCAGTTTTTAATGTTAAGGTAAGCCAATGTCAAAGAAATCAATTTTCTATTTTGAATCTATTTGCAGCAAGAAGGAATTCGTGTTAATTAATAATCATAATTTTACAACTTGCAACACTGTTAGCAATTTTGTCATCTATTTTATACTCTATCATAAAATTTCATACTTTTCACTTTTTTTCTTCCTGTCATGTTCTTGCCTTGAAGGATTTACCTGCATAGATACATAATTATGTAGTTACCTGGAGTGGAGTTGTCTTGCAACAAGAGTGGCAAAATCCTTGATTAAGAAGAGTTCTGCTTGGACTCTAGGAAAATGTAATTTGTGGAATGAGAGCAGCCCTAAGGAACATCACAGCCATGATTTAAAAAGGAGGCTCAAAATATATCTGAGACTCTTTTGTGCAATGAGACCAAATGAATGGTGAGGAGGGGAGCACTGTGGGGCATTAAGGAGAAGATAGAATTTGTAAAAGAATACTGTCTACTTTGTTTTTATTTAACGTGGATATCACTGGCAAGGCCAGAATTTAATATTGATCCCATGTTAACAATCTACAAGACCATAAGACATCCCTTGAAAATAAGCCATCACCTTCAATCTTTGTAGCTGTGGTGAAGCTGCTTTCAGAGTTTTATACTGAGTGGAATTTGAATGTACTTGCTATCTGTTTTGCCTGACGCTTGCAGGTGGTAAAGTTTGCAGACTTAAGTGCTTTCAAAGAAACTTTGGCAAATTACTGTAGTGCATTTTATTAATGGGACAGAGGGCAGCTACTTTGTGTCAGTGGTGGAGGGACTGAATTTTGAATGAGATGGGCATTGTAGTATATTTAATATTTCAGTAATATTTGAGTAATATTGGAAACATATTGTTTGATTAAGCATTTTGTCTTGTTTAAATAATTCATTATGGAAGGGGTCACCAACCTATTTTGCACCGCGGACCAGTTTAATATTGATAATATTCTTGCGGACCAGCCGATGGGGGGGTGGGGGTGTTAATCACGACCAGAATATAGATGATAAGTCAACTATAAGTCACTTATAAGTGGCTAATACACTCAATTTCGTTTCTAAAAGGGTTTATCTAACGAATTTAATATTAAACACACAGAGCATATTTTCCTCACATGAATATAGTGATAAATCAATTATAATTCACTTATAAGTCAATAGCATCATAACATTTTAAGTAATGTTTGGATATTAAACACGCAGCACATATTTTCCTCATATGAACATATAAAATCATTGCAACACACCAGCGAGAGGACATGGTAAGGGCCGGAGGTCCCCGTGCTGGGGCCACGGTGGTCGCAGTCCGGAGAGAGCAACTGACCGAGCGAGGACTGCAACCGGGCACCCACCCCACCACCCCGTCCTTGTAGGTCGGTAGGATCTATCGGCTGACAGAAGTTTGGCTGGAGGGATGACTTTCAGTAGATAGAACCCAGGTAGCTGCTCTGCTACTTACAAAACCCTGAGCCCGAATTAGGTCGTCTGCGAATATTTTAGCACCGGGTTCCCCATGAACATTTGGTATGCTGAACAGGTTTAGAGGTGGCGCCCATCTGTCCGCGCTCCAGGCCAGTAGCAACGGCACTTCTTGGCGGACGGTTACCCAAGGCCAACCAGTGTTCCCTGGCGTGAGAGTATCACTGCGTTTATGCGACTGATGACCTGGCGTGGGTAATGACCTCACGTGCATTCAAGTTCATCAGTGGGCATGACAAGGAATGAGGAAAGGTGCAGCTGACACATATCATTTCATATCGCCAAATCATATCGTTTCCTCGCGGCCCGGTAGCACATGCTTTGCGGCCTGGTGGTTGGGAACCACTGCATTATGGGTTATATGTAAAAGTATGTGAATGGCATACGTCAGTACACCACCACATCATATTTGAGCACCTCATTAAAGTTAAATGAAGTAGACATGTTTTCCTGTGCTTTACTTTCACTTAATTTCTGGAGCTACAAACCATAGCAGTGGAGACAAGGAGATTTCATAATGAACCCACAATGATTACCTATCATAGCACGTGCTTTTCTTTGTAATGTTAGAGAAAGAGATTTAATTTTTTAAAAGTGCAGCACATTTCTTCAGAAGTGGCCAGACTCAATCAAGTTAAAAATAAGGCAGAAAATGTACAAAATTCAAGGGTTAAGAAACGGTGAGTATCTGGTAATAAAAATAATAAATTAAAAAAAAAGAAATGGCAGGCTATGTTGGAAAGATAGATGCATTCAATTGCACAAAAGCTAACTGGGTGATATATACTGAATGAATTGAGCAGTATTTTCAAACAAATGGAATAGCCAATGAAAAATGGTGTCGGTTTTACGGAGTACAATTGGTTAAAAAAAAGTAATGCAAGAACTTTTAAAACTGAAACCATTGTTGATTGCAGAATGCTATAGGTTTCATTAGAGGAAACAAGAGGAAAGGGAGTCCTTTTCAGTTTACATGACTGAATTACAGAAATTATCTGAGCACTGTCTGTTCAATGGTGCATGATGAACTGAGAGATAGTTTAATTTGTGGAATCTTATAAGTGGGCACTCAAAAATGGTTCCTAACTGAAGCACAATTCACATTTGAAAGAGCAGTTGACATTGTTGTATCAATGGAAACTGAGGCCAGAGCCACAAGTGAGTTGCAGTCAGGAATGAAAGTGAACATGAACAAAATTGCAATGTCTATAGAGAGTTGCCTGGCCAAACAAATTGGGCTCATATACACCAAACCAATTCAGGGTGAAAGGCAAAACTTGCAGAAAATGCAACAAAGTAGGACACATACAAAGAGTATTTCAGGCAGATAAAAATAAATCGACTGCACAGGGAAGAGAAAAAGATAAAAAGTCAAGTCGCAGTTTGAAAAAGAGCACCGATCTGCATGCTGTTGATGAAAATCTGATAGTGATAAAGCAGACACAGGACTGAGTAGCCTTGAGGTTTATAATGCAAAAACTAATAATAGACAAGCAATATGGCTTACACCAGAAGTGAACAACAAATTAATTAAAATGGAATTGGACAGCGGCTCGGCAGTTTCAATCATTACACAAAATGAGCTTGAATGGCATTTCAAAGACGTTGAACTGAAGGCTGCAGATATTCAACAAAGAATATATACTAGAGAAAATATAATAGGAATGGCATTTGTGACAGTGAAATACAGCAAACCACAAGCCACATTGGGCTTGCATGTGGTACAAACATCCTGTATGTGGGGCCAGCATTGTGGGGCTGTGATTGGCTGGAGATAGGCAGTGACATTTGCATGTCACATTCCCATGGAATAAAGACCACTGAAAGCAAATTAAGAAAGGTACTGGATGATGCTACAGCGAAGTTCAAGGATAGCACTGGAAAACTCAAATATATCAAGGTTAAAATAGTGTTAAATCAAAATGGCACACCTAAGTTTTACAAAACCCCTGTGGCTCTTTATGCCATCTATAATAAAGTAGCTAGTGAGCTAAATTGCATAGAGGCTGAAGGAATTCTTTCCAAGGTTAAGTGGAGCCAATAGGAAATGCCAGTGGTCCCAGTACCCAAAAATATTGGGTCTGTCAGGATCTGTTATGATTTTAAGGTCACCATCAACCCAGTAATGAAAGGAGATCAATATCCTCTGCCCAGGATACAGGATATCTTTGCAAACCTTACTGGAGTAAAACACTTCAGCAAAGTGGATTTAACTGAGGCCTACCTACAGATGGAAATGGAAGAAAAGTCCAAAGTGTTTTTCATCATAAACACTCACAAAGGGTTTTATCATTATTATAGGCGTATTTTTGGAGTAACATCTGCACCTGCACTCTGGCAGAAAGATATGGACCAGGTGCATGGCTGCCCAAGCATTCAGTTTTACCTTGATGACATCATGAGGATGACAAAAAAAATCTCCAAAAACTCAACACAGTGATTAAAAAGATTGGAATATTATGGTGTCAGTGCAAGATGCAACAAGAGTGAATTATTTAAACCAAGCATCACTTACTGTGCTCACACCATTGATGCACAAGTATTACACAAGTTGCGCTGAGAAAATTCAAGCAGTTGTGGATGCCCCAAAGTCAAAGGGCATGTCACATTTATGTTTCTTCTTAGGATCCGTACCTGCCAAACCTACCTACTGTGCTCCACCCTTTGAACTCAATCCTACAGATGGAGAAGAAATTGCAATGGACAAAGTGTAAGGTGGTTTCTAAAAAGACATTGGACACTATTCACACATCATGATCCACTTCGTCCAGTGAAGGTTGCCTGTAAGGCGTCACCATATGGTACAGTTGCAGTTTTATCATACGTTATGAGTGATGGATGTGAACACCCCATAGCCTTTGCATCATGTTGCCTTACCACTGTAGAGAAAAATTATGCACAGATAGACAGAGAGGCCTCAAGTCTGTTTTGCAGCGTAAAACATTCCAACCATTAATGTAAGGGAGAGAGTTTACCCTCATTACCGGTCATCAACAGCTAGTGTCTTTTTTTAATCCACAGAACAGTGTTCCACTAACAGCAGCAGCATATATGCAAAGAAGGGCTCTTTTTCATGAAGGACACAATTACAAGATTGAATCCAACAGGACAACAGGTCATAGAAGTGCTGATGAATTGTCCTTTTTGCTCTTAGAAAAGGAAATACCTTAAAATTTTTACAGAAGAAGACACTCTTCTTGATGTATTCTCCCAAGTGAAACTGAAAGTCTCTCTATTCTGGCAGAGATGATCTAAGGGGGAAAAGGAGAAAAAAAAATACACTGTCTCAGGTTTACAGGAGAACCCAGAATGGCTGAAATGTGCAGCAGAAGTTCCAGTCCCCCATTTTTATCAGATACAAGATGAACTTGCCCTTGATGGGATTTACCTTATGGTGAGATAGAGAGTTGTTGTACCATGCCAAGCTGGAGGACATATATCTAGGCATGGTTGAAATGAAAGCATTAACTTGAAGCTTTGTCTGGTGGTGTGGGATAGATCAATAGATCAAGCAGCTTGCCATGCATTGTGTGGGATGCCAACACATCCAGAAAAAAGGAGTCCAGAACTGTCAGAACCACTTCCTGCAGTCCCAAAGTCAACTCCCACAATCACCATGGAGGAGGCTCCAGAAGCTGAGATAGTTTCACAACCAAGTCTCAACTGCCAAGTAGAGTAACCCCTGTGGTCAGGAAAGATATTAAGATTAAGAAATCCTCCACAGCAATTGAATCTTCAGTGCTGAATGGGACAACTTCAAATTTACTATGCTATGGATGTCTATATAATAGTCATATTATATAGTATACTGTGTATGTCAATATGTTACATAGTTGAGTTAAGATGCATTCTAAATGGAGTTGGAGTTTATAGCTAAGCATGAAGTGTGTGGTGTATTTAATATTTTAGTACTATTTGAGTAATTTTGTAAATATATTGTTCGATTAAGCAATTCTTTGTTGTTTACATAATTCATTATGGGTTATATGTAAAAGTACGTGAATGGCATATGTCATTATGCCATCACATGATATTTGGGTGACGCACTAAAGTAAAAAGTAGACACATTTTCACTGGCTCCCTTACTTTTCTAATTTCTGAAGTTACAAAACATAGCAGCTATGATGTCGATCAAGCTGGTTGTCCAGAATCATATCACGCTTCTGAAGTATTGGAGGCACTCTTATGCAGGACTGTGGAGGATATTCCTAAACAGTTCTCACTCTTACCTTGTAGAAAATGTAAACATTTTAGTGAATCAATGAATGAATGTTGAAGACTATCCGCCTTCTGACTTGCCATGTTAATTCTGTGCTTGGTTTAGTTCACGTTCAATATAAAGTGTAAAGGATGGAAATGTTGTTCAATTCCATAGGACATGATTAGACTCCTTTATGTCTGGCACATGGAAAGCAAAGTGGTTACTGAAATTCATCGTCTTTGTTTTTTTGTACCAACAAGTCTGCTGCTGAGTGTTTCAAGTGGATTTCAAACTAAACATCAGTTATTGCTGAAAGATATCACTGCTGAAGACACCTTTCTCCAGTTTGATGACATTTATGAGCAAACTGATGTATGGCTGGGTTATGTACATGAATTGGCTTTGTCATTTTTTTATGGACAGGACATATGAGGAAAATTTTTGACGTTGTCAGGGAGATGCACATACTAGATACTACGTTGCACGCACAAGTCATTCTGGTACAGCTTGTACAACTGGTAGATTTCAGGACTAATAATCTTCGCTTTGCCTCAGGTGCTCAATCCTCCTTTATATCTCTTGGGGTGAATCAAATTGAGCAAAGACAAGAATCTTTGAAGCATGGCCCTAAATAGTTGGGTCATTCTCTCAAGCATCAGTGCTTTAAACTGAAGAAAGCTGTGAATGATTCAGCTTTATCCTTCAGACTCTTACTGACACAGAAGGAGCAAATCCCTAGTCGATCGGTCCCCATCCTTGCACTCAGAATGTGTCTCCAGGAAATACCACTGTATAGGGGCATGCATAACTGACAGCACTGCTGTGCAGGGATCCTGTTGCAAACCCCTACTGTCACTGCCACTGTGAGCTGCAGTGCTGTCAAGTTGGGACAACTTGGATAGGCTGGGTGAGTGGGCAGATACTTGGCAGATGACGTTTAATGTGAATAAGTGTGAGGTTATCCACTTTGGGAGTAAGAACAGGAAGGCAGATTATTATCTGAACAGTGTAAAGTTAGGTAAGGGAGAAATACAAAGAGATCTAGGAGTCCTTGTTCATCAGTCAATGAAGGAGAATGAGCAAGTGCAGCAGGCAGTGAAGAAGGCTAATGGAATGTTGGCCTTTATTACAAAGGGAATTGAGTACAAGAGCAAGGAAATTCTCTTGCATTTGTACAGGGCCCTGGTGAGACCACACCTGGAGTATTGTGTACAGTTTTGGTCTCCAGGGTTAAGGAAGGACATCCTGGCTGTAGAGGAAGTGCAGCGTAGATTCACGAGGTTAATTCCTGGGATGTCAGGACTGTCTTACGCAGAGAGGTTAGAGTGACTGGGCTTGTACACGCTGGAATTAAGGAGATTGAGAGGGGATCTGATTGCAACATATAAGATTATTAAGGGGTTGGACAAGATAGAGGCAGGAAATATGTTCCAGATGCTTGGAGAGTCCAGTACCAGAGGGCATGGTTTGAGAATAAGGGGTAGGTCATTTAGGACCGAGTTAAGGAAAAACTTCTTCTCCCAGAGAATTGTGAGAGTCTGGAATGAACTGCCTTGGAAGGCAGTGGAGGCCAATTTTCTGGATGCTTTCAAGAAGGAGCTAGATAGGTATCTTATGGATAGGGGAATCAAGGGATATGGGGACAAGGCAGGAACCGGGTATTGATAATAGATGATCAGCCATGATCTCAAAATGGCGGTGCAGGCTCGAAGAGCCGAATGGTCTATTTCTGCACCTATTGTCTATTTGCAGAAATTGATTGTCCGTGCTCAGCGTGGAGAGACTTTCATTTTGAGGACTAATACTGGGGAGACAAGAATGAGCTATGCGGCTGCTTGTTGAGGAGATGAAGGATCACTGCCTTACTGCAGGTGACACAGTGAGTACAGGCCGCTGCTGGGGACTTGCCGCATCTGCTCCAGCTGTTGAGAAATCACCCAGTCACTCTATTGCCTTCCCATTGGATGTGATGGAAGATGCTGGCTCTCCCTCTTTTTTTTGGCTGTGCAACCCTACATAGCTTTGAAATATTCTGTGGTTACAAGATCATTGTCCACTGGCCATTGAGCTTTTTGAGAAGAGTAGCTTCAAGTCAGTCATAATGGTGTGCTCCTTTTGTATCAGCAACATAAACTGCCTGTCTGTATGATTTGTCTTTTGAGTTTAATAATGAGACCTCAGCCTGGAACATAGGCAGGTAAAGATCTAATGCCTTGGGGAAAAATGATCAAAATTATTGGAGCCTACTATTTCTAGGTGTATTTCACTGTGAATAATTCAAACATGTAAATATTTAATGGTATTTGATTGTGACAGAAAAAAATCAGTGACTGTTTCAGTATAAAATATCCAGCTGTGTGTGATATACTTGTGCCTGATGAATGCTTTAATATAATCTATGGAGAATGCAAAGACCTACACAAACCTGATCTGGATTATACATTCAAAGATTCAATCCAGCCTGCCAATCCAGTACTCTAGTTAGAGTGGTAATTATTTTCTGGATAAGAAGATCAAAGCATGATGTCATCTATTTGTGCAAATGGACATAAAACATGAGAGCCAAATTCTGAAAAAAATCACCCTGATGATTTATCCATCAACCAGGCAGCAAAAGTAGATTTAGTGGTAATTAACCCCTTGTGGTTTGTGGGAGAATTCTGTGTAAATTAGATGTAATGCATTGTGTATTTCTCTTGGTTGGAGCAAGACTATTAAAATTAGTCTTAACTCTTTCTTATCAGTTCCTCATATCTATTAATCTTGGTAAAAGTACTATGTCTGCATGTGTAAATAACTCATATGGATGTATGAGACAATGAAGTAATGACATACATGGTGTAATTAAATGTGGTCATTTTTGTTCATCTTGATAAAGATTTAACAGATGTTCTAAAGGTCTTTTTGTCACCAGGAGATTACTGAATGCAGCACTTGCAACTTGACAATAATAACTCATAAACTCCTCCTCCCAAAACACTACAGTGATCCCGGTCTTTGAAGTAATCCAACTGAAAGTGAATGATTAAATCAGCAATGCCATTTGAGATGGAAGGTAATTACTCAAATTACATAAAAAGAAATTCAGTAAGTGCTGTCTATATGAAGGAATACATAAAGTTATGTGCCATCTTTGGCAACTGATCATATCGTATGTCAGCAGTCCATTCATATGGTATAGTTGTTCCTGTCTATTGTAATCTATCCTTAAATCAGGCCCATTGACACATACCATTTCCCACTTGAATCACTGTGTGTAGGTTATTTTTCCATGCTAATCACCACCCACATCCCACTCCCTTCAAATCTGATGGGAGAAAAGCAATACCAAAACAGAAATATTGTGTCTAAGTTTCTTCCCAAATCCTTCAAAGGCAAGGACCAAACGTCTCAATCATGAACCACGTAAGCATTCACTTAACAAAATGATGATCCCCAAACTCTACAGCATTTGTTTACTCTACATTTACTCTAAAGATTTCATATGATGCTGGGATGGTAAGTAAAATGGTCATTAACTGTACCAGCACTAACATTCTTAATAGGGGAATATATGCAATGCAAATTTAGGATAGGCTATTTTGGAAGAGCATGCTGGATATTTGATCCAAAGTTCAAATGGGCTTGCAGCAAATAAGGAAAATTTTGATCAAAATTGGACCACAGCCCAAAATAAACAAAACAAATAATAAGCCAAATTAATTTATCATAAGGATTAATATCCCAATACAAAAATGTCAGCTACCCCTTCTATGATACCTTACAATTTAGTTACTAAACTTGCTACTGAGTGTTTCATTTAAATGGACATGCTGGATAATTGTGTCTGAGTGGCACCATGAGTATTGGAGCTGGGATCCCAGCTGTTATTGGATGAGGAGGTCATGGAAATATATTCAACTTTGATGATGCCACAAAGATAGATATGAGAAAATCTGCAGATGCTGGAAATCAAAGCAACACACACAAAATGCTGAAGGAACTCAGAAGGCCAGGCAGCATCCATGGAAAAGAGTAAACAGTCAGTGTTGTGGGCTGAGACCATTCATCAGGACTGGAGAAAAAAAATGAGAAGTCAGAGTAAGAAGGTGGGCAAGGGGAGGAAGAAGTACAAGATGGCAGGTGATAGGTGAAACCAAGAGAGGGGGAGAGGTGAAATAAACAGCTGGAAAGTTGATTGGTGGAAGGGATAAAGTGTTGAAGAAGGGAGAATCTGATAGGAGTGGGTGGAAGACCATGGAAGAAAGAGAAGGTGGAAGAGCACCAGAGGGAGGTTATGAGCAGATAAGGTGAGAGTGGGAAATGGGAATGGAGGAATGGTGAAGGTGGTGATGGTAACAATGACCAGAAATCTGAGAAATTTATGTTCATGCCATCTGGTTGGTGGCTACCCAGATGGAATATAAGGCATTGCTCCTGCAAACTGAATGTGGCCTCATCGTAGCAGAAGATGAGGCCATGGACTGACATGTTAGCGTAGGAAGGGGAAGTAGAATTGAAATGGGTTGCCACCAGGAGATCTAACTTTTTCTGGTGGACAGAGAATAGGTGCCTAGTGAAGTGGTCTCCCAATCTATGTTACACCTCACAGGAGGCCACACTGGATACAGTAGATGACACCAGCAGACTCACAGGTGAAGTATTGCCTCAGCTGGAAGGACTGTTTGGAGCCCTGGATGGTAGGGAGGGAGGAGGTGTAGGGGCAGGTGTAGTACTTGTTTCACTTGCAAGGATAAGTGCCAGGAGGGAGATCAGTGGGGAGGGATGAATGGACAAGGGAGTTGCATGGGGAGCGATCCCCGTGGAAAGCAAAATGTGGGGGGGGGGAGGGAAAGATGTGCTTGGTGGTGGGATCCCATTAGAGATGGTACAAGGATAAGTATCAGGAGGGAGATGCTAGGATAAGTACCAGTCCTGATGAATGGTCTTGGTTCAAAACATCGACTGTTTACTCATTTCCATAGATGCTGCCTGGCCTTCTGAGTTCCTCCAGCATTTTGTGTGTGTAACACAAAGATAGACAGCAATATATGCTGTGAGGAGGAAGCACAGAGTTATGGGGGATATAGACAGTTGTTAAAGGGTGCAGTGTGAGGATCTGTCAGATGAAAAATGTTGAAAAATGTGAAAAAATGTGGAAAAAGCAAGAAAATAATTTGTTTCTTTTAAATGGTAAGAGAAAAGGCTTTTCTGTGTCCTTATAAATGTATCACTAGGAGTGAAAATGCAGATGTAGCAAGCAATGAGGAAAGGAATCCCCTTTTGCAAGAGGATTTAAGTACAAGAGTAGCTTTTATTTCCATTTATTTGTGTCTAAATGAGATTTTTATCTGGATCATTACATACAGGTCTCGTTTCCCTACCTATGGAAGGATTTCACTTGCAACAGTGGGAGTGCAGCAAAATAATTCCTGGGAGGTTGGTGGGGTGGGGAAAGGGTTTGTCCTAAAGGAGAGAATAACCAGACTGAGCCCAAACACAGTGGAAAAAGAAACAGATTTTACATTGTAGGTCTGTGATTCTTCATCAGAGCTTAGAAAGAGAGAAGATAAGTTGGCTTTAAGCTGCAGAGAATTGGAGAATGGTGAAGAAGATTAATGTAGCACGGATGCTTCTTGCTCAGTTGCGTGTTGTTAATAGCAGGGCAGTGGGCCATGCCCAGCAAAACAACTGTGCTAATGGAGAGAGAATAGCTGAATTTAAATCAGGAAGCTTGTATGGCAGAAATGGAGAGTTGTGATATGAACAGAAAGAAAGAATGAATTATCTAAAATAGTAGAAATCAATATTAAGTTTGATTTTCTTCTTTCTTTTGGTATCAGAACTGCCCATTTCGGCCAGTCACCCATCAAGAACATTGAAAACTCTTACTTTGGTTTCATAAAGTAAGCTAAGAACAATTAACTTCAGCCTATGGTTAATTGTGACATGTTGTATTTTCCAACTCAAATTCTGTTAAGTTTGCTTTAAAGAGCATTTTCTTTTTTTTCTGAATAATTTAACAGTTTTCATCTATTTTTACGCTTGCACCACACAATCATTGAAATGCCAAGCAAGATATTTACCATATGTGATCTTGATTAATTTAATATTAAAATTTTCAAAATCTAGACTTAACTGTCTTATCATGAAAAATGCTATCTATCTCATTTAAAATGCATATCAAATCAATTATTAATCAGTAAATCTTTCATTTTCATGTTTCCTTGATAAATTTATGTAATACCCAGCATGCTTGCATGTTCAGACATACTTCTTTTTATATTTAAATTTTAAAACTTGAATACTGAGTTACTCAAAATATTCAAGAGTATCAGCATTCAGTCAGGGAAATGTATGGTAAACAAAGTGCAGTAATCCCACAACTGAGAAAGTAATTCAGTTTTATTTCATATGAAAAGAAATCAAGGGTGATTATTCAAATTTTCATTTTTCAACTACCCTTCATTTTTTTGAAGTATGGTGAGCAAAACCAGCATTTTGACCAATTCCTTGATCTTCCAACCAGTGATTTTACCAAAGACTGGTAACTACATCACAGATATAGTTTATTCATCTAACTAGTCAGCCATGCTGTTAATGCTCTGCTCTGGTCTATCCATGCCTTTAATACGCAATTATCAGCACTACCCTCACTTGCTTTCAACCACAATTGACTATCCAGCTCTCTCTTTTATGCGTGTATATTATTTGCCTCAGTTTGCCTCTGATAATCAGGAAGCCATATTGCCTTGCGGGGTTCTGAATTTCCTAACTAATTCTTTATTAATACCTAGCAGCTTTGCTCTCTCCTACACCTTGGAAGAAGCACTGTAAAAAGCACTCTCTCTGTGTTTATTTTAACAAATCCTTTTATGATTTCAAAGATTCTTATTAGGTTACTTTACTTTCAAAAAGGTGGGGGGGCACCTTGTGTGTTCTTCTCCAGTTCGACATTATCTCAGAATTCTGCTACCATTTTTCTAAATCTTATTTGCTCTGTTTTCACTGTCTGTATTTTTTTTAAACTACAACCAGAGACACACGATTTTCTCTATTTTCTATCAATCTGCTCCTACTTCCTCACTCCTGAGACAGTAGAAAGATAGTGTATCCCTGGTACTTACCTTCCACACTACCAGCCTTTGCAGTTAACTTGTTATCCTTTGCAGTCTCCATGAGTTCCAACATGATTCCGCCACCAGTAGCACACCCTTTTTGTAACTCACAACATCTGATCACTTTTTCCCATGTCAGCTTTATCGCCCCCGCACAAATGTACGAAACAGCCAGTTTTCAGCCATTGTATCCAGTCAATCAAATTTACAAGGATTATATAAGCAATGCACTTTTACAGATCATCAGATGGGACTTCTCTGGGTAAGCAAGAAATTTAATAAAGTATAGAAATCAGAAGCTAATGCTAATGTTTAACTTGTATTGCTTTTGCTCTGAATTTTAGGTCATAGAGTAATACAGCATGGGAACAGACTTTCAGGCCAACTCATCCATGCCTACCAAAAAGCTTATCCTATATGTCTGCATTTGGCCCATAGCTCTCTAAACATTTCCTTTCCATGTACCAGTCTAATACTCTTTTAAATGTTGTTATTGTAACTGCCTCAAACACTTCCTCTGACAGTTCATTTCATTTAGTCACCATTCTATGTTCAAAGAATTTGCTCCTTAGGTCCCTTTATAAATGTTTATCCTTCCACCTTTTAATCTATACCCTATTTTTCTGATTACCTTTCCCTGAGAAAAAAACCTCTGCATTTACCTTATCTATATGTCTGATGATTTTATAAACCTCAGTCGCCTGTGGCCATACTCTCCCTATAATTAAGGCCTTCAAACCTTATCAATGTTTTTGCACTCTTTCCAGCTTAATGGTGTATTTCCTATGACAAAATAACCAAAGCTGTATACAATACTCCAGCTGCTATCTTGCCAGAGTACAATAGCTGCATAATGTTCCAACTTCTATACTGAGTCCTCTGATGAAGTTCAGCATGCCAAAATGCTTTGATCACCACCATGTCTACCTACAATGTCAGGGAAAAACATGCTTGTGCTCCAAGTACCTCTATTCTACAGACTCCCAGGGTCATAGCATACCCTGGTTTAAGTTCACAAAGTGAAATGCCCATGCTTTTCTGAATTCAACACCATTTGCCATTCCTTGACCCACTTAATCTAACTGATCAAGATCCCCTTAAAATTTTCATAACCTCCTTCACTCTGTATGATATCACCTATTTTTTGGTGAGGTCCTTTCTACCTTTCTTTAAAGCCCATATGCAACAAGACATAGCAGCCATTTTTGATTGCCATAATTCCTTAAGAGAGTTATCTGCAAACACATTGATGCCAAGGAATTTGTCATTTAAAATTATTGATATATTTATTAACAATTACTCTAGACAGCAAAATGACTTGCAAGTTCTTTGAGTACAAGACAAACCTCAGGAAGAAGATTGTTTCTTCAGAAAAGAACAGAGTTCTGGTCCCTCTAGATTTGCAAAACAAAGTTCTCTGAAGCTGAATTAATCAGGATTTGACATTCTCCATATCTTGTGTAACTGAATAAATAGTCTAGACCCGTGGTTAAATGACCAGCATATATCAGTTCAAATCCTACCCTGGCAGGTGGGGAATTAATGAATTAACTCACAAAGAATAAATAGCAAGTGTCACTATAAAACTATGGGATGATTGTAAAAGCCAGCTGTTCTGCTCTTTTAGACAGGTAACCTGCTGTTTTCACATTCCAAACTAACCTTGTGACCTAAGATCCACAACAATGTGGAAGGCATTTACTTGCTCTCAGTTAGATCCAAGTATGCTATTAGTTGCAAAGGAAAACTTTTAGAAGAAATAATGAGTTAAACCAGACTGACAACACAGCAGTGAATGAGGCAACACACACAAAATGCTGGTGGAACGCTACAGGCCAGACAGCATCTATAGGGAGAAGCACTGTCGACTTTTCTACCAGTGAATGAGACACTGGATTTGACTCACTAACACCATGTGTGATTCCTGTCCTATAGACTAGGCCACAATAATGAAGATTGTTAAGCTCAGAGCTTGTTTCCTCATATTCCACTTGTGAAGTTTACAGCCCAAGTTTACAGCTGAATATTGAATTTTATAATCCCTCCACCTGCTGCATTCTTTTCTCTCTATTTCTTATCTATCCAGATACTCTCACCCCCATTCTTTCAACTGCAAGTCCCCCATTATCCACTTTCCTTCCTCTCCCTCACCTAGTTCCTATCACACCCCACCTCTTCAACATTTATACCAGCTAACCCTGCACTGCACTCTTAGTCCTAATACAGCACTTTGACCTGAAATATTGACTATGACTCGGCCTCTACTGCATGATTCCCTAAAGGTTAACTTAACAATTGAGTCGGTACTAAGAAGGCAAATGCAATGTTAGGAATCATTTTGAGAGGATGTGAATATGAAAGTAAGAATGCAGTGCTCAGGCTCTATAAGGCACTGGTTAGACCACATCAGGAGTATTGAGAGCTGTTTTAGGCCCCAGATCTAAGAAAGGATGTGTTGGCATTGGAGAGCATCCAGAGGAGGTTTACAAGAATGACCTGGGAATGAAAGGGTTAACATATGAGGACTGTTTGATGGCTCTGGGCCTGTACTCAATAGAGATCAGAAGAACGAGGAAGAAATCTTACTGAAAACTACCAAATAATGAAAGGTCTAGACAGAGTGGATGAGGAGAGGATGTTTTCAGTAACAGGAGAGTCTGGACCAGAGGGCAGAGACTCAGAAAAGAAAGGTTTCTCTTTAGAAGAGAATTTCCTTAGCCAGAGGGTGGTGAATCAGTGGAATTTATTGTTTCAGATGGCTGTGAAGGCCAAGTCACTGAGTATATTTAAAGTGGAGGTTGATTGTTCTTCAGTAGTAAAGGTGTCAAATGTTACAGGGAGAAGGCAAGAAAATAAGGCTGAGAGGGAAAATTAATCTTCCATGATTGAGTATCAGAGGAGACTTAATGGACAACTGGCCTAATTCTGCTCCAAAATTTTATGGCCTTATGGTCTCTACAGATGCTGCCTGATCTGGTGTGTTCCTCCAGCAATATGATTTTCCTGGGGAGCTTGGGTGAATGCATTTCCAAGGTTCAAGAAGCTCAGCACCATTAGGAATAAAATATAGAAGTTAATTGTGACCCTTCTAACCACCTTAAATATTCAATCCTTTAAAGGCAGAGCAATGTGGCCACATTTACAGAATGTATGGCAGCAACATGGCCTCTTTATCATTTCTTCCCCAATTCACAATTCCATCACCTAGAAAGTAAAACAAGGATGAATAATAATCCCACAATCTCAAATTAACATCACCCTGACTTATTACATTTATATAACTTCTCACTTATTAATGCTGTAGAAATACTTCTGTCACACAATTGCAGTGATTTTAGAAAGCAGCTTATCACAATCTTTCAAGAGCGCCAAGGCAATCATCCCATGTTCAAGCTTAAAAAAATCATTTGATTTCACTGATTAAACACAGGAAACAAAAGCAATCATCACACAAATAAATGAGAACGTATTTTCAGGAGGGAAGAAAGAATAATGTCATTTGCATCTTAAGTAGGCTTTCAAGATTTATAGGTAGGATTCAAAAGGATTCAAAGTACATTTATTATCAAAATATGCATGCAGTATATGACCCTAAGATTCATCTTCTCTATAGACAGCCTTGAAATAAAGAAAACCTTGGAAACCGTTTAAAGAAAAACATCAACCCCCTACCACACACAAAAAAAACCAAACCACACAAATAGCGACAAGAACATTAACCCCTCCACATGCAAAAAAGCAAATCACACAAACAACAGCAAGAATATCAAAGCCCCCACGTGCAAAAAACAAATCACGCAAATGGCAACAAGAACGAACGAACGAATGAAGACACAGAATATAAAACAAAACTCAAGTCCAGCGAAAGGCTCGTAGATGACACTGAATACTCCTTGCCTTCTGCACTCACCTCAATGTTGAAATCTTCCTTAATGCTCTAATTGGCAAGAAATGGAGTCCATCGTGGGCTTGTTACCTGTCTCTAAATTTCTTGACCTCAAGGCCGTTTGCCTCCCAGAATCATCTCGAAGACAGCAAAGTTCCAGATCGCTCAACTGGCCCAAAAACACACCATCAAACTGTAGATCAGAGACTCCAACAGTACTGAAATCACATTTCAAAGGAAAAAAGAGATGTAAAAGAAGTGAAAGAAACTGTTTCATGGGCCATCGAGAGAATGTCGCCTGTGGTAGTATTGTTCGCTGGTGCCATTTTCTTCTGGAAGGAGTAAATAAAAATACAAACAATAGTCCTAACTCTCCAATTTTCTTCCTGCAGCTCAAGTATGAAACTTACAGATCTCAAAGATCTGTATGTTTCACACCTGAACTGCTGTAAGAAAATTGAACATAGTAGGTGTTGTCATCCATGCACATTCCCTATAGGATGATTAGTCTCAGGCTTTAGTTATAACGAGGTACCGTTCTCTGAAATTTCAGGACACTGGATTCTTTAACCAATATATTGTTCAGAATTGGATCAGTGTGATGTTTGTGCTTCACATTTGTATCACTTAGTGCCAGATAGTTTTAGCAATTGTGAAAATTCCACTTCATCAATTCATAAACGGACCATAACTAGAACAGATGGACACTTGTCCCAAGATCCAAAAAATCTTTCTCTTTCTTATTTTCTACTTTTAACTAGTTTTATCTTTTCTTCCCTTTATCTATTTTCTGAAATAATATATTGAATTCACTCCCTTATTGAGTTTATCTCATATTTATTTTCCAATTGATTAATTTTGTTAGTTATAGAAGCACACTGTTGATTTCCCTGTTTAAGCAGATTCCTTATGCCCTGCTTCTTTCACTGTGCCCCCAGTTTTTGGTACAAAAGATTGAATTGCAATTACTGGACCAGTTTAACAAATGGGAATTAAATAGTAAGTTAGAGCAAAATGTAGCCTATTGTTTAGCTAAAGTACAGGACTTCAATAACACTTTGTATCTTGGCACATCAATAAACAAAAAAACATGTATGAAAGTACTCATACAAAGCATGCTAGAGTGTTTATAGGTAACAGTAATAGCTCAAGCAAAATACAACGACAAGGTTACAATGTAAAACATAAATAGATTAAGCAGGTGGAAACAGCTTGATATCAACCACCTGTAGGCTGACTGTTTCAGTGACAGATGTTATAGATTCAATGTAATATTTGTGCTGATAGATTTTCTTAAGCCATGAAACAATTGACTCAGTAGTAGTTGACTTACATTATTCTCAACTAATTACAAAGCAAATCTACATTTAGCTTCCTACATTTGAAACTTTTGTTTTCTAAGTGCATGGCAATTCCCGTCATTTCGAAATTAATCAGACATAATCAATTTCATATATCCTTTTCAAACATTCTTCAACAAATGTCAGGTTTGTTTTTAATGATCTTTTTCTAATTCTCCTTCACCAGCTTAATCCTAGAAAGTAAATTTTCCTGACCCACATTAAACATAAATTCTATATTGTGTAATCATTTTGAGATTTTGAGCCTTGAGAACAATACACTATATTGTACAAAAGGTCTTTCTTCTTTTTAGTTTTACATCAGCAGTGAAACCATATCTAAAATAGCCGTATCAGTCACTTTGAATGATAGTCCATCACAACATAGATTCTGTCTACATAATGTCATTTAACATGATGTACTGCTTTACAATCTGACCTGTATCAACAGACACTCTTTCTGGTAATCAGTCTATACTCATTCCATTCAGAAAGACCCTTAAGCTTTTACATTCCTGTCAGCAACTTGTCTTGAGTGTGTGTCTAAAAGCTTGCATATCACAGAAGTAACAAAATGTCAGTTTAATTATACTTTGCATGAAAGGAACAAAACAGGTATATCTTTAGAAATTTGTTCATTCTTCAGTATGAATGTATTTTAACTTTCTTTTATCTGACATTTTAAAGTTACTGTACAAAGGCAACCTGATTTCATCTGCTAAAAAGGAAAATGGTGAGAAAAATTCATGAAGGATGTTTTGCTACCAATTTCAAGTGTTGCTTTCTTCCACTACCACTACTAGCAGCATATGCCAGGCACCACCATTTTCTGTGTAGAGAGAGCTCCCCCCCCCCCACCTTAAGTGCACACCCTCTAATACTATACACTTCAATCCAAGGGAGAGAGTGCCAACTGTCTACTATACCCCCCATTATCGCATAAACTACTGTAACGTCTTCCCTTAGGATCTGCCACTCCAGAGAAAAAACACAAACATCTCCATATAGCTCATGCCCTCTAATCCAGGCAGCATCCTGGTATATGATCACCTGCACCTTGTCCAAAGCCTCCACTTCCTTGGGAGAATGAGGAGAACAGTTTGCATCCTTGAAAAAAACAGCCTTAACAAGTAGCTGCAATGTATTCTATCGATGGCATTCCATTTATTGGGAACTGGTCATGGCTGAGTGAATGTTGTGGCTCGATGCCAATCAAGCAGACCACCTTGGCCCGGGTGAGAGTGTTGTTGGAACTACACTGATCTAGCCAAGTGCAGAGAATCCACATAGATGTTAGAAGGAGATTGAAGAATTGTGAGGTGAACCATACACTATAGCAGGGGTGTCAAACTCATTTTAGGTCACGGGCCGGATTGAGCAAAATGCAGCTTCATGCGGGCCGGATCGGTCAGACGCGTGCGAACGCAGCTTTCGTTGCCTCCGTTTTTTCAGCCTGCTCTCATGTGTCTCAGTCTCTGCTATAACTACAAAGTGTTTCACTTTACAAATTCCGTTTCTTATGAAGAAGACTCTCGAGCAAGACTGCCGAATAAACACTAAAAACCCTGAAAACCTGGTACCTGAATAAACTCAGCATTAGCCATATCATACGCCATAGGCACTTCGATTACTGGGGCCAGCTTTAATAGTAATTAGATATTATCTCGCGGGCCAAAGATAATTCCACCGCGGGCCGGATTTGCCCCGCGGGCCTTGAGTTTGACATATATGCACTAAAGAATACCCAAATATAATCAGTTTTATAGGTATCTTAGCTCTGTGGCTGGTCCGGTTAAGTCACTGCTATATGGCTCTTTTAGGGTGTTGATGATGTGTTGACACAGTGATGGTAATGCGCGTGCATGTCACCAGAATGTGACTAGGTCTCCTCCTGTTGAATATGGTCATTCATTGGTATTTATATACTTAGCACAGATCAGCCCACCCTCTAAAAGGCACCTGACTCAGGACAACAGACAGAATCGCATGAGTAACAGCTGATGTGCAAACTTCAAAGTCAATCCCTGTGCACATCCAATTATGGATTGCTGTAAAAGAATGGTCTATTTGCTTCGTTTTCTGAAACTCCTGGGAGTCTTTTCTTTACTATAACTATTGTGGCAGTTTCACTGGAATATCCAGTGGCATGCAAAAGTTTGGGCACCCCTGGTCAAAATTTCTGTTATTGTGAATAGCTAAGCGAGTAAAAGATGATCTGATTTTCAAAAGGCATAAAGTTAAAGATGACACATTCTTTAATATTTTAAGCAAAGTTACTTTTTTTATTTCCATCTTTTACAGTTTCAAAGTAACAAAAAAGGAAAAGGGCCCAAAACAAAAGTTTGGGCACCCTGCATGGTCAGTACTTAGTAACACCCACTTATTGGCAAGTATCACAGCTTGTAAAAGCTTTCTGTAGCTAGCTAAGAGTCTTTTGATTCTTGTTTGGGGGATTTTTGCCCATTCTTCCTTGCAAAAGGCTTCTAGTTCTGTGAGATTCTTGGGCCGTCTTGCTTGAACTGCTTTTTTGAGGTCTAACTACAGATTTTCGATGATATTTAGGTTGGGGGACTGTGAGAGCCATGGCAAAACCTTCAGATTGTGCCTCTTGAGGTAGTCTGTTGTGGATTTTGAGGTGTGTTTAGGATCATTATCCTGTTGTAGAAGCCATCCTCTTTTCATCTTCAGCTTTTTTACAGACGGTGTGATGTTCACTTTTAGAATTTGCTGGTATTTAATTGAATTCATTCTTCCCTCTACCAGTGAAATGTTCTCCGTGCTGCTGGCTGCAACACAAGCCCAAAGCATGATCAATCCACCCCCGTGCTTAACAGTTGGAGAGGTGTTCTTTTCATGAAATTCTGCACCCTTTTTTCTCCAAACATACCTTTGCTCATTGTGCCAAAAAGTTCTATTTTAACTACAGGACTTGTTTCCAAAAAGCATCAGGCTTGTTTAGATGTTCCTTTGCAAACTTCTGACCCTGAAATTTGTGGTGAGGATGCAGGAAAGGTTTTCTTCTGATGACTCTTCCATGAAGGTCATAGTTGTGCAGGTGTCGCTGCCCAGTAGAACAGTGCACCACCACTCCAGAGTCTGCTAAATCTTCCTGAAGGTCTTTTGCAGTCACATGGGGATTTTGATTTGCCTTTCTAGCAATCCTACAAGCAGTTCTCTCGAAAAGTTTTCTTGGTCTTCCAGACCTCAATTTGACATCCACCGTTCCTGTTAACTGCCATTTCTCAATTATATTATGAACTGAGGAAGCGGCTACCTGAAATGGCTTTGCTATCTTGTTATAGCCTTCTCCTGCTTTGCGGGCATCATTTATTTTAATTTTCAGAGACAAGGTTTGAGGAGTCAGGGTAATTAAAAAGTTTTGAAATTTGCATCACCTGGCCTTTCCTAATGATGACTGTGAACAAACCATAGCCCAAACAAGCAATTTAAGGTCTGAGACCTTGGGAAAAGTTATCTGAGAGCTCAAATCTCTTGGGGTGTCTAAACTTTAGCATAATGCTCCTTTACTTTTTTTCACTCTAAAATTGTACACAATAAAAATAATACACTAATCTTGTTTAAAATGTTGAAAAGAATGTTTCATCTTTAACTTTATGACTTTTGGAGATCATTTCATCTTCTACTCACTGAACTATTCACAGTAACTGAAATTTTGACCACGGGTGCCCACATTTTTGCATGCCACCGTACATCACTCACCATGTCAGAAGTGGGACAGAACTGGCCTGTCATTTCAATATCCGTCACATACATCACACCCAACTTTACTTTCCAATGACTTTGGTGGAGGATTAGCCAATATGGGCTGTAAATGAAGATTGCATATACGCTATCCTCTGTAAATGCAATCCAGCAGCAAGGTAAACCTTGATAAACCTGTGACACCAATGCTACCCTGCTACAGATTCTGTAGAAATGCTGTAAACACTTCCTCCATGACTTCATAAAATGATACTTATGTTAGAAATAAAGTGCATTTGTTTCTTTTCTAGGCACAGCTGAGCTGTCTGAGCACACATTCATGGCTATAATTCCTTATGTGCTAGATAGCACGGTTCCTCTCATGCTTTTCTTTGTGAGGAACAAAGATGCCAAGTAGGACCAGTCACTTAGTTCTTCATATTTTGATCATGTCTAAATTCTTTGCTTTTTGGGATTCCTGCCTTACCAATGAATTCGCTTCTTATGGCCATGACAAAAAATATCCCATTATCCTCATCTGTAGACCATAAGATCATAAGACAAAGGAGCAGTAGGCCATTCAACCCATTAAGTCTGTTCTACCTTTCATCATGCCTACTTAATTATCCCTCTCTACCCCATTCTCCTAATCTCCCAATACAGGTTCATTAAATGCTCCTTCTGTTAATCCTTTCATTCCCAAAATCCTCCTTGTGAACTTCCTCTGTACACGCTCCAATGCCAGCACATTTTTTCTTAGATAAAGGGTCCAAAATTGCTCACAATACTCCAAGTGGGGTCTGACCAATGCCTTATAAAGCCTCAGCATTACATTGTTCTTCCTTTATTCTAGACTTCTCAAAATGAATGTTAACAATGCATTTGCCTTCATTACCAATAACTCTGTCTGCAAGTTAACTTTTATGGATTCCTGCAAGAGGACTCCTGGGTCTCTTTGCACCTCTGATTTTTAAATGTTCTCCCCATTTAGAAAGTAGTCTACTCCTATGCTATATTCCATCTGCCACTTCTTTGCCCATTCTCCTAATCTCTCTAAATGATTCTGCAGACCCTCTGCTTCCTCAACACTACCCACCCCTCCACCTATCTCTGTACTGTCTGAAAACCTGGCCCAAAGCCATCAAGTCCGCTGTCCATATCATTACCGTACAAAGTGAAAAGAAGCAGTTGCAGACTGATCCCTGTGGAACACCACTGGTCACTGGCAGTCAACCAGAAAAGGCCTCATTTATTCCCACTCTCTGCCTCCTGTCAGTCTGCCAATCTTCTATTCATGTTAGTATCTTTCCTGTAATATCATGGCCTCTTATCTTGTTGAACAACATCATGTGCGGCATTTTGTCAAAAGGCTTCTGTATCTTAAAGTAAGCAATCCCACTGACTCTCCTTTTTATATCCTGCCTGTCCTCAAAGAATTCTAACTGATTTGTCAGGCAAAATTTCCCCTTAAGGAAACCATGCTGACATTGTCTTATTTTATCTTCCCAACCTAATTGGCCAGGCCAATAATTTCTTTTTTTCCTCCTCCCTCCCTCTTAAAGAGTGGGGTGACATTTGCAATTTTCCAATGCTCTGGAACCATTCCAGAATTTAGTGATTCTTGATAGATCATTACTAATGCCTCCACAATCTCTTCGGCTACCTCTTCCAGAGCCCTGGGTGTAGTCTATCGGGTGGCTTATCTAGCTTCAAACCTTTCAGCTTCCCAAGCATGTTCTCCTTAGTAATAGAAACTACACTCATTTCTGCCTCTGACACTCCTGAATTTCTGACATACTGCTAGGTCTTCCCCAGTGAAAGCTAAACTTATTAAGTTGAAAAAGGATCTAGTGCTTTCCTGGCATATATGATGAATTAACTCTTCTCAGGCTTCCAGCCGGGTACAGGTACAGGTTTAATCGATACAGGTATCGATTAAAATCAATGTTTCGATGATTAACTCTGCCATCTTCATCAGGGATGATGTCTGGGTATATCTAGTCCAGTGGTATTTGTACCTTCAGAATGCCATCTAAAACTTTGACAAACTTCTATACATATGTGATGGAAAGTATGTTGATTAGTTGTATCATGGCTTGGAATGGAAACACCAATGCACTTGAATGGAAAATCCTACAAAAGGTAATGGATATGGCCCAGTCCATGACAGGTAAAATCCTCCTCACCATTGAGTACTTCTACAGGGAGTGTATGACAAGAAAGCAGCATCCATCATCAGGGACCCATACCACCCGGGTCACGTTGTTTTATCGCTGCTGCCACCAGGAAGAAAGTACAGGAGCCTCAGAACTCACATCACCACATTCAGGAACATTATCCCCCAACCATCAGGCTCCTGAACCAGTTGTGATAACCTCACTCAATTTCATTTGCCCTATCACTGAATTATTCCTACAACCTGTGCACTCACTTTCAAGGACAGTCCATCTCATGTTCTCAATATTTATTTCTTCTTCTTCTTCTCCTCCTCCTCCTCCTCCTCCTCCTCCTCCTCCTCCTCCTCCTCCTCCTCCTTCTCCTCCTCCTTCTCCTCCTTCTCCTCTTTTTTTGAATTTGCAGTTTGTTGTCTTTTGTACTCTGGTCGTCTGCCTGTTGGGGCAATCTTTCATTGATTCTATTATGGTGATTGGATTTATTGAGTATGCCTGCAAGAAAATGAATCTCGAGGTTGTATATGGTGACCTTTAAGTACCTTGATAATAAATTTTCTTTGAACTTTGAACACTGAGAGAAGGAAACAAAGTGCTAATGTCTTCATAGTCAGATTCTGAAGGGGAACAGAAGAGATAGAATGGTGATTCATCCCCAGGTTATTCACTTTCCTGTCCAAATTACTAATAGCATTCTTGTTGGCTTTTGTTTCACCTTAGTTGCACCTGTACAACCAGGTCAGTAGGAGTGCAACAGCTGCTCTTCATGGCTACAATGCTCCACCAGCTCTATGGTACAAACACCAAACAATTGTCCAGCTAAAAGGTGGGCCTTGACCTTTAGGTTGGTGTCTAAAGTAAATTAGAAGGTCATTTTCCTCCTAGTATCCAAGAATTGCTAGAAGTGGAAACCCATGAAAAAATGTTGTTCAGAAACATATAGTATTCAGAAAAATATATTTTTCAGGGAAAAGATAAATTACCTTCCACTGCTGACATTCTTATTGGAAATTGGCATCACTATCGTTTGAATATAACAGTTGAAAAATTATTTTGTACAAATGCTTTGTAACATAACTTGCCATTAACATTACTAATCACTTTACCACATCAAAATAGTTATCAAAATAAAATTGTGGAAGACTGAAAAGACTATTTTACAAGTGAAGCATAGTGTCACAACTAATAGAGCTGTTGACTCAAGGTGCCAGAGACCTGCGTTCAAATCTGATCTCTGCTGTTGTGTGTGTAGAGTTTGCACATTCCCTCTGTGACTATGTGGGTTTCCTTTGGGTGAGCATAGGACAGTATAGCACAAGAAGCTGAGCTTTAGCCCACAAAGTTTGTGCTGACCATGATGCTGAATTAAAATACTCCCATCAGTTTGCACTTGGTTTACACTCCTCCGTTCCCTGCCTATTTTATATGCTTTCTAAATGCCTTCATATGTGTCTCTAATTGCCCCCCTGTACCTCCTTCCTGATGGCAGCAGTGAGAAGAGAGCATGGCCTGGATGGTGGGGGTCCTTGATGATGGATGCTGCTTTCCTGTGATAATGATCCTTGTGCTCAATGGTGGGGAGGGCTTTACACATGATGTGCTGGGGTGTATCCACTACTTCTTGCAGGCTTTTCCATTCAATGGTGCTTCTATACTAGCCATGATGCAATCAATCAGCATACTCTCCACTGCTGTATCTGCTGAAGCTTGTCAAAGATTTAGATGACATGCCAATTCTTCCCAAATTTTCGTGCCTTCTTTGTAATGACAGTTACGTGCGGGATCCAGGACAGATCCTCCGAAATGATAATACCGAGGAATTTAATGTTGCTGACCTTCTCCATCTCTGATCCGCTGATCGATCTGGATCATGGCCTCCAATTTTCTCCACCTGCAGTCAATAATCAGCTCCGTGGTCTTGCTGACACTGAATGAAAGGTTATTGTTGTGGCAACATTCAGTCAGTTTTTCAATCTCGTTCCAATATGCTGATTCATCACCATTTTTGATATGGCAACAACAGTAGTGTGGTCAGCAAGCTTATATATGGCAGTGGAGCTATACTTAGCTACACAGTTATAAGTATAAAGCAAGTAGAGCAAGGGACTAATAACACTGCCTTGTGGTGCATCTATGCTGATGGTGATTATGGAGGAGATGTTGTTGCCAATCCAAACTGACTAGGGCTGACAAGTGAGGAAATTGAGGATCTAATGCTCAAGGTGCAATAAACTGTATATGAAGAAACAATTGTATATAAAGTTACTCCATAATTGTGCAGATTATTTCTGGAATGACTGTGCCTGGATTATCAATCTTCCTCTTCTTGTCCAGGCCACGTGGATTGACTTCTGTGTTTGGCGAATGAAATTCAGTGCAACAGTATTAATTAATATAATGAAAACATTGAATGTGAGCAAAGTTCTTCTCTAAATAGGAAATGTGTCAGATGCTGAAACTGAAGTCTAAATACAAAAAAAAGTTCATGAAATTCATCCATCTGAAAACCTTAACTTAGAATTCAATCTAATTCTTCAGCAATCGTTCAGTGTGCTATGATCTATTCACCATGGCAATCAATCTTAATATCTACTATGTTGAAAACAATCACTAGACAATGTACTTTTTCATCAATATCTGTTTAATAAAATGGTTTAAAATATAATTGAAGTGTCCTTAACCATTGCCTTTTACCTAAAATTGAATTTTTTACTGCTATTATTGTGAATTGAAAGTTACAGCTGTGAAGAAAAGTAATTCTTAAATTGCTGTATGAAGGGAACAACAAAGCTGTAAAACAGCAGTAATCCATGGAAGATTAAACTTGAATCTTTATGATAAATTGATCCTTCACCTTAATTCATCTACTAAGCTTATCTTTTCATATTTGGAGATAACATAGTGTTCTCACTGCAGATATCAAACACCCCTTTATCGCATAGATAATTCACAGGCTAAATTCAATGCAGTCATATGGAAAGTTGAGCATAGCAATGACAGTTGGAACTTAATCCCATCAAAAGTAACAATATGCATTTGGTAAGTCAAGTAGGGTTATGACATGTACAGTAAATGGTAGATCACTTAAAGTAGGCTGATGAACAGTGGGATCTTAGAGTTCAAGAACATTGTTCCCTGAAGGTGGTAACTCTGCAGGAGAGGGTGGTGAAGAAGGCAAATTCTTCATTGGGATTGGTTTATTATTGTCGTATGCACCAAGATACAGTGAAAAGCTTGTCTTGCATACTGTTCATACACATCAAATCGTTACACAGTGTATGGAGGCAGAAAAAATAAAAAGACTAAGAATGGATTATACCACACCTGGAGTGCTGCATGCATTCCTGGTTGCCACACTATAGCAAGGACATAGTTGAACTGGAGAAAGTGCAGAGGAAATTCACCAGGATGTTGGGTGAATATTGTGATTCATAAATCAGTATCTACAAAATATAGAAAAATGCTGTCTCTACTCCAGCCCCCAAAACCAGCTTAATATTAATCCTTATACATCTGAATGGATGTTAACCATTCTTCATATCAATGTGAGCATTTCCAAGGCTTTGAGAATAAACACTATCATCTCCAGTATTTTCTGATTTTATTTCAGACTTTCACTGCTTTCCCAAGGTGACAAATCATTTTCATCAGCACTAACCAAACATTGCTGCAGTACTTCTGGTATCACTGATAGCGGATGACAGCATCACAATTAACACATAGATATTAAGTACTCCTTTCCTTAAATCTAACATACTTTGAACATAATAGGTCAAATGCCAGAATGAAATAAACCATATGGCATCACATGAAATATTGCTTTCATATATAAGATAATGACCCGTTGCATTTTGGCACACATCTCAAAATTCCTCCCATCTATTTGTACTGATATATTCAGTATTCTTGTCACATGTTTACTTCAATAGAAAGTTATGAATCAAGTGTCATTTGTAATGGATGAAGGGATCTCTTGTGGTAATCCTTCTGATAAGACATTTCAACAATGTTGATGTTGAATATTTGCTGTTTATTGTTTTCTGTAAAGATAGCGAGGAGGAGAGGAAGATTAACACAAAGCCACCCTCCTCTTGCAAAGGCAGAGCAAAGTCTCAGCATATGAATGCTTAATCTTTACAAAACCCTTTTCTCTGCTATTTTAACAAAAAGGTTAAAAGGATTAACTGGTCAGTAGCATGGTTAAAATCACAATCTATTACCAGGAGTGTTTGTGGTTTTGCATTTAGCTGGACTTTCATAGTTCATAGCTCAAGTTTAATTGTCATTCAACCATATATGAATACCCATAGACAGTCAAATGAAATGTCTTTGCTCCGTCCGAGGTGCAAAGCACGGTATCAACAGTCACACACAGCACAAGGCACATAGGACACAAATTAGATAGAAAGCACATATAAGATATCGGTGAAATACAGCAACCAGAAAATATAGTCCAAGACCCTGAGTCCATGAATGTGGCAGAAATCTGCCATTGAACACAATATGGCTTGTCTTCTGCCAAGCGAACATTAGAGGGCAACACTGACTCCAGCTTGGATGCTATTCCACGTTGCCTCTGGTGGAGCGCACAGACTCTGAAGGCTGGTTTATACTTGTGCATACGGTCTATGCCACAGCCTATGCCGTAGCCCTGATTTTCACTTCTGCGTCGCCCTACACCATAGCGAGCATGTGTTGGTGTGTGCCAAAACACTAGTTGGCGGTGGGGTTTCTATGCCACTGTGTTGAGTTTCTTCGTGAGAGACATGGACAAGGAAATGCATTTCAAACATTTTCGCATGTCGGCAGGTAGATTTGACGATTTGGTTAATCTATTTTGTATCGGTGTACAAACATGGCGGAGAAGAAGCAACCGGAAATGTGTAGGAGGAAACGCGATGCTACCAAACGGACCAGTCACAGTTGTTGCAGTATGCGTCGCCACGATGCGTGAGTAACTTTTCTGGAGAGGTGCGAGTCACCCTACTGCATAGGGTACAGCGTAGGTATAGTGTAGGGTACGCGACACCTACAGCATAGATGCGACGCACAAGTATAAATCAGCCCTGTCACCTCTCTTGGGCAGCTGTAAATAGATGACACAGCAGCTTGGGGCCTAGTCCTTGCTACAACCGAGGCCATGAATCCCCCTGCTGTCCGCCAATAAATCAATGAATTGGACTTGCAGCATCCCGCATTAACAATGCCCAACAGGTCTTGCAATCACAAGAAGAGTGACTAATTTGATCATTTGCTATTAGGCTGCACACCTCCCTCGTGCACCAATGCCTCCGACTCCTCTCTGATGCAAGCAGCAGCATGAGAGGCACCGTCCAGCTCTTTCAGTTTCTCCACAAATGAGCAACTTGCTCATGGGGTAGACAGACTTGCAGTAGTTTTCCGGCGCCGGCGCCGACCTGAGCGGCAGCCTTTTCCAGCTGCTCCCGAGATTCGATAAAATTGATCATTTTTTTATAGGTTGTTTTCTTTTTAGTCATAGTGTTATGTCTAGTATTTATTTAATATTGAGATGGAGAGAAAGGTGTATTCGAGAGACCAACTACTTGCGCTGAGAAATGCGCAAGTCAGTGTTGCGCATCAGATCCAGATCCCGAACGAAATTAAACGGAGGTTCCGTGGCTCCAGGGCTGGAAAACTGCGCAGGTATAAGTGGACGGAGAGGAAGAAGAGTTATAAACCCGCTGTTCCTTCGGTCATTATGGGGAACGTGAACTTGCTGCCAAATAAAGTGGATGAGCTAGCCTCACTAGTAAGGAATGTTAAAGCATACAAGGAATGCAGTTTAATGTGCTTTTCCGAAACATGGCTGACGGCTAATATCCCGGATGTAAACGTAGAATTACCTGGTTTTACTACGGTAAGATTTGACAGAGATGCCAAAAAGTGTGGGAAGAAGAAAGGAGGGGGACTCGCTCTCTACATTAACGTAAGATGGTGTAACCCCGGGCATGTGAGTACAAAGATCTCCGTTTGTGAAAAGGATATTGAGCTGATCGCTGTGAGTATGAGGCCATATTACCTGCCTCGAGAATTCGCCAGCGTCATTGCGGTGATTGTGTATGTCCCGCCGCGTGCCGACGCAACGGTAGCGTGTGACGTCATCAGCTCCGCCGTTGCTAAGCTTCAGACACAACACCCTGAGGCACTGGTGTTAATTACAGGGGACTTCAACCATGTGACTTTGGACACGACACTACCTGCTTTCTCCCAGTACGTGGATTGTTACACCAGGGGTAACAGGACTATTGACCTGCTGTATGCAAACGTACAGGATGCATATAGTGCATCCCCGCTGCCTGCACTGGGGAAAGCTGATCACAACCTGGTTTTGTTACAGCCCAGATATAAATCAATTGTGATGAGGCATCCCACTACCACACGCTCTTTCAGGAAGTGGACTCCTGAAGCTGAACAGGCCCTGAGAGACTGCTTCGGTACTACTAACTGGGATGTACTGCAAGGGGGGCTCTGTGGGGGCATTGAGGAGGTCACTGAATGCACAACGGACTATATTAACTTTTGTGTGGATGCCGTTGTCCCTGTTAGAACTGTTCGCTGCTATCCCAATAATAAGCCCTGGATCACTAGTCACATCAAAGGCCTCCTAAACCAGAAGAAGAGGGCCTTTAAAGATGGTGATCGGTTGGAGCTTAAAAGAGTTCAGAAGGAACTCAGAGTACAGATAAGGGGGGCAAAGGAGCAGTATAGGAGAAAGTTAGAACAAAAGCTGCAGGAAAAAAGCATGAAGGAGGTGTGGGATGGGATGAAGATCATCACCGGATGTGGTGCAAAGCGGGGGGCAAACATAAGTGGAGATGTGGAGAAAGCGAACCAGCTGAACAACTTCTTCAATAGGTTCGACAGCACAATCTCACCCTCACTGCAGAACTCCACACCAGGCTTACTTCCCTCACAGGAAAATATCCACTCACAGGAGACCTGGCCCACGCCCAGGTTTACGGCTGCACAGGTGGAAGGTCAACTGAGGAAGATCTGTACCAGCAAGGCGGCTGGACCGGATGGAGTTTCCCCACGATTACTGAGGGCCTGTGCGACTGAACTGGGAGAACCACTACAGCGCATCTTCAACATGAGTCTAGATCAGAGAAGAGTACCCAGACAGTGGAAAACATCTTGTATTGTCCCGGTACCGAAGAAACCACAACCAAAGGAGTTGAATGACTTCAGACCTGTTGCCTTGACGTCGCACGTGATGAAGACCATGGAGCGGCTGATAATACAGAATCTGAGGCCACAAACCAGGCACGCCCGGGATCCGCTTCAGTTTGCGTATAAGGAGAAGGTGGGAGTGGAGGATGCTATCACGTATTTGCTGCACAAATCACTCTCTCACCTAGATGGGGTCAGTTGTGCTGTGAGGATTACATTCCTTGACTTCTCTAGTGCCTTTAACACCATCCAGCCCAAGATCTTAAAGCACAAACTAACGGAGATGGGAGTAGACTCTCACATGGTGGATTGGATAGTGGACTACTTGACAGATAGACCTCAGTATGTGCGGTTGGGAGACTGTAGGTCTGACACAGTGGTCAGCAGCACAGGAGCGCCACAGGGAACCGTACTCTCTCCGGTCCTGTTCACCCTGTACACATCTGACTTCCAATATAACTCGGAGTCCTGCCATGTGCAGAAGTTCGCTGATGACACGGCCATAGTGGGGTGTGTCAGGAATGGACAGGAGGAGGAGTATAGGAAACTGATACAGGACTTTGTGATATGGTGCAACTCAAACTACCTGCGTCTCAATGTCACCAAGACCAAGGAGATGGTGGTGGACTTTAGGAGATCTAGGCCTCATATGGAGCCAGTGATCATTAATGGAGAATGTGTGGAGCAGGTTAAGACCTACAAGTATCTGGGAGTACAGTTGGACGAGAAGCTAGACTGGACTGCCAACACAGATGCCTTGTGCAGGAAGGCACAGAGTCGACTGTACTTCCTTAGAAGGTTAGCGTCATTCAATGTCTGCAGTGAGATGCTGAAGATGTTCTATAGGTCAGTTGTTGAGAGCGCCCTCTTCTTTGTGGTGGCGTGTTGGGGAGGAAGCATTAAGAAGAAGGACGCCTCACGTCTTAATAAGCTGATAAGGAAGGCGGGCTCTGTCGTGGGCAAAGTACTGGAGAGTTTAACATCGGTAGCTGAGCGAAGGGCGCTGAGTAGGCTACGGTCAATTATGGAAAACCCTGAACATCCTCTACATAGCACCATCCAGAGACAGAGAAGCAGTTTCAGCGACAGGTTACTGTCGATGCAATGCTCCTCAGACAGGATGAAGAGGTCAATACTCCCCAATGCCATTAGGCTTTACAATTCAACTGCCAGGACTTAAGAACTTTTTTTAAAGCTATTATTAATGCTTTTTGAGTTAGTGATTTAGATGCATATCATATTATTACTGAGTTAAGTATTGTATGTAATGAGTTTTTGCTACAACAAGTGTATGGGACATTGGAAAAAAATGTTGAATTTCCCCATGGGGATGAATAAAGTATCTATCTATCTATCTATCTATCTATCTATCTATCTAGTTTAAGTTCTTAAAGTCCAACAGGGTCTGATGATTGTAAAAGTACTTTTAAAAAGAACAATAACAATTTTGGTTGATCCCGTAGGAGCCATTGTTATCGAAAGCGCTGGCATCTTACTGAAAGATAAGTTGTATATTGGAGTAGAGCAAGAACAAATGGAGGAGCTAGAAATAGCCATGAAAGTCCAGCTTGGAGATAGAATACACCCAGCTAGAGATCAATGCAGTATCTTAAAAACCATGGTAAAAAATAATATTTCTTATGAAACTGAGGCAGAGCAGCAGAGGTCATTAACCATTTCCGTATTACAGGAAAGGAGGTGCTTGCTTTCTTGAGGCAAATTATTGCAGATTAGTCTTCAGGATCTGACAAGGTGCCCCCTCTAACCTCGTGGGAGGCTGGTGCAGAAAATTCAAGGGCCCTTGCAGAGCTATTTAAAATGTCCTTAATCCTGGGTGAGGTGCTGGAGAACTGGAGGATAGAATGTGGTTCCATTGTTCAAGATGAAATCTAGGAATAAAGTGGAAAATTATAGGCCAGTGAGTCTGTAGTAGTGGGTAAATTATTGAAATATATTCTAAGGGACAGGATATATAAGTATTTGGATAGCTGGGACTGATTATGGATAGTCAACATGGTAGGTCATGGTAGGTCATGTCTAACCAATCTTCTTGAGTTTTATGAGGAGGTTATCAGGAAGGTTAATAAAGGAAAGGCAATGGATGTTGACAACATGGATTTTAGAAAGACCCTTGGCAGAAGTCCTGCATGATAACCTGGTCCAGAAAGTTCTCTCGCTTGGCAGTCAGGATGAAGTAGTCAATTGGATTCAGCATTGCTTTAGCAGGTGAATCCATATTTTTATGTTTGCAGAGAAAATGAGTAAGAGTCCAACTTAGACATTAGAGTTGTAACGTCACTGGTCTATGGAGTGACATCTTTTCTCATGGCATTCCTGTTCAACTAGATAAAATGTCTCAGCACTCAATGACACAAGTGTATGAAAGTTTTTACCAATGAGCTCCATTATAGGAAGATAAGCATAAACTGAGAGAACAACAGAGATTAGTTCAAAGGTGATACTGGCAGTACATGGTGAGGTTGTGTGGGATACTCACAAAATTTATAGATTTTCTTCTGAACAACTATCGCTGCAAATTGCAGCCTGTAATTTCCCTTGAAGTAATATACTTTTAAAATGAGTTTAACAAGTTTACAATATCCTGAAGGACTCAACTCTCAAGAATGCTCCGAAGATGAAATAATTGGTTACTTGGGGAAAGAAATAAATACATACACTAAAGTTATTACGAACTCCGTGGAGCATGTGGGGACCCTCCAATATCCAGGCATTCCTTTTTTTTTTCTCTTTCTTTTTTTTTAATAGGGATGTTAGGGGGGAGGGGTTAAGGGGAGGGGGGCTGGGTAACACATTTTTTTTCTCATACACATTTAGTCTGTAACTATTTGAAAACAATAAAAAAAGTTAAAAAAAAAGAATGCAGGCATAGCACCTTTAAGCGGACAATGCTACATTGCCATGGCCAGACATGAGGAAGGAGGTGAGGACTCCAAGCCAGAATAAAAGGGTAGATGTAAAATTTCCTCTACCCAGTACCACATTAGCAAATGTAGAGTCACTGGAGAACAAGGTAGAGGAGCTTAGAAAAAGATTTCCATATCAGAGAGAAATGAGGGACTGCTGCGTTCTCTGTTTCACAGAAACGTGGATCACCTCAGACATGCCAAATACAACAATCAGACCCAAGGATGGACTGTACTGCTGATTCGATGAGGGTGGAGTATGGGGTTCTGCATTTGATGATTATTTCTTCCTGATGCTTGGACAGAACACTCTTGCCATCTTAACCTGGAACATCTAATGATTAAGGGCCGTCCATTCTATTTACTGAAAGAGTTCTCCCCCATGATCCTAACCACATTTTACATACTACCAAAGGTCAACATTAAGCAAGCACTCGATGAATTGAGTGCTGCAATTAGCAAACAAGAAACAGCCTACCCCAGTGCCTTTCAAATCCTTGCTGAGGACTTTACTTGCCTGAAGAAATCTCTGCCAAATTAACATCAACACATCACCTGCGTCATCAGGGGTCCCATGCTACAATACAGTAATGACTCCCTACGGTTCCATCCCTGTACTGCATTTCAAAAAACCTGATCATCTCTGGCCTTCTCCTACTTGCATACAGGCAGACGTAAATACCAAGGCTCCAGAAGTAGGGACAACAACAAGGTTCTAGTGGGAGGCAGAGGAATGGATACAGGACTGTTCTGAGTCAGTGGACAGGACCACGTTCAAGGACTTATCAGAGGATCAGAATGAATACGCCATGGTTGCCATGGATTTTTAAAAGTCAGTCATGGACAAGTATCCCCCCCATTAAATCATTTAGAGTCTTCCCCTGCTAGAAGCCCTGGATGAACCAGGATGAAGATCAACAATCTGCTGAGGGCCTAATCAGTGGAGCTTAGGTCTGGTGATCTAGTAAAATGAAAGAGGTCCAGGTACGACATCTGGAAAACCAACTCACATAAGTGGCAATTCTGGAGCAAACTGGAATCAGAGAAGGATGCTTGAGAGCTATGGCAAGGCTTGAATACTATCACCTCCTACCAATTAAAACCAAGTGACATACTTCATGTGACAAAAAGATTTTGGTCCCAGGTGAGTTCAATGCCTTTTATACCCTGTTCATGTCCTATAGCCTTTCAATTTCCCCTTTTAATTCAGCATATATATTATTATCATTATTTTGATTAAGTACAGCTCCACTGTTGTTGGCTGAATCAAAGGTGATGATGAATCAGTATATAGGAGGGAGAATAAAGATCAGGCTAAATGATGCTGCAACAGTAACCTCTCACTCAATGTCAGCAAAAGCAATGAGCTGATTATTGAGTACAGGAGGAAGAAACTGGAGGACTATGAGTCAGTCTTCATCAGGGGATCAGAGGGTCAGCAGCTTATATTCTTCAGTGTTATCATTTCAGAGAATTTATCCTGGGTCTAGCACATAAGTGTCATTACAAGGAAAGCACGACAGTGCCTCTGCTTCCTCAAAAGTTTGAGAAGATTCGGTATGTCATCTAAAACTTTGACAAACTTCTATAGATGCACAGTGGAGAGTATAATAACTGGCTCCATCACCCCCTGGTATGGAAACACCAATGTCCTTGAACAGAAACCTACAAAAAGTAGTCGATACATTCCAGTCCATCACGCATAAACCCTCCCACCATTTAGCACATAAGTCCAGGAGCAGAATTAGACCATCTGGCCCATGGAGTCTGCTCTGACATTCAATCATGGCTGATTAATTTTTCTATCTCCTCCTCAACCCCAGTTCCCGGCCTTCTCCCCATAACCTTTGATGCCATGTCCAATCAAGAACCTATCAATCTCTGCCTTAAATACACCCAAATGACCTGGCCTCCACAACTGCATGTGGGAACAAATTCCACAAATTCACCACCCTTTGGCTAAAGAAATTTCTCTGCATCCCTGTTTTGAAAGGGCACCCCTCTATCCTGAGGCTCTGCCCTCTTGTCCTAATCTCTCCCACCATGGGAAACATCCTTTCCACATCTACTCTGACTAGGCCTTTCAACATTCAAAAGGTTTCAATGAGATTCCCCCTCATCCTTCTGATTTTGAGATCCATTACCAACCTGATTTTCCCAATTGACCTGCATGCTAAAGTCTCCCATGACTATCATAACTTTGCCCTTTTGACCCACCTTTTCTATTTCTTGCTGCAACCTGTGTTCCACCTCCCAGCCGCTGTTGGGAGGACTGTATATAACTGCCATCAATACTCTTTTGCCCTTGCAGTGTCTTAACTCAACCAACAAGGATTCAACATCTTCCAATCCTGTGTGCAAACCCCCATGCAATCACAGAGAGAATGTACCAACTCCATACAAGCAGCAGTGGGAATTGAACACAGGGTGCCTGCACTCGCTTTCCTTGGTTTCTGATCTCGCTCTCTAACTGCTAGAGCTGCTGCCTTGCCTCAATGCTCCTTTGTTCATGGTCTTGCTCTTTGTAACTGCTCCTATTAACTCGATGCCTACAGCTTTTCCCCATCGTAACTGTAGCCCTACCTTATCTCAAATATATTGTTTATCTTATCTATTCTCGGCTCCACTTCCCCCCCCCCCACCCTCACCTTCCCTGTAACTTAAAGCCAACTTCATTTTCTTTTGTCTCATTTCTATAAACACTCCAGTCTGATATGTTAATCCCTTTTCTCTCTCTAACAGTGGCTGCCTGACCCTCCTGTGTGTTTCGGTAAGTATTTCCTCCTCATCACGTGGAGGATGACAATGGTTGTGGTTCTGTGAAAGAAGAGAAGGTCATAGTCAAAAGCCTTGTCAACTATGGTGAAAGGAGTCCTCAGCTGAGATAAAGGAAGATGTTCTGAGGTTGGAAATGAAAGCCCACTTCAGAATCAGACTGGTCATAGTATCATTAAGTTAAATGTAATCATTGGCACAAAAGGAGCTGTCTGACAATATTGAAGAATTTAAATTTTAACTAGCTGTATTATGAGCCAATTGAGCTATGAAAATAATATTCTATGTGATAAAAGACTACGAGGGTATTTTGTTGTGCACTTATATAAACATTTGGAATTTTTTTCTTTACTTCCTGTAAGATGGCACGTGCTCAGATATAACGGCTACTCCAGGTCAAATCAAAGGTGTGTTTGTTAGTCTTGTATATCTTTTTTACGATCACAAGTTACTACTGGATACCTAGAACAATGAATACTGCAGGACTATCCCATCAGTGAGTTGCTCCATAGCAACAGAGCTGGAATTGTCATGTACCGTTGTTGTGTCATAGCTTGGACTTGTCATGTTCCATTGGACAGTACACAGTGTGAGTAATCGTCTTGGATGTTTTTATTTTGCAATTGTAGAATACTGCAGCTCTGGTTTACCAGTTCATTGGGGAGACCGACAGTAGGGGAGTGCATTGCCTTGGTTATGGTGAGGACTAGGCCGGGGCAGGATCGTCATCTGTTGTAGCTGACCAGGCGAGGAGATGCCAAGACAGTGTGGGAGAGCCCCTGCAGGGAGAGCTGTAATCTGTACTTGGGTTGGGGCTTGGCCCTTCCTATTATGGCTGTCCTCTAGTGTTTCTGCACGGTGCTGCCCTCCAATATTTGCTAGATAGAAAAACAAGCTGGACCAGGACAACTTACCATCAAGTCTACAATCAGGCCACTCAGTGACTAGGGCTATATTGTTAATCTTTGTTCTTTGTGGCTGTATCTTTTTCTGAAATCATATGCAACATTATGTTCTATTTGTGCTATGTGCAGTGTGTTGTGTGCTGTTGGTAGTGTGTTTAGCACTGTGGCCATGGAGGAACGCTGTTTCATTTGGCTAAATTTCTATTGGTTGAATGATAATTAAACTTGAATTTGAACTTGCTCCATTTCCTTGTCAAAGAGACTCAGGATGTTTATCAGATACTGGCAATATTCTTAGCATTTTCAACTTTCCTGAATCCTTTGGAGACCTGGTGTCAATTTCCTATTTGTTACAGATTTAACTGGAGGAAATTTAATGCACAATCAGAAGTTCACAAGAAATAGTTTGAGACTTTTCCTGTGAATCAATTTTTTCTTTACTTATAGGCTTTATCATCAAAATCAAATTAGAAAAATATTTTGGGGAATTCCAAGCACTTGCTGTATAAAAACACAAGCACTTGGAATGCATGTTGGAATGCACTCACATGGGATGTTAATTGTTTGCAGAAGGATTGTAGGGGAGCACTGGTAATAAAATGACTGAAAGCTCCAAGCACAAGGTGCTTCGTAACATTTTCATCATATTTCTCGACCTAGTTGTACTTTCACCTAGTTATATCTACAGTGATCATCAAGATTAGAAGTTGCAGTGTTTGATTTACTCAGCCACACTATATTAACTATGTAACTGGAAGAAATGCAGGCAGAGGAGCATTTATGTGTTATTCATTTTTTTGCAAAATTTATTTATATCTGTAATTTATATATTGTTATGTTTTGCACTGTTTTGCTACCACTAAACAAGACATATCATGCCATATATCAGTGATAATAAATCTGATGCTGATTTTGTAGCTATGACACTATGTTAAAGCTAGATCCGAACAAGCCGCCAAAGTAGATGAAACCACAGGTCACTGCGTCAGTGGACGCCCTCATCATGTGTGTGTGTGTGTGTGTGTGTGTGTGTGTGTGTGTGTGTGTGTGTGTGTGTGTGTGTGTGTGTGTGTGTGTGTGTGTGTGTGTGTGTGTGTGTGTGTGTGTGTGTGCGCGCATACAAGTTGAAGAAGCTGAGGAATTTGGGCAGATCTTCGAAAGGTGCAGAAAAGGAAGGCAAGTGAAGGTACCCTGCTAGATCTGAGTAAAGCAAAATTCACCATTGTGCTGGATGCATTGCAGATGAAGGCTTGCAATTAGACTTTATTTCTATTAACATCCTGGAAGAAATTGATGGCTGGAAATACTTTTCATGGTCAGTTCAGCTCCCACAGATATTCAGTGAAGGATGATCAGGTGCTTGTAGGAATCACAAATATAAAAACATCTGAAATGCTGTATTCAGAAACTGAAGGAGGTTTCTTTTATGAATCACTGCAGAATGGCCGAAGCGTGCAGAGAGTGATGGAATTATCAAGCTTGACAGATTTGCTGGGATCCAACATATCAAAGATGTATAATTTCTTTAAGCCAATTCCTATTCCGCCTGATTCAAGGATTCAAAGAACATTTATTATCAATGGATGAATTATACAACCTTGAAATTTGTCTGCTTATAGGCAGTCACAAAACAAGAAGTCTGAAAGAACCCAATTAAAAAAGGAAATACCAACATCCAATTTGCAGAGAAAGAGAAAAAAAACACAAATTAGACAAATAATAGCAAGCAACAACATTCCAAAGAAAATTGAGTACACAGACCCGAATCCCCAGAGCAGCCACAGTAGGCCCAAAGCCTCCATCTCAGCTCATCATTGAGCAGTGCAAATCACTGCGAAGCTCACAGACATAAGGCACGTAGCTGCTGGACAAGTCTCACAGCTTCAGCACTGCAGAGACTGGAACATTGTGGGAGAGGGCAAAGTCAGCCTGACCCTCACCTCCAGTCCCAACATCCTGCCTTTCCAGTCCATCTGGGCATTTAAATTGTCCAAACAATGGGTCATCCCATGCACTAGGACCCGGGCCCTGCCACAGTGACACGCTCTGGGCACAGATCTTGCTGTCCAGCCTGAAGCCATTCATGACTAAGATAACAGAAAATGAAAGATGTTGTCCAATGAATGAAGGTGCACTCCTGGCAGAACCAGTGCTATGCTACTTCAGTAATAGAGAAGGGCTGACCCTACCAGTAGATTCTTCTAAAATGATGACCAACCAATAATGTAGGCAAACCAGGCTCTGACAGATGCTGAATCCTGCTGACACTAATTTGTAAACACCTGAGCACGAGATGTTCTTGAACCACATTTTTTTTTGGTTTTGCTTTCTTATTGTCATAAGAATAAGATTGTGATAGAGAATCTCCCTGAAGACCTAATAGGACTAAACCAGGTCTAAGATGTAACCTTCATGAGCAGTGCACACCATGCAATGTTGAGAGGCTGAGTACTTCACGTATTAAAATGATAATAAAACTTAGATGCGAAAGCCCATATCAAGGAGGAACTGTATACTCTATGAACATATGTATATATAAACCAAGATAGAGCTGCTGTAGATAATATAATTGTTGTAAAGGCATTAAGTGTGGTAAGAGAACATCGGTATTTCCTTACTTTCATCTGGTTATTCCAATTTTTCCTTCAAATATCTTTATTTTTACCAGTAACTTGGACAAGCTAGTCCATGTTTTCTTTACTTATGCTCACTCTTTGGAATGTACTTATCAAAGGCTGCAACGAAAAACATTAATTTGCCCTTAAAATCTGCTAATTCCAGTTGTCTAGAATGGAAATGAAAGCAGCAACAGGATAAAAGAATTAATAGATTTGTTGAGTGCAATCTCTATCCACTAAGTTCAATTTTAGATGTGAATGTGGGTGCTCGATCTTAAAAGAAGATAATTTAAAGAATATAGAAATGACACTTAAAAATACACAGAGGCATGAATAGATTTTCAACTATGCTGTTCACTTTGTGTTATTGCTACTAGCATTGATTATGTTCAGTTTGTAATAGTTTCACTCATACGTTATCTTGATTTACCTACTTGGGCATTTTTCCTTGCACCTTTAAGCTTTGGTGTGTTTGTGAACAAACCCAATTTCCTGTTAGTACCATGTACCTTTGATAGAAATCAAAATTGCACACACAAGTCCTGAAGTGGAACAAGAACAAATTAAGGCATTTTATAAATCTTCACATTTCATGAAGTAATCTTACTTAAGGTAGATTTTGCTGCAAGGTTTTGACCTGTTGCTTTGTAATGTCACTGAGGAAAGATAGTGATGGCACATGAGAGTTGAAGCTGGTTGATTCCAAACATTATAGAGTTGGAAAATTGACATATTCTTCAGCACAGAACGTCTGCAATGTTATCAGATGAATTACTTTCACAAGAGGAGCCATCTGACAATATCAGGCTGCTTAAGGGGCAGTACTTGATCCAATAATCTGATTGGTCCTTAGCCAAGACAAAAGGGATTGGCAAAACCAGACAGCACAAGTAACATCTGATTCAAGAGCTTTTTTTTTATCTTAACTCTTCCAGCAACAGTTTGAGACACAGCCTGATTTCTAGATTTGTTTTTCAATTATCATTATTAAACTGAGCCTATGCATAATAATTTGGAAGCACTAATTCTACTTTCTATTTAAAACTACCGCTGTTACGTTCTCCCTAAAATTTAAACTTTCAAATCCTGTTTTCAACTGAAAGGGTAAAAGGAACATTCATCAAGTCAACTAGCATCTGTGAAAGGAGAAACGATAAATGATTCAGGTCCTTTCAACAGAACTGGGCAATAGAGAAATAAACAAATTTAGTTTTATGTAACAGAAAAGATGGGAGAAAGAAATAGTGGCATAATCATAGTGATAGAGAGAACAAAGTGACATAGTTGAATAGCAGTTAATGTGTCAGTTTCTGTGTGGTGTAATTTGTTACTAATGGTAAGGTTTTGGACATGTTCAGCATGCCAGACTATGTATAAAAAAAGAGGGAAGAAAAACTGACCCAAAATTATGATCATAGGTAAACATTGCTTGCTCATATACAAACAGAAAGAAAGAGGGGGTGATCTAAAGTTAGAGATTTCGATATTAAATTCTTCAGGATGCAACATGCCTAAATGGAAGATAAGGTATTTTTCTGAAGCTTGTGTTTGTGAAGTAATTTATCCATTGTCTACCACCATTCACAACCAAATGTGGCAGTACTGCCGAACTTTCATTTGTGGAGTTGTTCAGCTTTGTCTATTACCTGATGGTTTTGCTAATTAATATGCATGTAGTGTTGCAGCTTCACTAAGTTGGCAAATCATTTATCACTCTGGGTCCCTTCCTCCTTGCCTTTCTCCTGTTGTCCATTCTCCTCTCCTATCAGATTCTTCCTTCTCCAGCCCTTAACCATTCCCACCCACCTGGCTTCACCTAACACCTTCCAGCTAGCCTCCTTCCCCTCCCTCACCTTCTTATTCTGGCATCTTCCCTCTTCCTTCTCCATCCTGAAGAAGGACCTCAGCCCGAAATGTCAACAATTCATTTCCATAGGTGATACCTGACCTGCTGATTTCCTCCAGCATTTTGTATGTATGGCTGATCATTTTTAATGTGTCCATTGAAGATCACAATAATCCTTCTGAGCTCCCCACTGAATCAGAATTGACCCGGTGGTTGATAATGTTGGAATGAGGGGTATGCCAGGATTTGCAGTTACCGATTGTGATGGTCTATATTTCTGCTGCTGTCGCTGATTACCATCACCTCATGAATGCCAAATATACTGTATTGTGTGTGTACCTCATTGGCACATATGTAATCCCACAGAACATAATGGAGCCTGTCATCAGTATGGAATTGGGACCTTGTCTGCACAAGAATTGTGTGTAGTTACTATACTGATGCAATCATGGGCAGATTCTCTGACACGGGTACAGGAGCGTGATGCTCTAAAAGTAGGCTCTTCTCTCACGTTATTTCATTGTTGTTTCTCCATGTGGGTGATCTGTTGGTCTTTGTATGAGGGAAGGGTTTGGGGTTCGTTTCATTTTCTTTTCATACGGGGAAAGATTGTTGCCTTTCTTTCAACTACTTCTATGGTTTTCTGTATTTTATGGCTATTTGGAGAAGACAGATTTCTGAGTTGTATTCTACATACCTACTTTGAAAATAAAATGAACCTTTGAACCACTGATTCATTACAGTCATCCCAGAAGAACTTGGAACCCAAGTCATGTCATGAGGTAATGAAAGTCTGGCTTCCGAGCAGTTCTATTATATGACAAACCAGATGCACAAAACATCAGATTCAGATGTATTTATCACACAAACATCAAAACATGCAGTGAGTGTGTCATCTGAGTTAACAAACAACCAAGATACCCAAGGAGGTCCTGGGGTTGCCTTCAAGTGTCACCAGAGATTCTAACACCAACATAGCATGCCTGCAATGTTCTGCAGAACAACACAAAACACAGCCAAACCAAACATACCAAGTGACAAAGCAACAACAGCAAAACAAGCCAATTACTCACTGCCACCCACATCCATACACAGTCCGCTAACCCCAGGACAGGCAGCACCAGCACACTTGGGAAAAAGAAGTCCCATAATGAATTCTTTCAACTACCGCACAGAATAGACAAATCACATCTGCAAGATATATTGTCTAAGAAAGACTGCGGGAGTTATTCAGATTCTCTGAAATACTTAAGTGTGTCTTAGATTGGAACAGGCATTTATGAGGTCTAGGGATATGAGAGCAAGCTCTTTAGCTACCGCATTTCAATTTGAAAATGACAGGATGCACAATAATGAGAATTTGCTGGGGAGTAGCTTCAAAGAAACAGTGCAGAACCAGAAAAGCTGGAGAAATGAGCTGAAGAACAATAGTAATGTGGTGAACTACATATACCTGTCTGGACACGCCCCCTGCTGACTGCTCCTGTGACTCCTCCCACAGACCCCTGTATAAAGGTGATGGAGGTCTGAGCCCGGCCTCTCTGTCTCCAGGATGTAGTATGGTGATCAATCATTGCTTGTTCCTTCTTCCAGTCAATAAAAGCCGATACCTCGCCTTTACGTCTCAGAGTGAGTTATTGATGGTGCATCAAGTAATACATTTGAAAATTAAGATTTGTACATTGGTTGTTTTATTTGAAACTATTGACAGATAGCCCAGGAGGCATGAAGCTATGATCTTTGAATTTTAGTAACCCATCAAAATCTCTGCAACCAATTCATAAATCTCTTAAAATGAAGGAACTCTAGTATTAAAACTGTCAAATTTAGTAATTGTGGCAACATGGTAGCATAGTGGTTAGCGCGGTACTAATACAGCTGGGAGTGTCAGAGTTTAGAGTTCACTTCCAATGTCCTCTGTAAGCAGGTTTGTATGTCCCTTCCCATGTGTGCGTGGGATTCCTCCGGGTGCTCCGTTTTTTTTTCCCCACAGTCCAAAAATATACCGGTTTGCAGGTTAGTTGGTCATTGTAAATTGTCCTGTGATTAGGCTCGGGTTAAATTGGTGGTTTGCTGGCCTGTGCGGCTCAAAGGGCCAGAGGGGCCTATTCTGCGCTGTGTCTCTAAATAAGTGAATGCAATGCCCTGGTTCATTTTTCACTGTTATGCTGTACATTTTTCATTTTGGCAGTTCTTTAAGAGTGGACTGTTCTGTTTTCATGCTTGTTTGCGTTACTGTTAAGAGAAAGGATCCCATTAGGATGGTCGGAATGAGGGAAGGTTTCTCTATAGGGTCACCAAGGTTGGACTTGGAGCTTTTGTTCGAGAGGAGATGAGACGAGAAGATGCTGGGGAGAACCGGTCATAGCATATGATCCAGTGGGAGACCCATTTGTTCCAGTTGGATTGTGAGCAACGTTTGGAAGGTGGCGTGTGATTTCACGTTGACCGAGGGCCCAGTGCAAGAGTGACAGAAGTTCAAGATGAGCTCCTTTTGACTGTTTAATTAGAATGGGCCCTTTTCTTAAGGTTATTCTTTACTAACCCTTTAGTTAAGAGTCACAGATATAATTCATTTAATCATATGCAGTGTACTGTCTGTTATTTGTGGCATTAACTTGTGACATGGTAGCAAATGACACAGCATCCACACAGACCGAGGTTTGGGGTGGGATCGAGCATGCCTCAATCTCATGAGTTTGGCAGGGCCAGAGATTGTCTTCCCTGGACTTACACAGACAAGGAAACCAGGGTGTTTCATAAAACAATAAATTTGTCAGATCCATCATTGAATTGGCTTTTTACACCAGTTGTCTGCAAATAATTCCAATTTTCAAACATATATTTCATAATCCAGTGCCTACCTTTTGTTCTAAAATAACATTTTACAGGAATTTTCAAAAGAGTACACTTCATAGTTTCTGAACAACAAGAATCTGACAGAACTGTTCTATTTGTGGGCGCCTACATATCTTATGCATTAGTCTGCTTGCCGGTCTTCAGCACCTCCCACACAACCATTACCTGACATACTGGCTCTAGCTGAAGGATGCAATAAGAAGCATAAACTAGATTATTATATCTTTGACAACTTTTAACTTTTATTTCACAGTATCACACAAAAAGATTATTTCAATTTTATATTCATAATTATTATTAAAACATCTGTATGCAATTAATTTGCTCCAGAGTACAACTGAAATAATCAGCTTCATTCTGATTATTATAGATGCAGAATTCAGCATCCAGCTGCTTGAACTACTTATCAGATGATGACAAATCTACATCTTCATTTTTTGCCTATAACTCCATATCTTATTCAACAAAAATGTATCAGTCTCAGAAGTACCTTTGCTGTTGAAAAGGTACTTCCACATTTCACTTCTGGAAGTTGAAGTACTAGTTTTAAAATTTACTTATTTAAAAGAAAATAGTCATTTTGTTTTGTTTCCTCCTACCAGAGGAATTACTTTACATTTCTCCATAAAATCCTCACATCTAACATTCTTTGTTTAGTTTCCCTCTTGGTCTTCTGAATCAGTACTTAACCTACAGTAGCTAAAAGAATGGAACTTCCAGAGAGTCCAGCATCATCGCTCCCAAAGCTAGAGTGACCTTGATCACATGGGGAAGGGGGTGGGCGGACTGGATATGATCTAGCGGGACAGTGGTTTTTGAGGGAACAATGATCTTGATGAGGAGAAGTGGAGTTCATTGAGGTGGGTTTGAAGGAAACGAGGCAAATAAGTAAAAGTGAGCCTACCTGGTGCATGTTGGGACAAGTTCAAGAACTATTCCTTTCCAGTGTGCTGCTGCAGAGAGTTAAATTTACAGAAAATGCCCAGGATATGAATACTCCAGAGCTGCTCGGGCTAATTCCACCTGACAATGCATTAAAGTACCTGCACTGATGACAGGCTTTCTGTGTCAGTCTCATCTGTAATGATGTGGATGCCTGTACAATAATTCATCATCGGTAGTACCTGGTGAAATTTCAAGTGGTACACTCGACCTAGAAACCATCGCAATTAAGAACCACTTCAAAATAGTACTAACATAAAAACAGCGGAATAACAGAATAATGGTTTAGTTACTAAACAAACATTGTTTAATGGCATGAGATTGATACCAACATGGTTGCTATGGAATTGAAATTTCCATATTTAATTATTTTTCATAAAAGCTAATCTCATTAAGGGTGATTATTGAAACTAGTAGATTGTCTTAAAAATTGGCTCATGAATATCCTTGAAAGAGGTAAATATCATCCCTTACACAATTCCAGACTTAGCAGGATGGTATAATTAACATTTAATTGGCTCCTCAGTTCAGAAAAGCTAGTTAAGAGCGATACAAGCTGTCACTGCTAAAAAACATTCACATCTTGGTAGTCTTTTGAATTTCCTGCCCTTCCCCAGAATTACTTTCTTTCATGCTTCAATTTATTGCTTCTCTTCCACTAGTTTCCTTTACTTTCCTAGTCATCTGCTGACCTTGCTGCAAATGATAGAACTTTTCCCAAGTGAACCAGTCTGTGAAACCTTAACTTGAAACCTTTCAGCTGGAGAGAATTGCTGGTGATTTCAATGTTGGAGCTAATCTTTTTGATAAAACATCTCAAACAAGGGACTTCAACAACATTCATTAATGCCTACAAAAGGAATTTCATTTCCTAATTGCAGTATTTGTGTAATTAAGTCAGGAACAATTTTTCATGACTTGGTTAAAAATAAGCTTTTTTTAAATGAATGATTTATGCCATGCTTTTGATCAAGATAGTTTGTTCTACTTAAGTCGTGATGGTGGTTATTTGTGTATAACTTCAGGGACAAACACGTTTGACAGGTCTGATGTCAGCCCTTGGGAAATATTTGACATTTTGAAGTTTATCTGGGTAGCTCCAATGGTTTACACATTGTCTGTTTATTTCAGACTCTCCTTGAAATAATATGAAAGTAAACTTGGTGTTGAAATTTGATCAGGCCTCTACAAGCCCACCTCCCCATTTAACATCAGTAAAACCATAGTTTATGTGTTTAATGTTTTAATACCAGGACGGGATTCATGAAGTAATATTGTCAAGGAATTTCTCACTGAGTTCTTTTCCTGAATAATCTGAAGACTTCACTCTGCTAACCCAGTTCCAAGTGGAATATACTGGCCCAATGGTAAGGATGTAAACTTATAAATGCTGCTTTCACCTTGCTGGAGGTATATAATCATTTTTTTTTCTATTCATTCAGCGGTCTCCCAGGATAGAAGGTGACCTACTTAGGTTTTGGTTTTATAGGTTCATTATGAGAATCACAGACTCTTCCGTTGATAGTCCAAGCTCTCGCTGACTGGGCAAGTTGGGAGGTAACTGAGAGGTGGTCCACTCATTCTCTGGCCGTGGCTGTGTTCCTATTGGATAGTCCTTGTTGTTGAACAATTATGGATCCAAAAGCAGACACCCAGAACAAGCATTCCATTTTCAGCTCTGTCATTGGAAGAAATTCCCAGGTGGACAAAGGAACATACTGCAAGATGAAAATATATAATACAAATTTATTATTGCAATGAAATTTTACTTTCAAACAATTCAAAAGAATTAATTCAATATTACACTCACAACGTTTTAATATTACCTGTAATGTCTTGCATAAATTGAGTCCAAATATGAAAAAGTTCTGTTCAACCTGTGGATATTTTGCACTGCATTTAGACCAGGTTGTTGAGCTATGAAGAAAGCAGAGGCACTGTGGTGCAGTAGTCAATACTGCTGTCACACAGCTCCAGTGAACTAGCTTTGATCCTGACCTTGGAGTGCCATGTGGAGTTCACAAGCTCTCCCTGTGACCATATGGGTTTCTCTTGGGTGTCCCACTCTTCCACCACATCCCAATGTTGTGCTGGTTGGAAGGTTAACTGGCTCCTGTAAGTCATCCCTGGGACTGTATGGCAGGAGATTGGGAGGAGTTGGTGGACATGTGAGGGAGAATATATTGCAGGGGAAATGGGACTGATGGAATTGCTATGAGATTTGATTAAAATTTCATGGGCCGACTGGCCTCCCTCTATGTAATTAACTACTGTGAGAAATAAGAAGGAATAGTTGGCTGTTTGCCCAAGTTCATGGCAGTGCTCCAGCAGTGAACTGTGTAAATCCCAATGAAATTGAAGAGAAATGGAGGGGATGATGGATCGGCTTGCAGAAAATTTGATTTAAATGTCGCTTGCAAGGAGAAGGGAAACATAAAAAGTCATGTACAGCAGAAACAGGAACAATTAATGAAATGAAAACTGAACATAATGGAGCTGACTTCTACATCCCCTTGTTAGATCCATAAGATGGCACCAGCATATATTGCTGCCTCATTTGATATCTTCTAGATAGCTCACGCGAATGTCTTCTTCACTTCTCTTATGTCTATTTTTCACCTTAAATGTGTTCCTGGAATGGTTAGAGCCTACAATTTACAGTTTGGAGATCATTTGAATAACCTACTATCTCTGAGAAGATTCCGGGAAGTGAGTGCATACTCGTAAGGGCTCAATGCGAAGAAACTTCGAGGCGAGGTGTAAGCCAATGTTCGACTCCATCTCACTGGTTAAAGCGTCCATTAGTCACCAATTAAAACATCGAGGAGGATTGAGACATTGAGGCAAGCACGAGCTCAACGGCGACTGCCTGCTTTTTGATTGCTTCTGGAGAAGGAGTCTGTAAGTGGCTCATCGCCATGTGGCTTGCTGTGGCAGGCACTTAGGCCTCACGTGGCATAACCTCTCCTTTGATGAATGTCGGTGAATAGTATCATGGTTCTGTGTTTATGGATTGGACGGTTGCGTTTATGGATTGTGAACTTTTTCAGACTTAAGGTTTTTATATTCTGTTTTTTTAATCATCCATTCCTTTTCTGTTTTGTTGTGTGAGGGGAGGAGGTTTGGGGGTTGATGTTCTATTGTATTCGTTAGTTATTTGTGCAGGAGAGGGGATGCTTGGGGGTCAATGGTCTGTTATTTGTGCGGGGGAGGGGATCAATGTCCTTGTTCCATTTTGTGCAGAGTGAGAGGAGTTTAGTGGTTGATGATTGGGATGCTGTATTTTTGTGTAGGGGTGTGGGTTTAATGTTTCTCTCAGAATGACTTTCATGTTTCATGGCTGTCTGGAGAAGATAAATTTCAGAGTTGTATATGGATACATGCTTTGAACCTTTGAAGTACAGAAGAGCTGTTTCCTCTGATTTGCTGAACATATAATATAACCATATAACCATATAACAATCACAGCACGGAAACAGGCCATTCCGGCCCTCCTAGTCCGTGCCGAACTCTTAATCTCACCTAGTCCCACCTACCCGCACTCAGCCCATAACCCTCCACTCCTTTCCTGTCCATATTCCTATCCAATTTTACCTTAAATGACACAACTGAACTGAACTGAATATGTAATCTGAAGGGGAAGGGAACTGTGACAATGGCTTTCTTGAACATGGTACTGTGCAGTGAGAGAAACGATTGCAGCCAGTCTTTATTTATCCTTCAATACAGTTTCTTTATATGTCTCATGATAGTCATGTGCCAGGAGAATCAATTAAAACAGATCTATCTGAACACTCTAAACTATGATCTGTGCCAGACCCACAGCAATTTTCCACTATTTAGAAATGTCCATGACACTTGTATGCACTTAATTAGAATGCGTATCAAAACATCCAGCTAGCATTGCCATATATTGCAGTGTGACACAATCATGCTTTCAAAATATTGTCAGATGAGATAAATATAGTTTAATAACAACATCATATTTCTGTCTGTTTAAGTGCAGGTGAAATGGACAATATTTAGTTATAACTAGCTCTAATGTTTCATTCTTTAATTTTTTTGTAGAAACATTTGAGGTCTGGTGTAAAAAAGGAGTAAGTCTGATATGAAATAGACTTTTTAAATTTGGCATCCATTCACTTAAATAATTTTGCAAATCTTAATTTTGGCTTTTATGATATATTTAATTTCCATTCTTTAGTGATAATGGTAAGTAAACTCATTCACAATGAGAATAACTGGATTAGTGAAAATGCAAATTTAATTGGTGTAAACTGCCAACAGAAAGCAACTGTTTGCTTCTTGCAGTTCATATTGGTGATATGAAATGGTCTGGAAAAGACAGGAAAGTAATAGATTAAAGGAAGTAAATGGTTAACAGTTCAGTACAATTGTTTCAGAATCCTGTCTCAGATCTGTACAAAGGAAGCTTATTTACAGTAAGGAAATACAATTAGTCAACAAAAAGGATAACTTGAACTGGGAAAGTATCTGTGTACACAGAATATTGTCTAAACACAAGCAATAGTGACCGATTAATAATCAAAGCTAAAACAAATCAAGAGTCAGAAAAGAGTGCAATTCTGGATCTGAAATGCAGTTGAAACTATTTAAACAGAATCTTGTTGATAAAATCAACCATTTCGCATGAGATTGCTCAAGCAGACAAGGTGAAGGAGAAACCCAAGGGCTTCTAAAAATATATTAAAAGCAAACGGATAGCAAGGGACAAGATTGGTCTGCTGTAAGATCAGAGTGGTCAACTATGCATGGAGCCAAAAGAGCTGGGGGAGATCAAATGGATTTTTTACAGCTTTAGTTACTCGGGAGAAGGACACAGAGTCTATAGAAGTGAGGCAATACAGTGGGAGGTCATGAACTGTCTTTAGACAAATTAGGATGGAAAAATGCCCATGGCCTGACAAGGTGTTCCCTCGGACCTTGTGGGAACATCAGTACATCAGTAGTACATCAGTAGTGGGTAAATTATTGGAAGGTATTCTAAGGAATGAACATATAATTATTAGTATAGACAGGGACTGATTAAGGATAGTCAACATGGTTTTGTGCAAGGTAGGTTGTGTCCAACCAATCTTATAGATTTTCAAGGAAGTTACCAGGAAGGTTGATCAAGTCAAGGCAGTGGATATTGTCTACATGGACTTTAGCAAGGTCTTTGACAAGGTCACACATGGGTACCTGGTCTAGAATGTATGTCACTCAGCTTTCAGGATGAGGTAGTAAATTGGATTGGACATTGGCTTTGTGAAAGAAACTAGAGAATGGTCATATAGTGTTGTCTCTATGACTGGAGGCCTGTGACTAGTATAATGCTGCAGGGACTGTGCTGGGCCCACTATTGTTTGTCATCTGTATAAATTATCTAGATAATAATGTGGTTAATTGCATTGGCAAATTTGTGATGACACCAAGATTGGGGGCATAGTGGACAAGGAGGAAGGCTATCAAAACTTACAGCAGGTTTGTAAAGATAGACTGAAAAATGACAGATGAAATTTAATGCAGACAAATGCGAGGTGTTGCACTTTTGGAGGACAAAATAGGGTAGGACGTACACAATGAGCAGTAGGACACTGAGGAGTGCTGTTGAACAAAGGGATCTGGGAATACAGGTCTATAATTAAATGAAAGTGATATTACAGGTAGATAGGGTCATAAGGAGAGCTTTTGGCACATTGCCCTTCATAAATCAAATTATTGAGTACAGCTGTTGGGATGTTATGTTGACGTTACATAATACATTGCTGAGGCCTAATTTGGAGTATTCTGTGCAGTTCTTTTCAGCTAACTACAGGAAATATATCAATAAGATCGAAAGAGTGCAGAGAAAATTTATGAGGTTGTTGCTCAAACTTGATGACCAGGGCTATGCTAAAAGGCTGAATAGGTTAGAATTTTATTCCCTAGCGCATATGAAAATGAAGGAAGGTTTGATAGAGTATACAAAATTATGAGGGATATTGATAGGGTAAATGCAAGCAGGCTATTTCCACTGAATGTGGGTGAGACTAGAACTAGAGGTCATGGGTTAAGGATGAAAGGTGAAATGGTTGAGTGGAACATAAGGGGGAACCTCTTCACTGAGAGGGTAGTGAAAGTGTAGAACGAGCTGTCAGTGGAGGATGCAGGTTTGATTTCAACATTTGAGAGAAATTTGGATAGGTAGATGGATGGGAGGGGTACAAAGGGCTATGATCTGGGTGCAGATTGGTGGGACTAGGCAGATTAGTAATTTGGCATGGACCAGATAGGTTAAAGGGCCTGTTTCTGTGGTGTAGTGATCTATGATTCTATGGATCTTTTATAGAGATTATTTGGAAAGATTTAAATGATTCACTACATTTCTCGCTAAGATCAATTGACATTGTTTTAGCTTTGGAAATTTTGTAAAGGAAACAACAAAGAAAGAATTCATCAGCATTAAAAAATGAATAGTAAAAGAAACACAGGTGTAAATTGGACAGTGCTACAAGTGTGCTGGGATTGCAATTTGTGAATCACCTTGACATATTTGACATAGTGCAGATCACGAAAAATGCTGCTGCTTCTTCACTTTCTTCTTCCTCTCGGGATCAAGAATAAATTTCATTCCAGTTCTGTGGATTCTGAGGTTGGGAATGAGGGCCAATGTTAAATCTGTCCTTTTCCACAGATGGGGGACTGAAAGGGTGGGCCATTGAGTAGTTGATGAGGGGGTGGACTGATTATACTGCTTAAGCATGTCTTCTGGATGCTCCTGATGCAGCTCCTCATGGTTCTCGAAATCATCCCAAATCCTCCTTCTACAAACAGGAGAAAATCTGCAGGTGCTGGAAATCCGAGCAACACACACACAAAATGCAGGAGGAAGTCAGCAGGCCAGGCGGCATCTATGGAACAAAGTGCAGTCGACATTTTGGGTCAAGACCTTTCGGCAGGACTGGAGGGAAAAAAACTGAGGAGTAGGTTTAAAAGGAGTGATTTAAATATACTCTTCAGCTTTTTTTCTCCAGTCCTGCTGAAGGGTCTTGACCCAAAATGCCGACTGTACTCTTTTCCATCGATGCTGCCTGGCCTGCTAAGTTCCTCTGGTTATTTTTCTGTACGTGTTGCTAAATCTTCCTTCTCTGTTGAATGAAGAACACAGAAAAGTAGAGCACAAGAACTGGCCCTTCAGCCCATGGTATTGTGCCAAACCAATTAAATAAATGATACCTAACCCCTTCTGTCTGCATAGGATTCATCCTACACCATTCTCAGCACATCCACGTACCTGTCTAAGGTAATAGGTAATAGCCTCTAAACACCTCTATCGTATCTGCATCCACCAGCACTCCGGGCATTCACTACTCTTTGTAAAAATTTTACCCCACACATCTTGTTTAAACTTTCCCCCTCCCACCATAAATGCATGCCTTCTGGTATAAGTCATTTCCAGCCTGGGGAAATTCTGACTGTTCACTCTATCCTGGACACTTATCATTTTATAAATTTCCATCAGCTCTCTCCGCAGCCTCCATTGCTCCACAGAAAACAACCCTAGTATGTCCAATCTCTCAATATACTCTCTAATCCAGGCAACATCCTGCTGAATCTGGTCTCTGCCCCCTTCATAACCTCCGCATCCTTCTTATAACTGCTCCAGTCATGGGCCAATGGTTCCCAGAAGTCAATGGAAATGTTGTACATTTACAAGGAGGCTTTGAACACATCTGTGAAGTTTTAAAAAAATATTTATTTTATTGAGACATATTTAAAAATATTTTTTATTCCCTTCGATCTGCATCCCTTGATTAAACCTAGTTATGTGGCAATTTACAATGACAAATTAATCTACCAACCGTTACGTCTATAGACTGTGAGAGGTGACCCACATGATCATAGGGAGAGCATACAGACTCCTTACAAGCAGCAGCAGGAATTGAACCCTCGTTGCTGGTACTGTAAGGCATTGTGCACCCAGCTCTGTCTGTTTGGTAAAGTCATCAATGCCAAAGATCAGAATAGTTACTTTGTTTTGGAGATTGGTGTAGAGCCTACAAATGACTAATGCAGTAACTAGGGCTTCAAGGATAGGCATGTTGCCCTGGACAATGACGATGACAGTAGTTCATTTAGTCCAGTGGATTTGGAGGATGTTACGAAAACAATATTGCTGATAAGTATTTTCCCAGAGCCTTGGGATAACTGAACCATATATTCAGAGAAAAAAGGAGGACAGGGATCTTATTGTCTAGTAGAATAGGAGTTTTCTCCCTTGTTTGTAGTTGACCTTCAAATACCATTTTTCTCATTTGATCAGCAGCTGAATTGGTGTATTTAAAGTTGCAGAGAATCTTATTAACGATGTACTGAATTTGAGCTAAGGAATTTTTTGTTTAAATACTAGGAAGTGTAGTGCTGAATTGAAGGGAGTCAGTTCTAGTCAAGTAGCCATTTTGGACAAGGGTTTGTTGGAGCAAATATCAGAGGGCTGACAAGTGTGTACAAGGTAACATTTTGTGCAATGGTAAATCTGTCAGAAAACAGATAAGAAATGTTTAGAAGCAAAGCTAGTTTCTAGCTACTACCAGCATGATCTATGAGTACAATCCAGGTCCTAATCTTTCCATCCCACAGTGGCAGTCAAGTTCATTTCAACACTCATTGAATCAACAGTTGCAGTGCTTGAAGGACATATATTCATCTTGTCTTACAGCACAATCAAAAACTACCCAAAGCCTTATCAGTGTGTTATTTCTGTCTAGTCACTGAATGGGAAGGAGTGGGCAGCAGAAATTTTGTACCCATTTAAATATAGAATTAATCTCACATTGCACACTCCTTTTAGCACTGTCCAATTTAGCCCTACATTTCTTATAGTTGACTTGCTGACAAGTTTTTATTTGGTTGCTTCTAGATTATTAAATTACTTCTCGATTACAAGATTACTAAAAGAAAATCAATCCCTATCAAACTAGGCAAGTAATGTTGGGAATAAAGTGAGTATTTCCAAATGAACTCTATAGAAGATTGCCTTCACTAGCGACATCCTCGTTAATTGGATAATGTAACATCAGATTGCTGTCATCTTAGTTTTCAGCACTAACGTCCCTCATCAGGCGTTTGAGAAAATTTGGTATGTCACCAATGTGTAGCAAATTACCGGGGAGAGCACTCTAACTGATTGAATCGCCGTCTGCTATGGCGGGGTCAATGCACAGGATGAGAAAAAGCTGCAGAGTGCTGCAAATTCAGCTGGCTCCATCTTGGGCACTAACCTCCCCAGCATTGAGGATATATTTAAATGGCAAGGCCTCAAAAAGGTGGCACCCATCATTTAGTACTCCCATCACACAAGACATACCCTCTTTTCACTGCTACCATCAAGGAGGAAGTACAGGAGCTTAAACCCACACACTCATTGTTTTAGGGACAGCTTCTTCCCCTCCACGATCGGATTTCTGAACAGACAATGAACCAACCAACCCATAACATTACCTTACTAGTTTTTCTCTCTCTTTGCTTTACCTATTCATTGAATTATATATATATATAGTTATTTATTGCATTTTTATGTATTGCACTATATTGTGGCCACAAAGCAAGAAATAGTGCCATCTCACCAGTTATGGATTGCATCTTTGTGCCCCTGCTCTTGCCAAGATTGGTGGAGGGATGCAGAAAGTGATGCCCACTGTCATGCTTTGACCCTGCTCCCTAACTACCTTTGTGGCTAAGCATTTATCATATCTCTATAAGGAAGGTCTTAGAAGCGGAGCATTTCCCAAAGCATTGCTCCTCACTGAAGCACACATGGGGAGACTGCTCTCAGAAAATCCTTTGCGAAGAGTGCCTTCTCCGGTAAAGATCAAATGGAAATAAAATATTTTACCATATTCGTAACAAAGGTCATCAATATTTAATTGGGTATATTAAATTACATGGTTATTACAAACTGACTTGTTAAAAGTCTGTTTTGACTTAATTGAACAATTTCAAAATAGCAATGGTCAAGAATACCAATACTGGGCTTTGGAAAAAGAACCTCTCCAATTGCTGAATAAAAACTATATAAAATAGATTAATCCTAATTTTTCCTGTATTCTATTATTGTTATTTAGTCAATGACAAATTCATTGATGTAGTCAACGAGCAATGACACCTTGCTCATGGAAACCAAATGGAATCAACAGAGTCATGGAGTCGAAAAGCCATAAGGCACAGAAACAGCCTCTTCAACCCAAGTCATCCATGCCAACCGAGGGGTCTATATGTGCTAGTCCCACTTGCCTTTGTTTGTCCCATATTACTCTAAACCATTCCTATGTACCTTCTCAACCACTTCCTCTGGCAGCTCATTCCATAGAAACACCACCTTCTGTGTGAAATACCCACTCCTCAGGTCACCTTGAAATTTTCCTCCTCTCACCTTAAGCATATGCCTAGTAATTTTAGACTTTTACCGTGGGAAAATGACTGATTGTCCAACTGACGTACACTTTTATATCATGATTGTATATACCTTTATAAGATCACTCCTCAGCCTCTTCTGCTTCACCCTGTTTAGTCTCTCCTTTAAATAGAAGCCATCCAGTCCAAGCAACATCCTTGTGAATCTTTTCTGCACCCCTTCCATCTGAATGACATCCCCCCCCCACAGCAAGGTGACCAGAACTGTGTCCCATATACTCCAAATGGGGTGTCACCTACGTCTTGAACAGGTGTAGCATAAATGCCCTTTCTGTTGAAGACAAGCATGCCAAATGCCTACTTCACAACCCTCTTTATCTGTGTCTTTAATCTGTTGAAAACCATAAATATATTCAGTAAAAGTCAGGGGGAGAAAAGCCTGCAGGCACTGGAGATATAAAATAAAAGCAAAAAAAAAAAAAATGCTGGAAATAGTGTGTCAGACAGCACCTATAGGAAGAGAAACAAAGTCAACGTTCCAGGTCAAAGTTCCTTTGTCACAATATTTTGTGACATTCTGTTTTAGAAGTATATTTTTCTCTTCATGGGCACAGTATTAGCTGTAGCTGGGCACAGTAGACATGCTTATATCCTCAGCATTCCATTCACTTTAATCGGATGGATTACAACAAAAAAAGTCACCTTCAAGAAAATTGTACTTTGAATGGGCATTGCTAGGAAGTATAGTTTACCTTGAAATTAGATAGCTCCAGAAAAATTTCCACCAAAGCAAACAGAGAAAGTTTGGGCACAATAGGATACTTATCATTCCTGGCATTCCTGGATTGACAAGGAAAGATCCCATGATGCAAGAAAATTAATAGTGTTTTCTATCATAACAGATATATTCTTTAAGTAGGAATGGTCACTCATTAAATCTGCAATAGGGTTTACCAGTATTGCTATAATTTAGAACACAGCACCACCCCATAAAAGGTATTCTCTACAAAGCCAACAAAGTTGATGGTGTTGGGGCATGTCATTGAAGTTTAAATGCAATGACTGATAGAGAGGTAATGCAAAGGAGAAAGGTGAGCACAATATTCTTATGATCACTTCATTATCCAAGTGGATGTGGTAAAGCATCAGTGTGACAGGAGTGTTACTAGAATTGAAATTTAAAAAGATGTGGCTGAAAGTGGTAACAGAATTATATCCTTGGAATGAAATCAGCAAGCCATAATAAAAAAAATCAAGACCTTAATTATATGTTGTCTTACGTGTTCTAACACTTGGAAATGCACCTTATGCTGCTTTCAAATACAAGCATTTCCGACAGTAATGAGCCTCAGTTTTCAGGTCAGACTTGTCAACACTTTTCTCCAACGACTGCCAATGCTCTGTTTTGTGCACTTGCACTCCTTATTGCTTCCTCAGCAATAAATTAGTTACAAATTGTGACACTATAGGAGACCATTCAGCCCATCAGTTCTGTTCCCCCTCTCCTTATTTCCCTGTTGTCCTGCAATGTATTCTCTTCAAATGCCCATCAATTCCCCTTTTTGACATTTATTTACAATAGGGATGGATTTAAATGGCAATGAACCTACCAGCATGTTTTTAGGATGTGGGAGGACAGGAAAGCCCACAAAATATTGGGACAATATTCAAAACTCTGTACATCTTCTGAGAGTCTGGATCAAACCATGGTCGCTGGATTTGTGGGGCAGAATCACAAATGACAGGTGCCATCATGCTGCCTGTCATTAAGATCGGTTTCCACCATGTGGCATGATATTTAATATATCTTTCCACTGGCCTCTGCTAATGTTTGAGTGTTAGCTTTTTACAGTAAAGATGTTTGTTGGTAGATTGCTCTTTGCTATACAAAGGAACAAGTTCTTCCTATATATATATATGATGCAAAAAATCTAAAAATGGTGAATTGTATAAATATCATATTGCTTAAAACATACTGAAAAAATGAAAACACAGCTTAATTGAAAAGGAAATATGAACTATAGACTATATGCAGCTCAAAATGATGACTGTGTGGCACAGTCACATCATAATGATAGAATAACAATCAGTTGAAATATATAGAAGCTGTAATGGCAGATCTTACACTTGGGAGAGTTGACATTTATCCATTTTTCACATTACTCTTCTTTCTTACCACCCTCTGGCCAAAGCACTTCTGTAACCAGGTGACAAAATATGTAAGGGTCAGGTCAAGTTCAAACATTTCTTTCCTTGAATATGAATTAATTTCTATGGCAACAAATTCAGATTATGGGTGCCCATTGATCAAGTGTTACAGATACTGCCTGTACAGTATATGAACTGGAGTGGATACCATGTTGGTGAGGGTGCTGGCTTCATGTATTGAGTACACACCACTGACCACAGTGTCAATCTGCCTGCAATGTGTATCTGACATCTGTACTGACCTCTTGGAGCTCAATGCTCTAGTTAATATCACTCCTTAAAAACTTACTGCTGAAGAAATGCACCAGAAGTAATTACTCTCCCACACCCATCCCAACTGCTCCCTGCACCAGTGCTATTTAAAGGAGTCATCCTCTATGTAATGGTTGCTGCTGATAGATTTCTTTTTCTGTTTCTGTGAGGCTATAAATGTTGATACTTATTTGTGTTATTTTAAGTTACAGACATCTACAGAGTACAGTATGACAGCTGCTGCACCAATTTTGCTGACTGGAGCAGCACGTACTAAACCTGACTGGGACTAGTGGAGACAGATCTGTGAGTGGGGTGATTTAATGACCTAGGCATAATATCCTAGGCACTGAAGTCTTTTGCAGCAGGCTATGATTGTTACTGTGTGAGGATGGACCCACAATAAATGGTCAAACCTACTTCCCTGTGAGAAGCTATGTTTTTAATTTAAATATAAGCAGACAAACTAGGCTCAATTTTAGCTGGGAACACTCAAAGTAGGGTGTCCTATTGGGTTTAGAAAGCGTTCAAAAGATACAAAAAATTGGCCACATGACTGACAGTGAGAAGGAAAGCTTTATACTGCAGGAGCATATTAATATTCTTCCTTAAATAGAGGTCCAACTGATCCCTTACTCCACTATCTTGCTTTTGTCTGGTTGAACTTGTTCTTACATTGAACAATATTTGCTTTAATTCCACTTACTTTTCCAGCTCAGGAATAAAGCCATTGGAATTTAATGCAGCCAAGTGTGAGGTGTTGCTCTTCAGTAAGCCCAGCCAGGGTAGGTCTTACACAGTGAACGGTAGGACACTGAGGAATGTGGTAAAACAAAGGAATTTGGGAATACAGGTCCATAATTTGTTGAAAGTGGTGTCACAGGTAGGTAGGGTTGTTAAGAAAGCTTTTGGCATATTGGCCTTCATAAATTAAAGCACTGTGTACAAGAATTGGGATGTTATGTTGAAGTTATGTAGATAATGAAGACATTGGGGAGCCCTAATTTGGTGTATTGGGTGCAGAATTGGTCAATAAGGTTGAGAGCATACAGGGAAATTTTTCAAGGATTTTGCCAGGTCTGGAGGGCCTGAGTTACCACGGAAGATTGAATAGGTTAGGAATTTATTCCTTGAGATGTAGAAGGGATTGAAAGGAGATTTGATAGAGGTATGCAAAATTTTGAGCAGAATCGATAGGAAAAATATAAGCCGGCTTTTCCCACTGAGGTTGGGTGGGACTACAACCAGAGGTTAAGTGTGAAAGGTGAAAAGTTTAAATAGACCATGAGGGGAAACTTCTTCAGGAAGGGTTGTGAGAGTGTGGAATGAGCTGCCAGCATAATTGGTGCATGCAAGCTTGATTTCAACATTTAAGAGAAATTTGGATAGATACATGGATGGTAGGGATATGTAGGGCTATGGTCTCAGGGCAGGTCTATTACAGTAGGCAGTTTAAATCACCTGGCATGGACTAGATGGGCTGAAGGACATGTTTCTCTATTGTACTTTTCTATGACTCTAATTTGCATGGGCTTAAACTCTGTGGAACTCGTGGAACTGTTCTTGTTTCAGACCTACTGAGGACCTCCAGCCTCAAACTCTTTACTATTGTGTTGATGACTGCATTTGTACTGTCATCTAATGTACACTTGCAGAAAACCTGACAATTCAATTACCTTTGCTGCCAATTTCCGCACTGCACTTACACTTGTGGCCCATATTTGACTCTTCCCTTCCTTTTTAGAACCATAGAACTATAGAACACTACAGCACAGAAAACAGGCCATTCTGCCCTTCTAGTCTGTGCCAAAACTTTATTCCGCTAGTCCCATTGACCTGCACCCAGTCCATAACCCTCCAGAACTCCCCCATCCATGTATCTATCCAATTTATTCTTAAAACTTAAGAGTGAGCCCACATTTACCACATCAGATGGCAGCTCGTTCCACACTCCCACCACTCTGAGTGAAGAAGTTCCCCTAACCTTTCCCCTTCCACCCTAAAGCCATGTCTTCTCGTATTTATCTCTCCTAATCTAAGTGGAAAGAGCCTACTCATATTTACTCTGTCTATACATAATTTTGTAAACCTCTATCAAATCCCCCCTCCTTCTTCAATGCTTCAAGGAATAAAGTCCTAATCTGTTCAATCATTCCCTGTAACTCAACTCCTGAAGACCCAGCAACCTCCTAGTAAATCTTCTCTGCACTCTTTCAATCTTACTGATATCCTTCCTATAGCTAGGTGACCAGAAATGCACACAATATTCCAAATTTGGCCTCTCCAATGTCTTATACAACCTCACCATAACATCCCAGCTCCTATACTCAATACTTTGATTTATGAATTAATTCCTTTTCTTTCTTCTCTGTCACCAACTTAGAGGGTAATTTAGCAATTAATGTCCACTATAAACTGGAGGCACAATGGACTTCATTAGATGCAGGATTTGAACCAAAATGTCAAGGATCCCTCCCCACCCCATCAATGTGCAAATGCAGGTTGACCTCTTGACTCCTCCAGTACATTTCATGTTGCTTCATTAGAAGATTAACTCCCACAGCTGATGGTTATATACTTCCCATTCAGTTTCCTCTCAGGATTCTATTTTATTCTCCCAATTTCACACACTTTCAGTTTCAATTTTATTTCCTGTTTTCTCTTTTATTTCCAAACTCCATTTGTTCTCCCTCCCCACTCCTACCTGCAACTTAGCATATGTTCTTTCCTTAGTTTTCCATTTGTGTTAAGGATTCTTGATGTGAAGGGTAGATTTTGTTCTTTCCATGAAACCTTCTTGAGTCTTGCTGAAGGGTTTCAGCCCAAATTGTTGGCTCTACTCTTTTTTATAGATGCTGCCTGGCCTGCTGGGTTCCTCCAGCACTTGTGTGTGTGTTGATCTACACATTGCTTACACTATTTATTCCAGATGTCCAACGTCTACTATGCTTTTTAAAATATCTATGGGCAAGTTAATTTGGCAGAAAAATGCAAAAAAAGGAGTCAAAAGTTCAATGTGTATGAGTATGACATAATGCATCTGAGGAGGTGCAAGATGCAACAGAATATTTAATAGTTGAGAACTATGCTGAGAGACCTGGAAGAGCATGTCCACACACTCTAATTTGTCAAGGAAGCAAGAATAAATATAAAGGCAGCAAGGTTATGCTGAAAATGTCTACAACATGTGTAAGGCCACAGGCTGAGGATTCTGCTCACCACACTGAGGAAAGGACATGAGAGGGATATTCTCAGGCAAACTTTTGCTATGAAGGAAGATGATGTAAGCTGGGATTGTTTTCTTTGGAACAGAGGAGATAGATAGTAAATGCAATTCAGGTGAATAAATATATGAAGGCTGTTTTGTTTAGCTGAGGCCTCAGACACCAAGGGAATGGCTTTAAATAATTAATGGCTAGATGAAGAAAACCTTTACACAGGGTGTTGTAGGAATGTGAAACGTACTGCCCTGGGAGATGGCAGAAGCAGTAACTCTTATCTCATTTGAACAGTACTTAGATGTGTTCTTGGAGAGCCAGGATCTGCTGGGTTATGGACCAAGTTCTGGAAGGGTAATTAGGTTTAACTTCATCCAGCACAGATAAGGTGGGCCAAATCTCTGTCCTAAATTTTTTGATGATTCTTATAATTCTATGCAAGACATTAATTTCATTAGTAAGCTTGAATGATCATTCTCCTTACAAAATCTCCTGACCCAAAGAACAGGTAGAGCAGCAAAGTACTAGAAGAGGGATGAAAAGGGAGAAGAAGATGAAGGGAATTCAGCTGGAAGCCAAATTAGCCATTGATTTCATCTTTAGCCATTTCCAGCTGCAGGAGGCCTGTCTGCACCTGCTGCAGGTACAACGCACCATTTCCAGTTCTTGATGCTGTGCATGTTAACCTTAAGCATCGCAGTCTAGCGTTAACTAATGATAGTCATTTACAGCATTGGCCCCCTGCTGTAGCTTACTGTCAATGAAAAACTCAATTAGCACTGGCTGGATGCTGATATCAATTTAATTAGCAGCCAGTATAAAACTAGTGAATGGCTCAAAATTATCACCCACTACAAGGACCATGTTAATTTTTCAGGAGTGATCAAATACAGATACATCCAGTTTCTCAATAGCATTTGAAACCTTTCCCTGTGAATTCAGTGAAATAAATCCTTCCGTTCAGACTATCTATGAAATTGGACCTTATGAAAGTTTTCATTTTATTGCAATCTTTTGCATGAAAACAAAGTAAATTCTACAGCAGTGGGAAAATCCACCACCAGATTTCCACCAAAAATAGGGACAACTACCGTATACCCCTATGTTCTTCCACCAGGTTTCATTTATACACCATTTGAAGTAAAATAATGTTAAAGAATCAGTCATCAGAAATTCTAAGCAAACTGGCTTCAGTTCCACAAAACAATAATGAAATTCCTTTATTCTGGCCATGCTTATTTAAATTCCTTTCATAATATTTAGCCTTACAACAGATTTAATGATTAATCAGATAGTTTTATCACAGTGAAGTTCTGCACAGATGAATACATAATTAATGTAGTAATATTCCTACAACAAACAGGAAGAATAGGACAAAGGAAAATGTGAACGCATCTCTTCAGTTATTGTGGTGCTGTGTATTTGAATGTCAATAATTACAGTGCTGACAGGCATTAAAATAGATGGCATCACAATGGTATTAATATCAATATACACAGTAAATTACCAGGAGCAAAATACCTATGTGAGTTCCAAACTCATTTTAATATATTTATTTCATTATTGGTTATAAATTTATTGAAAGATTATCTCTATGCTTGCAATACATTCCATATTGGCTATAGATTAATAGCAACAGAGCAAAACATTTCAAAGACATCTCAAGCTGCTTTAACACAGATAAGCTTTGGCAACGTTAAAGGAAGGGGTAAATATGGACTACCTGATATGGAAAGCTTCTTGCTATTGTAATGCTATTACATTATTATTAGTTTAAAGATAACTTGGCAAGAAGTTAATGTTTTGATGTGGCAAAATATCATTTGCCTAGATTGGATTTGTGTAAATTCATATGTGAATCATAACACAAGTTCCCTCCTGATGTGAAACCTGATTCACTAAGGCAAAAATTGCTGCCTCTTTTCATTTCTTTCTCCAAAATTCTCAATCTTCACTTACATCTCCAATACTTGAATCATTAACTTCTGGGCAATTTGAGGGGATTGGCTCTCACAGTTTACCTTCATATCTTAATTTTTCTTCACAGTCTTATATGTTATAGGAAAGCAGTTACACAAGTATATTGTTCATGTTCTCAATGTTACACCATTCCAATGAGGTACTGACTGATTAGGTTCACGTCTAGCCTTATCAAGCAAACTTAGTGTTGTTGATCCTTTCTGAACATTGTGGACAGCAACTTTGCCATTTCTTTAGCATTTGTCTGTTTTTTACAAGGCCAAGTTGCCAGCTTGACGTTCAACCCAGCAAGAATGGAAAACGTGCAAGGAGCCAGCCGGATTCGAAACCAAGACTATTTGCCTTGAAGTCCGGTGTGGATGCCACTACACCATCAGCCAGCTAGCAAGCTTATGTCCATTTAAAATTTAAGTTATTAACTTATTTTGACAATATTGCATACAGGACTAGAGTTTCACGAATTAATTAATTTACAAATTAATTAATATAATTAAAACAAACATAACATAATATGTTTTGGATCAAAGCAAAATTAATCAAATTATAGTACCTTTTAGTAAATTAATGTCTAGATGGGGGTGTTGATGGAAAACGAAACAGAGAATAACAAATACTTAATGTCACACTTCTGCTTGTACAAGGTTACATATTTAATATATTTAAGGTTACTATATTAACTCTGTATATAGAAGCAATCTGTATTAAATGTGTTAGTGAGAAGTATCCAAAGAATTGTTAATGGGTTTATTTGATAAAGGTTCAGATATTTCAAACTAGGATGTCTTGAAACCCAGAGTCTAATTATACAACTGCCTGATTAGATTATATTTATATAGGCCATCATTTGTTTTACAATCCCCCAGGTGATAATTAAATGCTATTCCACAGTGTCATTAACCCAACTAAAAATATATTTCAGCAGAAAGTGTTAAACTGTCAGTTACATTATGCCCTTACTGAGATAAATTAGTAGGTCATGTTGATCAGAGTTCAAGCCGTACCTCAGGCCTAACAAATATAGTCAAAGGCAAAAGTTATAAGGATAGCAAGCAGAAGGATTCATAGAAAACTCTGAGTCAGGAATAATGTTAGAATACAAATTAAAATGCTCAGTGCAGTTGATAACATGATTTAAAATCTCCATGTTAAAAACTGTTGAACAGGAGGTGGAGTAGAGAGAGGATATGAGTGCACTGGGAGCAGAGATGGTTTACCATAGACAATAAACAAGAGTAGGCCATTCAGCTCTTTGAGCCAGCACCGCCATTCAATGTGATCATGGCCGATCATCCACAATCAGTACCCCGTTCCTGCCTTCTCCCCCACATTCCCTGACTCCGCTATCTTTAAGAGCTCTATCTAACTCTTTCTTGAAAGCATCCAGAGAATTGGCCTCCACTGCCTTCTGAGGCAGAGCATTCCATAGATCCACAACTCTCTGGGTGAAAAAGTTCTTCCTGAACTCTGTTCTAAATGGCCTACCCCTTATTCTTAAACTGTGGCTTCTGGTTCTGGAGTCCCCCAACATCGGGAAAAATGTTTCCTGCCTCTAGCGTGTCCAATCCCTGAATAATCTTATATATTTCAATCAGATCCCCTCTTATCCTTCTAAATTCCAGTGTATACAAGCCCATTCGCTCCAATCTTTCAACATATGACAGTCCCGCCATCCCGGGAATCAACCTTGTGAACCTACGCTGCACTCCCTCAATAGCAAGAATGTCCTTCCTCAAATTTGGAGACCAAAACTGAACACAATACTCCAGGTGTGGTCTCACCAGGGCCCTGGACAACTGCAGAAGGACCTCTTTGCTCCTATACTCAACTCCCCTTGGACTGGATGGGTGGTTTTTGAGGACAGGTTGGACAGGTTTAGCATATGTCTGCTGGAGCTTCATAATGTGACAGGATTAAAACAGTTAAGACTGTGTGGGCCTTCATGGGATTTTGGGAAAAGGTAGAAGTAGAGAGTTACAGTTTAAAAATAAAGGCCAGCTATCTGAGACAACGATGAAGTAAAAATTTCTTCTCTCAGAGGTTCATGAATATTTGGAACTTTTCCTCAAAAACTGAGTCTTTGAATATTTTTCAGACAGAGTTAGATGGATTTTCTTGATAAACAAATGGTGAAAAGTAAATATGAATCTAGAGTTGAGGGTATAATCAGATGAGCTATGACATTAATCAGTCTTAAAGAGCCAAGTGGCCTGCTCTTGCTTCTAACTTGTATGTTCAAATGAATTTTCATCCAAACGGTAACTTTCTTCACAAAGGAGATGGCCTTCATTGTAGTAGACAATGGATGAGAATTGGAAGGAAAATACTCAGGAATGGGTCCCAACCAATTCAGAACTTCACAAGAACAAGGACTGACGCAGCACTCAGAGCATTGAATGGCGGAGGGAAGACCAATGGAAGGCGTCTGTACCTCAAGCAGAAGCTACAGAGTGAAATGATAGAGAAAGAAGGAAGGACCAAGAAAGAGTTTTGAGTATGAAGACCAATGATAGGCCTCCTGCCCCTTCTAAAAGAAAAATGACAAAATGGAGCATGTAGGAATAGGCACTTTGTACCTTGCTAATCCTGCATTAAAATGCCAATCTAATGTCCATATATTATTGTACACCACTTGGAGAAGGAATAGAACAGTGAGTTTGCCACCATGCCTTTTGATTTTTTACTTCAACTATCACAGAGGCAGAAATCTAAAGTAACTGCAGATGCTGGAAATCTGGAATAAAAACTAAAAATGCTCGACTATTCAGCAGTTCATGCAGCATCTGTGGAAATAGAACTAATGTTTCAGGTTAAAAGTGTTTAGGTTCAGGTTAAAAACCCTTCATTAAAAATGTTTTCCTTTTTGCAAATTCTGACAGAACTGCTGATCTTTTCCCATTTATTTTGTTGTTACAATATTGAAGTATTCCTTGATAGGAATATTATGGCATGAAGAAAGAACTTAAAGGGAGTGGAAATCTAAAGCATGTACAGAAAATTTTATGAATCGTCAGCTGGCTAGAGTCTTTTTGAAAATCAATTACCTGTACCCCAAAATAAGGACTTGATTTAAGTTGCTATTGGTGTAAAAGATAATCTTTTGCATCTTATCCATACTTGGATTAGGGTGTGGACTGTCTAGTTCAATTACTGACTCTGTTAGGATGGTATTGAAACCTTTATTGTTCTTTCATTGAAACTTTAAATGAGGCATAACATTGGACTATCTGTCTCCCAGTGGTTTTCTTCATTTGAGCCATGTTCTTGGCATGCCTTCTATCTTGCATTGGATCATTTGTGATAGGATTACAAAAATATGAATCATGCTTTGCAGACTCCTGCCTAATGTCTAAGGGTGATGGTAGCAATATTCTCCACTGTCAGGACCTGTTTCAATGTTATGGTAATGTTATGTATTCGATGATATGGTGCCATTGTAGTTCAGACAATGTGATATAACCACATACCTATCACCCAATATGGGAGTTTTAAATTGCTTTTGCCTGCTTTGATCCTTTCATGATACAAAGAAATAGAATAGAGAAATGTTTCCTAATCAAAATTAAATCTATAAATAATGAATGACAGAGAATTCATGTGTGCTACTGAGTAAAGATACAACTTGGATTTATCTTTCAGTTTGTGCTGTAATTTGAAATTTTCACTGTTTTGATATTGTTTGTGTATATTTATCCTATGAACTACTAATGCTGTAGTAACATCTGTTGCATGATAATGTCCAGCTGAAAGCATCAAAACTAAACAAAAACTAGTGGATGGTGTAACCTGAACAGTAAAACGAAATAACATCCCCAGCATTTACTGGGAGGGAGCTGGCAGCAAAAAGTCGAACAGCAAGGCTGAGAGCCTAGACCAAATTTATAAATTGGACTGCCAGCATAGTTAATACACTTGTTCTTGATTAAGAGCTGAGGCTTTATAAGGCATCGGTCAGAACACATATGGAGTAGTGGGAGCAGTTTTGGGCCTTGTATCTAACAAAGGATGTGCTGGCATTGGAGAGGGTCCCAAGAGGTTTTACAAGAATGATTCCAAAATGAAAGGGTTAATGAATGAGGAGCACTTGATGGCTCTGGGCCTATACTCACTGGAATTTAGAGAAATGAGGGGGTATCCCATTGAAATCTTTCGAATACTGCAAGGCTGAGGTAGAGTGGAAGTGAAGAAAATGTTTCCAGTAATGGGAGAGTCTTTTTCTATCCTCCTTTCATAACTAGGTCATTGAAAAAGCAGAGTGGAAAACCTTGCATTTTTAATACACATTGTACACAGTGAATTTGACTCTTCCTTAGAATGTCCCTTCAGAACAGAAATGAAGAGGAATTTCATTAGTCAGACAGTGGTAAATCTGTGGAATCCATTAACATAGACACGGTGGAAGCCAAGTCAATGGCAAGTCATTTAAAGCCAGGGTTGATAGGCTCTAGATTAGTTAAGGCATCAAAGGTTACAGGGAGAAGGCAGGAAGCAGGGGTTGTGAGAAATGAATGAATCAGCGATGATTGATTGGCAGAGCAGATTTGATGGACTGAAGGACATAATTCTGCTACCATGTCTTATGGAAAAGAAAAATGAGCAGCTGAGAACTGAGAATAAGGACAGTGAAGGGCTCATCACCAGAAATCAGGAAGGAAACTGAGTTTGCCATGGGGAATAACAAATGGATATTACACTGTGGGGAAGAATGAACATCAAGACAGGAGGAATGGATGAAGGCGTTTACATCATGTGGGATGGCAGTGGATCTTGGAGTTGGGGACATGAATAGACGTCGAAATGTGATGAGTAATATGAATGTTGTGCAAAGAAGACACAACAAGAGATGGGTCGTGTGGAGAACTTCATAGTAAAATGAAAAATGGTAATGGTGTGTGTGCCTGTGTGTGTATGTGTGGCATGAACTAGCAACCCTTCCAGTGTGGCAGACAGCACAATGATTTGTACTACAATGACTCGGTGTGCTATGGTATCCAAATTAGAATCAAACTGACACCAATAGTTCACAAGTGATGAGCGCTATACATTTGAGTTATGTGGTTTGTACATTTTAAGAAAATGTTTGCAAAAAAAATTACTCTATAGTCTAATCTTAATAAATTAGAGTACGTCAACTCAAATTATGCCTAACATCTAGATTGAAGGATATTAAGAGAGCAGATGTTTCTTTTTATTTAGTGTCTTGTTTTGGGGGAATATTATTTTTCAGTCAATTTAAATAGAGTATACATTTTTTAAATAAATTTGAAAATATGTAATGTAGTTTATAGATATACATTTCATTTCATAAATTTTATTTTGGGACATTGGCAGATTGTAATTGGTTATTCAAATCTATCAACATTGAAAATTATAACAATTCTCCTGAAAAAGGAATAGATGCAGTAATTTGTATTCAGCCCAGAGTCTGGTGCCCTCTCCTAACCTTCTTTAATGAATAGGTGATCGAAAAAGCAGAGTGGATAACCTTGCCTTTATAAGACATATTGAACATAGTGAATTTGATCATTTACACAGCACCTCTCATGTCCCTGGAGTAATGCATGCAGTGGGTTCTGTGAAATTATGGTCTGGTACATGCATTGAAATGTACAACAGGGGTCATAACCTAATGGAGATTCAAACCAAATTGTTTGTATATGTCTAACTCAATCCTCTAGTGGTTTAAACCCAGGAAAGTGTAATTTCCCGTCCATCCCTTCTGGGGTAATATTAAAGTACAAATGTTTGCATTTTGTATTTTATCATAGAAATAGAATAGATGAATTCAAAACATGTTCAACAGCTGCTATCTTAATGGAAGTTTCCAAAGCTTGCAATATTATTTCTGAGAGGGGATGGCAACAGCTGCCTGTGAGATTACATGCAAAAATCTCTGAACAAATATAAAAATACTTGTAAAAAGCAACAATGGATTTCAGGATTTCCAAAAAGTTATTTTTGTCAGCAGTCTGTCAAGTGTAGCAACAGTGCCCTCTAGCGTACTATGAGCTGTATTGTTGCTACAGCCTTTATTGCAGATAACCCTTTCTGAAATCTAACATTCAGAATCAGAATCCAGTTTATTATCACCAGCATGTGACGTGGCATTTGTTAACTTAGCAGCAGCAGTTCAATGCAATACATAACATAGAAGAAAAAAATAACAATAGTAATAATAGTAAATAAATCTTCAAATATGAGGAAATCTGCAGATGCTGGAAATTCAAACACACACAAAATGCTGGTGGAACACAGCAGGCCAGGCAGCATCTATAGGGAGAAGCACTGTCAACATTTCGGGCTGAGACCCGTCGTCAGGACTGGCGACTGGTGGAAGTTGGTTGTAGGGGATTCACAGCCCGTTCCTTAGCTAGAGCCTACAGCAATTTGGGCATCGAGGGACAGAGGAAGAGGAGAGCCATCCGCAGTACCACCGATGTGGCAGAGAGGGCCTCAAGATGGCTGTGGCTCAAGAGAGGGAGCCATGGAGTCATGTGTAGCTAGCCATCTGGACACAAGCTGGGGTCTGATCAGCCCCGGCTGGGTCACCTGGAGAAGGGTGTATGATGTTGAAAGACCCGAAACACCCGATGATTCCAGGAATATCACTGATGATGTGTCCACAGGCATCAGTAGATGTATGCACACCGCCATCTTAATCAGGGGTGATGCCTCCCATGGGGGGGTGGGGTGTGTGTGTGTGTCCCTGTCATCCATCCTGAATAGTCCTCATCCAATCAGGTTTCCACTGTTCCATCGAATTCCAGTTCTTACTTAGAGTGAGACCTTCTTCTTTGTTAAAATTCTTTTTCACTAGTTTTATTTCAATGGCTTCCTTCACTTGGTGGTCCCAAAAGCCACTGGTGTGGCACAGTAGTTATGTGCTGTCGAAGTCAATCCTATGGCCATTGTGAATGCAATTTTCTGCTTTTGCCAATTTCTCTAGGTAGCCCAAATGGATACACCTCCTGTGCTACTTGATGTGGGTTTCCACTGTGTGCACTGTCTGACCAATATAGACTGCTCCGCATTCACAGGGAACCCTGTAAATGCCAGCTGTCCTGAGTCCAGATCATCTGTTTGGAAGGATCACCAGGATCCTGAAAAATACTGGATTAATACAGGGTTCTACCCTCTTCTAACCTGGATTAATACCCTCCTCTAACCCATAAGGGAGTTCAAATCACAGCATATGCATGTCAAAGATGGCATGGAATTCAGGTCAGCTGTTGTTTATAGGATTTCCTGTAAATGTGGAGCAGCGTATATCAGCCAAACAGGGTGCAAGGTGGAAACCCACATCAAGGAGCACAGGTGTAGTATCCGTTTGGGTTACCCGGAGAAATCGGTGGTAGCAGGACATTGCATTCATAATGGCCATAGGATTGACTTCAATGGTTCAATGGTAATGTAACTAGTAGAGTGGATAGGGGAGAGCCAGTGGATGTGGTATATTTAGATTTTCAAAAAGGCTTTTGACAAGGTCCCACACAGGAGATTAGTGAGCAAACTTAAAGCACACGGTGTTGGGGGTATCGTATTGATGTGGATAGAGAATTGGTTGGCAGACAGGAAGCAAAGAGTGGGAGTGAACGGGACCTTTTCAGAATGGCAGGCAGTGACTAGTGGGGTACCGCAAGGCTCAGTGCTGGGACCCCAGTTGTTTACAATATATATTAATGATTTAGATGAGGGAATTAAATGCAGCATCTCCAAGTTTGCGGATGACACGAAGCTGGGCGGTGGGTGTTAGCTGTGAGGAGGATGCTAAGAGGATGCAGGGTGACTTGGATAGGTTAGGTGAGTGGGCAAATTCATGGCAGATGCAATTTAATGTGGATAAATGTGAGGTTATCCACTTTGGTTGCAAGAACAGGAAAACAGATTATTATCTGAATGGTGGCCGATTAGGAAAAGGGGAGGTGCAACGAGACCTGGGTGTCATTGTACACCAGTCATTGAAGGTGGGCATGCAGGTACAGCAGGCAGTGAAAAAGGCAAATGGTATGTTGGCATTCATAGCAAAAGGATTTGAGTACAGGAGCAGGGAGGTTCTACTGCAGTTGTACAAGGCCTTGGTGAGACCGCACCTAGAGTATTGTGTGCAGTTTTGGTCCCCTAATCTGAGGAAAGACATTCTTGCCATAGAGGGAGTACAAAGAAGGTTCACCAGATTGATTCCTGGGATGGCAGGACTTTCATATGAAGAAAGACTGGATCGACTGGACTTATACTCACTGGAATTTAGAAGATTGAAGGGGGATCTTATTGAAACGTATAAAATTCTAAAGGGATTGGACAGGCTAGGTGCAGGAAGATTGTTTCCGATGTTGGGGAAGTCCAGAACAAGGGGTCACAGTTTAAGGATAAAGAGGAAGCCTTTTAGGACCGAGATGAGGAAAAACTTCTTCACACAGAGTGGTGAATCTGTGGAATTCTCTGCCACAGGAAACAGTTGAGGCCGGTTCATTGGCTATATTTAAGAGGAAGTTAGATATGGCCCTTGTGGCTAAAGGGATCAGGGGGTATGGAGAGAAAGCTGGTACAGGGTTCTGAGTTGGATGATCAGCCATGATCATACTGAATGGCGGTGCAGGCTCAAAGGGCCGAATGGCCTACTCCTGCACCTATTTTCTATGTTTCTATAAAACTACTGTGCCACACCCATGGCTCTTGGGACCACCTGGTGAAGGAAGCCATTGAAATAAAACTAGAGGAAAAGAGTTTGAACAAAGATGAAGGTCTTTCTCTAAGTAAGAACTGGAATTTGACTGTGGACAAGGTGAGAGAATGGAAACCTGATGGGATGAGGACTAACCAATCAGGAAGGACAGACGATATATGAATAAATACCACCAGACTAGACATGTTTGGGCATCATCCCTGATGAAGATGGCAGAGTTTGTCATTGAAATGTCAGTTAAAGTCGATACCAGTACCTGGCAGAAGCCCAAGAAGAGTTTATTTGTCATATACACTGGGAAAGCATTAGATCCTTTTTCCATGATATATATTTCTCACTATTTTTTAATTATTTAGTTTATATTATTTATATCTTAACCCACGTACTTATTATGACAAAAATGGGTCTATTCAGTCTATCAGGCTTTTACTCACTCACAGCAAACAATTACTTCAGTTCCATTTTCCCTCTCTTTACGAAGGCAGAGCTTAAAAGAAGGTGTTAAGTTTCAAAGGAGATGTGGAAAATATCTGATGGAATGGTTTACCTCTTGTCACTGAAACAAAAATCACTGAATTTGCACATAATTTGGAGACATACTGTAACATTATGATACTATTAAATAACAAGTTTACAGGCCTTTTGACACCTTTAATTTGAATTGAGGCATATGATTAACCCAAGGCTAATCAGTCTAGCACAAAAAACATTCACACTTGGAACTACCTGCTCATTAACATGTTTGGATCATCCATCGTGCGATAATTCTAGTGGATATTCCCTTGGTGGCAGGGCATCGGAGTGCAATTGAGGAAATAGACTGAGAAAGATGGGAGTAGCAAGCAGCAATTGAATATACTGTTGCCAGCACTTCATAAAGTCTACCATTACCTCTCTGAGGTTGTTGGGAGAGAATGGTAACACAGACAACGTTTTCACATTGCAAGTGAATGTACCGGCTTATCATATCAGCAACACAGAGGGCATGCAAACAATGAGTAAAAACAACAAATTTTAGAGCAGGGTTTCTGAAGCTTTTTTTATGCCTTTGGCTGTCTGGGGAAACCTCTGGACCCCTTCACAGAATAATGTATTTAAAAATATAAAATAAAATACATAGGATTACAAAAGAAACCAATTGTATTGAAACACAGCTATCAAAGTACTTTAAAAAACTAATTTGTGATATAGTAATATGTTTCTGTATTAACACTTTAAATAACAAGACTACATTTAAAATACAGGAAAATCCAATTCCAATTTTTTTTAGATATATCAGTGTAAAGGCTGCTGTTGCTTAGCTTGAATAAGAACTGCGGGGATGTCTTTGATAAAGCAACATGCATGCATGTTCAACATCAATCAATTTTGATTTTTATGTTTTAATGGTTACAAATGTTCAAAATCCTGATTTGCAAAGATATGTTGCTGCAAATGGAAGTAAAGCTTCCATAGCTTTACAAGGCCAGGGTAGGCTTCTCTCAAGCACCAGAAATCTCTTAGGCTTTTTGAGATAAACTCCAATTGTGAGTTTTTTGTTCACCTTCAGCTAGATCTTCAACATAACTTATATCAGAAGAAAGAAATTGAAGATCCATAGTTCAACTTCAATGCCATCAAGATGGAAGGAACTGTTGAAAGAGTTCTGAAGTGTTTCCAGTGTTTGCAGATGTCTCTCTTCAAATAGGTTGACAGAGAATTTTGTATCTCAACTCCATCTTGGTGAAGCACTTCCTCCAGCATTTGAAAGCTTGCAAAGGTGTTGACCTCTACTCTTCTTCCATATCAGCAGCTTAGCCAAGAAATTTAAATGTTTCAGTAGCATCCATAATGGTGACTTCAGGACCTTGAATTGAAATACTTACTTCATTCATATAGTTAAGTATATCTGACAGGTAAGCCAACCCATAGATACAATCCTTTTTTTCAAACTGTTCCAAGAGTGAGTTTTCTTTTTCTTTCAGAAAAAGTGAGACTTCTGTTTTTAGTTCAAACAAGTGTTTCAAGACTGGTCTTCTTGAAAGCCTGCAAACTTCTGTGTGGTAGAGAAGCACTTCATTTCTTGACAAAGTCAGAGACTAGTTTCTAATAAAATTGCTGACTTTTAACAAAACTTGTGTCAGGGTTGTTGGAAGAGTCTTTGTTGCCAGTGCATGTCTGTGTAAAAAACAATGAGTGACAATGACGTGAGGAGTTTCCTTTTTCACTAAAGTAGCAAAACCAGATGTGTTACCAAGCATTGCAGGAGCTCTATCTCTGCAAAGAGTTAGACATTTTTCTTTCCAGTCAAAGTTTGTTTGGCAAAAAAATCTTTTTACCATTTCCAAAAGGTTGACGGCCTTTGTAGTTTCCGAAAGGGTCTCACAAAATAAGAACTCTTGCTTGAAGGTCTCAGCATGCACATAACAAACAAAAACAAGGAACTGACTACATTAAGGGAAGTCTGTAGTTCCATCCAGTTGCATACTGAATGGGAATTGTGAGGCTGCCAATTCCTCAATGTCCTACTTCAAAAGGTTAAAAGAAATATCATCTATTCTAGATCATATTTTATTACTTGATAAGGAAACTGTTTCCAACTTTTTCCTCTGATCTGGTCCACAAACCACTTCCAGTGCACACGGGTTTACTATAGTCTCTCCAATAGTGTGGGGCTTTGTTTGTTTGGGAATCTCATAAGCAATTTTTTAGGATGCATCTAGAAAAGGTTTTTGTGAAAATGGCAAATCCAAATTTTGGAAGTGTCCCTACATTTTCGAATTGAGCTTTCTTCGCAAGAAAAAAAAGCATCTTTAGACGCATTTTCAGGATGGGCAGGTGTGAGATGCTCTTTCAGTTTTGCTGGCTTCATACTTCCACTTGCAAGAATTTTTCTGCACAATAACACTATATCCTGCCACATCTATTAACGCAAGTGATGCCATATTCATTTTCATCATCCTTCCTTTTCTTTGACATTTCAATTTAAATTGGGTCAGTAAAAAAAATAGAAAAATAAATAAAGCCAAATAAAATATTTGGTTCAATTGACATTTTTGAATCAATATTTTTGTATGTTTTAAAGTAATTTGTCTGATAAATCTGCAAAGAAATAAGTAATCTGTATGTTAATAAGAGAACTGTAAGATATTTAATAAATCTGTATGCCAAGTAAAATATAGCAGGATTTATGATTTATCCAAAGTTTTAACACTTTTAGTGACGTTTAGTTACTCAGATAGACAAAAAGATTACAGCAGTAGCTCTGGAATTCGACGATTGTTGCGTATGGAGTCACATGGTATTACAAAGGCTGTGTAGCCTTGCAGAGAGTTAAGAATTCTTACTTGAACTTTCCAGTTTTGCAAAACTTGAACAAACAATAAAAATGACTCATCTCCCTCTACGTATTGATCAATAAGCAATTGTAGACAGAATAATGGAGAGCAACATAGGTGTCTGGGTTGCAAATGCGAGAACTCGCAACTTTACCGTCTGGTGACTGAATGACTACTAGTTGCAAGGCTGCCCAATAGTTGACCAGCTACGTTGCATGAATGCCTGAAGACAGGAAACCTGAGACCATGTTCAATGTAGCGGAGGGTCTAAAAACTATTTTTAAGTAGTGACGAGCGTGCTGTAAATGATACTTCGAGATATTTGTAACAACTGGAATGTGATTTAAAAACATCTGTGATTTCTATTGGTGACAAATTCACAGGTACTGCTAACAGTACTATGGTTTGTTGCCTACATCCATAATTGAAGGAAATGCTAAACTTCTGTTAGAGGCTGGCGAAAATAAAGATGTAAATGTTTTCCCATCTAAGTTCACAGACCTCTAATGTATCTCCCATTATAGTTTGTACCCCACACCTTGGCTACTATTTGGAGGGTATATATACTGCAATTCCCACTAAGGTCTTTTTATCCTTGCACTTTCTTACATTTTCTGATCATATGTAACTACTTTCTAAGGATTTGATTTAATTTTTTTACCAACAGAGATAACCCACCTTCTTGGCCCACCTGCCTATCCTTCTGGTAGGATGTGTATTCTTGAATATTTAGTTCCCAACTCATCGCTGTTCTGCGCTGAGCATAACGAACAGCAAACCATCTGTTTCACTGCTTGCTTGTAATAAGGGACTCCGAGGTGGCTGTCATGGGCAGCTCATGCATTTTGAATGAGTTAACAGACTCAGGATAAAGAAGATGTATTTGCAAGTGAGTGTGTTTTGTGACTTGTCACACACCCTGCAGTTCTCAGAACACTCAATCGGCAGCTGCCTTTGCCTTGCTAGGTAGTGCAGGTGGAGACTTCCTCTTGTGATGGGGAAGAAAGATTGATGAGTAACTGTCAAAAATATGGAACGTTGCACACATTTCAGGTAGAGGACCAATGCTAACTGAAGCTGGTAATTAGATTATTATTGTTGCGTGTGTAGACGTAGAGTGAAAAACTTGGTTTTTCATGCCATCTATATAGACAATCTCATCACATCAATACATCGAGGTTCTATAAGGGAAAAAACAATAACAGAATGCAGAAGATAGTGCTATGGTCACAAAAAAAGTGCATCGCAGGCGGACAATAAGGAGCAAGGCTATAACAAGATAGACTGTGAAGTCAAAAGACCATCTTATACAAGAGTTCCATTAAATAGTCGTATAACATCAGGATAGAAGTTGTCCTTGAGCCTATTGGTATGAGCTTTCATGTTTTTGTGTCTCGTGCTTGTTAGAGGGGGAAGCAGAGAGAATGTCCAGGATGAGTGGGGTCTTTGCTTCTGTTGGCTACTCTACTGAGACAGCAAGGAGTCCATGGAGTAGAGGCTTGTTTTCCAGATCTGCTGAGCTGTGTCTACAACTCTCCATAGTTTCTTGTGGTCTCAGGCCGCACAGTTGCCATGGCAAGCTGGGATACATCCAGATGGGATGCTTTCTGTAGTGCATCTATAAAAATTGGTGACGGTTAGCTGAACGTCCTAAATTTCTTTAGCATCTGAGCAAGTAGAAGCTCTGGTGTAATTTCTTGGCTATGCTGTCCACATAATTAGACCAAGATAGGCCATTGGTGATGTTTACTCTGAGGAATTCGAAGCCCTCAACTATCACCACCTCAGCACTCCATTGTAAACAAGAGTGGGTGCACTACCCCACTTCCTGAAACCAATAAGTTGCTCTTTTGCTGACACTGAGGGAAAGGTCATTGTCATGATATCATGCCGTAAATTGTTTGATTCTTTCTGGTACTCCACCTCATCATTATTTGAGATATGGTGGCCTCAATTTCAAACTTGTACATGGATTTAGAGAAGTATCTGTCCACACAGTCCTGAGTATATAGGGAGTAAATGTCATAAAATGGAGGCATTGGGAGCGGACCCAAAAGCAAGACACAGACACTGAACTTCCAGGAACAGGATTAGGCGTGAGAAGGAAGCAAGGAAAGTGGAGAAGAAAGGACACTAGACATGACACAGGCTCCGGACAAGACAAGGATTCTGGGCCTGGGCTAGGACTTGACAAGGATAGCGGAACCAGGACATGGAACTGGGAACTAGGAGCCTGGGCTTGGACTCCGAGCCAGAGACTGGACAAGGACCAAGAACCTGGGTCTTGACTCAGGCTTGGACTCCAGAACCAGGCGAGGACTAGATGTGGCTACAGGACAAGGAGAGGCAACAGGACTGGACATGAGACTCATGGACAGGATGAGGGAACCCCAGCACAGGGCTGGGTGAGGCACATGACAAGACAAGAACACAAAGCCGTGGCTTGGACAGAACAAGGACCTTGGACATGACTAGAACTGGACGAGACCCCGAAGCCTTGACTTGGTCAAGGAAGAGACAGGAATGCAAAGCCTTGATCGAGGGAGAGACAGGAACAAAGAACACTGAGCCTGGGTCAAGGGAGGACAGGAACGCAGAACACAGAGCTGGGACCCCTCCTTGGGTACAGGATGTAGGGCTGGGACTCATAACACAGAACTCTGAACACGACAAGACAGTTCCAAACAGGGCGAGGCTCCAGACAGAGGCAAGGTGAGGCAAGGCTCCAGGCAGAGGTGAGGCGAGGCTCCAGGCAGAGGCGAGGCAAGGCTCCAGGCAGAGGCGAGGCAAGGCTCCAGGCAGGAAGGTGAAGGGAAGGGATACAGACAAGGGGTTTGGACAGGAACAATCCAGCAGCCAGAGTCTGAATCCTGAAGCTATTTTTGAAGCCAGCCCGAACAAGAGTCAGCTGCCTCAACAAAAACTGGGGAGCCCCGGAAAACCTGGAATAAGGAACAAGGACTGGACCGTGAACTGGAATGCGGATTTCATGGACCGGGCCATGACTGTAAATTAGGGGTTGAGGCCACAACCTTGATGGGCACCTGTGTTGGTGTTAATCATTTCAGAGGTGCCACAGCCTATCCTTAAAGATTTCAATCTCTTGGTCAGGAAGTCAAGGTTCAGCTGGAAAGGGTGGGGGTAGGTGTTGAATGAAGTAAGTAATGCTTTATGTCACCTTGCAACACATATAACTTCTTCCAAGTCCAAGTGAAGGGAAACTTGCTGCATTCCACTGTGGCTAGTGGAAGGGGCAATCTGTGAGAACTTCAGGTCTTTAGTCCTTGCACTGACAGCATGTTCAGAGAGGACCTCAGTCAATGCATTCCTCCGTCTCCTCTTTCTCCCATGGTTGAAATAAAAGTTTAATTTCACCTCAGATTTCAGTGACACTCATTCCCCTACTCTTTCAAAAGTCTTTAGCAGAGTTAGCACTGCAGCCTTCCAGACTCCAGATCAAACTTAGGTCACTCAGTCTTTTACTCTATCTGTACCAGAAATGGTTATTATTGCCGTCGCATATTTTCTCTTAGCACAGCCTGACCATATCCTGCTATTCGAAACACAACACAGATTAGAAAATATAATCTCATTCTAACTGATATTTTAACACAATTGGTCTTATCCTACCAGGAATATTTCCTTTGTCCCATGTAGCACCACTTAGCCGGCCGGTGATGTAGTGGCGAGTGGTCCTGTGTTTGAATCCAGCTGGCTCATTGCATACTTTCCATCCATGTTGGGTTGAACATTGAGCTAGCAATTCAGCCTCATTAAAAAAAAACAGACAAATGCTAAAGAAATGGCAATGTTGCTGCCCGATGTATCACCAGTCGTGGAGCGGGGAGAAAAAAAATCTATCGCCATCACAATCCCCAACTCCACACCCACTCATATTATCTGCTACTGAAAACAAAATAATATCTTCTTTTTCCTAGTTCTGATGGTGTCTCAGATCTGAAGCATTGATCATCTTTCTTCCTACTGATGCTATCTAACTTGCTGAGAGCTTCTACCATATTCTGCTTAATTGAACTCTGCCCCAACTGAGATTTGACTGAGTAGTTTTCATTTAGTATTTAGATATTACTTTCAGCTACAGTATTGGCATTTAACTTTCAGTTTGACAGCTTTAGTTAATGGCTCTGTTGGCTTAGCATTTATTGTTTTCCTTTCCTTTTAAATGCTCGGTGTGTCTCTCTATGCACCTGGGCCATATCCAAATGCTCTGACAGCAAGTCTCAGCTACAAAAATAGACCCAGCAGGGAGAGAACAGCTGACCCTGGTCCTGAGACTCATTGGCCAGGTAGGGGATAAGTTGCAGGCGATTGAATCTGTTTTGGGAGAAATAACCAAGGAAATGTGGCGGATAATTTTGTGTTGACAAGCCCCGCCTCAGCTGAAGGAACAGATATCATCCCTCAGAGCAACTGTTCAGCAGCTCATCGCAGACGATAGTAGACAGGTGTCCACAATTTCTGCTCTCACAGTCGCAGTACATGAACTTAGAGCAGACAGCCAGCATCAGCTGACAGCTATTAATGTTCTCACCAATGCAATTCAGCAGCCTCTAGGTATGACAGTCCCACTCCCAGCATCTTGCAGATCCTCCTTTTCTGCTGCCCTGACAACCTCAGCCCACTCCCAGATCTGGACTGGATGCAACTCCTATGTCTGTACCAGAACCGAGTATTCCTCCACCGGGCAGATGCTCTGGTAACCCTGATGACTGCAGAAATTTCATTACCCAGTGTCAGGTGAATTTCCAAGCCCAGCCTGGTCAGTTTGGTGATGATGTGTGTAAAATGGCATACATGATAACTCTCCTGGGTGGACCTTCACTTGAAAGGTTTCAAAAGTATATTTAATGCCAGAGATTTAATGATTTAATGTCAAAACTACATTAATGTTACTTAGCCTGTTCAGCACTCTGCAGGAGGAAGGTTCTCTCATAGCCCAGTCATTTCGACATTTTGTTACCGAGTTAAGCAGAGAGTTTGACTTTCCAGTATGGTGTCACCAACTCCTGGACCTGTGCCAAGGCAGAGGGACAGTGAGGGACTATGCAGTTAAATTCCACACACGCAGTAGGGATGAAATGGAATGAGAGATCTCTCATCACTGCCTTCCAGCGTGGACTGAATGCAGAGTTCTGGCATGAGATCGCTATCCATGATGAGCAGGACAGTCTGGATGATCTGACTAATCTGGCTATTCCATTTGGAGTCTGGATAACTGAGTGGCACAGGGAAGTAATGTCTCCAGCTTCCTACTCATTGTCCGATCACTGTCTGTCTTCACCCTCTCCCTCATCACCCAGTCAATCTCTGGGCACCAGCCAGATCCATCTTTTCACCAAACCACCCCAACCTGTGCTGGAAGACAACCATAGCGAACAATGTTCCTTCTACCTGGTTGATTCGCCTGAACTGCCACTGGTGTTGGTCTCCACTGGTTATCTCCACTTAATCCACGGATTGATTGGTCCCTAAAAGCACTCCAAGACTGGGGACTGGCATACCTCTCTACCTCTTTGGGTAAAGCTCAAGCTCTAATCTGCAAGTCCTCCCCTGTATCAACTCCTGATGTAGACCTGTCTGGCATTCCGGCCGAATATTCTGATCTTCTTGAGTTCTTCAGTAAAAAGAAGGCTACCTCCCTGCCTCCACGCTAGCCATATGATTGCACCATTGAACCAGCACTAGTTCTCCCTGGGGACGGCTCTTTTCTCTGTCTTGTCCAGAAACGAAGGCCATAGAAGAGTACGTCAAGGAGGCAATGACCTTGGGGTTTGTCCATCCATCAACCTCACCAGAAGAAGCAGGCTTCTTTTCTTGTGAGCAAGGATGGCAAGCTTCATCCCTGAATTGATTATTGGCCCCTAAACATCATCACTGTGAAGAACCGCTACCCTCTTAACCTGCTTGCATCTGCATTTGAACATCTCCATATTTTCCAAGATAGATATGCAAAATGTTTATAATCTGGTTCCTAGCAAGAAAGGGATGAATGGAAGACAGCTTTCAACACCTACACTGGTCACTATGAATACCATGTGATACCGTTGGGTCTGGCCAACCCTCCTACTATTTTTCAAACCTTAGTCAACAATATGCTCAGAAACATGATGAATCAGTTTGTTTTTGTGTATTTGGACAACATTCTGACCTATTGTCACTCTCACCAGGAACACGTCCAGCATGTCCAGAGCGTTCTCAGATGGCTCCTCAGGAATTACCTGTACGCAAGCCAGAGAAATATGAGTTCTATAAAGGCCACGTGGTGCTTTTGGGCTATATACTTATCCCTTCCAGTGTTAAAATGGGCATGAGTAAAGGTCAGGCAATTATGGAGTGGCCCAAACCATCTACAATCAAACATCTGCAGCACTTCATTGGGCTTGTGAACTTTTATCACCACTTCATTCAAAATTTCAGTTCTATTGCAGTTTGATTGCTTTCACCAGGATGGCCTCTTCAAGATTCCATTGGATGAACGAAATTGACCAAGTATTCTCTGAACTAAAGCGATGGTTTGCCACTTCCCCAGTGCTGCAACACCCAGACCCATTCCAGCCATTCACTGTCAAAGTGAATACATCTGATGTCGGCATCGGAGTTGTACTCTCCCGGTGCTCTTCTGTAGATAGCCAGTTGCACTCTTGTGCCTTTATTTCCCGTAGCTTGTGTCCAGACAAGAGTAACTACAACGTCGGGAACTGAGAACTTCTGGCTGTTAAGAATAGTGACACTGGTTAGAGGGGGAAGAACACCCCTTTTGGGTTTGGACAGATCATAAGAACATCTTCTACATTCACAACATGAAGAGACTCAATTCCCCTCAAACCCATTGGGCTCTTTTCTTCATCTATTTTAATTTTTTCCTCACCTATCATCATGACAGCGAGAATACCAAGGCCAGAGCTCCCCCAGCAGTTCAACAGGTCCAGAGCTCATCCTCCCCATTGCTGCTTTGGTGATTTGGGTAATAGAGGAGAGGGTCAGGGTCACCAAGGAGATGGATCCAGGCCCAGGTGGGGGACCTCCCAATTGGCTATTTGTTGCTGCTATGATGCTTTCCAGTGTTGGAATGGGGGTCAGTCCTTCAGTCTGGTTGGCCATCCAGGATTTCAGTGGACCCAGCAGTTGATCAAGAGATGATTTTGGTGGCTGCCTAAGTCCCAGGATGTCCATGATTTTATCTCTGCCTGTCCCACCTCTGCTCGGAACAGGACATCATGCCATTGCCCTGTGGGTCTGCTATGTCTGCTGCCTCTGCCCCACCGCCCCTGGTTCCACCTGTCGGTGGATTTCATCACTGGGCTGCCCTGCCTAGTGGAAACATTACCATTCGGGAGTTGTTGATTTGATTCTCCAAGTCTGCTCAATTCTTTGCTTTTCCTAAGCACCCATTGGCTCACGAGACTGCCACACTCATGGCTCAACATGTGTTCAGGCTACACGACTTCTGTCAGGACACACTGTCTGCTCGAGGACCACAACTCGCTCCCATTTATGGAAGGCTTTCTGTTCCCTGTAGGAGCCACGGCCTGCCTCTGATCAGGATTCCACCCTCAATCTAATGGCCAGGCTGAGGTAGTGCTCCAGGGAATGGACACATTGCCTCTTCCAACACCATACCTTAGAGCTCCCAATTGGTTTGGGCAGATATTGCGCACAATTTGCTCCATTTATCCTCCACTGGTACGGCACCTTTTGAATGCCAAGTAGGAATCCAGCCACTGCTCTTCTCTGACCAGGAGATTGATGTGGGAGCTCCTGCTGTCGAAAAGCTAATCCAATGCTACATGTGCACATGGAGCCAAGCTAGGGCTTTTCTGCTGTGCACTCAGAAACAACATCAGGTTCTCCAGGAGGCACTCATGGAGTGAAGTTAGTTTTTGGCTTTGCTCCATTACTGTTATTTTTATTAACCTGTGATCACCCTTATTTAATCTATTTTTACCTACAATAGAAGATTTACATTAGTGAATTATCCTTGAGCCTTGACTGTGAAATTTGAAGAAATGAGCAAAGAAATGAGTACAAGATCTAAAGGGCGAGATCCTAAAAACAGGAAAGATTTTGACGGTAACGGGAGGGGAAAAGGTGAATCTAAGCAAACTGAATTAACTTAAGATTTTTACTATTAGTTTTTTTTAGTTTTTTTCAATTGGGCTGACTTAGAACTACAAAAATGTCTGCAGTGTTGTCACTTCCGGTTCCTCCCTGAATTTTTGTCCCTCTTCCGGTTTCATGAATTCACATTATGGTTAACTCTTTATATACCAAAGGGTTGATTCTAGGAAAATATGGCTTAGATTATTAATTTTGTTTCCTCAAATACAAACGGCTTAAACCATCCGATTAAACGGAAACAATTTCAAAGTTTTCCAAAGACAGAATGCTCATATAATTTTTGCACAAGAAACTCATGTGAGGAAAGAGGATAATCAGTGTTTCTTTAGGTTTTGGAAGGAACAACAGTACTATTCGAACTCGCAGGCCAAAGTGAAAGGAGTTTCAATTTTTATAGATTCCTCAATCATAATTGTTCATCATGACATCGTTTCAGATCTGAATGGCAGATTTTTGTTAATTACTGGGTTACTTTTTAATAAAAAAGTTGTTATGGTCAATGTTTATGCTCCAAATGTGGACTATCCCAAATTTTTTAAGCATTTATTTACTTCGTTTCCTAATTTAAACAAGTATATGTTGATAATGGGTGGTGATTTTAATTGTTGTTAAAATCCCTTGATGGATAGATCCATATCTAGTCAGGGTTTACCGAATAAGTTGGCTACTCTTATCAACTCTTTTATGACTGATGCTGGAATTTCAGAAATTTGGCAATTTCTACACCCTAAGGATAAAGAGTTTTCATTCTTCTCACATGTTCATCATTCTTATTCTAGGATTGACTACTTTTTTATTGACTCTGTTTAATTACATCTGTGATTGACTGTAACTATGACATTACTGCAATTTCTGATCATGCTCCAATGAAACTTTCTATCAAATTATTGGATGCATCTCCTAGTACTAGACAATAGTGGTTTAATTCCAATTTGCTTCAAGACTTGGACATTGTTAAGTTTATGAAGGAACAGATTGATTTCTTCTTTTCAACTAATACTGCGGAAGAAATTTCCAGTGGAACACAATGGGACACTTTTAAAGCATATATCCATGGACAGATTATCTCCTATTCTGTTGCTTTGAGAAAACGAATTAAGAATGAAACACTTCAGTTGGTTGATAAGATTAAAGAAATTGACAAGAAATATTCCATTGCTCCCAGTAAGGAGCTTTATATTCATCTTTTAATATCAGGAGATTAATGAATATTGTTTATGCTCCTTAACGTAGTACTCCAGAATGTGTCATTTCATTAGATGCTGAGAAAGCTTTTGACAGAGTTGAATGGCCATATTTATTTAGTGTGCTTGAGAAATTTAATTTTAGTCTGATATTTATATCTTGGATTAAATTGATATATCACACCCCAGTAGCTTTGGTCCTTACTAATAATCAAAGATCTCCCTTTTTTCATTTATTTCGGCGTACAAGGCAAGGTTGTCCTCTTAGTCCATTACTATTTGATATTGATCTGGAACCTTTAGCAATTGCTGTTCAAGATTCACCTGATATCCTTAGTATTACCCATGGGAATGAGATATATAAGTTATCACTATATGCAGGCGATTTGTTATTATATATTTCTAATCCTGAGAAATCCATTCCCACAGTTTTATCCTTGTTGGCTAAGTTTAGTAATTTTTCTGGTTATAAATTGAACCTTTATAACAGTGAACTGTTTCCCCTAAATATGCAGGTTTCAATTTATGGATGTTTACCATTTAGATTGGTTACTGACTATTTTACATATTTAGGGGTTAAAATTACAAAAAAGCACAAGGATTTATTTAAGGCTAACTTTTTACCTCTAATCAATCAGATTAAACATTTCTTTACTAAATGGTCACCAATGTCTCTGTCATTGATAGGTCGGATCAATGCTATCAAGATGATTATTTTATCTAAATTCTTATATTTATTTCAAGCGGTGCCAACTTTTATTCCAAAATCCTTTTTTGATAATGTTGATTCTAAAATTTCTTCATATATATGGCAGAATAAAAATCCTAGGTTAGGTAAAAGATATTTACAGAAGTCTAAAAAGGAGGGTGGTCTGGCTCTGCCGAATTTTAGATTTTACTATTGGGCAATTAATATTCAATATTTAAAATTTTGGTTATGGGACCTGGACATAATTTCAAGTACTCATTGGGTAAATCTTGAATGTAACTCTGTACACCGGTTCTCATTGGGTTCTATTTTACGGACTTCACTTCCCTTTGCTCTTTCTAAATTGTATAAACAAATGGATAATCCAATGGCTAGATACACTTTACGTATATGGTTTCAATTTCGAAAAGTTTTTGGGTTGAATCAATTTATTCTAGCAAGTCCTATTATATCTATTTTTTTTCAACCGTCTATTATGGACCAAGCCTACTTGGCTTGGAAAATTAAAGGTATAATACGATCTTGTGATCTATTTTCAGATAATTGTTTCATGAACAATTATCTAATAAATATAATTTGCCTAGATCCCATTTCTTTAGATATTTACAGATTAGAATCTTTTTAAATACTGTTCTTCCTACCTTCCCGAATCTATATTCAATGGATATTTTGGAAAAAATTTTAGATTTAAATCCTTTTCAGAAAGGTGTAATAGTAACTATTTATAATATAATTATGAAAATACACCCAGACGTATCTAATAAAATTAAGAATGATTGGAAAAGGGAACTTAAGCTTACTTTACCTATAGAAAAATGGGAAAAAATTCTTCAATTAGTTAACTCATCCTCTATATGTGCTAAACATTCGTTGATACAGTTTAAAGTAGTGCATAGGGCCCATATGTCTAAGGATAAATTAGATTGTTATTATTCTCATATAAATCCTATATGTGATAGATGTCACTCTGAGATAGCCTCTTTAACTCATATGTTTTGGTCATGTCCTTTTTTGAAAAAATACTGGAAAGATATCTTTGAAATTATTTCAACTGTATTGAGTATTGATTTACAACCTTACCCTATTACCGCAATTTTTGGTTTACCAATGATAGAACCAAATCACTTAACCTCTTCAGCTCGTCAGATGATTGCATTTCTTACATTAATGGCTAAAAGATCCATTTTGCTGAATTGGAAAGAGATCAATCCTCCCAACACATTTCATTGGTTCTCTCAAACTACGTTGTGTTTAAACTTAGAAAATATTAGAAGCGTTATATATGATCCTTCTATTAAATTCGAAAAGACTTGGAGGCCATTTATTCAACACTTTCATATGATGTAATTTGACCTTCTCCAAACCTATTCTTTTTTAAAAAATATATGCAGAGAGGATCGGAGTCAGTGACACTAATGGCTCTTTTTGACGTTACACAACAGCCCATGTCTTTTTCTTTTTCTTACTTAGTTGGATAGTATTGTTTAGTTTAGTTTTTTTGGAGATATATATATATATTTTTTCTTTTTTTATGCTATTTCTTTTTTTTCTGTACACTATATTTGTATTTTGTATGATTTTGGGAGGCTAATACCCATGTGTCAACTGACTTTATATTTATATATGTTAATTATCAACAATGTAATCCCAATAACTTTGTATTAATACTATATTATGTTTAATATCAATAAAAAGATTGAAAAAGAAAGAAAAGAAACAATGTGCCTGGCAGGTTGATCTGCTCTGCCGACAAGTGAGACCTCTCAAGCCAGGAGAGAAGGTCTGGCTGATATCAAGGAATCTTCTCCTCATAGTAGAGAGTCAAGCTAGCCCCTTGCTATGTGGGACCATTTGTAGCAGAAAAGACTATCAACAAGGTCTCATAGTGATTGCATCTGTCATCATCAATGAAGATCCACCCAGTGTTCCGGGTTTCCCAGCTCAAGCTGGTAACTACGTCCACCCTGGCTCCATTCACCCCAGCTCCCCTCTGTCCTCGCTTGGTGGATGGTTCTCTGGTCTGTACTATGCCATGTCTCCTGGCACCTCACAGGGTACAGGGCAAGGTCCAGTACCTCATGGATTGGGAAGGGTAGAGTCTTGAGGAACATTCTTAGATCCTGATGGATGACATACTGGACAAGTCTCTCATCTGGGACTTCCAGCAGACACAGGCCTGTGATGCCTCAGGAGCTGCAGCTAGGGAGGGGGTCCATTTTCCAGCCACCAACACTGCTGCCGGGTCTACCCATCCCTTGCACACAGGCTGCGCAGCAGGTTGGCAACTGCACTTGTGTATATGCACATTCCAGATAACTACTGTTTCATTATAGAAACATTGAAAACCCACAGCACAATACAGGCCCTTCCACTCTCAAAGCTGTGCCGAACATGTCCTTACCTTAGAAATTACCTAGGCTTACCCATAGTCCTCTATTTTTCTAAGCTCCATGTGTACCTATCCAGGTGTCTCTTAAAAGACCCTATCGGTTCTGCCTCTACCACTGCCGCTGGCAGCCCATTCCACGCACTCACCACTCTCTGTGACATCTCCTCTGTACCTGCTTCCAACTGTGCCCTCTCGTGCTAGCCATTTCAGTCCTGGGAAAAAGCCTCTGACTATCCACACGATCAATGCCTCTCATCATCTTATACACCTCTATCAGGTCACCTCTAATTCTCCGTCACTCCAAGGAGAAAGGCTGAGTTCACTCAATCTATTCTCATAAGGCCTGCTCCCCAATCCAGGCAACATCCTTGTAAATCTCCTCTGCACCCTTTCTATGATTTCCATGTCCTTCCTGTAGTGAGGCGGCCAGAATTGAGCACAGTACTCCAAGTGGGGTCTGACCAGGGTCCTATATAGCTGTAATATTACCTCTCAGCTCTTAAACTCAATCCCATGATTGATGAAGGCCAATGCACCATATGCCTTCTCAACCTCAGAATCAACCTGTGTAGCAGCTTTGAGTGTCCTGTGGACTTGGACTCCAAGATCCCTCTGATCCTCCACACTGCCAAAAGTCTTACCATTAATGTTATATTCGGCCATTGTATTTGACCTACCAAAATGAACCACCTCACACTTATCTGGGTTGAACTCCATCTGCCACTTCTCAGCACTGTCCTGCATCCTATTGATGTCCCGCTGTAACCTCTGACAGCCCTCCACACTATCCACAACACCTCCAACCTTTGTGTCATCAGCAAATTTACTAACCCATCCCTGCACTTCCTCATCCAGGTCATTTATAAAAATCACAAAGAGTAGGGGTCCCAGAACAGCTCCCTGAGGCACTCCACTGGTCACCAACCTCCATGCAGAATATGACCCATCTACAACCACTCTTTGCTTTTTGTGGGCAAGCCAGTTCTGTATCCACAAAGCAATGTCCCCTTGGATCCCATGCCTCCTTACTTTCTCAGTAAGCCTTGCATGGGGTACCTTATCAAATGCCTTGCTGAAATCCATATACACTACATCTATGGCTCTACCTTCATCAACGTGTTTAGTCACATCCTCAAAAAATTCAATCAGGCTCATAAGGTACGACCTGCCTTTCACAAGGCCATGCTGACTATTACGAATCATATTATGCCTCTCCAAATATTCCTAAATCCTGCCTCTCAGGATCTTCTCTATCAACATACCAACCAGTGAAGTAAGACTCACTGGTCTATAATTTCCTGGGCTATCTCAACTCCTTTTCTTGTATAAGGGAACAACATCCGCTACATTAGTGGTCGCCAACCCATCGATCGCGATCAACTGACTGATCTTTGAGACTTTCTCTGTAGATCCCGAAAAAAAAAGAAAAATAAATACACAAATACTGTTGAAAGAGTGTTTCCGGGTTGCGGGGTTTTAGTTCCGTTCTTTCTGCCCAGTGCGCATGTGTGTAGTTCCCCTGCCATGGACTACACAGTATACTTCAGTGGTCCCCAATCACCGGGTCACAGGGAAACGATATGAGTCAGCTGCACCTTTCCTCATTCCCTGTCACAGCCACTGTTGAACTTGAATGCACGCGAGGTCATCAGTCACCTAAAGGCAGTGACACCCTTGCACCAGGGATCACTGGTTGACGTCGCGTGGCTGGTGGGAAGTGCCGTAGGTACAGGCCTGGAGCGCGGACAGATGGGCGCCACCTCTAAACCTGATTAGCACACCGAATGTTGGTGGGGAACCCTGTGCTAAAATATTCGCAGATGACCTAATTCGGGCTCAGGGTTTCGTAAGTAGCAGAGCAGCTACTGAAAGTCATCCCTCGAGCCAAACTTTTGTCGGCCAATAGATCCTACAAGGGGGGCAGGCGTGTGCCCTGTCACACTCATCGCTCGGTCGGTCGCTCTCTCTGGACTGCGACCGCCGCAGCCCCGGCACGGGGACCTCTGGCACTTACCTCGTCCTCTCACCCCACCCATGACCAGCTGCAACTGGCCAAGGCATCTGGTGGCAGGTGGGCGGGAGGCTGGAGTTCGGGCCCAGAGTCTGTCTAATGAGGCAATGAAGCCCTCAAAACTGCTTCGGTACCCTGAGTCCAAGCACCCTCCACTTAAAGACAAAACTGTTGAGTTTTTTCAGCGGAAAAAATGTGAGCAAGTGGGACAGAAGCTCAGTGCTAAGAGCCACGTAAACTAAGTTGCGGAATAGACTGGACATAAGGAACTTGCTTCCAGTATCGCTGTATTCTGGTCGTGTTTAACACCACCCCCCCTGCACCCCGCACCCTGTTGGCCACTCCGCAAGAATATTGTCAATATTAAACCAGTCCGCAGTGAAAAAAGGGTGGTGACCCCTGGTGTACATACACTATTTCTACTTCCAGGTTGTGGGGTTTTACTTCTGGTCTTTTCTGCCCCAGTGTGCATGCGTGTGACTAACCGATTTAGGGTCGATCTTGCCTTTAACTAAGACCGAGGTAGGGGATCTTGGGCTTAAAAAGGTTGGTGACCACTACGCTACATGATGGTATTTAACTTCCTTTTTTTTTGTTATAGTCTTGTCAAGACTTGACCAAAAGCACAGCATCTTTACGCTCCTTACTTACCCTCATACTTCTCCGGGAAAGTAAACTACTGTTTTGGCTGACGCTGGAAAGGAGCTGTTTTCATTTAGTATTCAGGTATTGCTTTCAATCACAGTGTTGGCATTTAACATGCTGTTTGAGTGTTTTAGTTAACGGCTCTGTTAGCCTAATGTTTATTGTTTTCCATTTCCTTTATATACCACAACAATATTCGTTAAAGTCAGTGAGCGGTCAACCTGCTTCAGCGTCTCTCTCTCTCTCCACACCTAGGCCATATCCAAACATTCTGATACTAATAGTGCATATGCCAAGCTTATCTCTCCTGTTAAAATCAAACTTCCTGCATTTTGTTCTAGTACTTATTTCATAGGGAAGGATTAATTGCACATTGCAAGAGTATGGGCAAGGCTCTGTTTACTTTGAGGACGTTGTACATGCCACTGTCATGGAACCACTCTATTGAAATCCATATTATGTGTCAGAATGCTAAACAACTCCATCATGTGTCACTAGCAATCATAAGGTATAAATCAATCCCACATTGCATAAAATTCATGGCACTAAGCCTGGCTCTGGGGCTTAGAAGTGAAGTGAGAGAGGAGGAGTGTGGTAGTGATGGGGAATTCCATAAATAGAGCAGCAGATATGAAAGAGATGATATGTCTCCTCCCAGGTGCTAGGGTCGGGGGTGTCTTGGACTGGGTCCACAGCATTCTAACAGGTGAGGGGGAGCAGCCAGTATTTAGGCTACATATTGGTATCAAGGACATATGTAGGAAGAGAGAAGAGATCCTGAAGAGAGAATATAAGGAGTTTGGTAGAAAGCTGAAAAACAGGACATCCAGAGTAGTAATATGTATGTGCCAGTCAGGGTAAGATTAGGATGATCTGGCAGGTGAATGTGTGGCTAAGGAATTGGTGCAGGGGCAGAGTTTCAGATTTCTGGATTATTGGGATGTCATGGTCCGGATCGGTTCCCCTTTAAATTTAGTTAGGTTGTGATCCAGACCATTGACGCCTTGTTCCCTTTTAATTTTGTTTCACGCGTCCCTTGAGCTTGGCGATCAAGGTAATCTACCCTCGACCTGAACTGGCAGCTTATAAGCCCCTGGCTTTAGCCGTTTGGCGTGAGAGTGTTAAAGAAGCCTTCGCAAGTCGCCGCTGCTGTGACAAGCCAGAGTGATCCAGCCCGCATCGGAGTACCAGCAATTCACCTTCCATCGCCAGAGTGATCCAGCTCGCATCGGAGTTCCAGCAATTCACCTTCCGTCACCAGAGTGACCCAGCCCGCATCGGAGTACCAGCAATTCACCTTCCGTCGCCAGAGTGATCCAGCCCGCATCGGAGTACCAGCAATTCACCTTCCGTCGCCAGAGTGATCCAGCCCGCATCGGAGTACCAGCAATTCACCTTCCGTCGCCAGAGTGATTCAGCCCGCATCGGAGTTCCAGCAATTCACCTTCCGTCGCCAGAGTGGGTCCGGGCAAGGTCAATCTGCCAGGGGTGAGTGGAAGGCGCAGTCCTGACTCGACATTTATGCCCCTTGCCCATGTCTACCCCCGAAGAAGTCTCGGCTCAGTGCCTGAGTGGAAGGCGGAGTCCTGACTCGACGTTCCTACCCGTTGCCTCCGTCGGGGAGATCCAGCCGGACTGCCGCTGCCTAGCAGGGGCTCCCCCCTTTCTACCCATTGCTCCCCAAGGGCTGTGGTGGTCCCAGTCCCCAGGGTCCAAGTCCAAGGTCCATGGCTGTCCATGCTCCCCCTGTCCAAGTCCAAGGTCCGCGGCTGTCCCAGTTCCCTGTTTCCAAGTCCCAGGTCCGTGGCGATCCAAGTCCCTAGTCTCCTAGTCCGAGGTTCATGTTTCTCTTTGTCCTTGATTTCCCGATCTTCTGTGTAGCGAGTAATAAATGCTATTTTATTATACCTAAGAAAGATGTGTTTGTGTCCTGCATGCGGATCCTCTCCCAGCACCCTTGTCCCCACCTCGTCACATGGGATCTCTTCTGGGGAAGGTATGAACTCTACAAAAAGGATAGCTTACAGCTGAACCTGAGGAGAACCAATATAGTTACGGGCAAGTTTGCTAGAGCTGTTTTGGAGGGTTTAAACTAATTTGGCAGGGAGATGTGGATCAGGGTGAAAGGTCAGAGGATGAGGCAGTTGGTGTACAAGTAGGTGTAGTGTGTAGTGAGACTGTGAGGAAGGTAGATGATAGGGCAAACTTGCAGTCATTGGGACAGTTGAAATGTAACATGGGGCAAAATAGAAAAGAATGATAAATACAGGAGTGAAAGTGATATATTTGAATGCATGCAGTATAAGGAAGAAGTGCTGTTATGGATTGGCAGGTATGACTGAGTCACTGAGTCGTGGCTGAAAGAAGATCATATTGGAAGCTTAACATCCAAGGATACATACTGTATCAACAGGCCGGGTAAGTAGGCAAAGGGTGTGGGCTGACTCTATTGGTAAAAATGAAGTCAAATCCTTAGAAACAAGTGACATAGGATCATAAAATGTAAAATCCTGTGGGTAGCGTTAAGAAACAGCAAGGGTAAAAAGACTTTGGTGGGAGTTGTATTGAGGCCTGCAAACAGCAGCCAGAGAGTGGTAAACAAATTATAATGGGAGATAGAAAAGCCATGTAAAAAGGCCAATGTTACAATAGGGTTGAAGAATTTCAATATGCAGATAGACTGGGAAAATCAAGTTGGTGCTGGATTCTAGGAAAGTGAATTAGGAGAACGTTTATGCAATTTTTTTTAGTGCAGCTGGTGGTTGAGCCCACTAGGGGAAAGTAAGTTCTGGTTCTGGTGTTGTGCGATGAACCAGATTTGATTAGGGAGCATAAGGTAAAGAAATTCACCCTGCAGTTTGACAGGGAGAATCTAAAGTCAGATGTATCAGTATTACAGTGGAATAACGGGAATTACAGAGCCATGAGAATGGAACTGGTCAAAGTTGATTGATAGGGAACACTGGCAGGGATGATGGCAGAACAGCAATGGTTGGTGTTTCTAGGGGCTATTCATAAGGCATAGGATAGATACATCCCAAGATGAAGAAGTGTTCTAAAGGGGGCATGAGTCAACTGTAGCTGAAAAGGGAAGCTAAAGAGTATAAAAGCAAAAGAAGGGGCATGTAATATAGCAAAAAAAAATAGTGGGATGGTAGAGGATTGGGAAGGTTTTTAAAAGCAACAGAAGGCAACTAAAAATCCAGAAGGAGAAAAGGGATGAAATATAAAGGTAAGCTAGCCGATAAAGGACTGCAAGACCCTACAGAGGATAGTAAAACTGCCAAGAGGATCACTGGGGTCTCCCTCCCAGCTTTTTGTGACACTTAATGGGTCCAAAGCATTGTTGAGAATCTCTACCACCCATCCCATAAATCTCCTTGACCCACTAGCATCAGGAAGGAGGTTCAGAGGCATCAGGATTAGAACTGCGAGACTAGGTAACAGCTTCTTCCCTCAGGCTCTGAGACTAATGAATACCTTGCCACCACTAAGGTATCATCACTAGGAAAGCGAGATGTTTTCTATACTGTTTACTGTTTATTGCTGCACTTTACTGCATGCATTTTGAATTACATTTTCTTAACTTATTTATAGTGAAGTAGTTTGGTTTATGTGCTGTGTGTGATATATGTTGTGTGTGTGCACAGGGGCGTGAAGAAACATTGTTTCGCTAGTTTGCTCTTCATTGCTGTTTCCGTAACAGTTTTGTTTGAGCTGTCAAAGTTGTTAGCCCTGAGCTGAAACCTCCAAACCTGCAGGACTGGTGGAACACTCTTCGTCTGGCCTCTACTTTTTGACCTGTTTGGGATGGGTGACCCTACCAAGAACCAATACATAAAGCCCTGACTCCAGTCGATATAAGACGTACAAAACAGCTGGATGAACTCAGCAGGTCGGGCAGCATCAAGGTCAGGCAGTCAACGTTTCGGGTTGAGACCCTTCATCAGGACTAAAGAAGGAGGGGGAAGGGGCCCTATAAAGAAGGTGGGGGGAGGGTGGAAAACCAATCAGAGGAAAGGTCAAGGGGTGGGGGAGGGGAAGCAGGGAGGTGATAGGCAGGAGAGGTGAAGAAGGAATCTAAGGGGAAAGCACTATGGGTAGTAGAAGAAGGCAGAGTCATGAGAGGTGATAGGCAGCTGGAAGAGGAGACAGAGTGAAGGTGGGATGGGGGAAGGGAGAGTGAGGGAATTACCAGAAGCTGGAGAATTCAGTGTTTATACCAAGGGGCTGGAGACTACCCAGATGGTATATGAGATGTTGTTCCTCCAACCGAAGTTTGGCCTCATCATGGCAGTAGAGGAGGCCATGTATGGACATATCCGACTGGGAATGTGAAGGAGCGTTGAAGTGAGTGGCAACCAGGAGATCCTGTCTGTTGTGGCGGACGGAGCGTAGGTGCTCGACGAAGCGGTCCCCCGATCTGCGTCGGGTCTCGCCGATGTAGAGGAGGCCGCACCGGGAGCACCAGATGCAATAGATTACCACAACAGACTCACAAGTGAAGTGTTGCCTCACCTGGAAGGACTGTTTGGGGCCCTGAATGGTGGTAAGAGATGAGGTGTAGGGACAGGTGTAGCACTTACGCTTGCAGGGATAAGTGCCAGATGGGAGATCTGTGGGGAGGGACGTGTGGACCAGGCAGTTGCGGAGGGAACAATCCCTGCGAAAAGCAGAGGGGGTAGAGAGGGAAGATGTCCTTAGGGGTGGGGTCCTGTTTAAGGTGGCAGAAGTTGCGGAGGATAATATGCTGGATCCGGAGGCTGGTGGGGTGATAGGTGAGGACAAGGGGGACACGGTCCCTGTTGTGGTGACGGGAGGATGGGGTGAGGGCTGAAGTGCGGGATGTCCTCGAACGGAAAGCCTCATCCTTGGAGCAGATGCGGCGGAGATGGAGGAACTGGGAATAGGGAATAGAATTTTTGCATTTGGCAGGGTGGGAAGAGGTATAATAAATGTAGTTATGGGAGTCAGTGGGTTTATAGAAGATGTCAGTGGACAGTCTATCTCCAGAGATGGAGACCGAGAGATCGAGAAAGGGGAGAGAAGTGTCACGAACAAACAAACTTTTTAAACTGCTAGCTCATATTGTTAGCTGTGTGAGCCCTGCTGTTCCTCTGTCTGTCTGGGCCGATTCGCCAAGGGGAAAAAAAGACCTACTTCTAAGTTAGTTACATTAATTAAAGGAGAAATGAATAAGGTGGTGAAGTTGCTACATATATCAGCTATTGCTCAGAATATAAACAGAGGTTCTGCTTACTTTATAGGATTGCTTTCATATTGAGATATATATATATTGTTTCTTTGTTGTGTTCTTTATGTTTTTGGCTTTTTATGCTGCATTGGAACCAGCTTAACAATAATTTTGTTCTCCTTTTCACTCATGAACAATTTTGAATCCTAAATCTTAAGTTCTCAGAAGAGAAAACCTGGATAGAGTAGATGTGGAGAAATGTTTCCATTAGTGATAGGGTCTAGGATCCAAGAGCACAGCCTTAGAATAAAAGGACATCCCTTTAAAACTGAGATGAGGAGGAATTTCTTCAGTGGTTGGTGAATCTCTGGATTTCCTTGCCACAGAAGGAGGTGACAGTCAAGTAATTGGGTGTATTTAAGGCAGAAATTGATAAGATCTTGATTAATAAAAGGGTTAAGGCTATGTAGAGAAAACCAAAGAATGGGGTGAATAAAAATCAATCACGATAGAATGGAAAAGCAAGTTCGATAGACTAATTTTTCTCCTATATCTTCAGGTCTTATCTATGAGTAATGATTACTCATTCTAAAATTGTAATGTTATATAATGAAGACAACTACAGCTCTGAGTAAATCATTGGTTCACCTGAGGTCATGCATTGGAGATGTCAAATTAGGTAGTTAAATTAGACTGATTCATCCTGGTGAAACTATACATTTTCAGGGGCCCTGAATGGTAGTGAGGGAGGAGGTATAGGGACAAGTATGGCACTTGTTGCACTTGCAGTGTGTGTACCAGAAGATAGATCAATAGGGAGGGATGACTGAACAAGAAGTCGTGTAGGAAGCTATCCATGCTGAAAACAGAAGTTATGGGGAGGGAAAGATGTGCTTGGTGGTGAGATCCTGTTGGAGATGGGAGAAGTTACAGAGAATTATGTGCTGGATGTGGAGGCTAGTGGGGTGGTAGGTGAGGACAAGAGGAACCCTATCCCGGGGGTGGAGGCGGAAGGAAAATGAGCATGAAAATGTACAGTTTCACCAGGATGAATCAATAAATAAAACCAGGATTTTTCAATAAAAATTGGCTACAAAATATCTAAAAATATGCAGCAGTGACAAGTACATCTGCTGACTGTTGTTGAGCTCTTAATTCTGAACTATGTTGGATCAGGAAACTTCTCTGTGAGATGAGTAATTGCATTTTTCATGCAGAAGATGCCAATTTATAATATTCCAGTCCAGTATCAAAATGAAATTGTAAAACATTAAAAGGACATTCATAGCATAGAACAAAGTTATATATTAGAATGTATTTGCCCTTTGAATGACTGGAAAGCAACAAACGTGTAAACTATGCATTGATGTTTGAAAGTGGTGTTGAATGAAGAAATGTTGCAGGCTATGTTGAAGTAAAAACTGACCCAGTGGAATACAATTGTGGCCTCATATCTGAAAACAGGTCTAGTGCAACCTCTAGATAGAGTACTGTGCAAATGTCTTGGGCACATATATATAGCAAGAGTGCCAAAGACTTTTGCACAGTACTGTAGTAATTTTATGTATTGCGCTGTACTGCTGCTGGGAAGAAAAAGAAATTTCATGACATACTGTATGTGAGTGATGATAAACCTGTTTCTGTTGTGGGTCGCTATTATGGACTGACAGTGGAAAGGGGGAAGGGAGAGGGGAATCGCGGTTGGGAAAAGGGGAAGGGAGAGGGGAGGGAGCGAGAAGCACGAGACACATTCTGTAATGATCAATAAACCAACCAGATCTTGCCTTGTATCTCAGGTTTGAGTGTGTCTGCACCCACTCCACCAACTCCCCCCCCCCAACTCCTAGCACGCTGCCACCCGTCCCATACCATGGCACTCCACCCTCGCCATTCCTAACATCCTCTGTTCCTGCTAGATTTACAAACTTGCTTTCAAATATATGTCGACAAATACAGCACAGAGCAAAAACCTTCGGCACCTTAACTGTACATATGTGCTTAAGACTTTTGCACAGTCCTGTACATTTAATATTCAGAGCATTCTTTCTTTAGTACTTCCCTTTGCATGATCATTCCAAATGACTCTCAGCAAAAGAAACAGAAACACACACAATAAAGAAGATTTTTGAAAAGTATGATGTATGGGTTTAGCTGGTGATTGAGAACTTGAAGACCAGCTATGACATACCAGTTTATTTTCATGTTTTATTCTAGCTGATTCAACTGGGTGAATGCACTCTTTTGATTGAAGTGGGCTGTCAGTTTCAACATGCTTATTACTCAATTAATTACAGCAAAATGAACATGATATTTGTACTTTTACATTGGTGCTATGACAGGCATTTACACAGGGCTTTAAATCTGAGTGTTTTTGGAAGAGCAAATTGAACACAAATGTTTCTAGCCATAATGTGTTTGACGATTATTGATGGGATCAGGGCTCTTACTACCCCACCCTCCCTTTTTGTGTACCTTCCTGGCTAAGGATTATGCATAATACTGTTGGCTAACAAGGCATGGGATACATGGCTAAAGACTGAGGAGCTGGGAGACTAGGATGGTAAAAAAGATTATATATAAGCATAAGAGTAATGCCTGGTGTTGAATGGATGAATGGAAGCATTTATTGAAGTTAACGATGAGCACTACGTATGTCATTATTATGCTACAATCTGAAAAGTCTCTGGGTAGTTTAAATCTGATAGATTGCACCACTCTAAATCTGCAGCAGGCAGCTTTTGCAGTTATATTTAACTAAAACTAGCTTTCAAATGTCATCTTGCTGCCTAGACTTAATGTAACCTGGCAATGAGGGGTGGGGGAGGGTGCAGAGAACTAGACAATAGTTATTGGAAGTGGAGAACGAGATGAAGGAGGTTGCACAGGCAAATGAAAAATCTGGATAAGAGAAAGCAGCTCAAAGATTTTGCTTTAAGTTATCATCTTAGGAATAATTTTATATTCATGTAAGATCCCATCCCTTGCCATTTCAATAATAATGCCAGCCAGTCAGGGGATATATGAAATCAGTGGCTATCATCCAGTAAATGAAGGAAAAATAAACCAAAAATAGACATAAAACTTTCTTATAAAGTGATTTATGATAGTTTTTTTCTACTTAATCCTCGTCCTTGTGATTCTGGAAGAAAAGCAAGAATCCTGCTGTGAAACAGAACCTTTCCATTCAATTCTGGAAGTCACAAGCCACCGCTACAATACTTCAGAGAGTTGAGTTTAGGAATTTTTGGCATTCAATTTTAGCAGAAATGTTACTGACATTTCCAGATGCACCAACCTTAATAATTTCCATTCACTCTTTGGAGACCCATACAGAAAATACAAGCCAAAAATTTAAGGTAAAATAAAATCTAAATTTAAGAGAGTAGAAACTTCATGTATATTTTCAGTCAATTCATCTTCTTTAGTATGGCAAGCATGGAATTAGTTTAACACTAAAATAAACAAAAAAGATTTAACAATTATTTAATCCTAAATTTTAATATTATATGAAAGCTCGAAGTTTAGACTCTTGGAAGAAAATTGAAACATTTTTGTTGAAAAAAATAGAGACTATATCTCAAATGTCCACCTGCTAAATACTTTGCTTTTAAAGTCTATAATACATATATTGCTCCTCCAGCTAGAACAGATGATGTGGTTCAGTGACCATCTCTCTTTCACTACCTTTTTCACAACAATGAAATAAGGAATATTGATACACAACCATACATCAAAACAAGCAACTTGTATGTTTTGATCAATACAAAGCTTACGTGGAAATTGTCAAAATGATTGAATGGTGTGCACAAATGGGCTTGGTAACTCAGGAAGTACTTTGATAATTTGACTGGGTCTGTGGGTGAGCAGATTAACCACAACAATGTCCTCAACTTCTAATAGCAATGGGAAAATAACATTTATAATAAATGTTATTAGCTGTAGGCGAGTTATAGCCCTAAACATCTAAACTGATTAGTAGAAGGGATGGAGGAAATGAAGGATCAGTTAGGAAGGAAAAGATATAGAATGAACAGTATAGGAGCTAACTAATTGCAAGTGAAATCTGTCAGTAATTCAGGTAATATCTCTTCCACTACTGAAGGTGCAGATAGCTGACATGCTGCACTTGGATAATTTAAATAAAAAGTTAACTTGAAAGGAATGATGCTAACGACATGTGTGATCATTTACATAAATGTAGGAGAAGCCGGCATTGGATTGCATCGTTATTATACATATTTAAATATCATTTGATCCAATGTATAAATAAATTCAAGCATGAAGTGATGGACACACTTTTAACCATTTCAATAAGTGTCATGTACTTCTGAAATCTATTTGATAAAAGAATAAAGCATATTAATACTAAAATAATCATTACCGCACTAAACTCGCTAGGCTGCTTAATTCTGCAATGTTCATATAATTCATCAGGTAACCCCAGGTGAACATTCTTGTAGGAAATATAATTCATCTGTCTGTTATGGACAGGCTGCCAGACTGTCACCTTATATTTCACATTCAATCACAGTAGCTTTTCTTATGCAAGCAGGATAAATCCAGCTGAAAGACATTTAGAATGCATTAGATATGGGAACATAGTTAGACTCTCCATTCCATTCAATTATACTATGTTTGATTTATAATTTCACTTCATTGATCCATCATTGTTCCATATCCCTTGATACTCGTTCCATTCTTCATGAATGTGGAAAAGTAATTTCAATCTATTTTAGCAGCACTGTCAATGTATTCAGACATCAAATAAAAACACTCATGATTGAGCAGCTTGACACACGTATATTTGTATAATAAGCTATTTTACTTACACTTATCCACTAGATGTTGGTAGCAATAGAATCAGAATCAGAATCAAACTTTAATCGCCAAGTATCTATGCACATACAAGGAATTTACTTCCGGCAGATGTTGTCTCTCTGCTCATAACAATAATAATAATAAATATAAATGAAAATATAGATTATCCATACAGGTAGTGCAATCCAAGTAATAGTTAGCCGACAGTTAACCGGCAGTTAACTGTTCAGCAAAGTGACCGCAGTAGGGAAAAAACTTCTCCAGTGCCTATTAGTCTTAGTCTGGAGGGATCTGAAGCGCCTACCAGACGGAAGCAGATCAAACAGTCCGTGCGCAGGATGGGAGGAGTCCTTTATGATGTTCCCCGCCCTCTTCTTCAACCTGGAAGAGTACAGGTCCACAATAGAGGGCAGGGAGGCTCCAACGATGCGCTCGGCAGTCCTCACTGTGCGCTGTAGTCTGGTTCTATCCTGCTTGGTGGCAGCTCCAAACCACACAATGATGGAGGTGCACAGGACAGACTCAATGACTGCAGTGTAGAATTGCAGCAGCAATTCCTGAGGCAGACCGTATTTCCTCAAGAGCCGCAGGAAATACATCCGCTGCTGGGCCTTCTTCAGGATGGAGCTGATGTTCTGCTCCCACTTCAGATCCTGAGAGATGGTGGTTCCCAGGAACCTGAAGTTCTCCACGGTGGACACAATAGGATCACAAAATGAGCTCCTCCTTGCTCAATGAAGACACTTCCTATTTGCCATGCATTCCTTAATTCCTAATTAGCATTCCCAAATTTTAAAGTTTGCTTTCTTGTTCTGAAAATAACTAATAATGTAGTTTTACAATTGTAAAATCTTTAGATCAATGCATAAGTCTAAAATCATGAAACTGCAAGCATTGCTCTATAACATTTTCTATTAATTTAGCACTTTATCCCCGCCAATATTCTTTTACATCTTTAGCTGTTTATGTCAGAGTTGCCATAGCTTTCCCACTCAATTGATCTATTTTCAGCCCCACATACTTTCTATACCTTTAAACACAGCACCATCAACAACTTGGAAGTGTCATGGTCTGTTTGTTACTAAGACATTAAACAGCATTTTCCATATGCTCTCTGATGTGCTGAGCTCTCCGAACTGTCTTGACATTCCCATTTTTGATTTATCATGCCCTTTTTGTTCCTATCGATGTATAGTGGAGAGCATCGGAACTGGTTGCATCACAACTTGATATAGGATCTACAAAGCATAGGATCACAGTGGTGGGAGATTCATCCAACTCCATCACAGGTACTGACCTCAAAGGGGAAGGATGTGAGGTACCAGAGGTAATAAAACTATAAATGGAATGCATATTCAGAAGCCTAAAATGTTTAAAAATACCTACGGCTATATAAAATGTATCACAGGTTCTTAAAAGAAGATAAAGAACAATTATTATAGGTTAGTAGTAAATTCTTCAATGCTATAGGTGTGGATCTGGAAGATATACAGAACTGGAAGTTTGCTGAAGTGGGATCTTGATTTAAAAAGGGAGAAAGAGATACCTACAATCTTGCTAGTCCAACATTTGTAGTAAGCAGGTGGTTGGGGAAAAAAACAGATATTGTGTAACTTTGCAATTGGATTTAGCATTTTTATGAAATATGAAATGAAGACCAGGATTAAACATTTCTACATTGGGGAAGGGCCAATTTTATTATGTTGAGATATGAATTAGCAAAAGTGAAACTGAAAAAAAAACTAATATAAATTGAGCTAATCAAGGACAGTCAGAATAGATTTGCTAAGGGCGGGTTGTACCTGATTAACCTAATTGAACTTTTGAGGAAGTATGAAGTAATGCAGGAGAAGGATTGAGTTTTTCATGTATTGTGTATGGACTTCAATAAGGCATTTGAAAGAAATCCCACATGGTAAATTGATTATGAAACCAAAAGCCCATGGGAACAGAGAAGAAGTGACAAATTGAATTAAAAGTTGGCTCAGAAAGTAAAATGTAATGGTTTGTGTGGATTTTAGTGACTGGAGTGGTGTGTATAGTGGTGTTCTACATGTTTCAGTACTAGGCCCCATGCTTTTTGGGTTACAAATTATTTGGACTTAATTACCAAGGCCTTGATTAAGAAGTCTGCTGATGATACTAAAGGCAGCAAAGAATCAGAATCACAGCATACTGTTTTCTTCAATGCTACTTGTGCAACAGCTGAAGCACCCAGCAGGCAGTGCTCACACCTCCAAGAGCAACAATGTCATCTGTCTGGGTGGAGGTCCTCACCTCTAATCACAGAGAGGAATCTCAATTGGATTACGAGACATACATGAGACTGATTGTGAAGTGTTTAAGACTGGTAGTTGCATCTACTAGTTGTTCAGTCTTGGTGCTTGCACTGCTTGTTAGAATCAACTGATGGAGATAGTCATTACTTCCCTGAGTTGGTACTAAGAAAAGACGTTTCTGACATCTAGCCTGTGGAAACACCCCCTTTGTTCTGTGGACTGACTGCCTGAATTTCTCCTGAAACCTTCACTCTTGAGAGACAGCTTATCTGAAGCTTTCCTGTTATATTCTCTGTGAACTCTTTAAGTTTTCTGTGTCTTTTATTTGGAATCTGATCAAGTGACTGTGGCAAGATAGTTGTATTGAGTGCTTCTAACTGTTGAAGTAAAGTTTGAAGTCTTCTGACCAACACTGTTGCTGTCTCTGACTGCAACTGTGCTCAGCCACACCTGCATCATTACAACTTGATGACAAATCAATTTTATCTACAAAAATTCACAGTTGCCATGTGAATTTACAATATTCACGAAATTTTACCAGTTGCTTCTAATGACTACGCATCGAGCTAGCAACTCGGCCTTGTAAAAATAAGGAAGCCTGCTAAAAAAAAAACATCACGATGGCGTCCAGATGACTCTGCTCAGAGCTAAGGGGGTTCTTCTTCTTTCTAGTGACAACTCTTTAGTGAAACTGACATGTTTTTAGATTGAAGACATTAATTGTAATGCAGTTGAGCTTCTGTCTGTACAACATTTTCAATCCATTTCTCTTTCTATAGATGCTGTTAGACAGTGATTACTTCCAGTGTATTCTGTTTTTAAATTTCAGCCCATAGTGCTTCAAACAATAATCATCGTATAAGATCTTCAGAAGAACTAAGAGGATAGCATTCTACAAACAAGAGAAAACCTGCAGATGCTGGAAATCCAAGCAACACACGCAAAATGCTGGAGGAACTCAGCAGGCCAGGCAGCATCTATGGAAAAGAGTACAGTCGATGTTTCGGGCCAGTCCTGATGACCATCACCACACAAAATATCCACCTGACTTCCCCATTAGACATTTTCTGCCTCAGGATCCACAAAGCTTTTAATGGAAGCAAGTCCTCCTGCACTCTGAGGGATTGGTCAAGAAGCAACAAAAATAGTAAAGACAACTTTACTTATGTACTCAGAAAATAACATGCAAGGTCATGTGGAAATGAGGATTGGAATTGATGTTAATATTCTTTGGGAACTGACATACATATGCTAAACTAAATGGTATTTATTATATAAAAATCAAATTAATGATTGAAACACTAAATTAAATACTTAAAACATCTTGCTTTAACATCATTCTTTTTTGATGAATGACACCATAGTGTCAGTAGATTCTTTACTTGCTGCTCATTACCAAGGTACATAACAAAAGTAGAACTATCAACTTCCCCTCAGTACTGAGGATTGGCTTAATTCCCACAGAATGTTTGTAGGAGATTAGGTGCAACACTGCAGTTTAAGATATTGAATAAAGTGTTGGGGTAATGACTCAACCTTGTTTGATGGTTAGTTCAGTTGTAGACTCATTGATTAGTGTCACGGTTTGTAGAGTGAGTGTAAGAAGGAAATGAATTTCTGTGGGTAGCTAAATTGGAGGTAGGCCCCTCCTCAATTATACATGGCCTTGGCGAGACCTTATCTAGAGTACTGCATACAATTCTGGTATGCTTATTTGAAATAAAAGGAGTGCAGCTAAGATTCATCAGAGTGGTTTTTGGATTAGCAAGTCTGTCAGAGAACCAAGACTGAGCAGAAAATAGGCCTCTATTTTCCAGCTTAGGATGATTTAATGGAAGTGAATAAAATTCATACAAAGCTCAACATAACTGAGGATGTTTATTCTGGCTGATGAGCCTTGTTTACATTTTCTGACCCAAGAAGCCATTCAGCCCATTAACTCTGTCAGAGCAATTTCATCAGATCCTGTTTGTCTCATTATATTCCTCACATAAAGTTGTTGCAGCCACCCACTGATCCACCAGTAGATCTTTAGGATGTGAGAGAAAACTGGAGTTCCTGCTGGTAACTTGTGTGTTCCTGAAAAAAGCATGCAAACCCCAAATTGAAAACCCCCAAGGGCAGGAGCTGTGATAATTGTTCCTCTGTGCTACCCATGACTAATGGACCACAGACTCAAAATAAGGAGATGGGCCACTGAAAAATGAAAAGAGAAGACGATGCCCTTTGGAATTCTCTACTCTAGAGAACTAGGGATGCTTAAAGCAATCTACTACAGTGTACACCAGCATTACAAAGGGCTTGCATGCCTAGAAAACCAAATCCCAACATTCTCTAATCTGTATCATTTCTCTCCCTTGAACTGTATTTTATAAACAGAAATGCCTTCTTATGGGAAGCTTTACCCCCTCGATTGTACAGCATTTAGGAAAGGGAATTTTGATTGTATTTGTTGATAGATGAGAAAGGGTTGATGTTTAATTACCAAAAAAATGTTATATTGTTTGATAAAGTATTGTACAACTATCAGTAGAGGAGATTGCCTTGTTAATTTTCAAAACAAATCTCTTAAATGGCTTCTTGCTGTGAACCGGCAATCTGCGATTATTGCCCTTGGGAAACTAGTTCAGTTCTCTGCCTACATCCATTTTTATTTTTTCTCATAAAAAATTTGTAACAACAGCTGTTTTAATTTTGAATAATTTATTCATAGTGAGTTGCAAATTCCATAGGAATGAATTTATGTCACCTGAACTGCCATGACAAAGGGTAAATAGTATTCAGCAGGCCAGGAGGCAACTTCAAAAGAGAACCAAAGTTAACATTTCAGTTCAAAGACCTTATGCTAAAACAGAGTAAGTTTCAGAACATGTTCTATGTTACAGAGAAGCTGGAGAGTTGGAGAAGACAAAGGGAATATCTGTGGTACGGTAGAGACCAAGATAAAATGTATGACAGTGGTTATCAGGGTAGCTGACTTGTTTAGAGCAGTTGTAAAGAAAAGAAAAGCACAGAAATGAGAAAAATAGAAATGTAAGATGTGAAATACAAAAAACACGGCTGTTTGCAGTTCCAAAATAAAAGAGACTATTGGGAATATCAGGTAGGTCAGGTAGCATCCATGATGAGATACGTTGGAACTGGCCCAGGATTGGGAAGCAAAATAATTATTTACAACTGCTGGAAATCTGAAACAAAAATAGGGCATGCTGGAAATGCTCAACAGTGAAGACAATATTTAAAGAGAAATTGAGCTAACACTCTAGGTCTATGACCACCCATCTACAAAAGCTAAGACTTTCTCCACAAAGGGTGCCTGTCACTGTCTATCCTCTCCAAACACCCCCCCCCATTTCCCAATCTACCTTGAGAACTCCTTAGTATTTGCTGTCCTTGCTCTAGAAATTGCCAGTGCCAACACAAAATGGAAATACTGGTTATCATAAATTATTGAATCAGATCTCAGCATGTGCATCATTGGAAAAATGTCTCTAGGTACATCCTGAAACTATTTGAATTAAAAATAAATAGCATAAATAGCCTAGCATTTCAGGTATGTTAATGGTTGCAGGTGTCATCTGTAATATTGTGTAGGGAATTATTTCCTTTAAGCTGCTGGGGTACACCTGAATAAATAGCTGTGTTCTGAGTAAGTAGTCAAGACCTCCATAATTGCTGAACTCACTACAGCTGCAGATATCACTTTAGCAACAAAGGTGGGATACAGTAATCACAGAATAAAACTCTTTCCATTGAAAGCAGGTTAAAAAACTGGGAGGTAAGAATCAGACCACATACATGTTGGGAACCTACAATATGATACAGGTAAAGTTGCAGGCATATCTAGAGTAAATGGAATTGATTTATCATGAAGTAATGTAAAGGAGCTAATTGGAGCAGGTAAGCAAAAATCAAAGTGAATTTCGATTAAAAAGAGATAATTCTTTTGGACAATATTGGTCTACATACCAATGGAAAATTAATGGATTGATCAACACCATGTACAGCCATTAATGATCTGGTCAGTGAAACAGTTGAGTAATTGTAAACCAATAAAATGCAGGAGAAATTCAGCAGGTCAGGCAAGAAGCAAGGAAATGGACAGATGATGTTTCCAGACAAAATCCTTCATCTGGACTGAAAGATAGGGAGGAGGAAGCTAATGTCAAGAGGTGAAGGGAAGAGTGGAACAAGACCCAATAAGTGGATGTAGGTGCAGAAATACATTGGAAAAGAATGAAAATAGAGACAAAGGCTGGGAGGTAATAGAAGGAAGAAGGGCTGCAGATGGTGGAACCTGATAGGAAATGAAGGTGGAGCATGGAGCTAAATAAAGGAGGTGGGGTAGGCAAATGGAATGAATGAAGGGGAAGAGTGGGTGGTGGGGTGAATGTACAAGGAATGGATGGATCAAGAAGAGGGAAAATGTAAGCAGTTCATAAATTGCACAGCCAATTTGACCCAGTGACTCAGTAAAAATTTTCAGTTTTAAAATTAAAATTTATAGTCAGAGCTAGGTAATTAGAGACTACACTGTTGATGAATTTGGCATAGTATTATAACATCAGGACTTTTTTCTCCATGCTTTGCAAAAGCAAATTGTGTAAACTCATTGACAATTTGCAATGTGATAACCCTGTTCAACACCCACGACTTCTGATTCAACAAAGTATACTAAATTGTCAGCTCCAAGAAAATACCATCCAAAAAAATGCAGAAGATTTATTTCAGGTGAAATGCAAAACTTCCTGTGGAGGTTGAGGATGAAGGTGTGATAATAGGTGAAGTCCTCTTTTTTGATTATAGGTCAGGTGGGTGCAAAGAACTGGTTTGATGATAAAACCATTTGCCACCATTGCCATGGTAACCGTCCAGTGCCCGACAATTATTCCCAGAGGTTATTTGCTTCAGCTGTAATATAATGAGATGCATAGCTGTTATCTGCAAGAAAACACATGGCATACTGTTAATAGAAAGCAGCAGTTCCCACCATGTTGATGCTAAAGGGAACACGTCTGTCAACCAAGGGCAGTGGGAAACCCCGCAGAATACAAGGGTAGTGAGCAACTCTTCCCAAAGAGCACCTTTGTCACTGATGTTGACTGCAGAGAAAACTACAGCGGTTTCAGAACAATTCAATTATGGGGAGAGAAGTGTATAGTGAGATTCCACTTGCCAAGCAGATGATGTTCTTTGCACATACATGGATGAAGAAGATAATGAGGCAAATTACAAGCCTTGTCATAACGGTCGCTAACTTAAATTACTGCTATGATGTATCTTACTCACCTGTCAACATACCAGGTCAAAACTGAATACAGGTACTTGATGTCACAGTTGTCATAGCAGACTGGTTTGGTGATCTGTTTGTATCCACGAACAGGTAAAGCCAATCTGCTACTGTCCTAGACTGGTCATGCATGCCCCTTCAAAACACAGGTGGAGACACAATTTGCCTAGCTCAGTCTTTATCTTCCATCTTTACTTGCAAAGATGCAACATAGAGACAGGGCTGGTCCAACAGTAGTGGTCCCAAGGTTGATGGGGAGGTTTGCCTCTGCAGGACCTATGAAGATAACCCTAAACACAAATGTTAGTGTGTAGACATAACAAACTTGTAGGAACGCTAATGTTGATCTTCATTATAAGGGTTCTGATGTATAAAGGCAGTGAAGTTTTAGTGTAACTTTATACTGTTCTGGTAACGACATACATTCAGAAGCCACTTTTTACCTTTATACTCTTGTACCTAGTAAAGAGGTCACTGAGCATATGTTTGTGGCCTTCTGCTTTTGCAGCTCAACCACTTCAAGATTTGACGTGTTGAGAGATGTTCTTCTGCGTATCACTATTGTAATGCGTGGTTGAGTTACTGTCACCTTCCTGACAGCTTGGACCAGTATAGTAATTCTGTGACCTCCCTTATTAACAAGACAGTTTTGCTCATAGAACTGCTGCTCAAAGGACTAAAAAAAATTTTTTTCCACATTATTTTCAGTTAACTCTAGGGACAGTCAAAGTCACTTTGATCACAGTTCCTCCCCTTTCTGAAGTTTGGTCTGAACCTCTTGACTATGTCTTCATGCTTTTATGCACTGAGTTGCAGCCACATAATTGGCTGATTAGATATTTGGATTAAAGAGTAGGAGTACAGGACATATTGAATAAAGTGGCCATTGACTGTAAATAACTTCCCGATCTTCATGAGGATGTGCTTGCATTGGAGACAGTGCAGTGAGAATTCATTAGGATGACATACAATTACTTCAGACACACTTAACTGAACATACATAGATTAATGTGAGCTGATCTTACTGAAACTTGTAAGATTTTGAGTGAGTTTAACAGAACAGATACTGAGAATTTTCCCCTGGCGGGGATATTGTGCGTAGGTAGAATTTAGAATAAAACGTTACGACTTTAGATGGCAATAAGGAGGAATTTCTTCTCAAGACTAATACAACTCTCTGTAATTCTGTACCCCAGACAGTACTATGGATAGGATCATTGGATATACATAAGGCAGAGACTGACAGATGTTGAAACACAAATGAATCAAGGGATATACCAGAGGGCAGGGAAGTAGTACTGAGTATGTGATTGGCTGAGCCATGGTCTTGCTGAATGTTGAAACATGCTTGGAGGGCCAACTAACCTTTCCCAGTTTATGCCCTTAAAAATAACTGTTGAGATTTCCCGAAAACCAAGCAAAATCACTCTCCGTTACGTAGGATGGAAAGAGGTGTAAAGGATGGCATTCCCTTCTCTCCGTTTGTTCATTGCCACACTGTTCTCGAGATGAAGCCTTCCATCCCGGGACAACTGAGCTGTTCCCCTTTTTCAGAAAATCGAGGCTTCTCTCCTGTGGTTGATGGAGCCCTCACCTACACCATTTTCTGCACTTCTGCTCTTACCCCATTCACACCCAAACAGAACAGGGATAGAGTTCCCTGGTCCTTACCAATCACCTATCAGCCTACAATTCAGAAAATCATTCTCCAGTATTTCTACCAGATGCTATATGACCCGACCACCAGCTGTATCTTCCCCTCCTCACTCTTTTCAGCTTTGCACAGGAACCACTCTCTTTACGATTCCCTGATTCACTCATCCCACCCCCTTCCCTAGGCAGGTTCTGCAACTGTAGGAGGAGTAACACATCTTACACCTACACCTCCTTCCTCAGCACCATCCAAGGAACTAAACAGCCCTTCCAGATTCTCCTCTCCATTCCCCCAAACTGTTCTCAGCCCCCTCCACTGCCAAGGCAAGGCTAAACACAAAACTTTACCTTATTCCACTGTACAGTCTACAACCTAAAGGCATAAACATTACATTCTCCAATTTCAGGTAACTTGTTTCCCATGTATCCTCTATTTTCACTTTTCACCTGATCTACTCAGTTCTTCCTAGTCACTGAATTATTTTCCCCTCTTCCATCTGCCCATCACTCACACACTCTTCCCACTAGGTTCTCATCTACCCACCCCACTTCCTTTGTTTGGTTCCATGCTCCACCTTCCTTTCCTAGCAGAATCGATCTGCAACCCTTTGTTGCCCCTGTCCATCATGTCCCAGCCTCTATTGCTATTTCCATGCTTCCACCCTCTCCTGTCAATCACTCCTTGCATGGATCCAATTACCCCACCCACCCAATTCTCCCACCTCTGTCTTTAAGTCCAGCTGAAATGTATCCTACTGAAATGTTGACTTTCCACAATGTCTGACCTGACGAGTTCCTCAGTTTGTTTCTTTGCTCACTTGCAATGTTGGATTCTGCCTTTTTCACCTGAAAAGCATGAAGATACCTTTCGTTTCAAATTGCATATAAATATCAGCCACATTTAACTTGTCAGGTACGGAACATATGTTATATATAAACATCAACTCCGATTGAACACTAGAGGACGCTGTTGTATCGCAAACGATGAATTCTTGCTTAATAATATTTGTCCCATGAGAGAAAGAAATACTGTTGCGAACAACTCAGGATATTTTTGGCAATATTGTACTTCTAAAATTCGGAAAGTTGCTGGCGCTGCTGCTTTATAACACTTTAAATCTTTAACAGGATTAAAGTGGTTTGCAGTGGACAAAGGTCTGTGATGTGTAAAACATCGTCACAGTATCAAACTCTTATTATAGAGTTTAACTTATTTTCTCTTGAATTTACGAAGTATATTTTGCGAAATTAAAATTGGTTGGTATATTAGTTTATTCTCTGATAAGTGGTAAAGAGGTGACAGCTGAAAACAAATCTGACTGAATGGCTGCAATGGGTCCAGCCAGGCTGGGGGTTTGACATTCTTCCTTTGAAAAATATGTCTAACATGTAACGGTCCGGCTCACATTCTCCATCTACTAGATTCAACACATTGAAGTTGATAGAGTAAAAAGGCACGAAATTTAAATTGGATATTGGTTCATTGTGTCAATTTTAAGTTTCGCTTTAAAAATGTCACCACCCCTTGTGAAGCACATCGCCTGCAACCATTGCTACATAAACCAGAGCCGCAAATCCTTAAAAGTTATTCCTGTACAGTTCCAATGCGCGGCCCCATTAACCACGCCCCCTTTCTCCTTATTTTCGACCCTCACCTTACATCACATGTTGGCTCAATCTCCCTCCCGCGAGGGGTGGAGGGGGTGCGGGACCCGCTGCCACTCATTGTGACTGACGGCAGCATTGCCCGCAGGGGGACGAACACAATTTGGGAAGAGAGAGAGCGGAGGGATACGAGTACGAACCAATGGTCGGAACGGCAGCGGCAGATTGAGGGGCGGGCGGAGTCTTTCCTGTGCTGTGGAGTTAGGTTGTATTGGGAGAAAGTGGAAAAAAAATCAAGATCCCGGGAATGACCAAAGCGAGTCATGTCTTTATTGGTGCGGCAGCGAAAGCGGCAGTGTGCTGAAACTGTATCCGAATACTCTCTCCCGTAGCAATCTGCAAGTTGGGACATAACAGGGGGATCAAAGCTTTAAAAGTTGGAGTGTATCAGGCAAAAGTTTACAATTTTTTTATATGGAAACGCCAACAGCTGCTTCGAAAAACTTTATGAAGAGAAGCGGTTGAAGAAACAAACTTTTTAACTTAAAATAAATCGTGAAGACGGTGCCGCTTACAAAGGTACTCTATCGGTAGCCGTTACTAGGATTTGCCCCTAGATTCGCTGAGATTTGATGCCTTTTGGAAGAGCTGTATCTTGCTGGAAAGGTGGTTTGAGAACACTCCTGTACCATGGTACCGTTAGGTAGAAGCTGTAATCTTCTCACCGTCTTGCTGGTGCTCCTGAGCTTTTGTTGGGATGCCGCGTCCAACCAACTCCGCCAAGTGTTTAAGATCGAGGAGGAGCTGCCGCCCGAGACCCTGGTGGGCACCATACACACCAAGCCGGACTTCACCTATCGCTTCAGCGAGAACCACGCGTTGTTCGCCATCAATGCCACCACAGGTGTCATCTGCACTACCGCGGTGATCGATCGCGAAAGCCTGCCCAGCGATGTGATCAATATCGTGGTGCTGTCCAGCCAGCCCACCTACCCCACCGAGGTCCGCATCATCGTGCTGGATGTCAACGACAACGCTCCGGTCTTCCCCGAGCCCAGCATCGTGGTGAGCTTCAGGGAGGACCCGAGCGGCGGGCGGCAGGTGATCCTGGACACGGCCACCGACGCGGACATCGGCACCAACGGGGTGGACCACCGCTCCTACCGCATCGTACAGGGCAACGAGGAAGGGAAATTCCGCCTGGATATCACGGTCAACCCGAGCGGCGAAGGCGCCTTCATGCACCTGGTGTCGACCGGCGGGCTGGACAGGGAGACGGATCCTTTCTACCAGCTGCTGGTGGAGGTGGAGGACCGCGGGCAGCCCAAGAGATTCGGTTACTTGCAGGTCAATGTCACCGTGCAGGACACCAACGACAACTCGCCTAGCTTCTCGCAGGCTCACTACCAGGCCAGCGTTCCCGAGAGTGTGCCCATCGGCTCCAGCGTGCTGCAGGTGACGGCCAGCGACCTGGATCAAGGGGCCAATGCCGACCTGGTGTTCTCGGTGGATGAGGGCAGCCCCTTCCACATGGAGCCGGCGACCGGGGTGCTGACCGTCAAGGAGCAGCTCGACTACGAGACCAAGAAGGAATACTCGCTGGTGATCCGGGCCAGCGACGGCGGCAGCCCATCGCTGAGCGGCCGCACCGAGGCCACCGTCAAGCTGCTGGACGTGAACGACAACGACCCGCTGGTGAAGTTCCGCTACCTGCCGGCCAACTCGCGGTTCGCGGCGGTGGACGAGAACGCGCCCATCGGCACGGTGGTGGCGCTGCTGACGGTGAGCGACGCCGACTCGGCGGCCAACGGCAACATCTCGGTGTCGATCCTGGCCGGCAACGAGCAGCTGCACTTCTCGGTGCAGCGGTCGCCGGTGCCCGGCCTCAGCCTGATCAAGGTGGCCAGCGCCCTGGACCGGGAGCGCATCCCGGCCTACAACCTGACCGTGTCGGTGTGCGACCACGGGCTGCCGCTCGCCCGCTCCTCGCTCGCCAGCCTGCTCATCTTCATCAACGACATCAACGACCACCCGCCCGTCTTCGAGCGGCCGCACTACCAGGTGCACGTGGCCGAGGACGTGCCGCTCGGCAGCTACATCGGCGGCTTGCGGGCCACCGACGGCGACTCCGGCCTCAACGCGCAGCTCCGCTACTCGGTGGTGTCCGGCAACCGGCTGGGCTGGTTCAACATCAGCGAGGAGAGCGGCCTCATCACCAGCGCCGCCGCCCTCGACCGAGAGACGGCGGCCGAACTGCGGCTCAACGTCAGCGCCCGCGACCAGGGCCTGCAGCCGCGCACCTCCTACGCCACCCTCAGCATCACCATCGGCGATGTCAACGACCAGGCGCCCACCTTCACCGAGCCCTCCTACGCCTCCGCCATCGCCGAGCACTCGCCGCCGGGAACCCCGCTGGTCGCCCTCACCGCCGTCGACAAGGATTTGGGCGCCAACGGCACCGTGCGCTACCTGCTGGTGCCCGACACCCCGCCCAGCTACCGGCAGCTCTTCCGCCTGGACCCGGTGTCCGGCCTCCTCACCTGCCTCGCCGAGCTGGACCGGGAGCAGCAGGCCGCCTACGTCTTGCTGGTGCAAGCCCGCGACAAGGGCGAGCCCCCGCTCTCCTCGGTGGCCCGGGTCAACATCACGCTGCTGGACATCAACGACAACAGCCCCACCTTCTACCCGCTGCAGTACTTCGCGAACATTAAGGAGAACGAGCCCCCCGGCGCCTACATCACCGCCGTGTCGGCCGCCGACCCCGACCTGGGCAGCAACGGGACTGTCAGCTACACCATCACGGCGGGAGACACCTCCAGGTTCCACATCAACCACCACACGGGCGTCATCTCCACCAGGATGTCACTGGACCGAGAGGAGAGGACAGCTTATCAGCTGCAGGTAGACGATTTGTAACGCACTAGATTGCATGTTTTCACTTTAGCGTGCTTCGCAAATCCCTAACTACAACAAAAGTAAGCGATTTAATAGTACACACTAGTGGAAGCGTGAGGAGGAGCTGAAATCCTCCCAAACTGCTGTTAACAGACGTCCCAAATTTAAAAGCCTTGTTTCAGGGACATGCTGCCGCAGCTGTTGTTCCTCCCCCACTACTTTGGGAAGCGCTCCAAACACATTTTCAAGGTATGCTTTTTTTTTGAGCATGTGCGGATGACTTTTTCATAATTTTCCATGGAGATTGGCCCTAATCAGTCATTGAAGTTTGTACTGTTTCTTAGAACTTGTGCCAGAAACTGCTTCAGTTAGAGATAAAATTGATTCAGTTGGAGATGAATGATCTTGGAAAATTAATGATGCCTTCTGTGTTAATATCGTTTTGAAGAAGCTGTAATGTCCCAGCTATTTTGCTGGTAATTTATTTTTAATCAGTGATCTTTTCATCTATCATTAATGTTCAATCCTTCACTAGAAGCTGGATGGTTGGATCTCTGATTTCCTCATACTTGGAGAGAGGTGTCTTCCTTCCTGAAAGGGTCACTGGTCCTGGCACTCTATGAGGAGTATATTAATGAGCCATAAAGACTGAGAGATAGAGCACAGAAACAGCCCCTTTAACTCCTCAAATCTGTGCTGATCATCAACCACCCATTTACACAGTAATCCCATATTTTTCCTCCACATATTCTCATCAGCTCCCCCAGATTCTATTATTCATCTACACATGAAGGGCAACTTACAGTTGCCAGTTAGCCTATCATGTGACCACATGCCTTTGGGGTGTGGGATTAATCTAGAACACCTGGATAAAACCCATGATGTTACAGGAAACCCATACCGAGGTCAGGATTGAATCGGTATTTGGTACTGTGTGGCAGTGGCTCTACTGGTTGTACAACTGTGTCAGTCTAAATATTGTATATCCCGCCTAATGAATATAGTATTCAATACAGTATACCCCTTCTTCAGTATCTCATCTACTTTGTGAGTCCACCTTCAGCCATCATTGAATTTCTATACTGATTGATATCTGCAACATAATCTATGCTTGCCATTCCTTCCTCAATGGTGACCCTGGATTACATTTTATCTAATATTAAGCTACAACCTGTTTCCTTACCAGGGCTAATGCTGATAGCAGGTCTCTTGTCAGGAAGCATCTTACTGGATTATGACTTGCCTGAGTTTCCCACAGAGAGTGGAAAGTCTCCAAACAGCATCTTTCAAGTAGAATGACCATGATTGGGTGTTAAGAAATTTAAAGAAACTCATTGATACATTCTAAGCTTTTGATGGTTACTTAGTATTTGCTTCTGCTTGTCTATTCCCTCTACCTTATTCCAGAAGGTAATTCCATAAACAGTGATGGCCCTTTGGCATCTTACCCAAACGGGAGATTTTCTTGATTCAATTTTGAGCAATAATAGTCTGGATTTGAGATCTGTGAGGTGAGAATTTAACAGTAGGAGTCCTCGAAGTAAGGACCCTGGAGAAGGCAGGAGATTGGGGCTGTGAAAGAAAATGGATCAGCTCTGATGAAATGATGGAGCAGATTTGATGGGCCAAATGGCTTAATTCTGCTCCTATATCTTATCGTCTAAGTAAGGTTGCTGCCCTTGGGAACCTTTTGGGTGTGATGCTTTCCAGAAGGCAGATACTTAAGTGCTACCAAGCAGAAGGTCATTGTGGAACCAGAGAAAATGATTGAGAGTTTTTTTGGGGGGGGGGGGTCTATATTCTTTGGAGGGAGTGGGATTTCAGAGATTTAAGATAGAGGAAGGTCAATTTAGGTTGTAGGGTATAAGATTATTATAATAAAGAGAAGCTTTATTGTAATATTTGAGATCAGCTTGTTTCCTGGGAGTAGATTGGCTGCATACTTACTTTCCTTGCTGCCTTTACAACAGAATGTTAATTTGAAGTACTCACTCCTACATTGCAATTTATCCATGGACCTGACCCCACTCCACCTGGTTTTTGGGATGTAAGATTTAGATCAGTTTCCAATTGTGTTGCCTCAACTGTTTGCCAACTGAGAATAGTTAATTCAGCACAGGCAAGGGATCATAACTCAATAAGAAACAACACACTGCACTTCTTGAAAGTCGCAGAGGGTGACGATAACTTTTTTTTACGTATGAGAAAGTGAAATAGGACTGTGATTTATTTTCACACCATGCTGAATCCACATCAGGATCTAATTATGATATACCAGACTAATGTTCCTTCAACTTTACAAAGCAGTGTTTTTTAAAATATAAAGTCTTGCTCCACAGACCTGTTAAACAAGTTTTTTTATTATGACAACCTTAACAGTTACAATTTGAGCTATTCCAATTGCAGTAATGTGTGACTAAATATTTATCTCCTGGAGATGACTGTCATTATACTGTGGCTGAGGAAAGATAGAAACATGATTGCTTGAAATCTGGTGAGCTTCTGATTCCAAAGGTGAAATGAAGCACTGTCTCACATGGAGACTGAAAGGATTTTTAAGACATAGCTTTGTAGTTCCCAATAAGTAGGTAGCAGTAATATTTTTGGAAAGCTAGCTCATGCTTATTAGATGAAGGCAATTTCATCAGTCAGAAAGAACTGCATGAAAAGGTGAAGGAAATATAGTTCTGAGTTTTCAAGCTGCCAGTAAAAGTTAAAGTTAACTCAATATATTCAGCTTGAGGAATGATGATGACATAAATACAAAATATTAGGAAATTTGTGATTTAAGATTCTTGAACTCCATTGGCTATGAATTTTGAGACCAAATTTATTGAATCACTATGTGATCAAAAATTGGTATAAAAATGTTCAATGGAGAAATAAGGAATATATTAAAATGATTGTCAAATACAATTAAAATTAATGTATTTGGACATTCCATCTTCATATTGTGCACTAAATTTCAAAACCTGGATTGCATTGTCCTTAAAATTTTCCAAAGGCAAGGAGATGAGCTATTGATTCTCACTGAAAAAGTCAGTGAGCACACGAAGTATATTACCTATTGAGTTGCTTAGAAAACTTGCCACCAAGTGAATAAATGATAGCAAAAATAAAACAATTTTCTTTGATTTTTAAAAAATTGGAATTAGTTATTCTTTGTCTTAACTTGTCTGGAACCTCTATTGTCGCCATTTACTGGAATTGCATATTTGTGGTAGTTGTGGCCTTGAGCTCCTCAATCCATTGTATAATTATGCTTGATTGGATTGACATTTTCCTGTCTTGTTCAAATGTGAGAACTCGTGTAAATTGTAGGCACTGCAGTGCTATTCATGATTCCATTATTTAAATTATGTAGAGAATTTTTTTCCCCATTCAACAAAGTAATCATATTGCTTGTGGTTTAAAAAAAAGTATTCATATGGGAAAAAAATACCAGCAAGACAGGCAACCCCTGTGGAAAGAGAAATAGCTTTAATGTTTTGGTCCAGTACTCCTCATCAGAATGAGAGAAGAGAGGAGACAGGATAGTTGTAAGTTGCAGAGAGGGTGGATAGGAAGGAAGGGATGAATGGGTCAAAGGAAACCTCAGGATTACTGTGGTTCTGAGCTGTTGAATAGTTGTAATATATTGAATCTTGAAGTCAACAAAATCATAGAAGATGAGATACTGTTTCTTAAGCTTACATTAGGTCTTATTGAAGCCATGCAGGAGGCTGAGTGGGAATATGATAGAGTACAGGCAACTGGAAGCTCAACACGTACAAACAACCTGGATGAACTCAGCAGGTTGGACTGCTCCTTTCAACAGATGTTGCCCGACTGCTGAGTTCATCCAGCTTGTTTGTGCATGTTGATTTGACCACAGTATGTGCAGTATACTTTGTGTTTACAACTGGAAGCTCAAGTGGATTGACTAAAGGTGCTCCGCAAAGTAATCACGCAAGCAATGCTTGTTGCTTTCTGGTACAGAGGAGACCACATCATGAGTATTGAATACAAAACACCATATTTAGTATCAGTGCAAATGAATCACTACTTCACATGGAAGGTTGGTTTAGTTTCCTAGATAGTGGAATGGAGATCAGGAAAAGTCACAAGGAGCATAATCCTTTCAGAATACTTTGCAGGTAGGAGAGGGTAAGGTGGGTCTCATAGTGGAATCTCTTTGAAAGTAGCTGAAATTAAGGGTTCAGTGTGGAGTCTTGAATACAGGAGATCTTGTTTTGTTCATGAGGAAACGGGGTGAGAACAGAGTTTCAGAAAATTGATGATGCATGGTCAAGAGCTCGAACAGCTCAGGTGGAAGGGAAGACTTCCCAGATGTATTTCAGTGGAGAAACTCATCATCAGAGCTAATTTACAGAGACAGAAGCTTACATGGAGCTCTTTCAGGAGTGGAATAGGTGAAAGTATAGACAATATAGCTGTGGAAGTCTCTAATGGATATGTATCATTCTAGTTGAGACTAGGGAATTGGCAACAGTCAGTGTTGGAGGACATCAGAGGTACAAGGAAGGAAGTAGGAGGAGTCTGGACTGGCGAGAAAGTATAGAGTCAAGGATGGTGAAATAAGTTCAGTAGTATAATGATTTGCCCGAAATGCTTTTATTTTGGATCTTGAGCAGGTTTAGAAATGGGTTGTACGGGATTATATAACTGGAGGCTTTAGATGGAAGAACTCACACAGAAATGAAGTCTGTAACTAGCAAGAAGGACAATAATCTGATATTCAGTGATAGAGCTGTTGTCTAGAGCTACATGCATCTGAAACTTTTAGGTTTTCAAATACTTTATAAGAAGACCTTTATAGTACATAGTTTTCCCCTTCCACTCTTACTTTGTGTATTTCTTTGCAATTCTTTTATTTAAACCATAGTTTTGATCAATGTAGTTGGAATATAAATATTTTCATCTTCTGGAGTTCCAAATTTTACATGGATTTACACAACGGAAAATATGCTTGACAGGGTATGAAATACACATAAAGAAAGAGATAGGTACAATTAAAGTAGATATGGTATGGGAGAAAGAGTTTTATGCTTATAAATCCCCTTCAAGCTTGTCAGAATTACAGCTTTGTGCATCAGTCCATATCAAATATATTCCAATGTTTTCCTAGCTGTGTTCTTGTCTTGCAACCTCCATAATTCAGCTACCTCCATCGTAACCCACTTCCTTTAAGTTAAAACTTTTCAACCAACCCATTATTTACCTCAGCTAGTATTTCTTCCTTTGGACCCATGCCAGTTTTGCTTCATAATTATTCTGTGAAGGATAACCTTACTGAAAATATTGTGTAAATATAGGTGATGTTGTTATGGCAGTAAAGTGACAAAATAAGATGTGATACTTTTCATTTGGATACAATATTCCTTTCAATTATTTTGCTTTGCTTCTCAAGGTTTAGGAGGAAGCTGTGTGATTTGAAGTAGGATTCTTCAACAACAAATCAAACACAAAATCATAAAGGGAAAATCTTATATCAAACAAAATTATTGAGTAGATGGAAATCTCTTTCTAGATTATCTCATGAGGTTATTTTTTCCTCACAAGGAGAAGCTAGAGTAAGAGGAAAAGAAAGACTTTGTGAATGGAGAATGATCATCAATTAAAAAATAAGCCTTGAAAAACTCAGTGGACTAGACCTTTGGTACCTGAGCTCAGATTAAAATTAGATTGATGATACTCTTAACACTTCCACAGTAAAAAGATCAAGACCTGGAGTGTTGAGCTATTCCCTAGCCATCTGGCCAAGTGTACTGTAACTAAATTTGAATAAGATTGATAGGAGTCAATAAATACCTGCATAAAACTTTATGTTGCCTCTCCTGTAATTAATAGGGGTGAAAATCCTCTTGAAGTTCAAAGTAAATTTATTATCAAAGTATGTATATGTAACGATCTACTACCCTGAGATTCATTTTCTTGCAGTCATTCACAGAAAAAAGAAATACAATAGATTCAATGAATAACTGCACACAAAGACAGACAACCAATGTGCAAAAGTCAAACTGCAAATACAAAAAAAAATTGACAATGAGTACGCAAGTTTCAGAGTCCTTGAAAGTGAGTCTATAGGTTGTGGAATTAGTTCATTGTTGAGATGAGTGAAGTTATCTGTGCCAGTTCAGGAGTCTGAGGGTTGAAGGATAATTACTGTTCCTGAACCTGGTGGTGGGGAAGCTAAGGCTCCTGTACCTCCTTCCTGATTGCAGCATGACCTGGATGGTGGGAGAGGGGAGGGGATGCTGCTTTCTTGTGGCAGTGCTCCTTAGAGGAAAGGGTTTTCCCTGTGATGAACTAGCTGATTCCATTTCTTTTTGTTAGCTTTTCCATTTTTGGACATTGGTGTTTTCATACCAGGCCGTCTAATTAAGGGTTGTATAAAATGCTTAATATACTGTACGTGGACCTAAGCCATACAATTGTTTCTAATTTGGGACTTCCTAGTCATGTCATTTATTCAAGCTCTGATTAGTATGAAGACTGAAACATTGATGTTGTGGGAATTTATTTTGTCAAGCATAATGTTGGAAGGCAAATAAAGAAACATTTTCTCAGCATTTTGCTGTGCCATATCTCACTAGAGACTCTAATACTTAGTGTATGAAATGGAAATTGTTCCAAGACCATACTTTGATCTTAATGGGAATGTGGTGAGAGTGTGGAGAGGGGCTATGTGGAGTCTAAGCAAACTTAGTTCAATGCATTTGGGGTATTCAGGAAATCCTGCTGGAAAATAATTGAGTATGTTAAATAATTGTTCAGATAAATTAATTTCCAAATTTCAGTTTTCAGCTTAGCTGAAATTCTAATTGAACAAAAATTGAAAGCAAAGTGTTCTGGGTTTTATTGTTATGGCAAATTTATTCATATTATATATTCATATTATCCTTTGTTCTTTTGATAACAAAACACTAAAGGCTTTTCTCTTCAAACTATCATCTAATGTTTTATCATATGATTTTTGATTCTAGGTAGTTGCTACAGATGGTGGAAATCTCCGCTCACAGAAGCTAGCTATTGTAACCATAACGGTTATTGACACGCAGGATACACCTCCTTCGTTCAGCCAGAGCAGCTACAGTTTTGTTATTTTTGAGAACATTGCTATTGGTTCCCTTGTTGGCACAGTATCTGCATCTACACTTGATCTTAATACCAACATCACTTACCTCATCACCTCAGGAGACCAGAAGGGCATGTTTACCATTGGTGGATCAACGGGTCAAATTAATACTGCCAGTACAATAGACAGAGAAGAAATGGCATTTTATCAATTAAAAGTTGTGGCAAGTGGTGGTACAGTAACTGGAGAGACTTTAGTTAACATTACAATCAAGGATCTGAATGACAATTCTCCACATTTCCCTCATGTGGTTGAAAGTATTAATGCAGTTGAAAATTGGGGTTTGGGGCATACAATTTTTCAAGCTAAAGTTAAAGATCCTGACGAAGGCATCAATGGCATGGTTTCGTACTCCTTGCGACAGAATCGCAAAGGTCTCTTCCACATTGATGAGAAAACTGGAATAGTAACTTTGAATGGACCTCTTGACATAAATGCAGGCTCATACCAGGTGGAAGTAGTAGCTTCTGACATGGGTATTCCCCAGCGTTCATCGAGTTTAATTTTGACTATCTACGTGCATGATGTGAATGATAACCCACCTGTTTTTGACCAGCTTTCATATGAAATCACTATTTCCGAAGCCGAACCTGTGAATTCTCGGTTCTTTAAGGTCCTCGCCTCTGACATGGATTCAGGAGTAAATGGAGAAATCACCTATGACATTATAGATGGAAACAAGGAGAAACGGTTTGGTATTTTTCCTGATGGGCAAATATACATTAAGGCTGAACTGGATCGTGAAACTCAGAGCCATTATGTCTTGATGGTTGTTGCTGCTGACAGGGCAGTAGAGCCTCTAAGTGCAACTGTGAATGTGACCATAATACTGGAAGATGTAAATGACAACAGACCTTTATTTAACAGCACAAATTATGTATTTCATTTTGAAGAAGAGCAGAAAGCTGGTTCAACTGTTGGATACATCAATGCTGTGGACAAAGACTTTGGATTTAATGGTGATGTGAAATATGCATTTGAAACAGCTCAGCTTGATTTTGAGCTGAATGAAATCACTGGAAAATTAACCAGTAGACATCAGTTTGACAGGGAAGCTTTAGTGAGGCAAAGAGGGGCTGCAGTTTTTAGCCTTACAGTAACTGCATCAGACCAAGGATTGCCAAAGGTCCTCCAAGATCATGCTACTGTCCAAGTATACATCACGGATACAAATGATAATGCACCTAGGTTCACTAAGGACCTATATCTGGCTACAATATCAGAATCAGCAGGAAACTTGACACAAGTAGTCCGTGTGAGTGCTTCGGATGTTGATGAGGGAAATAATGCTTTGGTACGTTACTATATAACTGAGGGAAATGAAGAAGATCAATTTATGATTCAAAGTACCACAGGACAGGTGACTTTGATAGGAAAACTGGACCATGAAGCTACAGTTTCCTATTCCTTGACTTTGCTTGCAGTTGACTTAGGGAGTGATCCTTTGAGTTCCACATGCACCTTAATCATCAACGTGCTAGATGAAAATGACAACACTCCTTCATTTCCACAAGCTGTGATGCACGTCGATGCATTGGAAAATATGAGAGTTGGAGAGCTTGTCGAATCTGCTACTGCCACTGATTCAGATTCTGGGGACAACGCTGACATTCATTACAGCATTACAGGAAGTAACAATCATGGAACATTTAGCATCAGTCATAATACAGGTAGTATTTTCCTTGCAAAGAAAATGGACTTTGAAACCCAATCTGTATACCATTTGAACATAACAGCTAAAGATAAAGGAAGACCCCCAAGGTCTTCAACAATGTCAGTAGTGATTCATGTTAGAGACTTCAATGATAATGCACCTAGTTTTCCCCCTGGAGATATTTTTAAATCTATTGTAGAAAACATTCCTATTGGTACATCTATATTGACTGTAGCTGCCCATGATCCTGATGCTGATATTAATGGAGAGTTACATTATTGTATAGCCCAGCAAGTACCAAGAGGAAACCATTTTGTGATTGGTGCTTCAGATGGGATACTGCGGACAAATGCGGAGATTGACCGTGAATTTTCCAATCTGTTTGAACTTACTGTTAAAGCCATTGATCAGGCAGTTCCAGTTGATTTCAGGCGTTTTGCTCTAAAGAATATAACCATCTTAGTAACAGATCAGAACGATAATGCCCCAGTGTTTCTATCTCAGAATGCTCTGATTGCGGACAGTGCTCTGATGATGGGCTCCATTCTCACAACCATCAGGGCTATTGATCTAGATGAAGGAACAAATGGAGAAGTTGAGTATGAACTGGTTAGTGGAGACAGTGACACATTTATGATGGATCGATATAGTGGTGATATCAGAGTAGTAACACCTTTAGTTCCTTCTAGACTCACCTATCAACTTGTTGTGTCAGCTGTAGACTTTGGGCGAGAGAGACGATCAACCAGTTCAGAGGTGACTGTTATTCTACAGGGCACAGATGGACCTATCTTTACCCAGCCAAAATATATCACTGCTTTACGTGAAGGAGAGCCTGTGGGTACCAGTGTGATCTCTTTAAAGGCATCCAGTCCAAGAGGCTCTTCAGCAATACTGGAGTACTACATAGTTTCAGTTCGTTGTGGTGGAAAATCTGTCGGACGCCTTTTCACAATAGGACAACAAAGTGGAATCATCCGAACAGCTGCTGTGCTAGATCGAGAGCGAGGACCAAACCTTTATCTTGTGGATGTCTACGCGGTTGAAAAATCTTCTAATCTGCCCAGGACACAGAAAGCAGAGGTAAGTGAAATATTATTTTAATGATAACAATGCTCTGTATTTGCTTGCTTTCATAAAATAGGTTTTGTAACAGGTCAAAATAGATTAATAGATACAATTTTTAACCACCATGGCTGAGGAAGCATTTTTGTTAATTTAAAAGCATATTGTAGGTATGCACTTTCTAATAACTGGGAGGACAGACTGACCAGTATTTATGTAAGAGACATTTACATCTCATGTTTATTGTAGTGTAAGTTTTGAAATTAATTCTCGATTTTGCTGTTGTTACTTTTTGAGAAAATTAAGATTTTAAAACTAATCAGTAATTGCAGTATCAATGAAATGTTCATTTACAGAGCTCTCATTTTCTATGATTGTGCATCTGCAGACTGTGCTGCAAATAATTCAACAAAAGTGCAGACTTTGACAGTAAATCTTTCCACTTATATCAAGTTTACATCTTTTTCAACTAGTCCTTTATACGTAAATGCAAAATATTTGTAAATTACAAATTGATTTTATAAACTGAAAATCAGTGGTCTAAATAGCTGTTGTGGGAATGTCAACAGACGGTTGCAGTGGACAAATGCTGAAACTGACCATGAACGTGGATCTGATGTTAACCTGTGAGTCAGTTTAGCCTTAGAACCCACAAAGGGCAAAGCAACAAGTGAATCATCATTGTGATATGTATTACTTCCACCAATCACTGTTGTATATTCTGTTTTCACCACAGAGTAAGAAAAATAGGAAACATTTGATTTTAAATGCAGTTTAACAAAACAGAAGTACATGTATGTAAAGACCATGTGAAAGCAAAAATGATTACCAACATTGCATAAATTGTTGATCACATTGATTACATCTTGGTTATAAATGCTGGAAATCCTTTTCAAACAATGGAAAAACTGGAACATTGAATATACTGTCAAAGATGAGACAGTGACCTTGCTTGGTAGCTTTTTCCCTAAGCCTATTATATGACATGCATCCTGCTTAATAATAGTACACGTTCCTCTGCTTTGAAATCTTAAAATATGGACCTCTTTAATTTAAATGTATTAGTTGGTTGTTTTTGTGTGTCTGAATAATATGACACCACTTAGTAAAACCAAAAGAAGTGTTTGTGAAGTTAAGAGAAAACAGTAGTGTGAAATATGCAATGGTTTACACTAATGAAGTGTACACTGTTATACAAGTGACACAATGCAGAGAAACACATTTCTACTGATGGAGAACAAAAAATGAAGCAAAGCCAATCATACCAGAATTTTGACAGGAAAAGCATTGTTGTTTCTTTCATAGTTAATTTGTGTTTTTAAGTAGAATATACTGGAGAATGGAAATGACGTTTGATTGCTAGTTCTATTGTATGAGACTACATTACAATTACTGTTTTCTCCTGTGTGTTGTTGTCACATTGTATAACAGGAGTAACTTGCAACATAATTTATTGAAGATTAATTGAACATTTAATAGTACAATGTTTTGGTACAATATCATGATTATATTTGTAACACAATGAAGAGTTGTTGTAGGATCTTTCTGCTCTGCAGTGTAAAACTGTAATGTGTTTTCTTTCAAGAAGTACTTCAGTCATAAAGACATTCATAGCTATAAGTTACAGAGGCCCTTCGTTAGTCGGAGTCAGCCATGGATATTGCATCCTAGCTGTCTACGCGATACGCAAGTTTCGGCTGTATGACTGGAGAGCAAGCTGTGGCTCATGCAGCAGGCTCCCCATCTTCATGCAGTTGGTGAATCCAAAGGAATGCCAGACCTGATACAGTTTGGCACCAACGGTATCGGAGGAGTTGCCAGTCAGCATTGGACTCAACGTAGGACTGCCTTTGGGATTCTATCTCCTGATTTTTCTTGGGGTTTATTCCAGAAGCTTTTCACATGAGTGGGTATAGCTGCAGGGCAGTGGAGGTTTGAGATCAGGGTTCTTCTAGATGAACTGGCAACCATAGCTGACGAGCCCCATCTGCCCGAAACATGGTTTTAAGGCACCAGTAGCCTGCCTTTGCCCCTTCTGTCAGTAGAAACGATTCTGCCAGGCTTAGTAACTAAGCCACAAGTGAAGGCCAAAAGCTGAAAATGGCTGTGGGAGGCTATTAGAGATGCATGCCATTGGGAGCATTTAATAAGTAGTGGGAACTTATTCCCACTACCTCTCCCAGCTTTGACAACCTTACAGAAGCTATATCTTAGTGGGTTTAGAATTTCGAGTAATATTTTAAACCATAACTGAATTTTACATCCAGGATCCATATACCATTAAAGTGAGGTTATGTTTGTAAGTAATACTGTAAAGGATATGTGATGTGACCCATTATATAGTATATAGTGGGACTCGTTTAACATTGTGTAGTGACCTTTGTAATGAGCAGAATTTCACATACATTTCAATTAATTATGCACAAATGTCACAAATAATATTTTGTCATGTAAAGAGATATAAATAATCAATAATGGGTACACAGTATTTGATTTGAAATACCAGTGGAACTTTTCTGAATATAAAGTTTACTCACCTAGCCAATTCATCACCCAGGTTATCCTTATATCTTTTTTTCGCCATTTTGCCCATATCCCTCCCCCTTCATCATGCTCTTCAGCTGTTCCTGAGGTGAATTACGTAGTCATGAGAAAGAACTTCATCATTGGTGTTAAAATTTTTACAGTGCTTCAGTGGAGTCACAACACTAGGTCACAAGAGGATTTATAAATAATGGAACTAAGGCATGAGTAGCTGTAAGTTATAGTGGCATAAAATTAGATATTCATCAGTTCTTCAACAGTAGGTGAATAAATTAGAAGAAAATTCTGATCTAGTAGTATTGTTTCAATGAAACAGTGTTTTTCTGAGGCTTGAAAAGTGGTTTGACAATGACTTTGATATTCTATTTGGAGTCAGGCTGCTAGCTGTGCCTGAAATATATGGGAATGACTACTTACAGGGCATTGACACTTGAAACCAGGCAGTTGGAAAAATATTCCTGGGCAAGGCTGTATTATCTATCACCATTTTCATCAGGAGCTATGAGTCATTTGTGGAAAGTAGAAGAGCCCTAAATATCTGTTGCAGTTAAGTAATTACCAGTGGGAGAAAAGGGGAAATATAACAGAATGGCTAGTTGCATCTTATTCAAGTAACTGTAAAATGCATTAGTAGGTAGGTATTAGTAAGAAGAATTATAAGCTCTTTCTCTAAATTGATGGGATTATAGCTATCATCAGATTTTACTCTTCATGAAGTCAATAGAGTATTTGATAAAATAAGCAGCCACTACAATTTCATTGGTATCTTGCTGCACAGTCTAAGTTAAACAGTCTTTGAATTACAATTATATTCAAAACATTTCTTATCAAGGCAATAACAATGTTATTGTTATTGTAATGTTACAATGAGTTGTCTCAATACTATTTCACAGTAATAGATAAACTTAGAAAATCTTTAATTAGTAGATGAGCTGAAAAACTGTATTTCCCAAACCATGCTTTGAATCAGAATCAAATTTATTATCACTGACATATGACATGAAGTTTGTCCTTTTGCAGCAACATTACTGTACAAAGACAGAAATAAATAGCTCAAAAAAAGAAATAATGAGGCCATGTTCATTGGTTCATGGACTGTTCAAAATGTGATGGTGGAAGTGGGGTGGGGGGGGGGGGAGGAGAAGAAGCTCTTTCTAAATTGTTGAACGTGGATCTTCAGGCTCCTGTATCTCTTCCCTGATGATAGTCATGTTAGGTGGTCTGTTCAGGAGAGTGAAGATTCTTAATGATTGGTAACACCTTTTAGAGGCACTGCTTCTTGAAGATGCCCTCAGTGGTGGGGGTGGTGGTTCCCCCGATCAGTTGGCTGAGTCTATAACTCTTTATAGTCTCTTGAGATCCTGTGCATCGCACCAGGACCTCCATACCAGGTGGTGATGCAACCAGACAGAATGTTCTTCAACATACATCTTTAGACATTTGTAAGGGTCTTTGATAACATACCAAATCTGCTCATACTCCTAAATAATTAGAGCTGCTGTCATGTCTTTGTGATTGCATTAATGTGTTGGGCACAGGTCCAAGTTAGATACTCTATTGATGCCCAGGAACTTGAAGCTGCTTACCCTTTTTCCACTTCTGACTCCTCAATGAAGTCTGATGTTTGTTTTTCTGACTTCTTCTGAAGACTATGAATAATTCCTTGTGTTTTGCTGATGTTGGGTGCAAGACTGTTGTTGCAACACCACATAACCAGCTGATCTGTCAATCCTGTAGGCCTGCTCATTGTTACCTGAGCTTCCATCAACAAAGATGTCATCAGTGAATTTACAGATGATGCTTGAGCTGTGCATAGTTCCTGTATTCATGATTGTAGAGAGAGTAGAACAGTCAGCTAAGTACACATTCATGAGGTTCATCTCTGTTGATAGTCAGTAAGGAGGAGGTATTATTACTGATTCACACTGGTCTCCCAATGAAGAAGTCGAGTGTCTAGTTGGAGAGGGATACAGAGAGGGCAAGGTTTTGAAGCTTGGTTATTAGTACTAAAGGAATGATGGTATTGAATGCTGAGCTGTGATCGATAAACAGTTGCCTGATGTATGTCTTGCAGTTGTCTAGGTCCTCCAAGACAGAGTGGAGAACCAGTGAGATTGCATCTACTATAGACCTGATATGGCAGCGAGCGTATTGAAACAGGTCCAAATCCATACTCACGCAGTAGTTAATTTTAGCCATGACCATTGCCAATGGAGGTCTACAGAACATTGAAATAAAATTTAAAGAGCTAATTTGTTTTGGGTTTTCTCTGTAGCTCTTAGTTTTAGTATGAGATCCATGAGAACACCAAAATAACATGGATAATGTCATGGAATTTCTGGCATTTTACAGCTGGTATTCTAAGTGGCAGTCAGGAAAAACTATGAAAATTCTACCCTTTTGAATTAATTGCTTTTCATAGTCTTTCAGAAGAGATAAGAGTCATGCAGAGGTGCAGTTGTGTTTATTATGTTGACAGCATGAAAAATGATTTATATGATTTATGTAAACAAAAGGCCTGAGTGACATTTTTTCTCTGAGGATGTAGATTAATTATGCTTGGAAGAGATTACAGAAATATGTTCTTTTCCTTAAAACAAAGATCTTTATTACCAATGGTTTGCATTGCAAAAATCTCAATTACCTATGCTTCAAAAATTCTTGGTATTCAGATCCCTTGTGAATAAGGAAATTGGTAGTGAATGATTTTGAAACTGGAAAGTAACAGAAGCCCTTTCATTGCCTCAGATATTTGACTGATGAGACACTGTTGTAATGTCTTTTGATTGCTTTAACATAGTAATAACTACTTGTGATACTAATGTTAAATATGATTTAGCAGTATTAAATAAAGATTCAAAATGCTGGAAAGATTTAACAGGCCATGCAGCATCAGTGAAAAGAGAAACCGAGATACCACTTCAGATGTTCTAAGTTGCAGAGTGGGGGCAAGGAGTAAAGAATGCAAAGAAATGTTCATGATAGCTTGGAAATGTGACATAAGTGGTAGTGGTTGAGGAAAGACTGGTTATCTGAAACAATTGAATTTAATGTTGAATCCTCATGCTTCATGGGAACAGTATAAGAGGCCAAAGCAACTGAAGTGACAGGCAAGTGGATGCTTAGATTATCGATGCAGACTAAATACGAGTATTATACAAAATGGATATCCAATCTGCATTTGGTTCTTCCATTGTAGAGACCACATCATGAACATTGAAATGCAGTACAATAAACTGGAAAGAGTACACTGAATCACTTTTGCATTGAGGAGAGTGTTGGGTCCCTGGATGGTGGAAAGAGAAGAGAGAAGGGGCAAGAATTGTTTCAGCTGAGGCTTCATGGGAAGGTTGTGTAAGGTAAGTGGGTGTTGGTGGAAATTGAAGAGTGAGTCATAGTAATAGAGAGGGAACGATCTCTTTGAATTATATAGAGGGGATAGGATAGGAAGATCTCTCTGGTGTTGCTATAATGTTGAAATTGGCATGTTACAGAGGATAATGCATTGAATGTGAAGGCTGGTGGAAAAAGTTGAGGACAAAGATGGAAGGAAATGGATTGAGAATGGAAGTGTGAGAAATGGAACAGATGTATTTGAAAGCCTTATGAACTCTAGTGGGCCGGCTGGTGGCGCAGTGACATCAGCACCGGACTCCGGAGTGAAGGTTCCCGAGTTCAAATCCAGTCAGGCCGCTTTCCATCCGTGCCGGGTTGAGTGTTGAGCTCGCAACTCGGAATCTTTAAAAAAAGCACTGCGCTGTGAGAAGGATGTGGCGTCCACTCACAGAATCTTTCCTCCAAGACAACCACTTGAAAAAGTAAGTGGTCGCTGAGGCTCACACAAAAAAAAGGACTATAGTGGAGAGGAAAGCCACAGGTCAGGATAATGGAAGACATTTCAAAGATACTGGTGTGAATGCTGTCACTGACAGAATAGATAGAACAAAAACAAGAAATGGATTGGAGTCATTGAATTAAACAATGTAGGAGATAGTTTAGTCACATTGAAAGATTCATTAATTTGTTGATCTTTATAGAGTGTTGTTGACTCTGGTACTCCTGTACTAGCTATCTTAATAGCACCAAGATGCAAAATTTGGGGTTTTGATGAAAATTATCATTCTGAAGTGTTAATCCTGTTTATTTATAGACGCTGCCTGTGTAGTTTTTGCATTTTCTGTTCATATTTCAAATTTAGAGCATCTGCAATTTTTTTTGCTTTTATAATTTTCAATTTAACTTTTTAATTATGGAACAGTGCCCCCCCCCAAGCTTTTAATAAAAGAGTTGTATGTTAATGCAGAGCAGCTGATAGATGGCAGTAAATAAGACACCTTTTGAAAAAAGAATGGTATGTTTTTTGAATTGTTCATTCCATTTTCCTGAAAGTGAAGATGGTAGCATAGAAGGGCAAAAGTGTCCAGTTTTTAATTGATTGACTGATTAATGGCACATTTGTATTATTACAAACGGGTTACGGTGAAGGCAGCAAATTGAGACTGACAGACTGCTTTCTTGCACTTTCATATTTTCCCCTGTACTACCTCAATCTGCAGCATGCACCAATCCAATTACAGAAAGAAGAAAATCCGGAATCTGAAATGGAGATTGAACTGGTTTAACAGGGAGTATCATGAAATGCAAAACTCTATTCGGAAGCTATAAGTAAAAAAAGCATTTCTGAACACTTTTCTGAGTTATTTCAAAAAGTGTTTGAAAGCAGCTGTGGAAAATGTCCCCATTCTTTGGTAAGACAAATTACAAATCTGATTTTTTTTGGTCCTTTCTGAAAACTTTTCCATGTGCAGAGACTGCATTTTTAAAATTCAATTTTGATGATGTGGTGGCAGCTGAAGTTTATATCCACTGCCACAATGTCTACAAATAAATCCAGTGTAATCAACTTCTTAGCTGCAAGAGAATACTTTATTTCATATTTCTTACTGATATAAAGTTGCTTGGCCCTTAATACTATGCCGGCACTCAGAGCATTCCCATCAATCGGATTTCTTCCATATTTTCCTATAATCTACTTGCCTAGTTACACATTAACACGCTCTGATTCTATTACCTACATTGGAGGCAATTTTCAGTGGTAATTACTGTACCAACCAAACATGTACGCACCTCATGAAGTGTATCTGCAGAGGGCTTTTCCAAGAAATACTGCTCAGGACTATATTATTGAACTCTATAAGGGCTCTAGAACAGATGAGGATGATTGTGCTTTATTTTCTCTCATGTCTTACCTGAATTTCTGTGCTATGTTTTGACCTGAAGCTCTTTTAATGTTCAGGACAAGGCCTGCTCATGTGTTTACAGATGCATTCTTCAAAGCATGTTTGTGAGTCCTACACATGCAACGTTGGATGGCGCAGTGATTTGGAATTCAGCGTCTTGGGCCCATTCTCCCTCTTAGCACCTCTAGAATATGATGACCACATGGAGCTACCAGTGTTGGGTGGTTCTTGTTTTTAGCCCAGTAAGAGTGCAGGATGATTTTGGTAATGTTGGACAATTTGTAAAAAGGTTGAGAAATAATTAAGTGAACCTTTTTCCAACTTGTCAGCTGTTTTTTGTTTACATGGCCAGATTTTCTTCCCAACAGAAGTTAACCAATAGGATATTATCTGGCTTGGCATGTAGACCAGTCATCAGAAAACACCGTAAACTAAATATTTTGAATATTTGTCATTTGCTGTGAGTTCTGAATTTGGCACACCCAAAAGGACTGCTACGTTGAAAGTTTGCATTCAGCTGCTACGGTGGTTCCTTTTGAGTTTGATATGTGAATGTTAGGGTAGAGTTCAACTCTTCATCATGAAGTACAATGATGTCACTTTTTGGATTCATGGGTAAAGAATTATTAAAGCCAAGTGAGGAAGTTCAGCTTTATTTTCCATTCAACCAAAGAGAGCATACAATGTGTTTTAAAAAATAAAGTTGAAATAATATTTGTTTCATATCTTCAAAGGACTATTTTGATGTTAATCCTATCCTTGTTTAGGTAGATTAGAGATATACACTCTTCACCAGCAGAGGGAGTTACACACATGTTTCTTGGAAGAAAGAAATTTTTAAAAAAGATCAGCATTGGTTTAAGAAGTGTAATAAATGCACAAGTCGGTTTCTGAGCTCGCTTAGTCCTCCCCACCAACTCCCAGAACTGCCATGGCAGCTACATCTTTGGGTATCACCAGTGCATGAGGCTCTATGCCAAGTAGCAGGCAGATAAAACTGAAGCTTTGCAGATGAATGGAATGCATCTGATTCACACACCCCAATCTTTCTACACTAAGATGTTCACCAAAGTCAGTTCTACTATCTTCTAGGTGCTCTAACAAGCAATGACATCCTGTTCCCTCCTTCATAGCCAGGACTGATCAACAGTTCACAGAGAAATGAATAGTCCTCAAGCTGTCCCTCACTCTTCCTGCATGCACTGGGATAGCATTGTGGTTTGCAGTTTCTTAAAGTGATACTTATCCTGGACACCATAGTCTGGATATAGCTTCTAACTCGGTACAAATTAAATATTTTGCACAACCCACAAACATTTACTGCTCATCTCCTCAAGCTTCACCTTTCCCAATGCTGTTTTACACAATTGCAAGCTTTATGAATGCACATACAACCATTACAACTTTGTAAGATTGTTGATGGGAACATAACATTGTGTACTTTGAAACATACTGGATATCAATTTGCTTCTGATGAAAGATGCAATCAGTAGCCTGCCATTCAGAAGGTTTAGACTTCTTTATCCAAATGGGAGGTCCTGCAAACTCATCTTTCAGCTTATTGAAGGAGATGTAGAAGGTGGTCAACCTGAGGTTCTTCCATTATGTTGCTTAATCAGTGAAGAGATTCTTCAGAATTTGTACTCACGTCCTTTGTAGCAAAATATGTGAGTATTTGCTGATTTGCTTGCAATAGGTTTGATGTTTAGAAGCAGATTAATGGTGCTTTCACTCCCTGGTATGAAGTATCGAGGGAGCATATAGTTTGAGAATTTCAGGGATGTTGTTGACTCCTGCTAAAAGTGAAGGTAAACTGAAGGATTTTAGTTGCTGAGTAAAAGAGCATCTGTTACTTGTGAGATGTACTGACTGGGATAATGTTATAGTGATCTACATTAGCTGCCTGGAAAGAAATAGAGTCAAAACTTATCAGCTTTAACCTCCAAGGTGGTAAAGTGAGCCTGCAGATAGCTGTACTGAAGTTGGTATTCTCGAACAAGTGCAGTGAATATGTGCACATCTAGAAGAAGTCCATAAGACCGTTACCCATAAGACACAGGAGCAGAAGTTCAAGTTCAAATTCCAGTTTAATTGTCATTCAGCCACACACATGAATACAGCCAAATGAAATCCTCCAGGGACAAAAAGCAAAACACAGCACCAACGGTGACACACGGTACATATAACACTTGTAGTTATGATAGCAGAAAAATGTACAGTGATGAAAAATAATATAACCCAAGTCCCTGAGTGGTATGGCTTGTAGATTGATGGTGTATGGGATATTGTTCTGGAGCCACTTTTCTGCGAGAGCAAGCACACAGCAGTTTCTCTTCATGCGCTAGTGCAGCTGCAGACAAATGCATTTGGATCAGCCATTTGGGCCGTCACTCCAACATGGCTGATTTATTTTCCCTAACAATCCTGTTGTCCTGCCTTCTCCCTATAACGGTTGACACCATTGCTAATGGTGTCACTTTACCACTTTACATATATCTACCTGATGAATTGGCTTCCACAGTTGTCTGTAGTAATAAGTTCTACAGATTCAACACCCTCTGGCTAAATAAATTCCTTCTCATCTCTTTTCTGAAGGGATGTCCTTTTATTCTGCGGATATATCCTCTGGTCCTTGGGAGATCCCAACCTTTTTTATAGTAAAGACCAATACCATTAAGCAAGTGGTCCATGGATTCCAGATTAGGAACCTACTGGAAAAATCCTCTCCATTTCCACTCCGTTTAGGCCTTTCAATATTTGGTAGGTTTCAAATCGATCTCCCCCATTCTTCTAAACTCCAGTGAGTACAGGCCCAGAGGCATCAAACATTTATCATTCATTAATTCTTTCATTCCTGGGATTATTCTCATAAACCTCAAGTCAAGTCACTTTTTATTGTCAATTTCGACTATAATTGCTGGTACACTACATAGTAAAAATGAGACAATGTTTTTTCACGACCATGGTGTTACATGACACAGTACAAAAACTAGACTGAGCTACGTAAAAAAACAATACAGGAAAAAAAACTACACTAGATTACAGACCTACCCAGGACTGCATAAAGTGCACAGAACAGTGCAGGCATTACAATAAATAATGAACAAGCCAATAGGGCAGTAAGGTATCAGTCCAGGCTCTGGGTATTGAGGAGTCTGATAGCTTGGGGGAAGGAACTGTTACATAGTCTGGTCGTGAGAGTCCGAATGCTTCGGTGCCTTTTCCCAGAGAGCAGGAGGGAGAAGAGTTTGTATGAGGGGTGCATGGGGTCCTTCATAATGCTGTTTGCTTTGCGGATGCAGCATGTAGTGTAAATGTCTATGATGGTGGGAAGAGAGACCCCGATGATCTTCCCAGCTGACCTCACTATCTGCTGCAGGGTCTTGCGATCCAAGATGGTGCAATTTCCGAACCAGGCAGTGATGCAGCTGCTCAGGATGCTCTCAATACAACCCCTGTAGAATGTGATGAGGATGGGGGGTTAGAGATGGACTTTCCTCAGCCCTTGCAGAAAGTAGAGATGCTGCTGGGCTTTCTTTGCTACGGAGCTGGTGTTGAGGGACCAGGTGAGATTCTCCACCAGGTGAACACCAAGAAATTTGGTGCTCCTAACAATCTGTACCGAGGAGTCGTCGATTTTCAGTGGGGAGTGGTCGCTCCGTGCCCTACTGAAGTCAACAACCATCTCTTGTTTTGTTTGCATTCAGAGACAGGTTGTTGGCTCTGCACCAGTCCGTTAACTGCTGCACCTCCTCTCTGTAAGGTTACTCGTCGTTCTTGCTGATGAGACCCACCGAAGTCGTGTAATCGGCGAACTTGATGATGTGGTTCAAGCTGTGTGTTGCAGCACAGTCATGGGTCAGCAGAGTGAACAGCAGTGGACTGAGCACACAGCCCTGGGGGGTCCCCGTGCTCAGTGTGATGGTGTTGGAGATGCTGCTCCCGATCTGGACTGACTGAGATCTCCCAGTCAGGAAATCTAGGATCCAGTTGCAGAGGGAGGTGCTCAGGCCCAGTAGGCTCAGCTTTCCAATCAGTTTCTGAGGGATGACTGTGTTGAATGCTGAACTGAAGTCTATGAACAGCATTCTAATGTATGTGTCTTTTTTGTCCAGGTGGGTTAGGGCCAGGTGGAGGGTAATGGCAATGGTGTCATCTGTTGAGCGGTTGAGACGGTACGCAAACTGGAGGGGGTCCAGTGAGGGGGACACCAGGGTCTTGATATGCCTCATGACGAGGCTCCTTTGGACCTAGTCCAATGCTGGCTAAGATAGATATCCTTTCTCAGATATTGGGCCCAAATATAGTGGCTAGTGCAGTGCTACTACAATGCTAGCGTCCTGGGTTGAGTTCCGTTGCTACCTGTAAGAAGTTGTGTCTTCTCCCTATGAATTTCCTCTGTTTCTCTCTCCACATTCCAAAGATCTCATGGTGTAATTGGCTGATGTAGGCCAGGGTCTGTTAGGTTGCTTACTCTCTCAAAAGAAACAACTGCTCATTATACTCCAAATGCAATCTGACTAATGCCTTTTGAAGGTTGTTGCAGAATCTTCTTAACCCAAGTACTGAAAGGGGTTAACTGGAAGGCTGCTATCCTTTGCTGAATTGCCTATTGAGGTAGCGGTACACTGTTGATGTAATTCATCCACAACCGCTGGGATCCCAGAAGGGAAAGGAATGAGAAGTTCATCAGGTAAGTATTTATTGTAAGAACAGGAGTGTTTCCCTCAGACCTGTCAAGATTATCCTCACACAAATGGAACCTTGTTATCAGCCAAACACCCCACAATGTCTTATTAGCTCTCTATACTCACAAGGCTGAATTCCTTCAATCTCCTTGCCTCCCACAGGAATGTTGAATACTCCCCCCCTTCTTTCATGCTAATGCTCTCATTGGCATCACCTATCCACTCTCCTGCTGCTTTCAAGCTCGATTTACAGAAAGTCAAACAATTTGGATATTGTATGGGAAACCTGTTGAAACAATTTTAAAGATGTCCTGCCGTTAAGCAGGATGCAATGTGTTTCCAGCCGTAAATTCTACTCTTACCACTTGCTGACTTCCTGGCTTTGAGTAAATATATGGACCAATGTATTTTAGCAGAAGAGGACAAGATGGAAATGATAGAATGGCAGTTGTGGAGAGCCAAGATGAGCTGTGCCATGGAAAAGGTTATGCAGTTCATGATTGTTTTACAATAATAACATGTCCACCAAGATACTTACATCCAAAAGATGAACTGTGGAGGAAAACCAAACAGATGCTTTCCAAGGTTTTGAACCTGTTAATAAAATTCACATTAGTAATTGTTTTTATGATGGCTGATTTTGCGGGTGTTTGTCAAAACTCCAGCTTGGCCTTAAAGATAATGAATGTATTGCCCTTGAAGCCTGGAAGGTTTAATTTGTTTATTTAAAATGGTTGAAAAAACAATTGCACGGTGTACAACAAATATTTTAGCTTTATACCACTTGGTTGAGATGCTAAATAATTGTTACCAATTAGATGGGCTGCAATTCTTTAAAATGCCATATCTTCAAGTCATACCAGATTCTAAAGATTAGCTTACAGGTGCTAAGTTCTCAGGTCAATAGCTTTGCAATTTATTGAAAATGATGTTAACTGACGGACTGTTCTTCTGGACAGTCATCAAACAAAACCACAATTCTGATTTGTGAATGGAACCAACTTACTTCCTCATAAAGTTACAAAGTTGCTCCTCATATGGAATTCTGTGTAGCAGTCACATGGTTCACTCTATAGAATATGACAACTTTAAGAATATTTGAAGAGTTATTAGTTGCCTGTATGATACCATACAAAAATTGGAATATGTGGAAAAATGTCATGGATGCAGACAAAAGTTAAAGGAATATGTTTCTGTAGTTGGATGAATCATGTAACAGTATATTCTGACAATGTGATTTTGGTGTTATGCTTGTAAAACATAATTTCTTGAACATGCCTAATGCAAGTAAGATGTAGGTAATAAAATTAGTTATGAAATATTAAGAAAAAGAAAATGCTATTCTTAAAGCATTTGTTGCATTTAAATAACAGCTTGTAAAATATTTTCTTTGAATTGCATTTTATGGCTTTTCCTGAAAGTAACATTTACATCCTGGCGCACAGATGTATTTTCAGGGTAATTGAGTAAGATTTATGATCAACCTTTGCTCTTAGCTGTCTGCAAAAAAAAGAGCCTGCTATTAGTATTGTAATTAGAATAATAAAAGAACTAAGGAGGGGTAAAGCACAATAGTTTAACGATTGCCTATAAGAATGTATGTGATGATGGCAAAACCTAAAATAGATTTCAGCCTCCAGATTTTTCTTTTCAAGCTTATTATAGGCTTTTGAATCTTGAGATTTATCTTATGAAGCTTATGCAGTGTCATACCCAGATGTGTATATATAAAGTTTCACTTCACAACCAAAGCAAAGTCAACTACAGCTCAAGTTCAATAATTCCCCATAGATTAAAGAGGTACAGTATGCATTGTGACCATGATAATATCAATGATGTGCAAAATATTTACCTGGCTAACTCCATAGGTAGGGTAATCATAGATATTTGGCCTGATCAGGTGAGGGAAGGGGTTGCATGTTCAGTAATGGATTTCCTTTAAATTTTACTAGTCTACTTCTCACTCAAGATGGGTATGAAGAGGACATACACATATATGAAGTTTGGAGGTCCCTAGACCGATTGGCCCCTATTTAAATTGAGTGGAGGGGGTGCAGATGGGGAGGGATTTCTGGAGTGTCTTGGAATGTAACCTTGTGGCAAAGTTGACTGCCTTTTACTGCAAGGTTTGGAGGAGGAAGGTTCTGTGTAAAAAAAAAAAAACACACACGCACACACACACACGCACACGCACACGCACGCACACACACACACACACACACATTTATCTTCTGTCTGCAAGCCAGCCGTAGAGCTGTTTTAGCTGAGCCGCAAAGTCACAGGGGCTTTTCCCCATGGGGCTCCTCTTAAAATGTCATTGGGGTCCAATTGATGCCTTAGTTCCCCAATTAGTATTTATGCATGAAGTTCCTGCGTGATTTCAGCTATACAAAGTGTACTAAAATCAGAAATTGGCAGAAACTGCAGAGGAAATGGAGCTGCTCCAGTTTAACTGCCTGCCTGCTTCTTTCCTGAGCAGAGAACGTAATACCAACCACCCACAATCCGCCTAACCCCTTTTTAATTACATTCCCAGTTAGTTGACTGTTTAAGGACAATGTGGCCTGTTCATGATAGAAAACAAGGAAGTGGCATAAATTTGACATTGAAGTGTTGGCTTGTGTTTCAGTCTGACATCGCTGTACACCCCAGATAATGAAGGCTCCAGATAATGAAGGCTAGACTGAAAGAACAGAGATGGTCAAAGCTGATTAAAAAAAATCAAATTGCTATTGTTTTTTTTAAGTTGAGCAGGTTGCAGCTTTGAGTGCTGCTCCTCCCTCTGCTTTCTCTACCTCAGGATCATATAGCAGAGATTCCGTGAATAATAAACTATAGTGTTTTGATAGCTTTGTGATCAGGAAAATGTATCAACAAACCACTTTCTGGATTTAAGGCTTGTCCCAGGTCTTTAAACCAAAGAAGCAAAATATTCTTCATTTTCCAGAACAAAGGAAGATTTGATTTCTAGCATCTGCATGAAATGTGTAAGCATACTAGCCACCAGTTGTACTTAGATCCCTAAATTCAATCCCATTGAAGTCAACATAATCAAATTTTGGAGGCAATGGGTGGCCAAAATTCAAATATATTTAGAATTGGTGGCTAAAACTTAATTTCTTCTCCAATGTTCACAATTCTTAATTTTATATGGAGAGATAGATTAAGCTAATGTAATGTTATTGCAGGTTACAGAATTTAAAGAGCAGAAGACTTTTTCCTTTGGAGTATGATTACTGACTGAACTGGCAACCTTCAAATCTCTGAGACTTGTTAATATAAAGGCATCTATGTTTGTAAGCAAACCTCTCAGCTTATAGGCAATGCACAAAGTTGAATGCAATTAGTTACTGGACAAAATAGTACTATAGGGTTAACAATGAATGCTGTGCCTCATTCTGCATACATGATCAGTATTAGTTTCCATTAAGAGCTGTGAATGAATGTCACTGATTCTTGGCCAAATGCTATAGCATCAACACAGTTAACATTTACAATGGGATTAATGGCAACAAAGGAAATGGCAGTGCCTAAAACAGAATACTCTCTCACTTGGAGCTCACGCTAATGATTTGATGGGAAATACATGCCAATCAATTATAGTTCCTACATGTTGAGAACAGAAGCTGGGCACATATTCATTTTCTATTAATTGACCAATAGCTTTCAGAAAAACATTCAGAACAAATTTAAAACATGCAACTATCTTACCACACTTAAGAACTCTTTCAGTAAATTGAAACAAACCCAGGAGGACAACAACAGTTCATATTGGATAGTTATATTACTTTAAACCAGTAGTTCCCAACGTGGGGCATATGCCCCACAGGGGGGTAATTTGATTTTTAAGGGGAGCAATTCGAGAATGAGTTATTAATAGTGAATTTTTTCTAGTAAGTCTGTGTGAGTATGAGTGTGTGTGCGAGTTAATACATATGTGATATACAGTATGCATACATAAAAATACTTGTGTATGTACATGTGTAATTGCGTATGTACTGTATATATAGTGTATCACCATCATTACAACCATCAAATAGCTTTCATAATTAAATTAATGAATTGACTGATGTAGGAAGGAACGAATGAACAAGTCCAAACACGTAAGAAACTCGTACGAGGTCGCGCCAATGCTGCTTTTTGCAGTAGCTTTCGCTTCTTGGTGGTGTGAAGGTGTGTACATTGCGTCATCTCTTTTAAATGGTGTATCTGTCTTTGTATGCTGTAGAAACGAATCGGCATTGTTTTATTTATTTATTTATTATTATTTTGATATCACTTAATGTTCTTTTTTTTTACAATTTCTTAGTAATTTCTTCCTCAGAACTTTAACAGTCCTTTGGTTCTTTTATTTTTCTCTTTCATGAATGCCATGTTCTTTGGAAGCTTGTTTAAACCAAGTTAATGGTCTTTTAGGCTTCCTCCAGGTGAATAGGAGTTCACTTTTTGAATAATAAAAATTATATATCAGCACAGGGGGCATCAGGATTTTAGAGGTGATTAGGTGGGGCATGGCCAAAAAAAGGTTGGGAACCACTGCTTTAAACTGTCTCTAAAACGAAGCATCAAATTAAAGATAAAGCAAAGCTTATACATTTTCAAAATATGTTTTACAGCGAGGTAGTAAGATAATATGACTTTTCTGCTGATCTTTGATAGTGTCATTAACTAGTAAGAGTCTTGCAAGATTTAGAGCATATCCAGTAGTAAATTTCAGCATTCTTAATGTGGCTTCTATTTTCTGTATTAGAAAATGGGCCAAGATATGTAGCATATGTATATTAAATTGTTTCTCAATATTTCTCATCACAATACTGTAAAGGGAAAGATCGAGAACATTGCTGTGCCTTGCCCAAATGTACAAGCTTCCTTCTGCACAGAACTACTAGGAAACTGGTCAAATTGTGAACCAAAGTCACTCCAACTTCAGTCATCGAGTTGCAGTGTGCAGATGACATTTGGATTCAACAAATCATCATCAATGTGTTCACCGAAGCATAAAAAACAATAGGCCTTCAAATGATTACCCTCAAAGTAAAAGTTCTCTATGAACCTGCATTTGATGAATAACATTACCTTTTGTCAATAATATCCCCAGTGGGTCCTCAGAAAACATGGATTACTTGCCATATTTTGAACTTGCTCTCAAAGAAGGGTGACATGGAGAATAAAGTTTTCCACTGCCTTCATTGTTCCAGATTGGACTTCAGCTGAATGTTTGACTGTCAACACCATAGTCAAATTTTAAGCTCAAGGTTTTTCAACAGGTGTTATCTCTGCCCGTTTGTATGTTTCTGATGTATTGGATTAGTGTATTAGGCACCTTAGTACATTGGAGAGAATCCCACAATGATGTCTCTGCAAAATCATTATAACCTTTTGGGGCAAGAGAGTGAATTGAAGTTAGAATCATCTCTTAGCCAATCATCCCAGCATTGAGACCCTAATTATGGCCAGTCAATTACAGTGGGCAGGCACATCACTTACGTGCATGAAACTGGGCCCTTGAACCAGACACACTATTTCAAGCGCTTTAGAAGAAAAGATTACCAGGTGGACAGAGTTCAAGAATGTTCTCAAAACCTTTGTGAATGATTGTAAAATTTCGACTGATTTATGTGACTCCTTGGTTTATGACTGTTCAAAATAGACAAGTAACATTTGGGATATCATTGAAAACTCTACTTTATTGAGAACACACAGAAGCGTAGCATAAACAGTGAAAGGAGCATCTGATTATGCACTCACCAGTCTTATCAAACGCTTCCTTTCCCATTTGTGGCAGAGTATGTGGGTCCTCATCAGTCACCTCAGAACATATACAATTCCAGTGGAAGCAGGTTATCCTTGGCCCCAAGGGACCACCTAAGAAGAAGGAACATAAAAAAAATAAACACCATAGTAGATGAGATAAGGCAATTAATTTATATTTGACAGAAAGGTTTTGTTTTGAAAGGTTTGTTTCTATTTAATACCATGTCTTCAGAAGACGCCTGAAGGTACCAAGCTGTGCAATGATTAAGATGAAAATTGTTTACCACTTGAAAGTAATGTCTTTATATATCATTCTTCTAATTTTTCAGCCCTTTTGTTTCATGGAGTTTTTAGTGTATCTGTATTATAGCTGTTTGTATATGGAAGATACAGTCTTTGCACTTCACAAATCTTTGAGCCTTTGCCCTTATTACGACTGATTAAAACCAGATTGTATGAATGAAAAAAAACTGATAAGTAAGTAAATGAGAAAAATGTATTCATTCAGAAAAAATGATAAAGAAGTTTTTGTATAATTTTGGTATTATTTATTTATAGAAGTTTTTCATTTTTTTCTAGCTCATCTGAGGACCTTTAAGGATGACTAATGAAACAAAACTTACCATTGTTCTTACTGTTTATTTTTGTTCCACACCAGTTCACACTACATTAATCTTTCAGGTTGACTTTTACATTTGTTTTTGATTCCTTCAGCCTCCATAGTTTTCTCCACTGTTGCCTCCTGCTGCCACATTTCCTCCTTCAAGGTTGGATTTTACCTGCTATGTATTTCATTGTGGCTGCTATCAGTCCCATTTCCTGATCCTGGTAGTTTTATTGCCTCCTAAGAATCAAGGTATATCAAATCACTAATATATTCAACTTAAATGCTCAGTGATAATTTCTGGAAGGAAGAGCAGCTTGATTGTGAGAACAATGGTAGACCTTGTGCATGACGGAATGATATTGTACCAATCGAACTAGATAAGACTCCTACTTATTTGAGTAGATGCTCAATGCAGTACTGGAAAATGGACACAGAAATAATTAACCTGAATGTTGGTCACATTTGAAATGCCATTATTTCCTAAAAAAAAAATTATATCACTATAAAAGTACAATGAGTGACTTCTGCCGTTGTGTTCTTTAAGGCCTGGACCTCTATAGCAGTGAATTTTAAGAGCTAATTGTTCCATTATGTTCGATTTTGTTGAGTCTTGAAGACGGCTCAGTGGGAGGTGAATGTAAACAAACTGTGGTATGTTCTACAGCTCCTCATAGTGCCATTGATAACATTTCTGGAAGTTAACAGCATTACCTGGCTGTGGTCCCTGAACTACCATTCATAAACAGAAAATAATATATTCATACAGTATATGAAAGAATATTCAGTCTACTTTTTGTTGCCTGCAAATGCAAATATTTTTCACCTAATCCATGGATGCTTAAAAAAGGAAGACTTTGTAAAATGTAAACAAATTATGAAGTATAAACAATGAAGGGACAAGGGTATAGATTTTTGATTCAATGGAAAGCTAAAACCTGTTATGTAGAACTTTGAGAGATGAAATGTTGGATAAAAAGGTTTTCAATTGTCATTAAAGGAACAAATGTCTATCAGTTGTTTTGAGGATTGGTTGAATTATTTATTCATATATCATTTAGCTAATGCATTTGCATTTGCCATTCTATTGATACACAGTACTTTAATAAAATCTAACTTTTAACTAAAGATTCAGAAAGATCAAAAGCAAAATCAGTCTTCACAGAAATATAGAACAAATATGGAGTAAACGTGTCTACACCATTGTAAAATTTTGTTGCTTGAGATTTTCCTTGAGAATATAGTGTTACCAGTTCTATTGTTTCCCCTATATTAAACATCCTCAATACATTGATATTGTTCTTTGGTAAACCATATCATGAGAAAGCCATCAGTTACAGCCTCTGAATGAGATGGGTGTGGTTATTTCCAATTCTAGCAATGCTTTTTAAGGATATTGTCTTTGTTTGAAGATTATAGACATCCTTTCTGAGGAGAACAAGTTCAAATTATTTGCCAAACGTTGGTGGAAGTTGAAATAGACAATCTCCTGGCATTGTGTTCTTGCTGAAGAATGAATATATTTTCACTCCATTTAGTTCATTAAGACATTGTCTTTTGTTTTGGAAAACAGGAAACTAAGTCATTTTTCTATATCATGGCTCTACTTTCCAACAATATGTTATATGCAGCACAGAACAGGATTTTACTGTTTTGTGTAAACAGTCATTTTACTTCCTGTGGATAGGTTTGTAGAATTCTGGGTTCTTCATTCTTCCTTAGATACAATCTCTATCCCACTATTCAGAGGTGTAATTGGGAAGTAAGGGTAGAGTCCATAGTGATCATAATGATTATCATTTCAACTGTTTGTGTTAGAGCATTACAATTGAATCTTTTCTGCCTCCCTGTAGGGTTCTCAAAACTTGATATTTCTGCATTAGAATATTTTTCTTAAAGGAGTTTCTCTTTGGTTAATACATTAAAAATGATGGATGCATTTCTGTTGGTTGGGGAGCATGCTTTTGATCAGAAACATTTGACTAGCTAACATGTTAATGCTGCTGGAGTTATGCAGCCCCCTGTTTAGGCCCCCACTTGAAGCTAACCATTACTGTGAGCAACTAAACTGGAGATTTGTCAGCACTGATAACATAAGTAAGACTTGATAGAAAGGAGAACTTTGCCTGGAAAAAAAAAGTAGCTGTCATGAAGAAGAAATTTCATGCAGGAAATACGCTGAACAACCCTGGCTTTAAGCAACAGTACTGGACAGAAGAATGTAAAATACAAATCCAATGTCAGGATGAAACCATTAATCAAATTCATAAATATAAATGCAATGAGGATATGAAGGATTTTAAAAATATGCGTATGCAATCAACAGTGATTCCTTGAACAACTGATTGGAATTCCTATCTGTTTTATTTTTTTAAACCAGTGTTACTTTTAGATAGATTAGCTGAAGGAATGCAACTCTTAATCATGGAAATTTTTAAAACTTATATTACACAAACACTTATTAAGCTTACAATTACTTTAGAAATCCACATATAATATTTCTATCACATAAAATGGAAGTTTGTACTGGTTTGAATTTAGAATTTGTAGCCAAACATAAAATGGATTATATTGGCCATTCAATAAAAGTTACTTGTTGAATTCTATTTGAAAAGTTTATTTTTAAATCATGGACAGCCTTACTTTCTAATGTATTTCTGACTTCAAGCTTCATTAGTAATCTATGAATATGCATTTGGCTAGTGTACATTATTACTGCCTGGTGTATATTTTCTTTTCTGTGGGTCACTTGTCCATCAGGCATTGGTATGTGTGAATACAAAAATAAGGCACCTATGGGGAAAATGAACCTTAGCCTACTCATTTTTTTACTGAAATGTTCGTCTTTGATTTTGTTGGTCAAATTTTAATTGTCCTTTGTGAATATTCTAATGTTTTGTGGGCGACAGGAGTGAAAAGCACAGACTTTTTGTAAATGTGTTTCCTTTTATTGTATCAAGATTACGTTACTTTATTGTCACCAAACAATTGATACTAGAATAGATACTATAAACTTATAGATTAATTTCTCACCTTGAGTGATAAGTAAAAGATACTTCTCTAATCTTGCTATGTGAAGTCTGTTTAGGCAGTTTCCCCTCAGCCAACCATAACAATATGCTGTAATTTTATACTAATTAGTATTAAATCTAATTCAGGACATTGCAAGGCCAGCTGTTGTTAAAAAAGGAAGTAGAATTGTGTATGTTCCTATGGGATTTAAGAGGAACAGAGTAAAGAGAACCTTGCTTTACATTTGATCAGTGCTACCTTTGATCCTTCTGTGCTTGATTCTACACAAATGCAGACCAAAACTAACTGTAATCCATTTGATAAATCTGGTAGTGAGATGAATTTGGCTGAGGAAGGCAAAGGCAAGTCAAAAACACCTTAGTTATACACCATACAATTATTTTTATTACATGTTCCTCAACTAATATGTAGAGACATACTTGAACAAGTTTAGATAATTAAATGTTTTTTGTTAGGAAAAGGGTGGTTCCTTCCAGTATGATTTATGTGCCTTTATTTTCTATGCCTCATTTATAAAGGCCTATTTGACACCTCATCCAGTCGATACACTGTTATGAAACCAGTAACTGGTTTCACTTACCAGCAAAGATAGATATGTCAGTTGAAGTCCAATGGTACTATTTTCAAAAGTTTTATTAATAAAGGGGCACAAAAATTAAGGTTAATACAAGCATTCAGATAACATGCGTCAATACTCAATCTAAAACGCAGGTACATTAATAATCACTCAGAAATAAGCTCTTTCGTTGTCTAGGGTATAATACTGAGTCCAATTGGAAATATAAAGAGTCACTCTGAAGTCTGCAGGCTTTTCCCTTTTGGTTTCACGTGTTGGAGAGAGAGAGAGATAAACGGAAAAACTTGCCCAAAACATCCGTGGAATCAGGGGAGCGATCTTCCCCGTTGTTAGTTAAAAGCGATCTTCCGTTGGTTCTAGCCACAAACTCCGCATTCGGAATTTAACGCACGTGGCTTCCTTCAAAATGGCTTCCCTTTCCCACGGGAAGCGGTATCGTGCTTCTTGGTGTCTCCTTGGTGCGTCTGAGGGTCGTCCTCTTTCAGACCCTTCTTTATACTGCCTCACGGGATCTCAGGTGTCAATCAGGTTGCAGGTGATGCAATCTCTCTCTCAACCAGCCCACTTTGCCCGAGGGCTTTACAATGTCCCTGCGAGTTGGCACGTCTGCAGTTCCCAGGTGTCTCCTGAGAACAATGCCACAGTCGCCAGCTTTTGTCCCAGTGGAATGCGGTATCCAGCACGTCGCTGTCTTTCCATTTCCTGTGTCCATTCGGCATGTCTCTCTCTCTCGGGTCATTGACCCCCCTTTCACTAGGGCTCTTGCAATTCTCACAAAGGAGGGGGCTGGTATCATAACAACACAAATCCTGCTAATTTCAAAGTTCTTCCATATGTGGCTCAAAGCCTTTCTTGGTCTACACTTTGAAGCATAGAATCATAGAAAACTACGGTACAGAAAAACCCCATCCATAATGACTGTGATGCGTGATTTGCCTGCATTAGGCTCATGTCGCTTCACACCTTCCCTTCCAAATGTCTTTTAAACATAATTGTTTTTGCTTTTAATTTATATTGTTAGCACCTTACCACATATTATATGCTCCCTTGTCTACTTTTCGAAAAATATAACATCACAATTTTTCAGATTGACTTCCCTTGCCCACTGTTCTACCCAACTGTCAGGTCAATTGATAAACTTCTGTTTTCCAGCTTTCTTCCTCATATCAATTGCATCAGTTTTTGCAGGCTTCTTAATTTACGAATCCAAACCCTAAGTAATTAATACATACAATGAAAAGTGAGGGACATAAATCAAGCTTTGAAGAACCCTATATCAATAGTTATTCAGCCACTGAGTCACTAGTGACTTATTATTTAGTTCCTCCCACTGAGCCTGATTTGGACCAACTTGCTAATTTTCTTTGATCATATGGACTTCTATTTTTCTGATCATTTGATTAATGTCATTTTGTCAAATTTTTACTGAAGTCCAAATGTGGCTTCAGTATGTACAAAATACATGATAGTTTACTTGCCAAGATGACTTCAACACCATCTTTTATAGCTACAAGCCCTTCCACAAGCACCTCAGTAGTACCTGCATGTGAAGACACCACCTTGAAATTCTTCAAACTACTTTGGATAAAAGTTGCCATTCTTTTACTGCTGCTGGGTCTAAATATCACAACTCTCCTCTTAGCAACATTGCAGAATTACTTTCGGTAGCAATTCAAGAAATTCACCAAAACCTACTTAAGAGAAATTTGTGATGAGTGCAGCTCTTACCAAGGATACCTACATGTTAATAATGAAAGTAAGTTGCATCAATGTATTTTAGGTTCTGCTTCATAATCTTTTTCCTACTTCCTTGTTATCTGACCATAGTACCTCATTCCTGACTTTGTCATTGTCAATATTACTGATGTGGACCACATTTTCTTACAGTTCATTTTCTCCCTCAGAAAGTTCTGTAGTTGTTTAATACTAGCTTTCACACTGACACCAGGGAGGCAGCATACCATTCTGGAATTAAGTGAATTGCTGCTTGAACATTTTGTCTGTCCCAAACCTGATAACTTACTTATAACTTATAAATCTTGCAGAAAGTTCAGACATAAATTTCTACACCCTCCAAAGCAACTTCCTGTCTGCTTTTTTTTTTATTTTTCCTGCCTTTCGAGTCATTTCCCCTTTGAGAAAATACTTGCTTTTAAATTAAGCCCTTTCTATTTCTAAGCATAACTCTTTGTTTATTCACTATTGCGAAACCTGATTGTACACTCCTTCCTCAGTTTCTCCCTTTGCAAAGTCACAGTTGTTTACCTTTAACTTATAATAATCCAAATTGAAATAACATGTTATTGGCTGTGATCTGTTTCAAAATAACTGGAAAGCGAAGAAAACTGACTGAAACAAAGGATGGGGGAGGTTATTTTTGGTACTTTACCAGCTGAATTTTATAACGAGATTTAAAATGCCATATGGTTTATGTCTTGAAAATATAAGAGTTTTGCTTGACTTCTTTAGATTTGAAAAGCACATTGATAAGTTTTATATATGTTTGTGTGTGTTTTAGAGATGCATTATGTTCGAAAACAAACTACAGATTGGAGGAGGGTAAGGCAATGGTTGTTGAGAAAGAATGGGAATGATCTAATACATTGTATAGAATAGAATGTAACATTAAAATGATTTTAGTATGAAGAATACATTGGCATAATATCTTAAATCTTGCCCTTTTACTGTTAATGTTTGGCTTCAATCCAGTGCAAATACAATTCAAAATTCTGGCAATTACTAATATTTTACCCCAAGTACAAGAAGAGGGAATCATCAACAACAAAGTGCCACAATCTGGATGAATGGTGGTTTTGAATAACACTTACACTTCACTCTGCAGAGCACTTTCTGCATGTGTGTAGCTAGCTTAAAGATAGATTTTGCAATTAAAACCTGAAAATGAAATTAAATTCCAATAGCTATAAAGATCCTAATGTCATAACATAACTTTGTGATTTATAAGTTTTATACAGTGATAAATTATATTTCATTTCACCTTAAATCTGCAAAAATGAAAATACATACTTTATTATTTTTCAGTTTTTTGGACAAAATGCCATGCACATTGATTGTCAGGTCATTCTTGCAACTTGGCCTGATTTCGGTCTGATTCATGATATCTCTGATCCTCAATTCTTACAATCAAAGTTCATTACGTTATGTCCAAAATAAATTCTTAAAAAATGTTGCTCTGTTGTTATAAAGAAAGATAATGACACATAGATTGTTTTGGTAAGGCTTTGGTGGAAATTTTTATCATTTGAACTTCCCTTTTGGTGGTCATGCAATTTTTTAACATATCCTTTCAGTGATCCTAGCTGTGATCATGAAAACTGACCACTTCTCAATGAGAGGTTACTGTCAAAATTACTAAAATGCTCAGGGCCAAATATCAGACATTGCTAATCATTCACATCTTTAGTGAAGGCCACAAGAGCTATCACACAGCGTAAGAAAGTAAAGGGAAACAAATGTGAGAGAGACAGAGTTACATCAGTGGCTCCCATCCTTCACTCATAAGGGTACAGTCAAAATGTAGTTACTTTTTCTGGTGGGATTATAAGTGAAAAATGAGTCAAATATTAACTTTAAAAATGATGTATTGTATTTTTCAAGTTATAAATTTCATAAATGCATTGTGATGTACATGAATATGTATTAGTCATGAATTTTGGAAGCAATCTCCTTTTTTCCTATGAAGAAAGCTATCCTGCTGAAACTACTATCATCCACTGAGTAAACAAATTGGAAAAAGTAATGTTGAGGTATCCTTGCAGAGCAGGAATTTTGACTGATAAGCATTTACACATATTCAGTTCAGTTATTTTGGAAGCAGTATTTTAAGATTTTCTCTGCGGAGACTGGAAGGAGATCCCTTTGGTATATTAAAAGTCAAGCAGACTAATTGATGATGACTGTTAAAGATATCCCCTGTGGTAGGTGTCAGCTGTCCAGAATTGATATCAAATTGGTCTCTTTACAGACCCGTTATGAACTACCTTTGTTTTTATAAATTTGGTCCAACTGAATCTTTTTACGGTTCTCCTTTAAAGAACCAAATGCATAGGCGGTAAAAGATTTCTTGAAAAGGAAAGAATTCCTATGCAAAGTGACTGTTACAACATACTTGCACAGAATTTGCAAGCTGATACAATATCCTATTAGGTTCAACCTTGTAAAACAAATTAATGACACCATATGTAATTGAAGCAGTTATGGCCTAAGTCAGCACTGTTGTTTGTTTATACTAACTTTTCTCAGTTGAATTTCAGCTCTGGATGCAAATTAATGCAAACTCCTTTTATTATTTTGCTAATAGCTGTCAATTGTCATGATTAATGAAAAATCAGATATGTGAAAATTCAGTTCCAAGTAATATGATTTCCTTGATCCCTGTGTATTAATAATGTTTTATACTAATGACGTTACTATAGGGTTCTTTGAAATATCAGCTAGAAACATCTCACCTTAACCATACAGTTCAAAAACTGTTATGTTTTAGTAAAGTAAGAGGCAGTGTGTTAATAATTAACAAATTATGTGAATGGATATGAAAGTTGTAGAGTCATACAGCATGGAAACAGGTCCTTCAGTCCACTGAGTCCACACTGACCATTAAATACCCATTTATACTAACTCCACACTAATTTCATTTTATTTTCACTTCATTCTCATCAACACTGTGCAATTTCACCACTCACGACCACAATGCGGGCAATATACAGCTGCCATTTTACCTACCAAACCACTTGACTCTGAGATGAGGGAAGAAACCAGAGCACCAAGAGGAAACCCACATGGCAACAGTGAGAATGTACAAGCTCCACACCTAGGTCAGGATTCGTCCAGGTTGTTCAGCTAGGAACAGCAGCAGCTCTGCCAGTTGCACCACTGTGCTGCCCAAGATATTGTGGATTTTCGGATGGTTGATAAAAGCTGAGTGAATATTGCCAGTTCATTAAGTTAACATTTCTGTTTCCTTGGATATTTAAAAAGGATCCTTGAAATATGCACATTTGGGAGGCAAATCACATAGGATGACATTATGGATAAGAGCAGAGGGAGCTAATACTGGAATTAATGCAGAAAGCATCATATACCTTTCAGTGTGGAGCATTGATTTTATAGCAGCATTTCTGATTTGCAGCTCATTGCCTTAGATAACACTCCCTTTACACAACTTTACCTCTGTTCAGCAGCAGGAAAAAGCCTTAATGAAAAGAGTTTGCAATTTCTTACGTGTTCAGTTATGCCTACAAATTGCAAAAGTCATCAGAATGTGGCACAAAACCGCTGGAATAGTTTCTGCTAATTTGAATATTTCTGCATGATGTATTTGTACTGAATATGAGTGTGTTAGCTGCTATTCCCCTTGCAGTGTGATTGGATAAATAATCAAGAGGGCATGCAGGTTAGGACAAACTACTGAAAGGGCATGTCCTCACTGAAATCTGACATTACTGCAGGCACAACTGCAACTTAAAGCAGAGCAAGGACCATATTGCCAATGGCTATGAGGATATCTGTTTCAATCAACTTTTGCTATGTGCCTGGCAATTTTCAAACCAACTCTTTAAATTTTTGCAATATCTCACACTTTGCTGTTTAAGTGTGCTCTCTGAGACTACCTATGCAAAAAAGCTAAATAAAAGTAATTACCTCTTGCTAAATATCAGCAGGCAGAGGGAGCTTATGGCTTTGTTGGAATGCTGGGTGTTACTGGAGCCACCTGTCAGCTTTAACTCATATCAGAAGGAAAAAGGACTCTGCTCACTTAATGTCTATTTGTTCATCCATAAGTAGGAGATAATACAGGTCACTTCCCTATTTCCTGACAGAACTCTGATAAATGAACCACCTTGGCAAGCCCAAAGGACCCTTATTGGACAACAGAGAGCATTCGCTGAAGGAAAATGTTGTCTCTGGTCCTGAGTCCATGCACGTGCCCACAGCATGCATAAGGATGTCCTAATTTTTCACAAAATCTGATAGAATGGGAGTTTTGATGTCTTAATTTCTGCAGTTGACAACTTCTATCACATGTTCTGCTTTCTTCTCACAGTCCAAAGACTTAGGTAGACAAATTAAGTGGCTACTGCAATTTGTACTTTGTGTGTAAAAGAGTGCTAGAGTTCAGAGAGAGTTCATGGGAATATTATAATCTAATGAAATTGGATTCTTGTAAATGTGCATCTGAAAGTTGCTGTGAAATGTTTGTGTCTATGTTATATAACACTATAGCTATTGAAGAGTTTGGGGTTGGTGTTATGGAAGGAAGCAAGCAACCTGCATATGTTTAGCTGACCCAACTATACCAGTCCCAAAGCATGCTCTATTTTCAAATTTCTTCAGAAAATATCACCCATCCCTAACTACTTTGAGAAGGTGGTAGTGGAAAACCTTTTTGGCAATTGAATGACTTGCCAGCCAATATCAAAAATTATTTATGAGTCAGCTACATTTCTGTGGCTCTGGGACCACATATAAGCTGAGCAGGGTAGGGTGACATATTTCCTTTACTAAAGAATGTGGCTAACCAGATAGGGTTATAAAGACAATGCAGTAGTTTTATATTTACTATTACTGACACTTGATTGTTTTGAATTCCTTATCTATTGAGTTAACCAAATTAGCTTTCTCTATTTGAGTTTGAATATGGGATTTAAACATCTGGAATTATTTACTGTGCATTTGCGCTTTATCCCTGAGTTGATTTTGCTTGACAACAATGCAAAAAAAAACCCAAAATAAATATTCCATGTCAAATTGATAATAAAATCATATAAAAGCTAACATATTGCATATCCTTGTGCCTTTATTTGAGCGGCAATTTGTGGAGGGCTTTTTCACTTTTATTGGTGAATATGATCTTAAGCACCTTTGGCCCTTGTAAACTGGCAGACTGGCTGCACTATCCCTACATCTGATTGAAAGGTCCATTGACTGGCTAATAGACAACTGCATGGGCACTGGCAGAAGGGTAACAAAGGTGAAAGTAGGTTCATACTTGGTGAAACCAGCATTGCTCCTGTTGGGCATTTCAGAATGGGTTTCTGAATAATTGTGCCACTCTGAAAAGCTCTTGCATAATGTGGTCCATAGCCTTGAAGGCTGCAATCTTATCTTGCACGGCAAAGCCTGAATTTGCCCTGTGGCACTCATTCATCACATAGTGTTGCATGAGCTGCAATTTGGCATTGCAAAGTTGGCCTTTAGACATCGTCTTCTTGTTGGATACTAAAACAGACTTGGTCATCATAATTAGTTTGGCCCCCGAGAAGAGAATTCATTAGTTCTAATTAACATCTCATTTACCAAAGTCTCTGATGCAAAATGTAAAAAAAAAATGAGCCTACTCTCAGCCATCTAGTTTACCATGCTAGAATGATGTGAAGAATAATTGCCTACATTGTACCAGTAAGAATGTGGAACCCTTCAGGCCATCTTTAATGCAGTAGACTTTCTTTATTGAACTGGAGCTAGCCACTTACAATAGTGGTCTCCTGCTGATGTGCCATTCATTATCAGGGCTAGTATTGGCTGAATGGTGGTATTGTAAAAGTGACTAGACACATTCAGTTGGCTTTCTGCCTGAATCCCACTCAACGGGTGCAGGTTAATTGTGCATCAAGATCTTTGCACTGGTTTTTGTGGTCTGTTGAATTCTGCCTCTGGTGAGCCCCAGTGGTTCTAATTACAGTTTAAGGCCAACGTTGAGCCCTATACTTTTGGGAGAAAGTAGCATTTGCAAGAGTGTCGAACAGGGTTAGTGCTTCTTGGTGCTGTGCCAGTCACTGTGGTATTAGTGGCTAGTAGCAGACCATGCAGTAGAAAACACAGTAAACCAATCCACCAAGTTTATTTCTTCCAGTTCATTTTTCTTGTGCAAAGAACCTTCAGGAGATGGGAAGGGTCTACAGCCATGTACATACAGTATATTTAAATGGTCAACTTTATTAATTTTTTACTTCATGCTTTTTGAGGAATTAAGGTTCAAGTAAATTCAGGCTATTTGTACTATTATGAATTATAGCAGTTTTGAACAAACTCGAGCAGCGAAACAAAATAGTAATCAATGCATCATTTGTGACTGTTTTGTGTGTTTATTGGGGGAAGTGTGAATAGTCTTTTGTGGTCATGATCATCTACCAAAAGAAATACAGTTATCTGTTTTTTTTAACTACAAGACTGTGACACAGTAAGTGCTCTCTTGAGAAATGGGCCCCTAGCCTAGAATAGTATCAGAATGCATGTTATATTGTTCTTATTTTGTAAAAAAAAGGTGCTTACATAATGATACCAAAATGATTTGGAAAAAGCACTGCAATGCTGGCCTTCTGCCAAGAAATTCAAAGAACTCTTAAATCATATTACTTTTTAATCAGTATTTTCTGTGGGCTGTTGCAGCCTTAATTTGTTCAATGTGTGGTTAATGAATATGGTTATAAATAATCTGTTGAAATTTATGCCGTCCATAAAGATTTTAAGATTTTTTTTGAAAATCAGCAATATAGTAATCTCTGACGATAAATTATTTTTGCACATTTACTTTTCTGTTTGTACACACCATATATTCAATTGGCTAGCTAAACTCTTTATTTTTCTCCTTAATTTTTGCTGGTTTAATGGAAAATATTGCTTGAAAAACTTAAAATTTTAGACCTGGCCCCTCTCCAATCACAGGCTTAAAACATTTAATGCTCTAGCCAATTGGTATGCAACTTCTATGTTTCTATGCAACTTCTTCACCAATATTACTTTGGGACCAGTATCTTCCATTTTGTTATGGCATAGGATGAACAGATTTTTCTGACTTCACTCTTCCCTATCCTTCTGAATTATGACCATTTTTGATAAATCTAAGCAATAATTAGAATTTTATTCAGCTTGTCAATTGCTAATGAAGATAAGAAGCAGATAGAGTTGTAAAATACAGTTTTATTTTAAGTTATTCATGCTTAGAACCTCTACTCACCCCTATTTACTTCCTCCAGCTACTGAGTGAATATGACTTGAAGTGATACCTTTTTAGACAGCCCCTCTCCAATTACAGGCTTACAAACATTGACTCTTCTGTGTTATTGACATGCAACTTCACAAGCTTTACTTTGGGACCGGTATCTAACTTCTTTATCTGAGGAGTGTCAAGTTAGGTGGAGTAGGCTTTGAGCAGCAAGGAGGCCTCAGTTATATCCTGCAGGCTATGACAACTTACTGACTGAAAGGATTTTGAATTATCTTTTAAAAGTTTCTGAGAGTCATAGACACTTAAGTATCTTCAAAAGATGTAAAAAGGTAAAAATATATTTAATTGAAAGTGCATTAAAATACTAATAAATACATGAAAACATTAAAATAAAATCTGTAAAATAGTTTTGCACAGAGCTTATTAAGCGTTTAGTCAAACCAGTTTGCCATTTTTTTTTGCCAGATTTACAGATATAAAATTGAGAGCTGGTTGTGAAGCAAATCTTGGGCCTTCTCTTCAATAAGTTACATTCCACTGTAGTAGAGTGGAAAATCAGATTCACTGACAGAAGAACTTGGACAGCCATCTTTTGCCTCATATGCATTTACATTGGAGACATGCTGATGTGTAAGGGACCAGTGGTGCTTTCCTTTGAAAGTACCTGATACTAAACTAAATTTAGGCCAATAAAATGAGGAAGACTATTTGTCCTGACTTAATTCCAATGCAGAACAACTATACTGTCATCCTAATCACAATACTGTATCTATATTTTGCGCTGATTAATTATATCAGTTCCAGATGAATGTAAATAATAGCATGGTTTACTGCTTTGATCAGCTTTCCACTCCCACAATCAGATTACTTTTTTCCAGAGTGACTTTACTTACTCTGCTTATTCTCATATTTATCTAAATACTACCTCTGTAGTTTCTTCTTTTTAACTAAAAAATTCTGAAATCTAGCTGCTCCTTATTTGAATCCACAAAACAGTATGTTTCTGTTTATTCTGATTTATTTTCTGTACAATGTGTGAAGCACAATTACAGTGTTAATCATAGTACTGACCATTTCATTGAAAGTAATACTGTGTACAACACTCATAGTTGCTGAAAATACGCATAGCAGGCAGATACTGACAATCCTGTTGCACTACTGATTTAACAACCCCCACATGGGGGTTCAGTGATGCAGTTTAAAACTCTGTTTTTAAAATTTTTTAAAATTTGTTTTTAAGTTGTACCAGTGTTTACTTGTATGTGAGATCTCCTCTCTGCCCATCAAAACATGCAGGTAAAACCATACAAACTGCTGGAGGAACCGAGCTGGTCAGGTAGCATCTATAGAAGGAAATAAAGTCAACATTTAGGGCTAAGATCCTTTTGAAACATCAACTCTTTATTTCCCTTCATAGATACTGCCCGACCTGCTGAGTTCCAACAGCTTTTCGTGTGTGTTGCTCAAGACTTCCAGCATCTGCAGAACTCCTCATGTCTGTGAAATACATGCAGGTGATTTATTGAAGGAGTTCTGGCTCCAGAGAAATATTGATTAATGTCTTCAGTGCTTTTAATGGTTAGTAAAGCCTGCAGAAAGCAAGAAGTCATGCTTTCCACGTATAAAATTTTTTCTTTTGCATCCAATTCAGGGAATTTGTTGTCCAATCCTTGGTCTTCAGCATAACAGGGAGAACATTTCTACAGAGGAGAGAAAGCAGAGGTTAGAAAAGTGGGCAGAAGAAGAGCAAAAGTGACTAGTGCTCCTCACAGAAAGAGCTATTTACCTTTGGAATTTTTGGTAGCAGTTTTCTATGAGGAGAAGTGCTTGAAGGAATTCAGCTTCTCCAAGTGGATCTGATGGAACCATGCCATTTAGTTAACCACGACTACAGCCAGAGAAAAAGACCAGGTCTGTAATGCCAGTGGCCGAAAGTCTATGTACTGGAGGATATTTTACATACCTAGTGTACTGTGGCAAACGCTGTAGTTACAACTACAGCCAGAAAACAGGCTAAGCACTTGACAAATCATTTGTATCAGAAGAGCAGAGGAAGTGGAGGAGAAGGGTAAGGTTGGGTAGGAAGAAGAGGGAAAGAAGAAGAAATGTTATGAACTACTTCCTGGAGATGTACTGATCCTAAAAGTTTCAGCAAGTTCAGTTTTAATTCTTCATTCCACTCAAGTTTTTATTTACATTCTCTCTATTTCTGACCATCACAGAGAATAGAGGCCAACACCAAATTATCTAGATTATAATTACACATTCAATAATGACAAAATCCACACAAACATCAATGACATACACATGTTCATTCCTTCCGTGCCTGTGATCCTTTTAGAATTTACATCTGTAGTTGAGTATTTTTGGCAAAACCATCAATGATGGCTCATCCCAAATTGCCCCTCAGAAGGCAATGGCAAGAGCCTTTTTGTTCTGGTAGTAGATGTATGGTCTACACTGTGAAAATACTCTGAAACACTGTTGAGGACTTACTTCCAATGACAGTAAAGGAATGGTAGTATAAGTCCAAGCCTGGATAGTGCTAATGGTGTGGAATGTGAAGGGGCAGCTTCACTTGGTTCGGTCTGTAACTCCAGCTGTTTTCAGTAGTGATGATGATGAAAATGAAATGTATGGCTGAAGAAGCCTTGAAGAGTGATTGCAATGTATTTTGCCTATATTACAACACTGCAACTATGTTGTAGTTGTGGTAAAAGGCAATGGTAGATTGGATCCCAAGTAAACACACTGCTTTGAATTGGATGGCCTTGAGCTTTGAGAACATGGTTGAAGCTTCCTTCATATGGTTAAACACGATATTATATTGGAAGCAAAATTATGATGGAACAATTAAAAATTTGAGCCTCAGTCAGGGATTTGAGGAAATGTTGCAGTGATTTCCTAGGAGTCAAATTGTTGATATGCACAAAAACATAACTACCTTGCTTATGTTTGCAATCTGTGGAGAATTTTCCTCTGGATTTCTGAAGTTACTAATTTTACCTTCAGTTTGCTCTGGAATTCTTATTTTGTTAATGCTTATACTAGACAGTTATGAAGTTTGCAGCCCTAACTGAGCATTAAAGTGCAGGTAAATAGTAAGTATTTTTTATTTGATAGCACTAACCATCTGCTGTAATTGGAAGAAGACTATAGAGATGTAGTTGTGTCTTGTGGATATAACATATCAAGACAAATTGCCTCAATAGCAGTATTGGCTATGTTGCAACTAGTTCTGAGGCCCATGTTATCAGAAACAGAAGCTGGGATGTTGACTGGTTCTAAGGCCTTGGATTTTTTTCAATGTTGTTAACTGTTTCTTGCTGTCATAAAGAGTAAATCAAATTGGCAGAACACTATTGTTAGTGACCCCCAAGAACAAACTGAGTTGATTCAGTCACTTGAGCTTCTGGTTGAAAATCAAGGAAATCAAGAAAATCAAGTGCAAGGAAGTGGCAAGTTGAAGATCACAGATGCTTTTATCATGAATGAGGAAAGCTGATCCCTGCACTGTAGTGCCACTTACAGTCTCCTGGGAAACACTTCAATGATCTTTTTTAATCTGTTGGACAGCAGGCTGCTGGAGTGCCATGGTAATCTAAAGCTTTTTCAGCAGTAGAATCCAGAGCCATGACTGAAGTAGTCTTTGCTGTAGGACAGAAGCCTGAGGTTCATCTGCAGCATCAGGCACTAGTTAGCATCTGCTTCTGCAGCAGTGGAAGCTCAGACTGCTCATCAAGTTTGGTTGTTGAAATGTGAAATGCTACCACTTAGATGCTGTAAAGGTTGAATGTGGTTTAGTATGGTGGTACTTTGACACCCAAGATCCTTGATATTTTCACATATGTGCTAGCAGGCTAATCAGTACACTGAAGCCTCATTAGTGCAGGGTGCAAAGGGCAGGCTAAGTGCCAGCAGGGTGAAGTCATGCAGCTTGTTGGATGTCTCTATCAAAGTGCTTTACAGAATAAGTACTGTTTGACTTCACATACTTGACACTTAGCCTGCCCTTTCACTCTACGCTAATTGCTAGCCACTTTTACCCAGTGTTTTGCAATATACGGCGACTGTATGGTATGTGACGTGTCAGGATCTGAGCTAGTTGCTGAGACTAGATCAAGTGAGAGTGTGCACTTAAATGATCAGTTTCTCATAGCTGAGCTGTCACAGTCAGGACAGGACTTCTTTGCTCTTTGAGGAAAGACATGAATATAGAATTAAAGAAGGGAAGTGGCAGTAAGACTTGCATGTTTGCACCATTCACAGGTTGCCCATCAGAAGAAATTGTGTTAAGTTTTACATGAGAAAGACTGTTTTGAGTAGGCATATTGCCTTTATTGATATCTGACTTGTTGATGGCTACAGATGTTGTAATAGTCAGCACTCTTCCCCAGTGGCCAAAACAATGGAGATGTGCATTTCCCTGCTGTTTACCTGATGCTAATATCATTTGAGTGCCATCTTTTTCTGCAAAATTAAGGCAAGTGTTTTACTCAGACGTGTTTGGGAGTTGTGCCTGCTATGCCTGAATCATTTGCATCATTTTCCTGCTATGCCTGAATCTGAGATGCTGGTGGTATGAGGCAGGATAAAGTTTAAGTCTGTTAAGTGTATGGTGGACTAATGATTATTGGATCTAATTGTTGATGGAAATTGTTACTTCTTGTAAGGATGTGCAGTGTTTAGCAGAATGTGAATGCATTGGGAAAGTTGGTGGGAGATGCAATTTAAAAATACCTTTGACCATGCTTATTAAGCCACAGTTTTTTTCCTCTATAATATGCACATTCTTGAGGTTTTCCTTTGTTTTTGTTTGCTCCCACTTTTCCTCTAACATGCTACTTAGGTCATCTTGGATTAATTTCTCTTCCTTCCCACTCAAGGCTTCGAATGAGTTTGATGTCTGTGATTGGCAAAGTCATCAACCAAGCTCCAAAGATTTTAAAACCATCCCTCCTATCATTTCTAGCTACAAAGTACCTCCTGTCTAAGAAGTACAAACTGGATTTAGTCATGGCTAGCTAACTTCTACTAGTGGAAGTATATTAGGACAATAAACAATACTGTTAGTGCTGAAATATGATAATTAGATGACAGCTTTAATTTTGGAATGGTTAATCACCTATCCTGAATACAAAATACTCTTTTCCCAAGTGCTAACTACATTAGCTCTTAGGTCTACCTCATAATTCACACCCTAAGTATTAGGGATCAGTGTCTGAATACATCCCTTGTTAACTAGCAAGGCGACCTTAACATAGTGCTCAAGATACAGTCTGACCAGAGCAATATAACATTTAATTATTTCAATTTTCCTGTTTTTGTTAACACCTTTATTTAGTTAAATACCGTTCTTAGAATTTGCGTTACCTACTTTCTTTCCTATTTTTTTGTGAATTACAGTTTTCTCCATTAACTTCCAGCTGTTACTCTGCACACATAAAAAAAACAACTGTTGATATAATAATGCTGAAGTTATGTTTGTGGCAATCTGAAGTTACAGTATATGTTTTTTGCATTTTCTCTGGGTTTAATTTTGAGAAACACCTCAGCACTATTCACAATCCACAAGTGTTACTCCACCGGAAACGGAGCAGAAACATTGTTAAATGAGTGGGGGGTAGTTCCATGGTTTCCTTGCCTAAGGTTACAAAATAGCAGCAAGTCATACAATTAATCGCATTGTGATATTGCAGACCATATCGTGATTAAACATTATTGTCTCTCGATATTATTCTATCAGTTTAATTTGAAAACAAAGATTTAGCCTCATCACCAATGTCTTGATTTTAAGCCCAAGTGGACATATTGTTTAAACATCTGATATTCAGATTAGCCATTACCCCATTAACCTAGAGTGCAGTGGATTTTTCAGAAAAGCTCCTAGCAGTATTAAAATATCACTTGTTCTATTCCAGTTTATTGTCTCAGATTGTGAGCTGTCAGTCTGTCATTTTAATTCAGCCTCGTTCTAATTGTGAAATGTTTTGTTTCTAGTTATTGTTATTTTTGTAATAGGAATTATATTATCCACCTAAAGATGGCATTATCTGAAAATCTTGTGATTAAAGTTCAAAGTCCAAATTATTATCAAAGTCTGAAAATGTCAGTATATCCTTGAGATTCATTTTCTTGCAGGCATACACAGTAAATCCAAGAAACACAGTAGGATCAATGAAAGCTCACCCAGAAGGATGGACAAACAACCAATGTGCAAAAGAAACAAAACTGTGCTAATCCAAAAGAGAAAAGAAAAGCAATAAATATTGAGAGCATGAGATGAAGAGTCCTTGAAAGTGAGTCCACAGGTTGTAGGAATATTTCAGTGATAGCCAAGTGAAGTTATCCCCTCTGGTTCAAGAGCCAGATGGTTGAGGGGTAATAACTCTTCCTGTGCATGGTGGTGTGGTCCTGGGAATCCTGTACTTTCTGATGGCAGTAGTGAGAAGAGAGCATGGCCTGGTTGGTGGAGGTCCTTGCTGATGGATGCTGCTTTCCTGTGACAGAGCTCCATGTATATTGCTGAATGGTAGTGAGGAGCGCTTTACCAGTGATGGGCCATGTCCCCTACGTTTTGTAGGATTTTCCATCAAAGGGCATTGGTGTTTCCAAACCAGGCCATGATGCAACCAGTCAATATACTCTCCATTACATATCTGTAGAGGTTTGTTAAAGTTTTAGATGTCATGCTGAACTTCAGATGTTTGTGAACTTCTAGGAATGTAGAGGCACTGCCGTGCTAACTTTGTAATGAGATTTACTTGCTGGGCCCAAGACAGATCCCCCAAAATGATAACACCAAGGAATTCAAAGTTGCTGCTGTCTTCACCTCTGGTTCCCCCCATGAGGACTGGCACATGGTTCTCTGGTTTCTGCCTACTGAAATCAATAGTCAGCTCTGGTCTTGCTGACATAGAGTGAAAAGTTGTTGTGGCACCATTTAGCCAGATTTTCAATCTCCCTCCTATATGCAGATTAGTCACCATTTTAATTCCGTCAACGACAGTGGTGTTAAACTTAAATATGGCATTGGTGCCTGCTTAGCCTCACTGTCATAAGTATAAAGTGAGTAGAGCGGGGCTTAGCGCACAGCCTTGTGGTACATTAGTGCTGTTGGAGATGAAGGAGATGTTTTTGCCAATCTAAACTGACTGGGGTCGGCAAGTGTGGAAATTCAGGATCCAATTGCACAAGAAGGTATTGAGGCCAAGGTCTTGAAGCTTATTGATTAGTTTTGAGGGGATGATAATGAATGCCAAGCTGTAGTTGATAAAGAGTATCCAAGTGTATGCATCTTTGCTGTCCAGATTTTCCAGGGTTGAGTAAAGAGCCAATGAAATGGCATCTGCTGTGGATCTCTTGTGTCAGTAGTTGCATCTCAGTCAAGAGTTGGTATGTTTCATCAACAACCTGTCAAAGCATTTCATCACAGTGAATATAAGTGCCACGGGATGATAGTCACTGAGGCAGGTTACCTCGTTCTTCTTGGACACTGGTATGATTGAAGCTTGCTTGAAGCAGGATTTGAACATTCACTCAACATTTCAAACTGGAAAGAACATTGTTGAATGTCTGTAATGAAAACACACCTAAGCTACGCTTTGCAAAATGACTTGCAGATGCTCCCTAATAACTTGTAAGATTTATCACCCAAATGTATTTGGCAATACCAGGAAAGATCAGTGGTAGAAATTGAAGTGTTTGTTAACTTTGGTTGAAAACTTAAACTGAATACTGAATTTACAATGAATCTTATTTATTTTATATTTGTATGGATTGTTTAATTTGTGTTCAAAGTTTGGTTCTACAACTGAAATTGTTATACATCTTAATACTAAAGTCACTAATAAACACATGACAATACTGTTATCTAAATATAATGAAAGCCGAATTTGAAAAAGCGTAAGTATTTTGTTAGGGTTGTGCAAATTATTTTAAAATTCAGTATATTTAGAGTATGTTGAAAGGAACTTGTCAATATAGCACCTGGATTTTTATTTTAAGCCAGTGAGGTCACTGCTGACATTGCATTTCTTACAGTAATTGCCTTTGTACTTCAATTCCACTGTAAGACACCTATGCTTCTTGTGCTTACTAGCACTAACAGAAATCTTTCAAGTTGTGGCTATATAGTGGCAAAATCATTTTAAGCATCAGTTGAAAATTTGGCATGAATTTGTCTTTTATTCCTTACAAATATTTTTTTCAGACTTGAGGCTTAGCAGTTTTGTACAGAACAATCCAGAAAGAACAAAGGCAAGTTAGAAAACATAAAGGAGTATTGACAGTAAGGGAATAGGACACACAGGAACCAATTTAAACAAGTCAAACTGCATACCATTTCATCTTCTCTCAGATTTGAATACATGTTTTTTTGCAATGGCCACTGCTTAATTCCCTCACTGAAAAAAAATGCCATTGAGTGTTTTGAGTGACAGGAAGCAACTAAGGAAGAGTGAGTCACTGGCATTTATTCTGGGTAGTGAGGGAGCAGTGAGATGTAAACCAAAATAATGAGGAATTAGAGATTACAGTGCTGAAATAGAAAGTATAATAATATAGCGATGGGATAGAAAACTTAATGGTTACCGTTTTCTGAAATTGTTGAGGTCACAGTATGTGCATTTTATGGATGACCTGGCATGGAAAAGTAGACAAACATATTAGCTATAGCTGGAGAATTCTGGAGAAAAATAATGACTTGGTGAATAAGGGGAAGGAGATTTACAGTAGGAGTTACTGATATGATAATGCAAGTCTGTCTCTCATGATTTCATGTCATCCTTAAATTTGTTATTGGATGTAAAGGTGGCAGGTGAAAGGGATAACAGTGAGCAGAATACTGAGATAGATAATACTGAGGTAGCTTTGGCAGTGGCTTGAAGGTTTGATGACAGATCAGTACCAGTGGAAATGGATTGGAAGCACAAGGTGTGTGTTTTTGAGGGATGGGATGAGGTTTTGCTTAGTAGACAGGTACAGATAGTTGACCAGAATGGTTGTGTGAGTATATTAATAGCTGCAGAGACTTTATGATAAATCTTGTATTTAGCTATAACTTTGGGACTAAAAGCAATTATAAGATATTTTGATTCAAAAATTTGCAGGATATTTGGTTGATACTGGATACCAGAACATGGTTGGAGATGGCTCTGTTATTTATCTGGAGCACAAAACAGAGCGGTCTCTCAGTCAGTTACCTTTCAGTAAATATTTACTTAGTTCACATGCATACATATACAAAAACCCGTTTTTACTGTTGTCTTAACTGGAAAATACACAAAAACATAGTAGTCACTCGATCTTTAAGAAAATGCCTTAATTCCTTTTATAGAGTAGCATGAGTTCAGTATAAATACACAATGATTGTTTGTCTAAGTCTAATGGCACATTCCCACAGAACCTTCACCATATCTGAATCCACTATTTACTTCTTGAGATATCAGCAAAAGAACCACAAGCTCTATCCATAGATTCTTGAATAACAATTCGTGTAATGACTGAGCTTTGACATGCTATTTCTGTTGGTTAACATTTAAGTCGATTCTAATTAATTCATGTTTGATGCACATTCCATGTGCTTTTCAGGAGAGTGGAATTAAATAGAGTCATGAAATGTGAGTGCCTCCCAATATGGAAGCATACGTATGGGATGAAAGAACTGCTTTTTTGAGTAACTACAGCATATAGACTTTCTCTCAGGAGAATAAATTGCAAAAGTGTGATTGCCTCCCCCATGCATAAAATCATGCAGAACAGGGGTAAAATAGCTTGTATGCCAAAGCTCCTTGCTGTGGCACATATTTAGACAAATGTCCCATAAGTGCTATGCAATATGAAACTAGCTAAGGCAGTTGTCAGAAGGAATTAAATCACAACTATTAGCATTGCATCACATGGTGCAATTATTAACTGGAATGTACTGTGCTGTTCTCCCTTTCAATGATGGAAACAATGGTAATTAACCTGAACAATTGTGATAATATCATTCATTTAGATCACAAAATAATGACATGTCTGTTCTCCCAATTTTCTCATTTGTTAATTTAACCTATGTTAAAAGCTGCAAATCATCGATGTGAATGTCATTGTTAAGTTTTTCTCATAACACTTGGTCAACTAAAATAGAGTTGGCGAGAAGTACAAAAGGTACCAAACCAGTAGTTATATAATACTTGACAGGACCTTAGAATGTTGTGGTAAGTTGAGGCAATGCCCTTCATTGGAATTAACATTCAGCATCCATGTTCCGAATACAATATATTATGTAGAAATACTTCTGTAGCCAAAACTGCTTTTAGTTTAGCCAATCCAAACCCCAGGCATGCAGTCAAGTTGTTCAAGTAATTGTGTTAATGATTTGGCCATATGATTCTATTACTGTTTCTTTGCAATTCAATGAACAATGACCCTCAGATTCTATCATTTGGTTGATACAAAGCCATTACCTATTTGTTTAAGACCAAAACGTTTATCAAAAATTTGCATCACTATTTAGGTGTCAACGAAACAAGATAGTAAATATTCTTCAGCTGACTATCAATTCCAGGTGTCCCTTTGCTTGTGTAAGTAACTGATAAATTTGTAAATTGTAACTGAGTAACTTTCTAAGCTTGGCAAGACCAATGTCTTACTATCTCTTTAACAAGAACAAGCTGTTACAGATGAATAAGAGGCCTGCAGTGTTATATGTGCATCAAAGTGATTGCCAGTTCATTGGCAGGTCAAGACCATCGTTTTTCTCATCAAGCATTTACACACCAGGCTTGTCTGGCAACCAAACATACAGCACAGCATTAATGATATTCCAAATGGGATATAAAAAAACATTTGTGGAATGTTATTTGGTCCCAGTACTCACCATTAAGAATTGGAGTTTTAAAGACCATTGCAAATGTTCTTCGAAGATTTATGTTGGCTTTTACCTCTGAAAAATTTAAGAGGCCAAGAACTGAATGCATGCTGAGAGACTGAAGCAGCAGGTAGGGTTTCATGTGGTTTAATATCAAATGTGTTGAATGCTTCTTTTCTTCCAGAGGATGCTGAATTCAAATTAATCAATCATTTGTTCAAAATTACATTTGTTCTGTTTGTTGCTGTCATTGTGAAATTATTCATTTTTTTCTTTTAAGAAAATAGGTAATTAACACCTTCAAATATGGTAGTTGTCCACCACGTCTGATGATGACAAGAAAACTGTGCGGGAGAGTTTTTAAACAGTAAAAGCCATTGCACAGGGGCAGTTCCACTCTCTCGACCTCAGAAGTCCGGGTTCAGTGGTCCAAACAAGTGTCACAAACTGGGGTTTTCCTTGGTTGCCATGGATGATCATAATGACTTCTGTGCCTTGTCATGCTCTTCGGACTCTATGGGGCGTTTCAGTACTGCCTTCCTAGCCATTGGATCTCACTGTGGATCTCATCTGTCCAGTCCACCTGACCTGACTTCACCTGCTGGGGTAGACATATCCCTCTCACCGGAGTATAAGGCCGCTAACTTATCTCCACCTGGTTTAGCCTACCTGTTGAAGCGGTGTACCTGGTCAAGTTTCTGTCACATAAAAACTGCTATTTGGAGCCACAGGTGAGAGCTAAGTGTCTGGTGGGGACTAAAGCTGAATGAACTGCCCCAGAATGTTCATGACAAGCTCCTTCAACAGAGATGCTACCCCTCCCTGGACACCTTCAAATATAATTGGTATAACTGGGTAGATATTGTAATACTTTCGTATTGACTGAGAATCTTGTTTGGATATTGTAATACTTTGGTATTGACTGAGAATCTTGTTTGGATACTTTGGTATTGACTGAGAATCTTGTTTGGATACTATCCCCAGAGGAGCCTTGAAGCTTTTTCTTATGTGTGGCTTTTTTTTGCTTCTTTTTCCCCCTCATCTATGGAATGTGCTGGTTCAATGTGCTCCAGTTCTGTTTTACTAATTAGTCATTTCTATCTATGATTATCTATCCATCAAGTACTGGACATTGTGCTTTGTGTGGGAAATCCAAAGAAGGGTACAATTGCTAGATTCTGTTTTGTATTTTTTCTGTAGCAACCATACTTATGTGACTGGTCAGGTTAATTTTCTGATGATGGTGACAACCCATCCCACCTCCTCACATGATGTTGATTGATGTGGGGGAATAGCTAAAGATGGTTATACCAGTGATGATTATGGGAGGAAGATTTCCACTTATTGAAGATGGTCATTGCCTTTGTGAGGTGAATAATAATTTTTTTCTTTTAAGCCCATGTTGGACTTTTACCAAGGTTTTGCTGCAGGTGAATATAGACAGCATCATTTGAAGAGTTATTAACAGGACTGAACCATTGCGAGATGTGCAGCCATACCCACTGATGTTATGATACAAGGAAGGTCATTACAAATGAACAATGTACTGGAAGTGAGAAGCTGACCAACAGTCACATTTATCCTGCTTAATGCAGGTGCAATTTCAGATAATGGAGAGTTTTCACACTGATATTCATAACCTCCTTTGATATCACACCCAACTTTAATGTGACACACTGCTGGATAGATACAGTGTCATAATTGTACTGACTTACTCTGGCTAGACGATAGGCAAACCTGAAACAGAAACCTTTAGCACTGCACTTGGAATGCTGTTGGTGTTCACAACCTTTACAGTATACATTGTGCCCAGCCATGATAGAATGCCCGGTCTCCCCAAAAACAGCACAGTGGTTGTACAGTTAGCACTGGATTAATCAGCATAAGTAGATCAGTGATGACCAAGTATTTCCTTTGTGTTGCTTTCCTTGAGTTGTGCATACCCCTCTAAGACCCCAACTGGGAGCTAAATTCTTCAGTGGATCAGCTTGGCTGGTGGTACTGATGCTGAGCTACATTTTTATTATTTATTCATTTTGTTGCCTGAGGTGGTGTACCTGAGTCACATTCTTGAATTGCTGTACATGTTCTCTCCAGGTTATGACAGAGTCTTGTTCTTGAGAGCTGTTCATAATCTGATTAAGCTGTAAATGCAGTCACCAGCCAATGTATTGACTGGACCTGGTTGTCAGCGGCTTTTTGAGACACACTTCATTGGGAGCATTTAGTAGGTAGTGGGAGGTTATCCCCATTACCACCCCTGGCTATGAAAACCTTAAACAACCCTGAAAGACAAAAGCATTGCTTCAACAATATCACAGCAATATTTGCTGTTTCTGAGAAAGTTAGGACTGGTTCAATTAAGACATTCACTGACATGTGGAACTATGTGCTTAGAAATGAAGAATTTGAAGAACTGTCAGTTTTTGTTGACATTATTGGAACAATTCAAGCTTCTAGTGCTGATTGCGAATGTGGATCCTGCCTTTTGAATTCAATTAAATATAAATCCAGAAATAGACTATAAGTGGAATATTTGAATGATCTAATGAGGATTAAGATGTAATTTTCATCTGGATGCAATATTAATCTGGACGGTGTTTATGGACAATGGATTTTTAATAAAGACGTGAGAAGAAGTCCACGAAACATGAAAGATTTTTTGTTTTACTGTATTTCATTATACCCATTTAATTATATAAAATCTTAAGTACATGACTTTCAATTTTCATTCTAAGTATTTGTAGTATGCATATTACAAAAATAAATATTTAAATTTCTGCATACTTTCTAGGCCACGTAAAAAATGAGAGAGTGTTGGCAATAGTTGACAGATCCATCCATCAGTGTCCCAAATGCTGATTCATTTGTAGGTCAGGTATTCATAACCTGGGGAGTACCTATATTGGGTAGAAAGTTCTAGGATTTAGACCCATGACAATAATGGAAGGATGATTTATTTTCGAGTCAGGATGGTGCGTAAGGATTGGAGTGATATCTGTACATGATGGGGTTCTCATCAGTGTCATTTGTAATGACCAGTATGTGCAAAAAATCTTGTGCTGTGCAATATTTTGCCCAGTGACATGTGCACACTGAATTTAATATATAGAGGTATTCATTTTAACAGCTAGTAAAACCCTGTCAATATGAATTTTGATCTCCTCTGGGCTTGATCATTTTTACTTTCGTTCATTTGCACTGTCACAAATCAGACGTGACAAACCTGTAACAGGTAATAAAGAATTTTCTTGCTGGAGCTTCTGCTCACCGTCCATATTTGATTTGCTTGCTAAATGATGCTTTAAAAGTTAAGTTTCCAAATCTCACTCCACTTCCTCCCACTTGCAAATTCTCCAGCAAGTTTTGCATCATGACAATATGCGCAGGTAACACCGGTTTCTGTATGGTACATAAATATTTCTCGTAGCTGCATGTTCTTGACCTCATGAGCTTTTGGTGCAGCAGTTTCTGCTGTTTCATTAAGCCGTTACACTTTAAGTGAACTAGCAGTTCTTCTGCACTTCACACCCTTTGCTTCTTTGGAACTTGACATAGTGAATCAATAATTTCTTCAATAAAAAAAGTATCAATAAGCCATTTCTAAAGTCTGCAGAAAAATCATTGCAAACTCCATGTTGTAAACACCATCCGCATCAGAAACCGGAAAAAGAAATGTGATTGTGTATGATCGAGAAATATACTTATTACGTACCCGTAACAGTTTAAATGAACCAGCAGCAATAGACAATGCCTGGAGTCTGATTTTGATGTAAACCACTATCTATATTAGTATCTACTTTATATAGCAACTTAAACAAGAATAATCAAAAGTTAACAGTGTTATGAGTGTATATATGTGTAAATATAACATCCAAACTATTGAGCTTGGGGGGGGTGGGGGTCGCACCAGCCTTAAAATCTTGAGATGGTAAGGTATGAAAGTTCAGTTCATCCACAGATTAAATAATCTGAGAGAGATGTTTGTAATCCAAGGTGAATGTCGAGAGAAGGCATTTATGTTGTATTCCACAAGTTCCACGGTAGTAAAACAGGATAACAATCGCCGTAGGTTTTACCTGTCATCATTCCAAATCCACTTACAAATTATCACCAATAGTAGCTTATCACAGGGGTACCGTCTTCAAAGGGAACTACCAACCAGGCAAGGGTTAACACATAGGTAGATTTCACAAAGTTGCCCCAATCACACAACGTAATAGCCACTTATCGATGTGCTGGGTCGATGCTCAACCCACCCTTGTGGTCACTCGAAAGTTCCAACCAGTGACCCCTTAGTCACTGGCTTCCTTTCATTGTCTGACTCCAACTGTGACTAACTGTGTGTGTGTGAGTGTCCTTGCTTAAATCATAACAAGCTGCAGAGTCAAATAGTTCTGCCCCTCTCTCTCTCTTAGTCAGAATTAAATAGGAGCTGAGAAAGCCGGCAGCTGATGTCTTAAAATGACAGTCCACGGCAAGATAAACCTAGGGGTTCATCACATACTTAACATGCTAATAAGGTAGAGGGTGACAACCTTTTGTGCGCAGTTTAAATTCCTGTGTGCGCTAGTAGGAACGAGATGTGTGTGCACGCACACCATAAAGTGAATATTGGCTCCCAAGCCTCTGCGCTTCAGTCTTTTGAGTTTTCTCTCCATTTAGAAAATAGTCACCCTTACATTTCTTCTGCTGAGGTCCGCCACAATAACCTTGACGGGTAACTGCAGTGCATTTTATACAACCTCTTGGTGATGGTCATACATATCACTGATCCAGAGTACATTCTGTGTCCTGAGTGCTGCTTATAGAATCATAGGGCACTATAGTACAGAACAGGCCCTTCTGCCCATCTTCTCCATGCCAAAATTGTATTCTGCCTAGTCCTTTTGACTTGTAGCTAGACCATACCCCTCTGTGACAAACATCAATGGACCCAGCACCAATCCCTACCACTAGTTGCAAGCCTGCTATCAGAGAGGCAACCAAACTACTACCACTTTCTGCTTTCTACTGCTAAGTTAATGTTGAATCCAATTTACTACTTCATCCTGAGTTTCAAGTGACTGAACTTTCTGAACCAGCCTCTTATATAGAACTTTGTCTATGTAGACAACGTCCACACCCTTTCCTTCATCAACCTTTAGGTAACCTCAAAATAAAAAAAACTCTATAAGATTATATAGACATGTACAAAGCAATGTTAACTAATCGGGGCCTGTGTATCCCTATCTCTTAAATACCTTCTAATAATTTACCCACTACTGATGTCAGGATTTCTAGCCGCTAATTTTCTGGTTTATTCTTGGAGTATTTTCTTGAACAATGGGACAGCATTAGCTATTCTGCAGCCCTCTGGCACCTCATCTATAGCTAAGGATGTTTTAAACACCTCTGCTAGAGTCTCTGCAATTTCTGCACGAGCCTTACACAAGATCTGAGGGGACACCTTGTTAGGCCCTGGGGACTTAGCCGTCCTAATTGCATCAAGGTAGCAACTGCAGCTTCTTCTGTACTCTGGATGCAGTCCATAACCTCACTAATCTTTTTCCTCAGTTCTGTAGGACTCTATAATCCATCTCCTGAGGAAATACAGAGCCAAAAGATCCATTCCATCTTGTCTTTATGCATATGTAGATGATCCCACTGATTTTCAAGTAGAGCAATTTTGTTCCTTGCTATCCTTTTGCAATGACAAGTCTTTTTTCTAGTCCTCTTAATTGCCCTCTTCACTGTTCTGTAGCATTTCTTATACTCATCAAGCACCTCATTTGTTCTTTCTTGCCTATGTTTGCTGTTCACCTTTTTCTTAATGAGATCTTTAAAACCTCCTAAACCAAGGTTTTCTAAATTTATTTCCTGTGCCTTTTATTCTAACTGGAACATACTAAGTCTACCACGTAGGGTCTGCTATACATCGTCAGGGACAGTAGTGAAGACATATATAATTATGACTTTGAAAAAGAGCCAGCTAAGTGTCTTGATGGAATGAATTTACAGAATAGTGGCAGAAGTTGGTGTCTTAGGGCTAGCTCGGGACTAGCTGCATTGCTGTAACAGAACTGGTTCAGACTGGACAGGTAGAATAGCTTGCTTCCCTGCTCTAGCCATTATTTGGTTCTGTGAATTGAGCAAAAGTGGCAGGATGCGGACTAAAAGCTAGTAAGCAAGAACTGCTTATCTTCACTTAGAAATATCAATTAATATGAATTAAAAATTAACCACTAAATATTTTTACAACAAGGCATCAACATTTTCTGTAGTCTACAGGAAGCAGAAATTAGCATTTCTGATGGAGCATGTCAAGCTAACCACTGGAGAAGAGAGGCAATAAAAGTGGGTGGGACAGGATATGTAAGATAAAACATTTTTTGATTTCTTGATGGCTACCTGGGGTTTACTGGCTGGAAAAAAATGCTGTATTGTAGTAGTATCAGCTGTAGACATGACCTTATCTATGTTAGGTCAGGGCTGTTAAGAATCATACTGGAGCTTGTCTAATGCATTAAGTGGGAAAACTATTTATCAAATTCAGTTGGAGAAAGGATCAATTTCAGTTACTAAAGAGCAAGAAGGCAGAATAGTTTTAACCATTATGATGAATGAATAGTGATTTTTTTTCTCTGACTCCACAATTGGCCATTGTTTAATGAGTTTAAATTCATTCGTTGTACCTTAGGGTTGTTGTATTTTTAAGACTGCTGTTAATTTTTAAATTCTTGAATTTCCATTGTGCCAGTAATTCCTCAAATGCAAGTGTGTACAGCATGTAAGAAATATGAATAGAACTATCTCCCTATAAATAAAAAATATCATTGCATGTTTTGATCGAAAATCACTGTAGCAGATTTTGAAGAAGGTGTGATATTTCCCCAAGTGCACTGTATATACTGACATGCTGTGAAAAGTGATTAAAACAATTTACTTTTGGTGTCAGTGTTGTAAGTGTGTGTTCAAAACAATTTTGATTGTTAAATTACTGAAGTCATTTGTCTACTGTTGGCAAGGAGCATAAAGCTGATCCAGATGGAGGAATCTGTTACTGTCAAACCAAAATTCCCGTGAAGCCAATCCAAGCCAGGTTTAGGCCACAGCAGACTGGTAAATCTGTCGAGCAGGTTGAAATTCACAAGCATTTACATTAGTATTGCTTACTTCATAAAACTGGCAAATGCTCACAGCCAGTTGTAAACCATCCCTTCTGTATTATAGCTGCCAGTCATTTGGGGATGAAAGTAATATGTGGGATTAGAGGATTAGAAGGAATGCACTGACTCAAGCACTAGTTTTAACCCTTTCAGCCAGAAGAAACCAAACAGCTGGGCAATTAATATAATTGCATTGACTAGACCTCATTGCTGTTGCTGTTAAAATTGTTTAAACAATTATAATTGTGGCTAAATACAACTCCAGTGTGTCATTTAAATTTGCGACAACACCACTATTGCAGGCTTAATCAAATATGGTGATGAATCAGTATTTAGGAGAGAGATTGAAATCTTTTTCAGTGATGCCACAACAACAACCTGTCACTCAACATCGGTAAAACCAAAGAGCTGATTATCAGCTGCAGGAGAAAGAAGCTGGAGGTACATGAGCTAGTCCTCATTAGGGGAATGGAGATGGAGAGGGTCAGTTAACAGAGGATCTGTCCTGGGACCAGCATATAAGTGTCATCACAGAGAAGACAAAACTGCCTCTGCTTTTTGTGTAGATATGGCATGTCACCAAAAACTTTGACAGACTTCTATAAATGCACAGTGGGAAGTATCCTAACGGGTTGTGTCATGGCCTGGTATGAAAGCACCAATTCCCAAAAACAGAAAAGGCAACAGAAAGTGCTGGATACTGCCCAGTATGTCACAGGTGAAATCCTTCCCACCATTGGGAACACTTACATGAAGTGCTGACACAAGAAAGCCACATCCATCATCAGAGACCTCCACCATCAAGGCTATGCCCTCTTCTAGCTACTACCATCAGGCAGGAGGTACACAAGCCTTGGGTCCCATATCACCAGGTTCAGGAACAGTTTTTTCCCTACAATCATCACACTCCTGAGCTGATGTGGAAAATTTCATTTATCACTACTCTGACCTGGAGGCCAACTTTCAAGAACTCTTTACAATTCATATCCACAGCATTATTTTTATTCTTATTTGCAGTTTGTCTTCTTTTGGTTATGTATATTTTTTTGTAAAATTCTATTGTATTTCTGTTTTCACTGTAAATACCAGCAAGAAAATCACTCTCAATGCAGTATTTGGTAACGTATATGTACCTTGATAATAAATTTACTTTAAACTATGAGTTGTAAAAGTGAATCTTTTAAGTTTCTGACTTCAATATAGAAAATTTTCTAGTTTAAAATGACGTCCTTAACTGTTTCAAGGGTGGAATCAATTAATTTGTAGTTACTTCCTTGTAACAATTCTTATACATACGTGTACCAGAAACTAGAAACTATAAAATTATAAAATTTGTCCTGAAGAAGTGTCTCTGTCAGAAACTTTGACTATTTATTATTTTCTATAGATGCAGCCTGACATGCTGAGTTCCTCAAGCATTTTGTGTGTGTTGCATAACATTTGTCATTCTTCTATGAAATAATAATATGAAATAACTTACAAATTAAGTCTCAATACCTTTGCTTAAATAATTTGCATCTATTTAAATGTACTCACAGCTGACATTGAGATAGTTGACTGCATAACTGCTGAACTGACAATTGGCTTTTCACCTCAAAGTCATCCAATTATGCTTAACCTAAAGAGGGTTGTTCTCATTAGGCATTTAGCTGCTGAGTTGTTACTTAGTAGCTGGATCAGTGATGATATAGTTAGTAATAATCTTAGGACAGGTTGAGGATCTTGGACAGAAAGCAAAGAAGCTCCATCTGCAAAGTGACTCCCACAAAATCTTCACAGACACATACTTAACCAGAACTTTCAGACACACAATGAGCTTTTCCAAGGCTGTTATCTTATTAGGAACACAGGGCATGTGTCCAGATTGCTCTCCATCTTTTTTTTGTGTAAATCATTAAAAGAGAAAGCATTTTGTTCCTGATTTTAAATATTGCAGTTCATTTTTTGTTGAAGTTCTGCTATTCCAGAAATTTCATTGGGCGTTACCAGCCATCATTCACCTTAATGTGGCTGCCATCTCTCCGTTGCATTTCACACATGCAAATAGCACCACTTGAATAATGGGGCACAGTGTGTCCACTTCATGTGCTGAGGAGGTTCTGTGTCTGGAGACCTGTGCACTGTTTTCCCACCTCTCTTCTTCCTCTGTGTTTTACATGATTTATTTTCTTTGCCGCTATCACTCAGCGGAGAAAGGTCTTGAATAGTGCTGATTAGTTTCTCATGAGTAACCATTCAACTGACTTGGTGGTTACTTATTCAGTCATACAGGTCAGCTTTCAATGCTTAAGGAGAAGAAATTATTTTGTTTTTAAAGCAGGGATGTCTCATTTTTATTTGATGACACTGATTAGGGCATAATGTAGTGTTGACTTAAATCCAGCAAAAAAGGGTGAAACTTAACTACGTACTGCATGTTTTTGCAATTTGGCTGTTGTGTGCTCATGCCATCTCAGATTGGTGCACAGCAGATTTAAGAAGCTGCATTCAGTTGAGTCTGGTCCTCTTGGGGACTGTATTTGGCTAATTTTAGTGCATAATTCTGGTTATATGCAATTATAGCACCGTTTCCAATGTATTTGCTTCCAATAGCACTTTTCTTGCAGAGTGTCTGCTTTGACATAAGTGTTACATAGCACATACTTAGTGCATCAAAAAGGGCCATATCTAATTCTTCAGAAGTGGTGAACCTACTTATGTGCCCAAGATAGCACATGCCAAAATTTTGTTTGGCACCCATATTGCAGTGCTGCCACTCAATTCTTTAAACCAATAAAAATATACACAATGATCATCTTTGCTGCTGAACAAAGCAGTAAGTGATTCGTTACAACCGGAGGACAGTGAAGTGTTTTCACAGGAAGCTTCTTGTGTTGGTCGGCTTGGTACCAACCAGGTAGATAGTTGTAAAAATATTTGACATGGGATGATTTCTTTTGAAATTTTTGTAGACCAGCTGTACAGAATGGTATTTGGTAATAAATTATTACAATAGCAATAATATTTAGAAATTGTTATTTTTCAATTGTCTTTTTAAAAGAATTTTATTAATTTTTGAACATGTTTTCTAAAATTTCAATATTTCTCTGTTACACTTATTAATAGTAAAATGAGTACATGTAAATGATCAATAGGACATTGTTTTTCCTTTTGACAAAGTCTGTAGTTATTGTTACTAATTCATTTATCAATAATAATATCAGCTCAAAATCACCCAGTGAATTTTTTGGAAGATTATTGCTAATTTGGGCATGTCTCAAAAAGGTTCACCCCCTGTACAAGGTGGTACATTGAGCATAATCTTTCATCTTGATCCTTCTCCAACATACTAAAAATACAGTAGATTCCAGGTAACTGAATCAGGTCAGGATCAGTATAATTTGGCCCAATTAAATGGTTGTCCCAATTAACCAGTTTCATGTAAATAGAGATTATTTAACTGAGTAACAAATTATGTATTTAAATAAAATACAGAACAAATTAGAACATTACCAATACCACTGGTAGTTGTCCGTCGTATCCAACAATGATAGGAAACATATGTGGGAGAGTTTTTAAAGTGGAAAAGCTGTTGCACTGGAGCAGTCCCACTCTTGACCTTGGATATTTGGGTCCTGTGGTACAAGTAGATGTCACAGCTGGAGTCTTCCCTGGTTGCAGTGAATAACCAGGATCTCTTCTGTGCCTCGATATGCTCTTCACTTTCCAGGTAGCAATGGAAAACCACCTTCTTAGCAATTGGATCTCACTGTAGATCTTTTACGCTAGCCCAGACCATCAGAGGTGATATTGCATGCTAGGGCAGGCATGTCTGTATCTCACTGAGGTAGGAGACCTGACGGATACCCTCATTTAGTTTAGCTGAGTGTCTGGTGGGGACCAAAGGTGACATTCAAGGTGATTGTCAATACCTTCAAGTTCTTCGCAATTCCTAACTTGTTGAAGTGGTGGAATCATTTCATTTTCTCTCCCAGCCATTTCTGGTACTTCCAAGAAACTGTAGTGAGCAAAGCAGTTCTGAATTGTCTTACTGCCTATATATTGCCAACTCTCAGTGACAACATTCACTGGTTTTTGAGTACAAACATACACAACTGACACTATTTTAAAAACTGTTTGCTGTAAGCATGGTGAAGAATCTAAGGGTCATGTAAGAGTTTGGTAACCATCTCCTGTCCCTGTTAAGCAGCATAGTGTCCCAAATAAATAAAGGGAAACCCAGCTATTTTCTCAATTAGTTTTTGTTCTTTAAAAGCTGTCCAAAATATGTGGCTGCCCTGATATACTGATGCTCAATTAACCAGAATCCATTTTATAGATGCTTAACACTTCACTTTGGAGTGAAAATAAATTGAGAAATGCACAAGAAATTTTCGACATTTCTTTATCAGATTAGTGTAAAATGTAATCCTTCTAGTATCTGTGGTTACATCCATGAAAATTCTAAGCCTAGGTTACATGAAAGATCATTTGGAATTCATTTAAATCAGTTTTTACTTTCATGAAAGCTTAGCCAGAAGAATGATGGAACCCTTTTATAGATCTGTGAGCCCTTATAATGCGTACCTACCTTGAATGAAGCCATCCAAAATTGGGTTTCCAACATACTGTAGGTCTGGGATCAACTGTTTCCTTACATGTCTCTTTCTGTATGAATAGGTCTCAAACAGAGTGAGCCGTACATGCGTGAATGCAAAAAAAAAGCATTATAAACATACATTCTGAATCTGAAGACATTAACGTGCCAGCTGCTTGAAGAACCTAGAAAGAATATCACAAGCACTGTGTAATTTGTATAAATTCTCTGTTTTCCATCACCTTTCAATTTTTATTAATTCTGTGTTACACGGCATACAGTACTATGTCATCCAGTTTTGAGGCTCATATCAAATTCCTTTTTCTATTACTTTAGAGGAATTATAGGTCATTGAATGAATTAACCTGTAGAAAACTTAAAGCAAGCTACAGTTAAATTACAGATAGGCAAAATGAAAATCAGGAGTATCCACAAGGTTTCCAACCTGGGATCCACAGACCCCTCAGTTAATGATAAGACTCCATGGTATAAGAAAGCTTGGGAATCCCTGAGGAGGATCAGTATTACCGTAGATTCCGGATTTTAAGCCGCTACTTTTTTCCCACATTTTGAACAGCTTTGAACTCTGCGGCCTTTACTACGGAGTGGCTAATGCATGGTCTTTTTTCATGCCGCCAAAAACATTTTGCCTCGTAACAGTAGACCAATAAAATTGATGAGTAGTTCACAGAGGTCCAATGAAATTGTACGATAAATCAAGCGCACTTTCACAATTAAATTATTGTAAATCAGTCATTTGTACTCACCCTCATCAACATGGAAAACACTCGAAGAAAAGCATTGTGCTGCCTTTATGGCAGTTATTTAGTTTATAATATTTTCGCTTAGTAATTCATTTTCTAGTTAAAGTTAGAAGAGTTTTAACTATATTTGTTTTCTGTACTACATCGCGGGATGCTATGACGTCACACCCGGTTTCGCCGCGTCTTGTGGGAAAATGCCGGTTTGCGATAAACGGGACGGCGGGGGGTGAGCGGCGGAGCGAAAACGCTGCTTTTAAGTTAAAGGCGATCAATAACTTTTCCTGGTAGGCTGCAGTATATATATTTTTTACCAGTCGTTAGGAGATATTGGAATGTTGTTCAGTAAAAAAGTATACGCAACGTATATTTAAAAGTAGCCGCGTTACAGGCACGGTTTGAAAAAAAGCATTTGCAATATGTATTTGTTTATGTTACCATATGGATTTAATTAAAAGTTAAAAAATCCTCACGTGTAATATCTTTCTGTGTAAATATCTCATATTACAACGTGGGACACCTGCGGCCAAAAATCCGGTGCGGCCGAAAATCCGGTGCGGCCTAAAATCCGGTGCGGCCTGTACAAGTAAAAAATTGATTTTCTTTCTAAAATTAGAGCCAGCGGCTTTTAATCAGGTGCGCTCTGTAGTCCGGAATCTACGGTAATCTTTTGCTAATTTATATACCTCTGTCCAGATACTGCGATGCCAGTTGTAATATTAAATAACATAAAAGTTATCTAAGTATTGGATGATAACGGTAGTTCTTAAATAAAGGCAGAATATACTGGAAATAGCAAGTTAAGTGGCATTTGTGTAGAAACAGACTTAATACGTTTGGTTGGTGACCTTTTATGAGGACTGTAGTTCAGTATTGCTGCTATTTGAAATAGCCTGCTGATCAGAGGTGTATTGTAAAGGAGTAGCATGAAAAGTGTAGAAGGATAACATTATGTAGGTCACCCCTTGTACATTTGCATTGATTTCCATGGAAAGAAAACTCAGTAAAGGATTCAATGTCAGTAAGACGAAAGAGCTGATTGTGGACTTCAGGAAGGGTAAGATGAAGGAACACACCAATCCTCATAGAGGGATCAGAAGTGGAGAGAGTGAGCAGCTTCAAGTTCCTGGGTGTTAAGATTTCTGAGGACTTAACCTGGTCCCAAAATATTGAAGCAGCTATAAAGAAAGCAAGATGGCAACTATACTTCAGTAGGAGTCTGACAACAAAAAACACTATCAAACTTCTATAGATATACCATGGAGAGCATTCTGACAGACTGTATCATTGTACCCAGGACACCTTCAAAGAGTGGTGTCTCAGAAAGGCAGGTCCATTATTAAGGAACTCCAGCACCCAGGGCATGCCCTTTTCTCACTGTTACCATCAGGTAGGAGATACAGAAGCCTGAAGGCACACACTCAGCGATTCAGGAACAGCTTCTTCCCCTCTGCCATCCGATTCCTAAATGGACATTGAACACGTGAACACTACCTCAATTTTTTAATATATATTCTGTTTTTGCATGATTTTTAATCTATTCAATATACATATACTGTAATTTATTTTTTATTGTTATTATTATTTTCTTCTCAGTTATGTATTGCATTGAACTGCTGCTGCTAAGTTAACCAATTTCACGACACATGCCAGTGATAATAAACCTGATTCTGACTCTAACTCTGACTTTGTGGGTAACCAAATGAAAACTGGCCACTTTATGCAATTGCCAAAGTTTAAAGTGACCATTAAAAATCTTGTATCCTAATTTGTGCTATGAAGGCATGAGAAATAATTCAGCTTGTATGCTGGCACAAGCTTGTGTCCATTGCATATAAATTAAGCATAACTAATATTAAAAGACAATACCAAAACACTTCAAGACAATCCTTCATTTTCTTATAGTCTCATCATCCCCTTTGTGACAGATCACCTACACAAAAAGAGGCCAAGAGTCTGTCTTTTCTCTTTTGCAGCTTTTTGTAAGTCATTCTTTCCTTTTTCTTTTCCTTTTGCGCCTAACATCTCTTTGTCTTTAAAGTCAGTAGTTCAACTGGATGCTTGTGATTTGTATGGGACTAATCTTGAGAGCGAGTAATGAGTATTTTTCATTTAGCGAGCTGTTGACAAGGCATTTAAACTAATGCTCTTAGAGGGTCATTAGCCTTTTCAGAGTTATTCTGATGGTTAGTGAAAACACTAAAACCCAGTGTCTTCGGGTCCTGATTAGTGACACTTTGATAAAGTCATCTGAAGTTCCTTGGACTGAATTTTGCACCTTTTCTGCAGTTTCTATGGTCACTGTGAAACGACCTGTATTCAGGCTATTATGCAATCTTTTAAATGCAACTCGTTTAAAAGTTACTGTGCAATTCTGTGCATTAGATTTCTCACTTGGTCTCAAAAAGTGAATTTATAAACAACAACAACAGTGTTTTTTCCCCTTCCTCTTCAGTTTTCTTAAAGTGACAGACATTGACTAAACAGGACCTTTTAAGTTGACAAAAGATTGAAAAATCTTTACACTTTTTATTGCTGAAAGTTTCTTGAGGGCCAAAAGAAACAAAGACTTTTCTCTTCCACTCGATTTGATAGCAAGGCGAGAATAAACTTTGGGGGCGAGATATATCTTAACATTCCCTGAATTTTTCTAAGCAGAGAAAACAACTATGGCTAATTGGTCACAATCAAATCATTCATGGTTAACTCAGATAGAAAGGATTAATGCATTATGTATTGGATAACGAGCAGGCTCAACATTTAAAACACGTGAGAACTCAGTAAAAAAAATGACTGCTAAGAGTTGTTTCACAGGAGATGTGGAGTCAGGTCATTGACTTGATTTTCATGGGAAGACTGAGTAAGGACTGGAAGCTTTCAGACTGTGAGCAGCTCAGTATTGACAGCTGCGATTTTGGGAGGAGAGCATGCAGTATTGTGATATGGTTTGTTGAGAAAAAACAAGAGATGGTTTGAAACAAAGCTGTGAATGGAAACACTAGGTTCTATGTCCTATCAGTGACTGATTCCAACTTGTTGCTGCGTTGTAAATCTTTGCTGCATTGTAAATCATTACAGGGCAAGGACAGTAAAAAAAAATCAACTAATATTTAACAGTTTATTCAAAAGCCAAGACTCTTTGGTACATAAATCAGAGGAACTGCAGCAATTCAAAGCAATTGACTACAACCTTCTCAAGAATACCAATGGATGGAGATAAATGCTGGCCTTGCCATCAATGCCCACGTCCTGTAGAATAAATGGAGAAAAGAAAAATATTTTTTTAAACTAACAGCTTGTTTTTAAAATTGTGCTTGCTTCCACAGAATGTGTTTACTGAAATTTACCTTTGCCAAGAGGAAAGGTGTTTTCTCGTATTTTCTTTAAATATATTAACAGTATATTTCATTTTATATTTTTAAACCTTCCCACCAAACCTTCAGCTTAAGGATAGACAGTTTGAAGAAAGAAGACTTCCTTCTGACTAAAATGAGTCTTGTTTTAATATGGCTTCTGTTTCATAAGCTGTAAATAATGAACATGTGATTTGTTTTTAAATGTCAACATTGTGTCAGCAAAATTCCAATAATTATCTAGGCTTTGACTAGTTGACTACTTTCTAAAAATGGCCCTCAGAAATGCATTAATCTGTCTCCACAGTTTAAACAGATTATATTTATTATAAAAGTCAGCTGAAGACATTTATCAGAGCAAATGGACATTGTTTCGTGGGCACTTGCTTAGGGTTCTGGATAGGTTTGTCCCATTCAGTCAGGGAAAGGTTGGAAGGGTGAAGGAACCGTGGTTGACAAGATTGGTGGAACATTTAGTCAAGGCAAAGAAGGAAACATATTTAAGGCATAGGAAGCAAAATTCAGACCGGGCTCTTGAGAGTTATAAGGTCGCGAGGAAGAAGCACAAGAAGGGATAAGGAAGGGGATATGATAAGGCTCTGGTAAGTAGGATTAAGAAAAGCACCAAGGCATTCTAAATGTACATGAAGAACAGAAGAATAACTAGAGTGCGTGTAGCATCACTCAGTGATAAAGGGGGAAATGTGTCTGTATTGGAGGAGGTAGGAGGGGTCCTTTATGAATACTTTGCTTCATTGTTCATCAGTGAGAGGGACCTTGAAGAAAGTGAGGTCATTGTAGAACAGGCTAATCTGCTGGAACGTGTTGAGGTTAAGAAAGAGGCAGTGTTGGAGCTTTCGAAAAACAATAGCATTACGTATTTATTATTTCAGTAATATTTGAGTAATACAGTATTTTAAATATATTATTCAATTAAGCATTCCTTGTGTACATAATGCATTGTGGATTATATGTAAAAGTATGTAAATAACATGTCATCACACTGTCGCATGATACGTGCATGCCTCACTTAAGATAAAACTAAGTTAGACTTGCATTTTTGGATTCTTCGCCTTTTCCTTTAAATTAGTTTTATGCCTTGGAGCTACAAAACAAAACAGTACAGTTTTTACAACAAACCTGAGATAACAAGCTACCTGTTGAAAGATCAGTTTTTAAAAAAGTGCAGTGAGGAATTGTCACATTTTTAAAAAACCACAGCACTTTTTATTTTTCAGAGCAGCTCATTTTCTTTGCAAAAAGAAATATGATGGAGTAAAAAAGCAGAATACGGAGGAGTTCACAGGATCATAAGCAGTGAATACCAGGTGATAATAATCATTTTTAAAAAAGGAGCAGAAATGTCTGGCTACATCAGAAAGATTGACACATTTGATTACATAAAAGATAACTGGAAAATGTATATGGAGCGAATGGAGCAGTATTTTGAAGCAAAAGAAATAACACATGAGAAAAAAGTACCAGTTTTGCTGAGTGCATTGGGTTTAAAGACATAGTTTGCTTCAAAATTTAACTGCTCAACCAAACCAGCTGAAATGAGCTTTGCAGATTTTGTGCAAGCAATACAGGAACATTTGGAAACAAAGCCATTGTTGACTGTGGAATGCTTTAGGTTTCATGTGTGGAATCAATAGGATTAGGTAATCCATTTCAGCATACGTGGCTGAATTGAAGAATTTGTCTGAGCATTGTTAGTTTGGTAATGGATTTAATGATGCATTGAGTGATCATTTAGTTTGTGAAATCTTTCAAGAAAACATTCAAAAATGGCTTCTAACTGAAGCACAACTTATATTTAAAAGAGCAGTTGAAATAGCTGTATTAATGGAAACAGCAGACAGGCAATTGAGTTGCAAACAGGAATGAAAGTGAGTGTGAACAAAATTGCAAAGTCTAAATAAAACCTGCTTGGCCAAACAAATTGTGTTACCATTGTAGCATGGGCTCGCATATCCCAAATCAATGCAGCAAAACTTGGAGAAAACGAAACAAAGTAGGACATATACAAAGAACATGTTGGACAGACAAAAATAAATAGACTGCATAGGGAAGAGAAAAAGATAAAAAGTCAAGTAGCAGTTTTGAGAAAAGGAGAAGTAGGGTGTCCAGAGCTGTCAGAACTGCTTTCTGCAGTCCCAGAGTCTTATCCTACAACCACTACAGAGGATGCCCCAAAACCTGAGATTATTTCCAGCCACAAATCTCATCTGCCAAACAGAGTGATCATCCTGTTAGGAAAAACATTATCCCAAAAGATTATGAAAGTCTCCACAATGATTACCTCTTTAGGTCTGAATGAGGTAATTGAAAATTTACTGTGTCTGTGTAGTAGCTATACTATATGGTATACTGTGCATATAAATTGAGATGCATTCTATATTAAATTAGAGTTTATAGTTAAGCAGGGAGAAGTATTGTGTATTTAATATTTGAGTAATATTGTAAATATACTTGATTAAGCATTCTTTGTTTTTACGTAATGCATTGTGTGTTATATGTAAAAGTATGTAAATGGCATACGTCACCACACAACCACGTGATATGTGCACGCCTTGCTAAAGTAAAATAAGTCAGACTTGCATTTTCAGACTCTTCACATTTTTCTTTGAATTAGTTTTATGTTTTGAAGTTACAAAAGAAAACAATTATGATCTCTGGGACAGGATGGAATTTTCCCCAGGTTATTACAGGAACTGAGAGAAGAGATCACTGGGGCATTAGTGGTGATTTTGCATCACTGGCCACAAGAGTAGTACCGGAGTATTAGACGAATGCAAATTTTGCATGTTTGTTCAAGAAAGGTAATAGAGATAATCTTGGGAGTTATAGAACAATGTGTCTTGCAGCAGTGGGAGCAAACTAATGAGAGGATTCCTAGGAACAGGATTTATGAGCATTTGGTGAAGCATGTTCTTATTAGTGACAATCAGCATGGCTTTATAAAAGGCAGGTCGTGCCTAACAAACCTGGTTGACTTTTTGAGGAAGTGACAAAACAAATTGATGAGGATAGAGTGGTAGATGTGCAGTGCAAGGATTTTAGTAAGATGTTTGTCAAGGTTTCCCATTGCTTCTTCAGAGAGTCATGAGGCAGGGGATTCATAGAAACTTGGCAGCTATTTTGTTGGCGATTGCTGGAAATAAATGCTTGAAATGCTGAGTATGCTCAACGTCATCGTCTGAATAAATGAGTTCAATTAAAGCAGTCTACTGGAGGAACTCAGTGAGTTGTGTAGCATCTGTTGGGAGAAATGAATTGTTGACATAGCAGGTCAAAACCTTGTATTAGTGACCATCAGAAGGTCGTCAATTTAAATTGAGAAAATAGAGGGACTAACTCTTGCTGTAATGGTGAAAAATTGAATGGTTTTATGTTCACAGAGTACTGGGTGTCCTTGTAGATGACTCACTGAATATTGCTATGCAGGTTGGCCTTAATTATTGGAGTATTTAAAAGATTTCTTGCTCCAGTTATATAAATCCTCAGAATGCATCTGAACCATCATATACAGAAACAGACACTCCCTCCTTATGGATGGATATACATTTGTTTGTAGGACTGTAATGAAAATTCACCAGATTGATTCCCTGTATAGTGGGTTTGTGATTCTGTATTCACATGTTTATAAGAATGCAATGATCTACTGGAAGCTTACAAAATTTTAAAGAAATTTGTCAAGGTGAATGTGATGTTGATATTTCTGAACAAAACACACAAAATGCTGGAGGAATTCAGCAAGCCAGGCAGCATTTAAGAAAAGAGTACAGTCAACGGTTGGGGCCAAAACCATTCGGCAGGACTGGAGGAAAAAAAAGCTGAGGAGTAGATAAGGTGGGGGGAAAGAAGTGAGAAACAAAAGGTGAGAGGTGAAACCTGAAGGGGGAGGGGATGAAGTAAAGAACTAAGAAGTAAATTGGTAAAAGAGACAGAGGCCGGGGAAGAAAGAGAATCGGGGAGGAGCACCAAAGGGAGGCGATGGGCAGGCAAGGAGATAAGATGAGAGAAAGTAAAGGGGATGGGAAATTGTGGGGGGGCTGGTGGGGGCATTTCCAGAAGTTAGAGAAATCGATGTTCACACCATCAGGTTGGAGGCTACCCAAACTGAATATAAGATGTTGGCCTTCCAACCTAAGTGTGGCCTCATGATGACAGTGGAGGACGCCATGGTCAAACATATTGAAATAGGAATGGGAAGTGAAATTAAAGTGGATGGCCACTCGGAGATTCTGCTTTTTCATGCAGATGGAGCAGATGCTCGGTGGAGCAGTCTCCCAATCTATGTCAGGTCTCACCAATATACTGGAGGCCACACCAGGAGCACCAAATACAGTAGATGACCCCACCAAACTCACAGGTGAAGAGTCACCTCACCAGGAAGAACTGTTTAGGGCCTTGAATGCTAGTGAGGGAGCAGGTGTAGGGGCAAGCGTAGCACTTGTTTGGTTTTAGAAAGTTGGGGGTAGGGGAAATGGGAGAAGTGGATGGTGTTTTTACAAGTAATAGTGTGAGAAGAGGTATAGTCTAGGTGACTGTGAGAGTCTATGGGTTTATAAGAGACATCAGTGGATAGGCTGTCTCTGGAGACAATGAGATCGAGAAAGGTGAGGGAGGTGTTGGAAATAGACTGGGTAAATTTGAGACCAAGAATCATAATCTGAAAATAAGGGGTTAGCTACTCAAGACCAAGATGAGAAAAATGTTTTTATTCTTTCAGTGTGGGGTCTCAGTCACTGAATATATTCAAGAAAGAAACTGATAGATTTTTAGACATTAAGGAAATCCAGGGATATGGAATCAGTGCAGGAAAGTGGTTTTGAGGTAAAAGGATCATCATCATCATTTGCCATGTCATATGACATGGGTGATTGTAGCAAATTTTTCTACAGAAGTGGTTTGTCATTGCCTTCTTCTGAGCAGTGTCTTTACAAGAAGGGTGTATCCATACATTATCCAGCCATACATTATCCAGCCATTATCAATACTCTTCAGAGGTTGTCTGCTTGGTGTCTGGTTGCATAACTAGGACTTATGATATGCACCAGCTGCTTATATGACTGTCCACCACCTGCTCTCGTGGCTTCATGTGACCATGATCAGGGGACTAAGTAGGTGCTACACCTTGCCCAAGGGTGACCTGCAGGCTGTTGGAGGGAAGGAAAATCTTACACATCCTTTGGTGGAGATGTATCTCCACCCCTTCACCCCAGATCAGCTATGAATTTATTGAAGATGGTGTAAACACAAGAGAAATGATGTGCACATGATTTTGTGTCTTGTTTTTGTGTTCTGTTCCAAGTTCTAAAGAAAGATTATGTCAGCAAACTAGAAACATTAATTTTGTTTCCCTCTCTACAGTTGTTCCCTGACCTACTGCTTATCTCTAGAATTTTCTGTTTGACTAACATTTATAATATTTCAAAATTTTGACAGTACAGTTAGTGGACCTGGCTAAGGTTACATACCTTGTTCAATTGTGCAGCATGATGTCTGTGTTTTCTCAATGGCTAAATATGAGGATGAGCATATTTTCCAAAGGCCCAATTTATTTTGCTTATATGAAGGAAGGTAACCTAACATGGGCACAACTGGAATTCCAATGTGTGAAACAAGAAAAGGACTTCCTTACCTATTGAAAGAGCTCAATGCATTTACACTTCTGGAAATTTTAAGCAACCAATTATTATGTCTATGTCATCAAAGTTTCTTTTTCCCTGAGATCCAAGTTCACAGAGCATCACTGGAATCCATAAAAAAAATAGTTTGAAATAATTGGCTGCTTCTGTTGACTCAGTGGGTAAATCCAATGTGTAATGTTGGTTCCCTGCCAAAGAAACCAGGAAGTGCCAGGTTCGATACTTAGTCTGCTTTCAATTAGACAAACTGATTTGTTGTTCAGAGGTAGACTGAAGCAATTTCCAGCCACTGCTGAATAATGGAGAAAAAGAATGAGCCATATTAAACAACAACTTAACTATTGGCAGCAGTGGCCTCCAAGGTTGCGGCATAAAAGTTCTGTATGGGACACATGGCATTGGGTCAAGAAGGTGGTTCTCTGTCATGAATAGTGATGACCTTCTAGTGACCTATACTATGCTTTGTGATCTTGCATAAAGGGAGTTCCAAATCCTCAAAGTGACCTGGTTCCCATGCTACCATCACACTGTCAAATGAAAACCATAATACAGAAAGTCAACATGTGAAACATTTTTATGCATTCACATAAAATAAACAGCATACAAATATAATCTGATCACCATACAAGTGTGTCTTCTATGTGACCCTTTTCTGCCCTACTGTTTAAAACTTAGAACATAGAAAAGTATATCACAGGATGAGTCCTTCAGTCTATGATGTTGTGCTGAACTAATGAAGCTGATGACATCTAATTACATAAATGTCTTCTGCGGGCACATGGTCTATATTCCTTAATTCTCTGCATATTCATGTGCCTATCCAAGGCTTCTTGTATGCCTTTATAGTATCTGCCTCCACCACCATCCTTGGCAGCACATTCCACACACCTGCCACTCTGTAAAGAAAACTTGCCCCCACATCTCTAAACTTCCTGCTTCTCACCTTAAATGTATGCCCTTTAATATTTTGACCCTAGGAAATATTAGCTGTCTGCTCTCAATTTCATAAACCTCTATCAAGATTCCCGAAAGCCTCTGCCACTGCAGATAAAACAATCCTAGTTGGTCCAGCCTCTTCTTATAGCATATGCTTTCTAATCCAGGCAGCATTCTGGTATCATCTTCTGCACCCTATCCAGAAACGCTGCACCCTTCCTATAAAAGGACAAAATTGAATGCAATACTTCAGATTGAGAATATGGTTCTACACTTTTTTTTCCTGTGCTTAACTGGCTGATGATTGCTGCATCAGATTTGAGGAGGTTGTAGATGACCATGAAGGTTGATAACAAGCAGCTATGGGCCAATTGGGTGTGTTTTGGATTGCTCCATCTCAACTTAAGTGCCAACAATCTGGGCTAGGTGACTGCTGGACAAAAGGGAAAGACATTGTTCAGATGTTAGTGATAGGGATTGTGAATGCTGTCCACCTGAAGAATAACTATGTGTTCCATGAACTTATTGAGAACACTCCAGGGCTAGGTTCCTTGGCTGTCAGAAATAACTCACACCATGAGTCTCAGCAAACTGCAAAGCGGCAAAGCTTTATTTTTCACGAGTCTGCAGAGTCGGACCCAAAACTGCTCCAGCAGTATTGAGCCCAGAGCATTACATTTCATTTCCTTTTATACAGTTTCAAGTAGGTTATCACGTGTCCCTCAGTTGCTGTATCATTCCTACAATTATTCATAGTCAGCTCCACTCTCCCCCTCCCCACAGGCTTGTACATTTCGGGGGTCACATACACATTTTCTCATATCCTCTGTCCTTGGAGTTAGCCATCCGCAGAGCCATGTCTGCCAAGTTTTCAAACACTCATCGGCCTTGGAGTTAGCCACAAGAGTACAGCTTATCTCCATCTGTTCCATCCACCTCCGCTCTCAGCTCCTAGCTTAATGACTCCTTTTTAGTTCTTCATGATTACCACAAGGTACAGATTGTACCTATACAGTTTTGCAAGAATCTTATATCCTTATTTAGCAATGTGTCAGCATATGTTTTGTAAGCTTAGATCTTAGCACAGTCTAACCTTAACCCTTTCTCTTCTTACAATTCCACCCTTTTTCTTTTTAGAGTGTGCTAAGGATTTGTCCAGGGATTCCACTCTTTCAGTTCTCTGCCTCGTTGCAACAGCATTTTAGCCGGGTCAGCTGGGTTCCCTGGCTGCATTACCTGTACTACTACTCGCGTTATTAATGCTCTCAAGCAGGGTATTAAGCATGGTAATATGATTATCATTATGAGTATTCCACCAAATATTAACAGGGCTATTCGCCACCAGCTTCCTCCCAGCAGACTATCCAGCCAACTCAGGTTCCCTAAGGATCTCCAAGTTTGTACTGGCACATGGGCCAACTTCCGAATTTTGTCGGATATTTTCAACACTGCCTTTCCATTATCATTTATCTTTAGGCAACAGTTTGTCAGATTGAACTTTCCACAGACCCCTCCCTCGGAGGCCAATAGGTAATCCAATGCTAATCGATTTTGGTATATGGCTGTTCTCATCTGGCTTTGCTGCTCAGCCAGCAATTCCAGAGCCAATGCGGTTTGGTTGGTGATCACCTCTACTACAGCTTGTAGGCGTATTATTCGATTTAACATATATACCGGGGTTCGGTAACCCCATGACCCATCCTGGGCCCAAGTTGCTGGTCCGTAATATTCAATGATGCGTGCTGGAGGCCACTCGTCGCCCCATTCTCCCACCTTTATCTCCCGCTTCTCCCTTCTCAGTGAGTCAAATAACTTGATTCCCAATTCCCTATCTTCATCCTGGGGTAGGAGGAAGAACTCTGGCCTTATAAGGCCTAAGAAACAAACTCCTCCCCATCCTTTCGGCAATTTGGTGTATGCCTGATTCCCACAAATCCAGAACAGACCTTCTGGGACAAATCCTCCTTTCCTTGCTTTCCGCCAGGCTTTCCAAACACTGGGAATTCCTTCGTACGGGTTATGCCCACTGCAATTCCAGATTCCCGAATTGTTTCCCATAGCCGTACAATTGTCCTTTGCCCCTTTAGTTATGTACCAAGTCGGCTCCTCGGGCCACCAAGTGGCATTATTTTTTGTTTTAGCCAACTTTATACTCTGACATGGGCTTTCTCCTACTTTCACCTTCCCTTTTCTTTCTACACATACTTGTCCTTCCGGATAGTTTGTTAACTTCCATTCTTGCGTCCTCCCAGTCCTTTTCTTATCCCAATCATGAGCCAATAGCTCCCACACACTCAAACTCTCACCTATCCATGGCCATTGCTCGCTCATGTGGGGTCCCCCACAAACCCAACAGTCACTTACATTTAAACTTGTAGCTATTCGAGTTGCTAAGTCTATAAACAGGTTTTCCTTCATTTCCGGTCTTGTTTTTCCATAGGTTCCCCATTCTTCTCTGACTCCACCAAACTCTGCCCTTCCTTTTTCTTTCCTTTCACATATCCATTCTGTCTCAGGGCATGTACTTTCTCGTACACTCCAACTTTTCCCTTCTCCTTTTTCTTCTCTCACTGATCCACCGGGGTATCCCCTGTTCTTTCTCAGGGTATATTTTATTCCTCCCTCTTCACATTCCTCTTTTTCTTTTCCATAACATTGGTCATTTACATGTGAATGTGACACAAGGGCCCCGGGTCGTTCTTTTCCTTTCTCCAAAACTCGGTTCCTACACTTGTCACATTTCCCTTCTATTTTTCCCACATACAGAATTAAATATATTACAGTCAATAATGTAACAGTCCACATTGAGTTCATTTTTGTTGCCTTTTCAGTTTCACCACCAACGGTTCTTCACTGGGAACACAGGTCCACTCCGTGTGTCCCTCAGGCTTAACTGGTCCCTTTATTCTGGATGCGTGGGTCCACCCTTTCTCTTTTGTTCGTACGGCCGCCTCGGTGGTTAACAGGACCTGGAAAGGGCCTTCCCACTGTGGTTGTAACTTCTCCGGCTTCCAGGTCCGTACCAGAACCCAATCTCCAGGCACGATCTGATGTAAAGCAAAGTCGAGCGGCGGAGTCTGGGCCAAGAGACCCTTCTTCCGCAGTTCTGCAAAGGAACGAGATAGTGCCAGTAAATAGTTCCTTATAAAAATATCACCCCCTTGTAGCGTGGGGTACCCTTCTACCTTATTCCAATACGGGAGTCCAAACAGCATTTCATAGGGGGAGATTCCTATATCCTTCCTGGGTGCTGTTCGGATTCTTAACAGGGCGATGGGGAGACACTTAGTCCAGGGTAACTTGGTTTCTAGCATTAATTTGGTCAATTGCGCCTTTAAGGTACTGTTCATCCTTTCCACCCGTCCCGAACTCTGGGGATGCCACGGGGTATGGTATTTCCATTGGATACTCAATGCATCACAAATCAACTGGTGCGTCTTGGAGGCAAAGTGTGTCCCTCTGTCCGAGTCTATGGACCCCATGATCCCATATCTGGGGATTATGTTTTCTAGTAGTATTCGGGCTACTGTAGGCGCATCGGCCTTTGTGGTCGGGTATGCTTCCACCCAGTGGGTAAAATGATCCACTATTACTAACAGGTACTTCCATCTCTGCACTGAGGGTAGTTCGGTAAAGTCGATCTGGACTCTATGGAACGGTCTCATGGCCAGTGGCTGGCCACCTCTTGGAGTGGATCGCATCACTTTCTTGTTTATCCGCTGGCACGTCGGACATCCAGTTATCTCTTGCTGGGCCAGTGTGTATATTCCTTTGCATACATAGTCCCTCAGAATTGTGTCGCACATGGCCTGTACTCCCCAGTGGGTTTGATGGTGCAACTGTTGGAGGATGTTGCGGGTTACTTCCTTATTTAGTACCTGTCTCCCATCCGGGACCGTCCATTTACCATCAGTGTCTTTTCGGGCTCCTAGTTGGTTCATGCTATCAATCTCTATTTGGGTAAACATAGGTTGTTTAGTAAGTCCTTCCCTCACTGGTATCAAGGTCAGGAGTTGGATCGGGTCTTCAACGGCTGCTCGTTTGGCCTCCCCATCGGCTAGACGGTTCCCTACTGCTTCAGGTGTTGATCCTTTTTGGTGTCCGGGTACATGTACTACCGCAATCTCAGTTGGTAGGGCCAGGGCTTCCAATGTCATACTTATCATTTGCTCGTGTGCCAGTCCCTTTCCTCTGGCCGTTATCAGTCCTCTTTCTTTCCATATCTTCCCAAAGGTATGTACTATCCCATAGGCGTACTTAGAGTCAGTGTATATTGTTCCGATCCTCTTCTCCAATATCCTCAGAGCCCTCTGGAGTGCGTATAATTCGCATGACTGGGCCGACCAGTTTCCCGGTAATCTCCCGGACTCCACTATTCTTTCAGTCTCTCCGTCAATGATGGCATATCCGCTGTGCCGTACTCCATCAATACATCGTGAGGATCCATCTATATACAATTCCTGTCCTTCTCCCAGGGGAACTTCCTGTAAGTCCTCCCGGCTCTTTGTTTGCAAGTCCAGCAATTCAATACAGTCGTGTTCTGACTCCTTTTCTTCTAGTCCTCCATAGAGGAACTGGGCTGGGTTGCAACTGGAATCCTTTGCGAAGTTTAGGTCTTCTCCGGTCATCAGTATAGTTTCGTACTTTAGAATGCGGGAGTCAGTGAGCCACCGATGTGCCTTCTGGGCTAGTAGGGTGCTGACCGAGTGGGGAGAATGCACTGTGATCTTCCCTCCAAAGGTTAGTTTCCGGGCTTCCTCTACCAATACCGCTGTCGCTGCCACTGCTTGGATACAGGTGGGCCATCCACGCGATACCGGGTCTAACATTTTTGACAGGAAAGCCACGGGTTGCCGCTTTCCTCCTCTTAGTTGGGTGAGTACCCCTTGGGCCATTCCTTCGGCATTGTTGACGTACAGCTGGAATGGTTTTTCCAGGGCTGGCAAGACTAACACCGGAGCACGGATCAATTGCCCCTTGATATAGTTGAATTTTTGCTCCTCTTCCTTTTTCACCCGTTGTCGTGTCCGGGAGCGCGTCATAATAAAGGGGGGTCCTGATTGTGGTGGATTCCCTTCCTCCCACTTCTTCCTTTCTTTTTCTAACCACTCATCGTATTCCTCTTTTCGTTTTTCTTCTTCTTCCGCCCATTCTTCCCGTTCTTTTTCCTTTTCAGCCTCCGCCTCCCGTGCCGGATCGTCCGGTTGGAGGGGGGGCAGAGGGAGCCGCCTCCGGTTGTTCAGGCCGGGGCACGTAAGGCGGAGGTAAATGATTCAATACTTCCCAAGGAGGTTTCTCCTTGTTCTTTGTTTCCAATTTGTAACTTCTGGCTGAGTCTCCTGGCCCCGAAACCCAGCAAGAGGCGTATTCACTTTCTTCTTCTTTTACATTTGGCTTAGAGTTTACATATATGTTTAAGGCCTGTCTAACCCAATCCTCATCTGACCCAAATGGTGGCCACCATACCGAGGACCCTTTTATTGGCTGTTTGGACCATGATTTGCAATATTCTACCATTCTCTTTTTCTGCTTTCCCTTTGTTCGTCCATATCCCCATCCTGCAAACATTCTACCGAGGGGGCTATCAGGAGGTACCTTCGGGAACAAACCCGAACTCTCCGGCTCCTCTTCCTTTGAGCTTCCCCCTCCCATTATTCCCTTCCCGGCCCGGTTCTTTTTACTCTAGGTGTCGTCACACCTAGTTTACCCGGTCACACCCACCTAGATCTCAGTTAGCTAGTCTCACTTACCCGGTGTGCCGTAGAACCGTCTCCTTTCCTCCCTGCTTTGCCGCCTTGCGCTGTCCGGATCTCACTCGCTCAAGCCGTTTCAGACGACGAGCAAGGAATCAGGGACTGCCGAACTCGGCAGGGTGCACCTTCTCCGATGTCCTTCCTCTCGCCCTCCACGACCGGAGTGGGGATCCCGGACGAGACCCCCAGCTGTCAGAAATAATCCTACACTCTGAGTCTCAGCAAACTGCAAAGCGGCAAAGCTTTATTTTTCACGAGTCTGCAGAGTCGGACCCAAAACTGCTCCAGCAGTATTGAGCCCAGAGCATTACATTTCATTTCCTTTTATACAGTTTCAAGTAGGTTATCACGTGTCCCTCAGTTGCTGTATCATTCCTACAATTATTCATAGTCAGCTCCACTCTCCCCCTCCCCACAGGCTTGTACATTTCGGGGGTCACATACACATTTTCTCATATCCTCTGTCCTTGGAGTTAGCCATCCGCAGAGCCATGTCTGCCAAGTTTTCAAACACTCATCGGCCTTGGAGTTAGCCACAAGAGTACAGCTTATCTCCATCTGTTCCATCCACCTCCGCTCTCAGCTCCTAGCTTAATGACTCCTTTTTAGTTCTTCATGATTACCACAAGGTACAGATTGTACCTATACAGTTTTGCAAGAATCTTATATCCTTATTTAGCAATGTGTCAGCATATGTTTTGTAAGCTTAGATCTTAGCACAGTCTAACCTTAACCCTTTCTCTTCTTACATTGGCCATGCATTTTGTTTTGGAAGACTGAACAAAATGAAATGCTGGCATTACTTGTCAGTCTTGGTGAAGACTCCCCTCTTCATCTAGGAGTTTAATGAAGTAAAACTAATGAGCATCCCTGATCTTTTGCGAGCAGGCATGCAAGCTACTTTATTCCCCCAACCAAATGGCTAATCATTTCTACTTGATGTATCAACCATGCAGCTCCCAGCTCTAAGCTGCTCTGTACCATTTGTAAGGAGCCACAATCTACAGCTCTATGAGAGTGACAAATGTAGTGACGGGTGACCTCCTTGTCTGATGGCTGCAGCTCTACCGCTGGACCAAGTGTACCTTGTGATTTTGGAATAATAAACATGCAATGATATAGTCGAGAGTCAGGGGAATCACAAGTCTGAACATAAGAAATAGGAAAAGGATCAGGCATGTCATGCATTCAAATTGATGAAGAAGATCAGTGTCATGAATATTGTAAACCTGAAGAGATTGTGAGATGTGAGAAGGATGACTAGGCATCAGCATGCCATTATTCCCAGTGATCTCACATCAGTTGAAGCCAGTGGCTCTGGTGGCTGATCTCATGATCCTTCACTGTCCTCTAAGAAACTGAACCTGTGAGTATGGCTGAGATCCCATCATCCCCAACCCTTCTGCCTTTTGTTTTGGTCTGTGGATGTATGCAGCTTGTTTTACAAGACATAATGAGAAGTATGATAACTTTGCTAAAATATATGTTAGATATTTGCCATGCATGAATGAATGGGCATTATGAAGTGAGTTGTCTCACAATGACAGGTGTAGGGGAGTAGAAGCACACACATATAATTAAGCCTCTTGTGTGACAAGGGTAGGGCTGCAGGCGTGACTGTGACTACTAATCCTTCTGGCCATCTCCTGCCACTGAATTCACTTTTGCCCTTGGTGACTACTTGGGTTCCATAGGACCTCTTTCTGCATATTCATCACTTTTTGTAAGATCTCAAAGTCTGCTCCCATATGACAGGGCTAACCAGTGACAGGATCTGTGAATAGTTAGCCAGTGTAAATGTTGGTCAATTCTCCCATGTTTCTGGTCCACTATAAGCCACTATGTAGTGGCCCATAAGGAGTAATTTGTCAATAAGAATCCATCAGCAAGTTTAGGCCTTTTACGTTAAGATATTTGTGTCCAAATATTTTGGAAATCCTGTTGTTGTTCTCTTGAGTAAGCATCAGAATTGCATTTACAAATTACAAGCTGTTTTTCTACAATGGATCTCTTCCTAACTGGAGTATTAGAATCACACAGATGTTGTGATACAGGATAGAAGAGGGCTGTTTTCTCTGCAGACTCCCCCAATATGTGAGCAAGATGAGTGGTATGACTGACATTAAATTCAAGTTCTTATAAATGAAGGATGGGTGCCTGGAGGCATTTAGATTTAAGTTATAATAGGGGCCTATGGGAAAAGAGGGGGAAAGTAATTGCAATTTAATTTCCTAACCATCATAAGCTTTCAGTGTTCAGAATTGAAACCAACTCCCATTGGTGCTGGTGTATTCAGCTTAGCCAATTCACAGACTTTGGAAAAGCTGCATTTTATGGGGAATGAGGTGCAATACTGACATCAGCTTTTGGCTGAGAACACAGTAGAACTCATCCGGTACTGATTTTAATTGCAAAATACAAGACTCCATGCAGCATTGAGAAATTGCACAGCATTATTTTCTTGCCAAACCCTTACCAGTCCCCTCGTGTGCTGCCATGTTTTTCTCCTTTATAAATTCTTGGTTCTCATGGTTCTCATGGAGCAGATATATACTGTGGCTGTGTTTTTCTACCATTGAAGACGTGTTGATACCCATCTATTGTTTCCCCTCCAATTCCTTTGTCAGTCTGTCCTTTGACAAAAAACCTGCAAAGAATGAAGAACATTCATTTTTTTTACAAAATGGATTGGATGATCTCCAGTATAAAAATACTTCATTCCCACTAAGTTATCTCAATTTAATTAAAAGTTGAAAGTTAATTAATGAAGACAGTATATTGAGATCATACATTTTACAGCAATTTACTTGTAAATTAGCTTTGTCCATTAACTTTGTGCTATTTATACCTTTGTTGTAAGTGTGAATAGTATTGGGAAATGTTTTTTGTCTTATTTGACGGAATGCCAGATAAAAATAGTGTTCCTAGGACAACACATTGCAGCTTATAAAAACAGTATATGACAGATATTATGTATCAGTTCATTTGAAGTTCTGAGAGTGACTTGAATACAAGTCAGGTTTGAGATTATTATAAAAATAGAATATCAAGTACATGTAACTGTGCAGTCACTGGGTAATATATTTGAACTCGACAAACCTCCTGTGACAAGGTTGTAATGAAAGCTATCAGCATCTAGAACACAATAGCAAGATAACAGCAGTGGAACCAAAAGCTGGAGAACCACTTTATTCAAAGTGTCACCAATTCTCATGAATCTGCTAGAAACTCATGCTGTCAGAGGCACCCACGAACTTCAGCTGAATGGTTTGAATTATAGACTTGGAGGAGCAAACCAAATGGTCGGAATCCAAGACAAGCAAATACCACAGCATGTCAGTTCAATCCAATTCGGGAAAAAAAGAAGAAAATGCAGAATCAAATGCAAATGGATTTTGAGAGACAGCAGTACTTGACAATAAGGCTGCAGTTCCTTTAGAGAGTAGAGCCAATAACTAACAAAGGGCATTAGTTTGCAGAAACAAAAATATTATTGTTCTGCTCTTACCACGCACTGCATGAAAACAGAAGTTCCCTTCACTTCAGCCAGTTTTGATAGTCTGTTGAAAAATATATCATTTTGTGCAGAACCAATGCAGTCAGACATTATATTGACACATCATGTGGGCTCCGTTGTAGGAGGTACAGATGCTGTTAGGTCCCACACCATCAGGTTCAGGAACACTTAGCACCCTACAATGATAGGGCTTCTAAAGCCATGTGGATAACTTCATTCACCACTGCTCTGAACTGATTCTCAATCTACAGACTCACTTTCAAGGAGTCTTTGCAACTCATGTTCTCAGTATTATTTTTATTTACAGTTTGTCTTTTGAATATTGTTTGTTTATTAATAGTTTTTCATAAAATTCTATTGTATTTCTTTGTAAAGGCCTGCAAGTAAATGAATTTCAAGGTAATATATGGTAACATATACGTACTTTGATAATAAAATTATTTTTAGCTTTGACCATTTCCTTGCAAATTTACTAGCCTGTAGCTAAATTTATTAACTCTAATCTAGTCTATTTCTTTACTTGAACTTCAGAAGAATTTTGTATGAACAGTTGAGGGCAATCTTGAAGTTTAGAATTTACATCTTGTGTAGATTCTGAATTTTGGAAATGATGCAAGTGAATTTTTCTTTTAATTAAATTAGTTTATTTGTAAGTATTGTTTGAAGTTGAACATTTCACTAGGATTTTCTCACTGGCTCTGTGACACAAGTATATCCTACCTGTTCACTGTTAACCCAGCAGGGAAGAAATGCTATGCATTGCAGGCATAATACAAACACAGTGAATAACAGTTTAGCAGGAGGTGAACCTAGATCTAATCTACACATATATTAGTCTTTCTGATAAATTCATGGCGTGCAAAGTTTAGGGATTACATTTCAGGGTTGTGGTTTGAGAATGCTTGGAGCCAACTTGAGGCCCAAAAGTAGTTCCATCTCTTAACTTTTACTTCCATAAATCTAATTGTAAGGATTTTAAATTGATATTTGAGGGGAACCTGAGGGGCAACATCTTCACTCAGAGGGTGGTTTGAGTGTGTAGCAAGCTGCCCACTGAAGTGGTGGGTGCAGGTTCACATGCAACATTTACAAGTTTTGGGTAGTGTATGAATGGGAGAGTTACAAAGGGCTATGGTCTAGGTGTGGATCAATGGGACTTGGCAGAATAACAGTTCAGCATGGACTAGATGGGCCAAGTGACCTATTCCTGTGGTGTGGTCCTCTACGTCTCTCATCATTTTCACTTCCCTAAAAATAATAAGATGCAGGATCATGACATATCTCCCAAAAGTAGTATTTACAATGTATAGACATCTTGGTGGAAGGCACTTAGTGACTGTGGATGTTCACAAAGGGAAGAGAAAAAAGTTAGTCAAGTTTTGTGCTTAACAGTAATTTCTCAGTTGTCACTATGATAATTTGAGGCTCACTTATGGTGAATAACAACATGAGGGATGTAGTAGAGGTCAGTTGGGCGGGAATGAGCGAAATATCAGCAAGAACTCATATCTTCAGAAAGGAGCAGAAACAAAGACAATGAAACAATGAAACAATCTGCAGTACACAAATGTCTTCAACTTCCATTTGGTTATCTTGATGATTATTTTCAGCAGTTTCCTGTCAATTAAACTCCTAAAGAAATTCAGAACCTATGTATTTCCATTTCAGGGAAAAAATATTTTTACGATTTAAAAAAAGGATTAAAATATTATTAATATTGAAGACAAAACTCAGTACGGTTTTTGGGTACAAGCCAAATACATGGATAGAATGGATAGCCAGTATATTTCTTCCAGAGTTGAAAAATGTAATACCAGAGGGCATGTATTTAAGGTGATGTAGGTAAGTTCAAAGGAGGTATGTGACGCAACATTTTTACACAGTGCCAGGTGGCTGGAATGCACTCGCTGGGGTGATGGTGGAGGAAAATACGATCAAGAAGCTCTTCAAAAAGCATTTGAATGTGTAGAAGATGGAAGGATCTGGACATTGTATAGGCAAAAGGGATTAGTTTGGTTTGACATTTGATTACTTATTTAATTAGTTTGGCACAACATTGTAGGCCAAAAGGCCTTTACCTGTGCTGTATTGCTCTATGTTGGATGTTCTAACATTGGGGTCCTCTATGTGGATGCAATAAAATGCCTATGATCCACTGCCAACATACAGTTCTCAAAATTGTTTTGACACTAAAAACATTTGTGTCAAAACAACTCTAAGATCAGTTTGTTCAGTTAATTTATCGCAGTTTAATGAATTAAGAATTGATCTTTTGAATAGTTTAGAGTCAGCTTTGTAAAATTCAAAGAATCGGTCATACTGTTGATTGGTGTTCACACTAACAAATGTTAAGATCAGTTATGTAATAGCTCGTTATTTAGTTATCACTGTTTTTCACTATTGAATACATAAAAACATACCTTGTTCAGTGAGCTATGATGTAAAATAATACAAAAACAATATACAGTCCTGGAAATATCCAAGATGTTTCATCAGAAGGTCTGATTTAAGAGTTAGTTCTCCACACATGCTGTTTGTCCTTCTGAGCATTTCCAATAGTTCCTATTTTTATTTCAAAATTCCAGCATGTACTGCATTGTCACTTCAGAATATTCTTACCTTATTGTCTGGAAGTGAAGATGCCTATAGATTTATCAATAAAATAATATTTGTATTGCAACTCACTTATTGTGCTATAAGATAAATGCAGATTAAGTAGTGCCATGGAAATGTCGGAATTTCATCACTAGATGTACAGTATGAATTGGTAAAACTGAACCTACAATTGGAATTACATACAGCTCCAAGAAAGTGCTTGGAACGGAACCAGGACAGCTGTGTTTTGTAAATGGAAATATATGTTTCAGTATTTTGTTGAATAAAATAATACTGAATAAAACAAATATCTGCTTGCAGGTATGTGAGTAATAGGATATCATAACAGATGTTACTTATTAAGGCTTTAACTCAGGGAAATTGGGCTCCTGGTCAGATTTAATTGCTCAGTTATTTAATTGGAATTTTAAGTGCAGATGCATTCTGCGTTCCTCAGAAAGTTCATTTTTCCTTTTTAATGTTTTGCAGTCTATGGACTATAATATTTTCTTGAACATTCATGCACAATGGGTAATAATGCCCCAGCATCTCTTTTCACAAGCCTCCTGACTGTTTCCCTCTAAAATTCAAAGTAAGTTTTGTGCTACTTCTTCAGACAAATATTACACCCAAGATGTCTTGTATTAATTTTCTTAAGCCATTTCTGTGTTTGTGCTATTAAGTAGATCTTGTCATTAATTAGTTTCTCATTAATCTTCATTGTCCTTCGATATTCCCAGCCCCAACAAGTCTCAGACTTTTTGCAACTATACCATTCTGTAACTGCAGTTTTTATCTTGTATTTCCTTAATCAAAGGCCACCAGGTGGAGCACACCTGGTATATGACTGCTCTTCCTTTCAGCATTAAATCAGACAACCATTCCTTACAGATTTACGCACTTCTCCTGTTTGATTATAAAGGGATAAACCAATCCCAGAGTTTCCCCAATAATAACCTTCTTCCCCTCTCTACCTATCAGTATGAATGTGTAGAGCTGCCATCTTCCTTCATTTTAAAGATTAGGCCTCAGCAGTCTCAGGCTAATCGAGTTTCCTCCAGTCCTGCCAAGTTACTACCTGATTTTCTAGTTCTTTGCAATTTATCTTCCATCTTCACTGACTTCAGTACTTCAACTTTTAATTATTCATCATCATTCCAAAATCAAAACCAGATTTAATATCACCAGCATATGTTGTGAAATCTGTTGTTCTGCAGCAGCAGTACATTGCAGTACACAATAATAAGGACTGTGCATTACAGTAAGAAGTGTGTGTGTGTATATGTATAAAATATATATAAATTAAATAAGTAGCACAAAAAGTAGTGAGGTAGTGTTCATGGGTTTAATTTCCATTTAGAAATCAGATGGCAGAAGGGAGGAAGCTGTTCCTGAATCGAGTGTGTGTTTTCAGGCTCCTGAAATTTCTCCCTCATGGTAACAGTGAGAAGAGGGCATGTCTTGGGTGATGGGTGTCTTTAACGATGGAAACTGCATTTTTGAGGCATTGCTTCTTGAAGATGTCCAGGATGTTGGGGAGGCTAGTGCCCATGATGGAGCTGACTGAGTTTACAACTCAGTTTAAATTACTCTTTTAGGCGAAGGAGAGCACAACAAATTTTGAATAAGTAAAATTTTAAAAGACTTATTTCATGCTATACATGTTTGTATGTGGTACTGCAATATATTATTAAACATTAATTAAAAATTAGATACTTAAAATATGAAATTAAAAACTCAAAAATTGGTATCTATAATTCAAGCAGAGATCTTGCAATGTGCTCTATTGTGCATTTCAAAATTAGCAGCACTACTCTTGTAAAAAAAAAATCCACCATTCAGGTATTTCTCCTTTCAATCTCTAGCCATTCACTATAAACCTGCCATTGTCAATCAGCTGCATACCCACCTCAGTCACTCAGTCATCACCTGCTCTTTAAATCCACTCAGTTTTATTTACATCTTCGATGCATTATTTTTGCTCTTTGCTAACTGTGAACATGGTACACCACCCCCCCCCCCCCAATCCTTTACTGTTGGCAGTGTGGAGGATCAGAGGGATCTTGGGGTCCGAGTCCATAGGACACTCAAAGCAGCTGCGCAGGTTGACTCTGTGGTTAAGAAGGCATACGGTGTATTGACCTTCATCAATCGTGGAATTGAATTTAGGAGCCGAGAGTAATGTTGCAGCTATATAGGACTCTGGTCAGACCCCACTTGGAGTACTGTGCTCAGTTCTGGTTGCCTAACTACAGGAAGGATGTGGAAACCATAGAAAGGGAACAGAGGAGATTTACAAGGATGTTGCCTGGATTGGGAAGCATGCCTTATGAGAATAGGTTGAGTGAACTTGGCCTTTTCTCCTTGGATTGACGGAGGATGAGAGGTGACCTGATAGAGGTGTATAAGACGATGAGAGGCATTGATTGTGTGGATAGTCAGAGGCTTTTTCCCAGGGCTGAAATGGTTGCCACAAGAGGACACAGGTTTAAGGTGCTGGGGAGTAAGTACAGAGGAGATGTCAGGGGTAAGTTTTTTACTCAGAGAGTGGTGAGTGTGTGGAATGGGCTGCTGCAACGGTAGTGGAGGCAGATACGATAGGATCTTTTAAGAGAATTTTGGATAGGTACAGGGAGCTTAGTAAAATAGAGGGCTATAGGTAAGCCTAGTAATTTCTAAGGTGGGGACATGTTCGGCACAACTTTGTGGGCTGAAGGGCCTGTATTGTGCTGTAGGTTTTCTATGTTTCTATGTTACTTCTGCGATATTCCATTCTGCCGACTATTCCATCCCGCACCATCTCATCTCAAGAATTCCCTTCTGTTTTAATGTCTTGCCATTCATTCCTGACCCTTTTAAGTCCTCATATATATTTTCCTTTCACTGTCTGTTTCATATGTTGTCAATGTACGTTTCCTTGATGATAAAATACATTAGCAACATTATCTTTCCTCTGCCTTGACATTCTGACATTTAATTAAAATTTAGTAGTTGTAAAAGTTGAATCCATTATGTTTGACTCTTATCAAAAGCTTTCTGCCTTAGCAATTAGCTTTTGTCTTGTAACTTAGTAAAACAAAACTTGAGGTGCACATTCTTAATATATTTTAATCATGAACTAAGGCTTCACATGTCATATTCTGACTGCCAATTGAATATGTTTCAGATTCTTTTTGGGTCCAAGTTCATTGCTCTTAAAATAGGTATCAGCTATTAACCCCTTATTCCAAAATCTTCTTTGCCAGACCTGTTCATGAATTGTATTGAAGGCTTCACAAGCATGTCATAATATGATGTAACTGCATTTTCAGAGTTTCCTGAGTCATCAGCCTTCGGGTGCTTCACATTGCCTTTTGCATTATATTTAAAATGGTCAAATTATATTTAAAATCAACCTCTAGGCCAGAAGTTCCCAAACTTTTTTATGCCATGGACCATGCTGTTAAGCAAGGGTTCCTCAAACTGGAAACCCCTGTTCTAGGCTCTTGATGTCTTAACAAACTTTGCTTCCTGTTAATACTCAACACTCTTCATTTCTGTCCTCTTTCCATTATAGCTAGATATTCTTCTGAAAACTTAGTTGATGAGATGTTCATCGCTGCCAGTAGCACCCAGCGCATTATAAAGTCATATGAGCATAATATACGTTGCTTCCAAAATTAATTATATTAAAGTTGATGGAGTGAAATTCTGAGATAGAAATTAATATATCTTAGTAATAAAGCACATCCAACTCTTATCAACCAAAGGTGAATTTCTAGGGAAATTCATCATTCATGGAATAATGTTTGCTGTTTTTGGCTGTGTAATAGACAATGGAATGTATAATTAAAGTTTTGCAGATCAGACTCTTTGGTAGACTGGACAACAAAAATGTGCCAGGAATTGGGATTTAGGACTAATCTGCCTAGATCCTCTTACATTTACAGAAGTGAAAGTTTCTTTGTTTGCATTTCATTCTGTTGAAGTGATTTTCAATGTGTTTTAGAAATTTTAGCAATAAAAAGTGAGTAAATGGGTTTTAAAAATCCTTATTACAGAATTTCACATATTATGTTTCAAAGTAGATGACTTCTGATTATTTTTAATAGTTTTACACCAAAGTCATATTTATACCAGATTTATGCATTTGGAAGAAGCTGCATAGCTCAGCAGCACATTTTTGCCATATCTTGAACACTGGAACATGTTGATTTGATTTGTGAGAATTCTTAAGGATTGCACTGTCCAGCAGACAGGAAGATGGTAACGTTAGTGGCATCAAGTACCTTATTCAAAAGCTCGGGTCTGTTGAATTGGCATTTTACTTGGAAGGTCAACCACACAGCCAACTTCAATCACAATGGTATTCTGGAAAGATAAGTGTGTCAATTTGGTATGTTGACATTCAGTTAATATTTAGAAAGACTAGAACGTTTAACAGCCCCCTGTGCTGAAAAAGAGAGCAATTAATAAGAAAGAAAATTACTGTAAAATAGTTTCAAAAAATAAGTTTTATTTTGTAAATCAGAATGGAGGGTCTCCTGATAAAGGGTCTACATCCTGAAGCTTTAATTCTGTTGCTTTTTTTTTTACACATGCTGAGTAATATGCTGAGCTTATCTTGCATTCTTTTGTTTTTATTTTGGGGCTTATTTTATTCATGGCCCTTATATGAAGGGATTCGCATTAGTCAGCCACAGAGTGACATAGGATGCAAATTTGCAGATGCAGCAGAAATGGAGCTTTACTGTGGTAATGAGAACCCTCCTAAAACTCTTGTTTATTGGAGCAGGACTTCAGATATTAATATGATTCAGGATTGATGTGCTCAGCCTTTTCAGGCCCATGGCTCTACTCATTTTTCAGCTATGATGGTGAACTCTGAAAGAATATCTGGTAAATTATGTTTATTTTTCTTTATTACTTTGGGGATTATTTATAATCCATGGGTATTGATGCTATGAGTATTTATACTCCATAGCATTGTGGCAATAAGTTATTTGCACTGCCACTATGCAGAATTGTTTCACTTGGATTTCTAAATACAATAACAAATACTCCCCTACTTTTAGGACCTCAATTTTGTTAAAGTCCTTCTCATCTCTGAGTCTTTTACCTCTTAATTTCTGAAAAATAGATTACATGATTGCCTTTCAGCTTCCAGCACTATTGTAAAGTATATATGGATTTGAGAGTTGCTATACCGTTGCTTTTCCTGTTTCCTAAGAAAACATGCCACCCTTCCATTCATCTTGTCTTGGTAAAATGGATAGGACTGGGAACTTGCTGTATAATAATTAATTATTGTAAACCTGATAGATTAGAAGAATAGTGGAGTATACTGCTGTCCCACCTGCTCAGGCTATTTACTAAAGCCGCCGATCTTCCCATAAACTTCAGGCTCAACTACCGGTAGTTAAATAGACCCTTGTCATAGAAATTGAAGTAACGTGGAATAATTGAAGTTTTAACTTCTATCCCTTAAGTTTTGGAGTCCTGATTGACTAGCCAGTAGCTCAATCATGCTTGTAGGAGGAAATTCAAAAATCATTAACTGTAAGTCCAAAGATTAATTTATCTTTTTTTGAAGAGCTGGTCTCTTTGATCAGGTCACGACCATGGGCTGAGAGGTTATTGTTTTTACAATAACGGTAACTGCCAGTATGCTCAGAAGAACACTATTAGCTTTATTAAGATATGGCACTGGATGGAACAATTAGGTAATTTATTGTCAGTTTGAGAAACCACTTTATCACCTTGGCTTGCTGTTCTTTGAGAGTTTTCCACTCTCGCTGTTCAAGTTCTCATTCACCATTAAAAAAACCTCTCCATAAATATGTCACTTCCCAGTGAAGATATTCTTAGTTACATCATATTAAATGCTCTGAGTATAAGCTACTTCTGTTGCCTGCAACTTCTTATCTTGCAGCAGAGATATTTTTAATACCAGTATTTACCTTTTATTAAACTCACTTGAATCTTTCTCAATTTTCTTGCTGTCACTTACATCGGTCATAAGTTTATTTCAGCAATGCACATGTAATATTGAACACAAATACCTGTCATATTACAGCATCAAAATTCCATTGATTCTTTGTACTATTATGAAGCTCAGGATGCTACATCTACATAGGAATTTCTCTTTATTTTACTCGGATATATAGTCTGTTACTTTAAGGAATTGAAAGCAAATACTCTAATTTTAGATAGATCAATAAATGACATCACGTGCAATGCCAATTTTAATTATTTCCTGAACAGGGAATCAGTATTTCAGCTAAAATAGATCATTCAGAAAGAAAATAGAAGTCTGTGCCATTCTGCTTTCTTCTGACATGAAAAGAGGAAACAAAATATTCAGGGCTATGCATTACAAGATAGTAAATCAATCTGCTAAGATCATGTTTACAATTCTGTGACACCCAACAGACCAGTAATATTCTCTTTAATTTGCTTGTTAAACAAGAGGAAAATAGTATAGCTATACTTGACGCAGCACAGTTTTTTTTCCAATGACAAAGGAAGCTGTTATCATTACAAACACATTTTAATATGATTGGGATATTTTGAGGGGGAACCACTTAGGATGTGATAATGAAAAATATTGCAATTCTGGGAGCAGAGGGAAAGTCTCAGTACAAAATATGTAGATTAATTGTTATTTAAAGGGAATAATAGTTCTGTGGATGGAAATGAAGCAATGAAATGACATTTAGCAGAAATTCTATCATTAATAATACCGGGAATGGGACAAACAATTGGCAAAAGTTGACACACATTGAAGAATCATGTTTGTCCTTGTTTACCATTAATCAAACATTTTTAAAGTGTGTAATCAACCACACGGTATCACCTTTTATGGTAGTTAATATAGTGGAACATTTCAGTTAAATAAAGGTCGGCATGAACACTTTTTTTTCAACTTTAATTTTATGTTCACGGGGACTAACAGTTGATTGATCCAGCAACACAAGATTGAGAAGACCCAGTAAAATCCTTAAATCCTGCTTTAAAAATGGAGAGAATCATACATTTGCAGCTGCAACTATTGATTGACAGAACAGTGTCCTTAAAACAGTAGCCCTGCTGTTTTGAAGTTGTTTTCTCTGCTGCAGCCAGTGTATAGCAAGCAGTCTCTGCTGTGTGTCCCACAAACTTAAAGTGGGATGGTAAAAGCTGTCTCGCCATTGAGTCACTCTATTGAATGATTTGAAAGGGAAGTGAAAAGCAGCTGTGATAGTGTTCAGCAAACCTAGCATGGTGGTCTGCCAGTAGACTCGACAGGATACTAAATAAAGAATGGAGAAAATCATCAATATTTGTCATGCCGAGTATTGACAGAGGCTAGAAAATTGAGTGCTTTTTAATAATTTAGTAATTTTTGGTGCTGTGAGTTGGCAGTGCAATTTTCCTTTAGTTATTTCACAAACACATAAGATTTGTTAGTTATCACCAGGGACAAGACCTACAATAAAAGGAGCAGGAGTTCATGTCCTATAAATGTGTTTACTCACAAAGGTCCCAGCCCCACAACTCAAGGGGTCGCCCTTAAAATGGAAGCAGCTGTGGAATTGGTGTGAGATTACGAGTGTCAGACATTGTTTGTAAAAAGCTATAAATTAATGAAGTGGCAGAGCTGGGAACTTCCTGCTCATAGCACAACTGGAAACTCCTTAGCATATTTCTAGGATTATAGCTTTCATCCACAGAAGCAACAGGAATGCTTTTGAAGTTAGTTACTCCTTGCATTTGATAAATTATTTTTTAAAGTAGATTATTAGGAAAACACTGAAAGCCATGTAACTTCAAAGAATCAGAGATGATAGATATTCTGTTTTATAATCACAGATCACTGAAAGGAAAATGAAATTTAATCCGAACATAACTTTAGAAGAAAGGTCCAATGTTGTTAGGAATTTCTAATTTATCATGCAGAAAATTTCAATTACATACTGGGAGATATGATGATTTACAATCTAACTTTCTTTCTGCCACTGACTTTCTGTATTGCAGAAAAGGGGATTTAAACTAATTTTAAGGGAACACCAATCCCATGGAAGATCTTTGGACAACATAACAAGCTTTTGAAATCCTTTGACAAATAAATATATGATGTAATCATATTTGCAAATGTTGCACTTGATTTTGATTTCCATTACCAGCAACAATTTCAGCTATTGTAATGTGATCAGACACTTGCAACTGTCATCAGAATATGGTGTTGCCAGCCTTGCTTCACCTTCTGAACAACGCCAAGCTTAAAAACACTTGCCACTTTGTCACTTGCCTTCATGGTTAATCATTGCTCGTATTCTGCTAACCAGTACAAATAACCTACTCCAACTGCAGGCAAACAAAGAAACAGTTGATCAGAATGTTTAGCTTTAAATTGTTTAGTGATGTTAAAAGATTGCATTTTTAAGATCCCTGTTGGTCAATGAATCTCAGATGAATTGAATTGCTGTATCTGATTCAGATCAAAACAAGCAACCAGCAGCTGCAGTTTGTCATTCTGACTAAACTAAGCATTTAAAGCATGAATTCGGGGAACAATATCCCTTTCATGGCCCTGCAAGTTTCATTTCAAACCTATACCTTACAAACAAAATCAATACAGACTCCTCCAGCGTGACACTCTACACACAGCTGAATGAAATTCCATCTGTTTCTGTTTGTTTTTTCTTTCCAGTTTAAATTTTGCTTTATTTTGGATTAGTTATGCTATCCCAACACAACAAACCACTGAACTTGAAAATCATGATTAACTCAAACATTGTTATGATTATAGTATAGCCAACTTATTATAGAATCGGCTATTGCCTCATCCAGAAGATGATTCAAGCAATTTGTGTAGCTGTCAATTCAATGGTATGAGAAAATAGGCCAAAAGACTATTAAGACTTATAGATATAGGAGTATATAGTTAAAATGATTTTGGAAAATCCATCAATGCATTTGGATGAGGTTAGAATGTATTTTATTTCCAAATTTTAAGGTAATTCTAATAATAAATCTTAATAGCATAATGCAAAAATAATATTGTGCAGTTGTCCAAAATATACATACACCATGTTGCATTAGTCATTACGTATATCAACTGTGGTATACAATTACATGGTCAGTTGATATGTCCCAGGTACCTCAGTAACAATTAATTTGACGTTCATATCTTAGCTTGAAGTCTGGTTCATGTGTAAGAAAAAACACATTTGTTGCAAATTATGTATTATATAATTCAAGAAACATTTGTTAAATTTATCAAATATGCACACCCACTTTAACTGCTTTGTCTTCACAGTAACCCTCTTGCATTCTTTTCATCTCTTTCAGTCCCAGTTCCCCAATAGCTGTGGTTATATGAAAACCAATATTTCTTTTTTTTTGTCATGCACGTAGGAGTAGAGCAATAAAATACTCAAGCCATTTAGAGGCAAAAGTTAAAAAAGTTCTAAATTGTACATTTAAGTAGGAGCTCTTTAAGAAACAATGACAGTACAATTCTGGTCTAAAAATTTAAATGGTTAGAAAATCAGAAGCTGTAGGATGCACTGAGTTTGAGATGCCTCAGAATGAGTATTTGAAGTGCAATTAAACATTAATTTCACAAGTATCTGCCTTTTAGTCATAATAATCGAGAAACAAAATATGATTGAAATGTAAACAGAAGTATTTGCTGTAAAATCAGGAAGTCAGGTAGCACTATGGAGAAATTGTTCAATAGAATTGTAACATTGAGATAGATTAAGTCTCAAGATGCAAGATGCAGTAAAATGCGAAGAGAGCTTAAATTATCAAGGGCATGACAGTGTAAGGCAAAAGTGGGTGATAATGTGAATTTGAGAGAAAGAAAAGGCGTGAAAGGAATCATAGAAGTATAATCTAAAACTAATTCATTATTGTCTAAAAAGCTCTGTGTTTAGACAAAAAAAAAGAGATACAGTTCCTTGAGCTGTATAGGAGTACAGCTCCTATAATGAGGTGCATATGAGTACTGTGGGAAGCTAAAGATGCTGAGGTCACAGTATGGCTGGGATGGAGAATTAAAGTGACCGGTGAGCTGAAGTTCAGGGTCACGCTTGCTGTCTGAACAGAAGTACTTCACAAACACATGTGTTCTTCCTAACGTAGAGCAACAGTTGTGAAGGTGCCCATTTTCTCTTCTTTTGTTGTTCAAGTTCAATTATTATTCAACTATACATGAATACAGTCGCCCTCCTTATCGGCAAGGGATTGGTTCTGGGACTCCTCGCGGATACTAAAAAAACACGGACACTCAATTCCCTTATTCAACCCGTCTCAATACGGTGGACCTTAGGACCCAGCAGAACCCCAGACCTTATTTAACCTGTCTCAATGCAGTGGACGTTAGGACCCGGTGGAGCTCTGAGCCCGCAGTGTTTCTGTTCACGAAAATAATCACGATCACAATTGAAAATAAGGTGGAAATAATAAAGCGATCAGAAAAAGGTGAAACGCCATTGGTCATTGTAAAAGCGTTAGGCTACGTCGGTCAACGATCAAAACAATTTTAAAGGATAAAGTGAGAAAGGCCCTGCCTTGATGAAAGCTACAATTATTACTAAGCAACGCAGTGGTTTAATTATTGAGTTTTGGGGTTTTGAGTTTTTGATCCTCCACATCAACCCGGCATGTTCCCGGCACTGAAACATACAGTACGTTCTTAAGTGTTTTATATGCATAGAAAGGTAAAATATATACTATATACTTAAATAAACATTTGACTAACGCTAAATAATACCGGATGTACCTGCTCCGAGTTACTTAGTAAGAGAACTTCTGATTTTTTTTGATCCCGACTCACGATAACCCATGCACATCCTCCCATATATTTTAAATCATCTCTAGATTACTTATAATACCTAATACAGTGTAAATGTTATGTAAAATGTTGTTATACTGCATTGTTTAGAAAATAATGACAAGAAAAAAAGTCTGTACATGCTCGAACAACAAATGCTGGAAGAGCACTTCCGGGTTTTCGCAATTCGCAGTTGGTTGAATTTGCGGATGCAGAACTCGCGGATAAGGAGGGCTGACTGTACTCATGAATACAGCCAAATGAAACAGCATTCCTCCATGACCAAGGTGCAAAACAGTAGCAATAGTCATCCACCCTCAGCACAAGACACATATAAAACATATAAGATAGCAGTAAAACAGTGTCACTCTAAAAATGAGTGCCTGAGTGACATATCCTGTAAATTGGTGGCACATGGGTGTTATTGGTAAGAACAAGCAGTTCCCAGCAGTCCACAGACAAACATACTGTACATGTGCATGCACACAATCCACCTTGTCATTCCACTGATTAAACACCGGAGGGCAGCACCAAAGGGAGGAGCCAACCCCCAACCCGGGATGCCATGCTACACCACCTCTGGCATCTCCTCTCCTGAACTGCTGCAACAGGCAAGCCTGCAGCTTGAGGCCTAGTCCTAGCTACATCCAAGGCCATGCAGCTGTCCCACCATCTGTCTTGCCAATAAACAAAGGAAGCAGAACTTGCAACATTTTACATTTTCGATGTTCAACAGAATCTTGTGATCACACGAAAAATATCCAAGACAATTACTGGCAGTTAGACTGCATACTGCCTTCGTGCACCAACTCTGATGCCTTCCAGTAGCAGGCAGTAACACAGTCTGCACCAAGTTCATATCCTCCACCAATGAGCAGATGGAGTAAACACTGGAGACCCTGAAGGTGTTAATGTCTAGCATTGTTTTGTGATCATAAAAATGTCATTTAAAAAATACAAGAACACTTTTGGTTGACCTCTGAAAGGCCGCTGCATCCAAGTTCGCCTTTGTGTAATAGATCACGTTTATGAGTGTGAGACAAAACTCAGAGACCTTATTGTGTGTCTGGCTTGCATAGATCTTAGATAATGCTTTTTTTTTCACTCTTGAGAAATGAATAGTCCACTAGCTTCAAAAACCAAAAAAATAAAAGAACACTGCCAGTTAGTGTGATGATGATTTGCTCTCTGTTCAGTTGTGCTGGTTTTAAAGTGATGGATGAGTTCAGTGTAAGAGCTACAGACTCCATCACATTGGTAGGAGGCACTTGAGATGGGTGGATAGATACTAGGAAGAATTGAGACCGTGTCTCCTTTTCTCCATTTAATTCTAGGCTTCTGAGTGCTCTTGACAGATGGACTCAGAGCTCTCACTATTCTCTTTGATATATCTTTACCATTTGATTGATCATTGGTCAGTGTTTTGACAGTTCAGTGAGGATATTATAGATCTTTTGAGGAGGCATTGAGAACATTTATGAAACAATTCCCCTGTCCTCATACTACACTCTTATCATGCAGGCTCATAAAAGGGTGATTTTTCGGAGACTGTTGTCAAGATTCATGGATGATGTGTTTACCCGTTGGAGCTGGCTGAGTGTAAGGCAGTTCAGAGCAGTTCTAGGGACTTTGGCCTGGAAGCAATTGCTGATGTTGATTAATTTATAAGCTGCGGAGTTTATTGACAAAAATGACTTGATCAAATCTTAGTTTGATTTTAGTACAAACCAGATATAAGCATAGAAAATAGGTGCAGGAGTAGGCCATTCGGCCCTTCGAGCCTGCACCGCCATTCAGTATGATCATGGCTGATCATCCAACTCAGAACCCTGTATCTGCCTTCTGTCCATACCCCCAAACCCTCTAGCCACAAGGGCCATATCTAACTCCCTCTTAAATATAGCTAATGAACTGGCCTCAACTGTTTCCTGTGGCAGAGAATTCCACAGATTCACCACTCTCTGTGTGAAGAAGTTTCTCCTCATCTCGGTCCTAAAAGGCTTTCCCTTTATCCTTAAACTGTGACCCCTCGTTCTGGACTTCCCCAACATTGGGGACAATCTTCCTGTATCTAGCCTGTCCAATCCCTTTAGAATTTTATACGTTTCAATAAGATCGCCCCTCAGTCTTCTAAATTCCAGCGAGTATAAGCCCAGTCTTTCTTCATATGAAAGTCCTGCCATCCCAGGAATCAATCTGGTGAACCTTCTTTGTATTCCCTTTATGACAAGAATGTCTTTCCTCAGATTAGGGGACCAAAACTGCACACAATACTCCAGGTGTGGTCTCACCAAGGCCTTGTACAACTGCAGTAGAACCTCACTGCTCCTGTACGCGAATCCTCTTGCTATGAATGCCAACATACCATTTGCCTTTTTCACCGCCTGCTGTACCTGCATTCCCACTTTCAATGACTGGTGTACAATGACACCCAGTTCTTGTTGCACCTCCCCTTTTCCTAATCAGCCACCATTCAGATAATAATCTGTTTTCTTGTTCTTGCCACCAAAGTGGATAACCTCACATTTATCCACATTAAATTGCATCTGCCATGAATTTGCCCACTCACCTAACCTATCCAAGTCACCCTGCATCCTCTTAGCATCCTCCTCACAGCTAACACCGCCGCCCAGCTTCATGTCATCCACAAACTTGGAGATGCTGCATTTAATTCCCTCGTCTAAATCATTAATATATATTGTAAACAACTGGGGTCCCAGCATTGAGCCTTGCGGTACCCCGCTAGTCACTGCCTGCCATTCTGAAAAGGTCCCGTTTATTCCCACCCTTTGCTTCCTGTCTGCCAACCAATTCTCTATCCACATCAATACCATGCCCCCAATACCGTGTGCTTTAGAACACAAAAATACAACTGCAGATGCTGTGGATCAAAGAATATGTACACAACGCTGGAAGAACTCGGCAGGTCAGGCAGCATCCGTGAGAAAAGAGTAGCCAACGTTTCGGGCCGAGACCCTTCATCAGGAATGGGGGGGAAGAGAGGGCCAAAGCCCAGTAATAGAGATAGGGGAGGGGGTAGGACCTAGAGGCGCCAGGTGGAAAACCAATCAGAGGAAAGATAAAGGGGGAGGAGGGGATAAGCATGAAAGAACTGTAGAGATAAAGAAGCAGAAAGTTGAAAGGGGAGAGAGGCAGAGAGGCATCTGGGATAGAGGAAGGGGGAGGGAATTACCAGAAATTGGAGAATTCAATGTTCATACCACCAGGCTGGAGGCTACCCAGACGGTAGATGAGGTGTTGCTCCTCCAACCTGAGTTTGGCCTCATCATGGCCCTCCACTCTCTCTGCACTAACCCGAACCTCACCATCAAACCTGCAGACAAAGGTGGTGCCATAGTAGTCTGGCGGACAGACCTCTACCTCGCTGAGGCCAAACGGCAGCTCTCCGACACGTCCTCATACTTACCCCTGCCACAGGACCCCACCAAAAAACATCAATCCACTGCCTCCCGCACCATCTCCACCCTCATCAACTCCGGACACCTTCCACCTTCCTTCCTCAGCCAAAAAACTCATAAATCCCACACCCCGCACAGCTCGGTTTTACCTCCTCCCCAAGATCCACAAGCCTGATTGTCCCGGCAGACCCATAGTTTCAGCCTGCTCCTGCCCCACCGAACTTGTGTCTGCCTACCTGGACTTTTTATCCCACATAGTTCAGTCTCTCCCCACCTACATCCAGGATACATCCCATGCCCTTCACCTCTTCAATAACTTCCAATGCCCCGGCCCCGACTGCTTTATTTTTACCATGGATGTTCAATCCTTATACACCTCCATCCCCCATCAAGAAGGCCTCAAAGCCCTCCGCTACTTTTTGGATAACAGACCCCACCAGTTCCCCAGAACCACCACACTCCTCTGGTTGGTGGAGCTTGTTCGAACTCTCAATAACTTATTCTTTGGTTCTTCCCACTTTCTCCAGATCAAGGGCGTAGCCATGGGCACTCGGATGGGCCCCAGCTATGCCTGCCTCTTTGTGGGTTATGTGGAACAGTCTATGCTCCAAATCTATACTGGCACCACTCCCCAACTTTTCCTCCGCTACATTGATAACTACATTGGTGCTGCTTCCTGCACCTATGCTGAGCTCGTCAATTTCATCAACTTTGCCTCTTAACTTTCACCCAGCCCTTAAATTCACTTGGTCCATCTCGGACACTTCTCTCCCCTTTCTTGATCTCTCGGTCTCCATCTCTGGAGACAGACTATCCACTGACATCTTCTACAAACCCACTGACTCCCATAACTATCTTGACTATACCTGTTCCCACCCTGCCCAATGCAAAAATGCCATTCCCTATTCCCAGTTCCTCCGTCTCCGCCGCATCTGCTCCCAGGATGAGGCTTTCCATTCCAGGACTTCTCAAATGTCCTGTTTCTTTCAGGATCGTGGTTTCCCTTCTGGCGTCATCAAAGATGCCCTCACCCGCATCTCCTCCACTTCCTGCACTTCAGCCCTTAACCCATCCTCCCGTCACCACAACAGGGACAGGGTTCCCCTTGTCCTCACCTACCACCCCACCATCCTCCGGATCCAGCATATTATCCTCCGCAACTTCCGCCACCTTCAACAGGACCCCACCACCAAGCACATTTTTCCCTCCCTACCCCTCTCAGCTTTTCGCAGGGATCGTTCCCTCCGCGACTACCTGGTCCACATGTCCCTCCCCACAGAACTCCCACCTGGCACTTATCCCTGCAAGCGCAAATTCTACACCTGTCCCCACACCTCCCCCCTTACCACCATTCCAGGCCCCAGACAGTCCTTCCAGGTGAGGCAACACTTCACCTGAGAGTCTGCTGGAGTCGTCTATTGCATCCGGTGCTCCCGGTGCAGCCTCCTCTACATCGGCGAGACCTGACGCAGATTGGGGGACCGCTTCGTCGAGCACCTACGCTCCGTCCGTCACAATAGACAGGATCTCCCGGTTGCCACCCACTTCAACTCTGCCTCTCATTCCCATTTAGATATGTCCATACATGGCCTCCTCTACTGCCGTGATGAGGCCAAACTCAGGTTGGAGGAGCAACACCTCATCTACCGTCTGGGTAGCTTCCAGCCTGGTGGTATGAACATTGAATTCTCCAATTTCTAGTAATTCCCTCCCCCTTCCCCTATCCCAGATCCCTCTCTGCTTCTCTCCCCTTTCAACTTTCTGCTTCTTTATCTCTACAGTTCTTTCATGCTTATCCCCTCCCCCTCCCCCCTTTATCTTTCCTCTGATTGGCTTTTCTACCTGGCACCTCTAGGTCCTACCCCCTCCCCTATCTCTATTACTGGGCTTCGGCCCTCTTCCCCCCCCATTCCTGATGAAGGGTCTCGGCCCGAAACGTTGGCTACTCTTTTCTCACGGATGCTGCCTGACTTGCTGAGTTCTTCCAGCATTGTGTACGTACCATTTGCTTTAGGTTTGCTCACTAATCTCCTGTGTGGGACCTTGTCAAAAGCCTTTTGAAAATCCAAATATACCACATCCACTGGTTCTCCCCTATCCATTCTACTAGTTACATCCTCAAAAAATTATATAAGATTCGTCAGACATGATTTTCCTTTCACAAATCCATGCTGACTTTGTCCGATGATTTCACTGCTTTCCAAATGTGCTGTTATCACATCTTTGATAACTGACTCTAGCATTTTCCCCACCACTGATATCAGGCTAACTGGTCTATAATTCCCCAGTTTCTCTCTCCCTCCTTTTTTAAAAAGTGGGGTTACATTAGCCACCCTCCAATCCTCAGGAACTAATCCAGAATCTAAAGAATTTTGAAAAATTATCACTAATGCATCCACTATTTCTTGGGCTACTTCCTTAAGCACTCTGGGATGCAGACCATTTGGTCCTGGGGATTTATCTGCCTTTAATCCCTTCAATTTACCGAGCACCACTTCCCTGCTAACACGTATTTCCCTCAGTTCCTCCATCTCACTGGACCTTCAGTCCGCTACTATTTCCGGAAGATTATTTATGTCCTCCTTAGTGAAGACAGAACCAAAGTAGTTATTCAATTGGTCTGCCATGTCCTTGTTCCCCATGATCAATTCACCTGTTTCTGACTGTAAGGGACCTACATTTTCTTAACCAATCTTTTTCTTTTCACATATCTACAAAAGCTTTTACAGTCAGTTTTTATGTTCGCTGCCAGCTTTCTCTCATAATCTTTTTTCCCTTTCCTAATTAAGCCCTTTGTCCTCCTCTGCTAGACTCTGAATTTCTCCCAGTCCTCAGGTGTGCCGCTTTTTCTGGCTAATTTGTATGTTTCTTCTTTGGACTTGATACTATCCCTAATTTCCCTTGTCAGCCACAGGTGCACTACCTTCCCTGGTTTATTCTTTTGCCAAAATGGGATGAACAATTGTTGTAGTTCATCCATGCGATCTTTAAATGCTTGCCATTGCATATCCACCGTCAACCCTTTAAACACAGTCCAAGAAAAATAGTTCTGCTTTTTTAACTCACAGAACATAATTTTATAATCATTACAAAATATATTGATATACTGAAAAACTATGGCATCATGAAAAGTGTGTGTTTAAACTTCATATATATGCTGTTAAACTTGAACTCTACTTTCAATGTGATTGGAAAAAAACCCAATGTGAATAAAAAGTGATTAAAACATTTCTGTCAATTTATTTTTGATAATTATTTCCAAAGATCTGCCTGCTAGCTTTAATAAGAGGATTAACTTTCTATTTGAAATACTGAAATGTATTGACCAATACTTAGACAATATGAATCTCTAGCACACATTTTTCATAAAAATTTACATCTTTGGGTGTTCAGCAATAACCAAGGAATATTTTGCAGTTTCTCACGAGTTATTTCATTCTATTTGAAGCATGTGACACCTTTACAGCATCAAAATGCCAGCTGCTCACTTTCGAGGATCTTGAGATGCTACATGTCTATTGGTTGTCCTTTGCTTCCAATAATGACATTTGTCCGTGCAACTCACCAATTGTGCATTCTGAGGTGGCTCTGCAGTCCGATTCTAGAAAGATATGAGCGCTGACCATGAGGGAGGTAAACCGTCCGGACGCTGTTGGAGCAACTGATGTGGCTATTTTTCTCCTCTCTCGAGCAGCGACCAGATCTCCACAGCAACTATTCTCAAAGTTGTCGGAGGCTCGTCTTACCAACGCATGCCATCCAGTCCGTTCCTGAGCATTCCACTCAAGCTGCTTAGGTGCAACGTCAGCATGTGCAAGTCTGGCTTTCACACAGTCCTTGAACCTCTTACGAGGTCACCCCCTGTCTCTTCTTCTTTGAGACAACACTCCATATAGTAATTGGCCTGTCCAGCGAAGCTGAGCTTGCAGGATCATTGCATCTATGCTTGTGCTCTCTACTCTCTGAGGACTATCAGGTTGGTGACACAGTCCTTCAAACAGATGCCCAGGACTGAGTTCAGGCTACATGTATGGAAGGTTTCCAGCATTTTAAGGTGCCTTCTGTATATGGTCCAGGTTTCACATCCAATGTAATAGACTACTCAGGAAGACTGCTTTGTGCCCTTTGAGTTTTGTGGCTTTTTGGATGTTATGTTGGTTCAAGTACATGTGAACACAAGCGCTCGAGGGTTTGAATGACCTTGCAAATCCTAGCACTGGTTTCTTTGTCTAGGGAGCTATCACTAGAAATAACACTTCTGAGGTATTTTAACTCCTCCACAGTTTTCTAAGCTGTGTACCTTCGACACAGATGGATGAGGCAGGGGAAGCAGATGTTGGACCGGGTTGGAACATGACTTTCATTTTTTGTCGGCTGACGGTGAAGCCGAGCAGCCCAGTGGCTTCTGCAAATCTATTGACAAACAGCTGAAGAAGGGCTTCTGTGTTGACCATAAAGGCTATTTATACTTGTGCATACCGGCTATGCCGCAGCCTGTGCCGTAACCCAGATTTTTACTTCTGCATCGCTCTACGCCGTAGCGAGCATGCGTTGGTGTGCGCCAAAACGCTAGTTGGCGGTGGGGTTTCTATGCCACTGTGTTGAGTTTCTTCGTGAGAGACGTGGACAAGGAAATGCATTTCAAACATTTTCACATGTCAGCACATAGATTTGACGATTTGGTTAATCTATTTCGCATCGGTGTACAGACATGGCGGAGAAGAAGCAACCGGAAATGCGATGCTACCAAGCAGACCAATCACAGTTGCTGCAGTCTGCGTCGCAGTGATGCATGAGTAACTTTTCTGGAGAGATGCACATCACCCTACAGTGTAGAATATGGCATAGGGTACGCGTTATGGCATAGGGTCGATGTGACGCACAAGTATAAATCAGCCTTAAGAGTACCAACATCAGTGTATAGGACTTCTCAAATGAGATTACTGATTGTTTTCGTACACAAGTGAAAATGAATCATCCATCCTGTACTTTGTATATCCCATGTTGCATGGTGCCAAATGCAAGGTGTAGTACACATGTGAGAAATAGATTAAACAGTACAGTCGTCAGTACGCACCCTTGCTTCACACCATTTGAAATACTGAATATACAGTACCTTCAACAACCTGTCTATAAATTGCAGACAATCCTTACAAACTCCCTTTGCTTGTAATCCGTAATAAGCATACTACCTATTCTCATGTTCTCCTTAATATTTTTTAGATTCAACCAGTCAGCTAACATTAGAGATAATTACAATCCTAATTCATCTACTTTCCCACACTGAGATGTAAGAGGAAATGAGCACCCTGGGAAAACCCAGAGAGTCGGAGGGAGAGAGTGCAAACTCCAGACAGACAGCATCAAATATTACGATGAATCTAGGTCAGTGAAGCTCTGAGGCAGCAGTTCTATTAACTGTACCACCACAAAATGGTGAAAGCGGAAAATGCTGGAAATAGTCCACAAATCCAGCAACACCAGGAGGAAACAGAACAACAGTTCATGTCACTACTTTTGTCAAAACAACCATTTAAGCACTTGCATAATAAATGGAACTAATTATAAAGACATCACTCCAGTTTTGTGAAAAAAACATTGGGGATAAAGCATAATCTACTTGTTGCACAAAAAACTCAACGTATTCACCGAATCTATTCTAAGCACAAAAGAAACACAAATGTATATATAAAACAAATAAGAATACGGCAAGAACACTGCTGCCCCTGTATGGCCGCACAGTGGTTGCAAAGTTCAAGCTCTATCAGAAAAACTCAGAATTATTCTCAGTAACTTAATGTAAAAATTATGTTCTGTCATTGGCTTAACATTGGCAAATAAGTGGTTGTTGATAATATTATCAAACCACAAGCTCTTCTTTTACTGAAATGGTTAAGAAGAGCTTCCCCCGATATTCAGAGCAGGAAAATACTGCCTTGAAGATGAACCAGAAAGAGGATACCAGAAGTTTCTTCAGACATTTAAAGCGTAAAAGAGAGGTGAGAGTGGATATTGGACCGCTGCAAAATGATGCTAGAGAGGTAGTAATGTGGGACACCAAAATAGCAGATGAACTGAATAAGTATTTTGCATCAGTCTTCATGTGGGAGACATGAGCAGTAAGGTGGATGACCCACATGTCAGGGAGCATGAAGTGTGTGGTAACCATAACTAGAGAGAAGGTTTTTGGGAAACTGAAAAGGTCTGAAGGTAGGTGAGTCACCTGGACCAAATGGTGTACACCATATCCCAGAATTTTGAAGGAGGTGGCTGAAGAGAATGTGGAGATATTAGTAACGATCTTTAAATAATCACTAGATTCTGGAATGTTTGTGGAAGTTTATTGTCATACACAGATGTACATAGGGTATAAATGCTATGAATTTAACTTTTTGAAGCAACAGCACAGTACATTATGAACACGACAAACATAAGTTAACATGAACTTAAAATTAACATACACCATACATACCTTAATAAAATAAATAATAATAATATAACAATATTAAACATTCCAAAGAAGTATTTGGTCAGGGTGTTTTGGCACTGAAAGCATATGGGCTATCCTCAGCATTTTGGACTGTGTAAGTCATTGATGCTGGTGACACATTTCATTGTATATAGTGATGTATATGTGACAAAATAAAATATTTTATCTTTAGTACAAGCTGTGACTTAATAATCTGCTCTAATTTAGTCAATTTGGAAATATGTTTAATGCAGAAATTACTTAATGTTGAAAAAGGCAAAGAGACATGTCAGATTCTTTAGGTGGCTGTCAGAGTAGAACTCCAGTGCTGACCTCTCTGTTGTTGCATGAATGAAGTCACCAGAGAGGAGTACTGTTAGATAAGAAGCATCCTCTTTATTTGACAAAGTGAGACACAGCAGGCATCAGATGGAGACCCCTTCAGAGGAAAAAAGGTCTGCTTGACCCAGCACTACACAACATTTTATGTGCTAAAGATCAAAGAAAAATTCAGGATAATTCAAAGAAATCTGTACAGTCGGCCCTCCTTATCCATGGGGGATTGGTTCCGGGACCCCTCGCGGAAACCAAAATTCACGGATGCTCAAGTCCCTTATGCAACCTGTCTCAATCCGGTGGACCTTAGGACCCAGTGGAACTCCAGACCTTATTTAACCTGTCTCAGTGCGGTGGACATTAAGACCGGGCGCCAGAGGTCTGAATGTACAGTGTTTCTGTTCACGAAAATAAACACGATCACGATTAAAAATAAAGTGGAAATAATAAAGCAATTGGAAAGAGGTGAAACGCCATCGGTCATTGGAAAAGCATTAGGCTACGTCGGTCAACGATCGGAACAATTTTAAAGGATAAAGTGAGAAAAGCTCTGCCCCGATGAAAGCTACAATTATTACTAAGCAATGCAGTGGTTTAATTATTGGGCTTTGGGGATTTGGGTTTTTGATCCTCACAGCAACCTGGCACAGTGGAAAGCACACTCGGGAGCGATCTGTCCCGAGTCCTGAGAACTTCCGTTCCCAAACCCAGCGCTGAAACATATGTTCTTAAGTGTTACATATGCATAGAAAAGTAAAATATATACTATATACTAAGACAAACATTTGACTGACGCTAAATAATACCGGTTGTACCTGTTCTGACTTACCTAGTAAGTGAACTTCCGATTTTTTTCGATCCAGGTGCACGTCCTCCCGGATACTTTAAATCATCTCTAGATTACTTATAATACCTAATACAATGTAAATACTATGTAAAATGGTTGTTATACTGCATTGTTTAGGGAATAATGACAAGAGAAAAAAGTCTACATGCTTGAACAAGAAGTGCTGGAATTCGCGCATGCGGAATCTGTGGATAAGGAGGGCCGACTGTATATAAAATGCTTCCTTTGAACTACTGTAACAGTTTCAAATGCCTGATCTTCCCAGCACCACACCCAAAATAAGTGTTAATTACTGTCGTATCCATGCAATGGGATATCGATTGGGTTCGTGCATATATAGACAATCAGTTAAGTGCCTGTTTCCTGGTCTGTCCGGTCTGCATTTTACTGTTCTGAGCTGTATTTTAAATTTAGTCTTCAATGCATATTCAAATCTGAAGGCTAGTGGCTGAAGTCAGTTAAAGTTAATTGCTCGTGTGCTAATCCCAAAAATCATTCTAATGTTCTATGTCAGCGTACTCATTGATAAGGAAAATCATGGATTTTTACCTTTATGAAAAATAAAATGAATGAAGCTAGTATAAGGAAGATGGTAGCTGAAAAAATAATTCTGAGCATTATTTAAGCCTATGACAAAGTTGGTGTGATTTATTATCCATGTTGCATTGCTGAAACAATATTAACCTGGACCGTTTTGCCAGTGATTTGTGCTATCAATTGAAGCTTGGTAAATTGAATCTAGAATATTAAACAGGGAATGCTCTGGAATACTTCATAGTAAAATGCACAGCAAACACAGAACGTGGGAGTATAAAGACTGGACAGGAATCAGGTGCAAGGCTGAAGGATTGAATTTAAGGAGATAATTGAAACCAGGGAGGAAGTGCGGGATGCAGGTTTGATTAGAGATTTAAGAGAAGTTTGATTAAGTAGATAGATGGGAGGGGTACAGAGGGATATGGTGCATGTGCTAGTCAATGGAACTCAGCAGAGTAATGGTTTAGTACAGACTACATGGGCTGAAGGGCCTGTTTTTCTGCTATAGTGCTCTATGTCTCTTAAGGAGAAATGGGAAAGGAATTTAAAACATAATTCCCAAGGGCAATAGTGCAGTACTTCAGGTTGACAACTGATGTCAGAAAATGTTTCTTTGTAAGTTCTTAAAATGATTTTCTAGGCATGGAATGAAATGGAAAAACACTGGGTTATTCAAGAGCTGGTTGGTAATTTAATGTGGGTCTCTGTGGTAGAAGAGGGGGGTTGGAAGTTGGTATCATGAGCCAAATAGGTTACTCATGTGTATTAGTTGTTGTCACTTTTATATCACAAAAGCTGGGTATAATTTATTATCCTTGTCCCTTTGCTGAAACAATAATAACCTGGCCCATTTCAGAAGTCATTTTGCCAGTTATTTAATCTAGCACTTATTGTGCCATTGAATTAGAAAAAGCGAATAATTTTGCTGAGTCTGAAATTCAGTTCAAGGTAGTTCCTACATTAATGGAAAAACAGAACTTGCCCATAACTCATCTAATTTACTATTTAAGCTCAGTGTAAATTGTGCATGATGATTGAATTCAAACCTAGCTTGACAAAAATGTTGAAACTAACCTGAAGTTAATTTTCTGCCAACATCTCTAATCCACACTGTGAGCAGCAGGGTGGAGGAAGGAAAGCTCAGGATAGTAAGAACAATCAATCAAAAGAAACGGTGCATACTAATGTTCTAAAGTAACTGCACTACACAATGTGTTTATAAGAGGAATCATAATTGAAACATCCTACACTAACAGTGATCTCCTGGGGAAAAAATGGGTTTGTAACTGATTCAATTTTCTAGTCATTTTAATTTTGTTCTTGCCCCTAGGGCATCCTAGCACATGGTCCAAATGTTTCTATTTATTTTTCACTCTTCTGTCAATCATTGATTTGGCTTAATATCACATCCTATCCATCATCATTTCAGTTATATTTTCAGACACAAATTGATGGTTCTTTAATTTAATGTCAAGTTTGAACTTGATAACCCAAGAATACCATGTCAGGCTACTCTTTTACTGGGGGCAGAGGAAATGCTGCTTCTTTATAGAAATGGAAAAAAAAATTCAACCCAACCACTAATCCCTGCATGTAGCATAAAGGATTATGGCATATAGTTCTCTGTTCAAAATAAATAATTAATGTTATAAAGAAATTGTAAGGTATTTTGAACAAAAACAATTGTTCATTGATCCATTGTTTCAAATATTATTTTACCTAGAGTTTTTCAAAATTTGTAAGCATTCTTTAGGGGAAGTTGTTGCTCCAGTACCAGTATTTTCTGGGCTTTATAGGCCTGTTGGTTTATGAACCTAATGCCAGTGATATGAACTAGTTGTTCTGCATTCAACCATTTTAATGTACCGGTAGTCAAAACTTCCATCACATACTCTCATGAAGTTTGTGGAGAAGCAAATGCAAAAGTAACACTATATGAAATCAAAAAGTGGGAGCTTGGCATTTAGTATTCCTTAAAACTTATTTGTTTGTTAGATAATAAAAGATTTGAGATACCCTGTGATCCATTCTATGCGCATTTGAGAGCTTGTTGCTTAGTTTTAGGATAAATTGCCATGTTGAGGCAAATTTTGTAGAAAGTTTATTCCACTGTTTGCCAACTGATTATCTCACAATTGCAGTCATGGTATACACCAAACCTGCTAAAATCCCTGAGTACATTGTCACATGTTGCAAATCATGTGTGCACCCCTCAACCATATCAGTATCAAAGGAACGACCCAAAAAAGACATTTAATTATGAGTTAAGAATTTCAATCTAAAGATCTAATCATATTTCTTATATGTAATCATATTCATTTTAGTGTCTATGAAGAACCAAATAATTAACTCACTGCACTAGAATTTGAAGTGTTCACTGTAGGCAAAAATCACAATTGATTCAAAAAATATAAAAATGCACATTTGTTACCTGGGTCTTTAGGAAGAAAGCCTGTTCAAAATCTGTTTTATTTAGTTATCTTATGTGATGCAAAACAAATTATTGGTGAATAAACTCTTCTTAGGCTTCCAGGCGGGTCCAGGTATCGATTTTAACTGACACTTCCACTGTCCCATCTCTTTCTCCAGTATTATTTCAATGGCCGTAGGATCGACTTTGACAGCACAAAACTACTGTGCCATGCCAGTGGCTTTTGGAACTGCCTGTTGAAGGAATCCATTGAAATAAAACTAGAGATTTTTTTAAAACAAAGATGATGGTCTCGCTCTAAGTAAGAACTGGAATTCAATTGTAAATAGGTAGGACAGCAGAAACCTGATTGGAGGATGCCTAATTAATCCAGAAGGATGGATGATGGGAGTATATATACCACCGGACTAGATATGCCTAGGCATCATGCCTGATGAAGACTGCAAAGTTTGTCATCAAAACGTTGGTTAAACTTGAAACCTAGAGTTTATTTGACACATATTCCAGGAAAGCACTAGATCCTTTTTCAAGTTATTGGTGTTCCTTTAGAATTTCACATTTACTCTGAGATGTCATCAACAAATATTTCAAAGCAACTAATTTACAACAACTTAGTCAATATTGTATATAAAATGCCATCATGGTGCATATCTTTAAGTTCATGAAATGTTTGCATAAGATTATGCCCGAGTATATTTGGGAAGACTTGAGCAAAGTATTACGAGTTATGTTTTGAATTAACCTTACATCATCAAATTTAGTTTGTTTCCTCAAATGTTAGCATAATTTTGTCATTATGATATCACTATTAATAAATATTATTATCTGATTGGCCAACCTTAAAGAATTGAATATTTATACAGCTGATAATTTATGCTTGGTGCCAATACAAAATGGCAAAATGACCATTTGAAATTCAACTTCAATTTAAGTAGAAAGGTGATAAAATGATACAGTACAACTGATAAAGGAAGTGGTATTTTTGTTTCACTTGCTTTCCATAAAAACTTCATGATTGATGTTCATGATCTGGAGAAACAAGGACAACTTTATGAGTTGTAGGGTATTAGACTACAGTCAGCAGTGTTACTTTGCTTTCTCTATTGTCATTGAGTGGGTTCTGGACCTTGCAGGTTAGACTAGGAGATGGAGTGCTGAACAGTCATAGATTATAATCCACATAAAAAACATACAGTGGACATTTCGGGCTGAAATATTCTCTGTATTCTTTTTCATAGATGCTGCCTGGCCTGCTGAGTTCCTCTAGCATTTTGTGTCTGTTGCTCAGATTTCCAGCATCTTCAGATTTTCTCCTGTTTGTAACATAGAGCAGGAGTAGGTTATCTAATCTCATGAATTTTTTCTATCATTCGCTAACCTGATTGCTGGTATGTGTCCCAACTACATATTCTTGTATCCTTGTTTATTTTACCCCCATGCACCTTAACACATTTGGTTAATGGAAATGCTTCAACCTCAAATATTAAAATGCACAATCTTGCATGAATTGCTGTTTTGGGAAGATAATTCCAAATTTCTGCCACTCTGTAAGCAGTTGATTCCTAACCTCTTTTGAAAGGCTAGCTTCCAATCTTGAGGCTGTGGCATTTAGTCCTAGATTCTGTTAAAACAAGATTTATTCATTCGTCTGTAGCAAAGTATTGTTAAAAACAGGATATTAGAGTGTTTAGTAGTGATGTGAGTATTGAAAAGAACAGATGGTTCTCAAAAACACTATTTAATGCTTTGGTGCTATATAAAGCTAAAGCTTTTGGGTCCATAATTGCAGTACTTAAAATATCCAACCAACAAAAAAGTTTAATCTGGCAGTTAAGAGTTAGCAACAAAAATATTTCTTAATTATCTGTTATTTTCCAGAAATTCACTGTAATTTATATTGGTGCATGAATATTTCTGCAGCTTGACAGGATTAACATGCTAAAAGACCGCCATATGCATTGGTGTTTAACTATTGCTGCGTAAAAAGTTTTCAGCATGTGATAGTTAACTTACTGCTCTATAACACTGATCTGCTGATTTTGTGCTACAAAAATCTCCATCTGCTTTCAGAATTCCCTATAGAACTGGCAATATTTAACATTTTATGACATATGCCAGTGATATTAAATCTGATTCTGATTCTGAATGCTTAAAACTTAGTTTGGAAAGTGCTATCAGTGCAGAAAATCTAGTAATGATTGTTATTTTGTTTCTTCTATGAAGCATATTTGGAATTTGTTCGCAGCTATATAAATAGCTGCTCTCACAATTTCTGTGTAGACTTGATCAGTGCTGTTCTTGGTCAAAAATGTAATCTTAAATTGAATTACAGCAGAATTATAAAACATTGAAGCAGAGCAACTCTATTGTGATGAAGGGCTGAAGAAAGTTAGATTGTTTCACTTGGAAACAGGGATCAAAAGCATGAAGCTGTATGTGTGGTTATTCTGCCCAGCTAGAGTGGCAAAGTAGGCAATGCTCCTCATTGTTTAGCAAACTGAAGTAGTTTTCAAACAATACAATTCTAAACTACCTTTGAACACTGTGTCATTAGCCAATCAGCGCGCAGGCCGGAGTTCAACTGCAATGTGTACAGGAAGATTCTTTTAAGTGAATAGAGGTAGTTTTTAAACATCTGATGCTTTAATGCTACAGACAGTGGGAAAATAGGTAATTTTCTCTTTTGAAGTTGTTGAGTCATTAGGAATTACCTATCACAGCAAAGTTCACATAAATTATGTGAATGACATATTGCTCAATGTTTTGTTCAGTTTCTCATTGCAAAGTGTAATTGATTATAATTCTAATAACTGTTATTCTGTGAGTGTCATTAATCAAATGTTTAAAGTTGCTTAATCAATGTGGCCTGCATTGTTTAATAAGATTACTATTGAGTCTTTCCATCCAAGCTGTTGGTTTGTGAAGATAACATTTTAGCTTATCCAATTTTTAATTAACCTTCAAGCATGCCACATTTTTCAGTGGAGGATAATATCCACTTTTCCTGATAACAAAATTGTGAATATATGAGATTCATAAATCCTTTGCTTCTGGCAGGGAGTTAAGAACACTTGAAGAGGAAATTAAGATGTTAGAAATATTGGATAGCTATTTTTGTTTAATACTTGCCAATTTTGCTGATTTACAACTATTGACTGTTACTGGTGGGTATTACTTTTAATTTAACAAACAAAGAATAAGTGCTGTACCTCAGTCCAAGACATTTGAAGGATTGAAAAGGAGAGGTAGGCCAGTTAACTAGAGACTGCACATAGCTGATACCACTTTTTAGTTGAACTAAATCATTGAACTCAAGGTTACTCCACCCATTAGTTGCAGTCACTAACCTGAATCTAAGACAGTTGCTTTACTCAAGAGAAGAGACATTTTTAGAAGAGTTAACAGCATTTCTTGCTTGCATCAAAGTGAAAAATCCCTGACGATAATAGCTCATTAAATGTGTTGTCCTTTATTATGTTCTTTTTTTTATTAGTTTTTTTATACATTTTCTACATAGCTATAGATAAAAAAAAACCCAAATCAAAATGAACATTAATACAGTGCAAAAATAAACATACAATAATAATATGATACAAAGAAAGATAATTGAGAAAGCACCCAAATTGAAGACATGTAAAATTAGTATCCTCCCCAAGCCCCGCAACAAAAAAAACTCCAGACCAACCACAACACAATATAGAGAATATAAATCAGGACAATCAAACCCCCAAAACTGTAAATACACTTAGCAACAGAAGATATTAATGCCTACTACCAACAAAAAAAAAGGAGCTGAAAGCAAGGGACCGAAAAAAAACCTTAGTCAAGAGGAAGGTTATGAAAGTACTCAATAAAAGGTCCCCAGACCTTATGGAACTTTAAATCCGAATTAAGAACTGAATAATGAATTTTTTCAAGGTCTAAGCAGGCCATAATATCGTTAAGCCATTGAGCATGCGTGGGCGGGGCAACATCTCTCCATCTAAGGAGGATTAAACGTCTAGCCAGGAGAGAGGCAAAAGATAATATTCGACACTTAGTCGAACTCAGACGTAAATCTGTCTCACCCCAGAAACCGAACAAAGCAATTAAAGGGTTAGGTTCTAGGTGGTGATTCAGAATATGTGATAATGTTATGAAGACCTCTTTCCAAAATTTCTCCAAGCTAGGACAAAGCCAGTACATATGAATGAGAGGCCTCGCCCCTTTTGCATTTATCACAAAGCGGACTGATGTTAGGGTAAAATCGAGATAATTTAGATTTAGACATATGGGCTCTATGAACAATCTTAAGCTGTAAAAGGCAATGGCGAGCACAAAGAGAGGTTGAATTAACCGATTTGAGAATTGAGTCCCAAGCCTCATCAGATAAGGAGGTATTTAAATCATGCTCCCATGCCATTTTAATTTTATCCACAGGGGCACGTCGTAAGGCTGCTAATTTATCACGAATAAATGATATTAAACCTTTACCTAGTGGATTATAGAAAGAAATAAGTCCATAACATTTTTTTCAGGCATTTCAGGGAAGTTAGGAATTAAAGGAGTAATAAAGTGTCTAATTTGGAGATATCTGAAAAAATGAGCATTGGGCAGATTGAACTTAGCAGAGAGCTGTTGAAAAGAAGCGAAGCGATTATCAATAAAAAGATCTTCAAAATGTCTAATACCCTTCCTATACCAATCATGGAATGCTGAGTCATACGTAGTAGGTAAAAAAAGGTGATTATGTAAGATAGGGCTAGAAAAGGAAAAACCATGGAAACCATAAAATTTCCTAAACTGAGCCCATATACGCAGAGTGTGTCTAACAAGAGGATTACCGTAGATTCCGGACTACAGAGCGCACCTGATTAAAAGCCGCTGGCTCTAATTTTAGAAATAAAATCAATTTTTTACTTGTAAAGGCCGCACCGGATTTTAGGCCGCACCAGATTTTCGGCCGCAGGTGTCCCACGTTGTAATATGAGATATTTACACAGAAAGATATTACACGTGAGGATTTTTTAACTTTTAATTAAATCCATATGGTAACAAAAACAAATACATATTGCAAATGCTTTTTTTCGAACCGTGCCCGTAACGCGGCTACTTTTAAATATACGTTGCGTATACTTCTTTACTGAACAACATTCCAATATCTCCTAACGACTGGTAAAAAATATATATACTGCAGCCTACCAGGAAAAGTTATTGATCGCCTTTAACTTAAAAGCAGCGTTTTCGCTCCGCCGCTCGACCCCCTCCTTTCCGTTTATTCGCAAACGGCATTTTTCCCACAAGACGCGGCGAAACCGGGTGTGACGTCATAGCATCCCGCGATGTAGTACAGAAAACAAATATAGTTAAAACTCTTCTAACTTTAACTAGAAAATGAATTACTAAGCGAAAATATTATAAACTAAATAACTGCCATAAGGCAGCACAATGCTTCGAGTGTTTTCCATGTTGATGAGGGTGAGTACAAATGACTGATTTACAATAATTTAATTGTGAAAGTGCGCTTGATTTATCGTACAATTTCATTGGACCTCTGTGAACTACTCATCAATTTTATTGGTCTACTGTTACGAGGCAAAATGTTTTTGGCGGCATGAAAAAAAACCATGCATTAGCCACTCCGTAGTAAAGGCCGCAGTGTTCAAAGCTGTTCAAAATGTGGGAAAAAAGTAGCGGCTTAAAATCCGGAATCTACGGTAACTATTAATCTGGACAAACTACTAGGGAGTACAGAGCCAAGAAGTGCAGAGATAGATAAATCTTTAGTGGAACTCAACTCCATTGCCACCCAATTAGGGCACTCGGGTTGGCCATGAAAAAAAGACCAAAAGGTAGCACAACGTATATTGGCTGCCCAATAATATAAACGAAAGTTAGGTAAAGCCATGCCACCCTCCTTTTTAGATTTTTGGAGATAACCTTTATTAATTCTAGAGCGCTTATTCTTCCACAGATATGACAAAATAATAGAGTCTAAGGAATCAAAAAAAGATTTAGGAATAAAAATTGGGATTGATTGAAATAAATATAAAAGTTTAGGGAGAACATACATTTTAACAACATTAATACGACCTACCAAAGACATAGAAAGAGGTGACCATTGTAACAGACTCTGTTTAATAGTATATGAAAGATTGGCAAAATTTTCACGAAAGAGATCTTTAAACTTCCTTGTGACTGTAATCCCAAGATAGGTAAATTGATCATGAACTACTTTAAAAGGGAGATCACGAAATGTTAATTCTTGTGCTTCTTTATTGATTGGGAAAAGTTCGCTCTTATGTAAATTAAGTTTATATCCAGAGAGCTGGCTAAACTGGTCAAGAAGTGAAAACATTGGAGGTAAGGATGTAGACGGATTTGAAAGAAAAAGTAATAAATCATCGGCATAAAGAGAAACTTTATGCTCAACACCCCCTCTCCAAATCCCGGTCAGTTCAGGACAATTTTGAAATGCTATCAACAAGGGTTCTATAGCCAAATCAAAGAGAAAGGGACTTAAAGGGACTTAAAGGGCATCCCTGACGGGTGCCACGTTTGAGGTTAAATAACTGGGATTTCTGGAAATTAGTTAAAACGGAGGCAGTAGGACACAAATACAGCAATTTGATCCAAGAGACAAAACTTTGACCGAAGTCAAATTTTTCTAAAACTGCAAAAAGGTAGTTCCACTCTATATGATCAAATGCTTTCTCTGCATCGAGGGAAATAACACATTCAGGAATCCCAGTTGGAGGTGAATATAAAATGTTAAATAGGCGTCGCATGCTAAAAAAAGGGAGACGGTTTTTAATAAAACCAGTTTGGTCATCGGAAATAATAGTGGGAATAACAGCTTCTAATCTATAAGCCAAGACTTTGGCCAAGATTTTAACATCAACATTAAGCAAAGAAATCGGCCTATACGAGGAACACTCTGTTGGGTCTTTACCCTTTTTTAATAAAAGAATAATATATGCCTCATTAAAGGAGGGTGGCAATTGGCCACACCTAAACGAGTCAGATAATACTGAGAGTAACTGAGGAGAGAGAAGTGAAGAGAATGATTTATAAAATTCTACGGGGAACCAATCAGGTCCAGGAGATTTCCCTGAGGACAGTGCAGAAATTGCAAAAGATATTTCTTCTGATGATATAGGCGCATTAAGTTTGGCTTTAAAATCAGATGAAAGTGAAGGAATATTCAGATTATTTAAAAAATGGCCAACAGAGATATTGTCATTCAAAGATTCAGAGGAATAAAGTCGAGAGTAGAAATTTTTAAATGCGTCATTGATTTCTAGGTGATCCGATGTAAGGTCACCATTCTCCTTCCGAATCTTTGTAATATGTTGTTTGGCTTTGGAACGCCTCAACTGATTGGCTAGAAATTTACCAGATTTGTCGCCATGGATATAAAAGCGACTCTTACTTTCAAGAAGTTGGCGTTTGACAGGTTGAGTAGACAGGAGGTTAAATTTAGCTTGAAGTTCTACACGCTTCTTGTATAGTTCAGGGTTCTTAGTTTGAGCATACAGTTGATCCAAATCTTTAATCTGATTAATGAGGTCTAATTGATCTGCACAGGACTTTCTATTAAGATTTGCTGTATAGGAGATTATTTGGCCCCTCAAATATGCTTTCATGGCATCCCAGACAATCTGAGATGACACTTCAGGTGATGTATTGGTGTTAAAATAAAAGGTTATCTGATCCTTAATAAATTTTAGAAAATCATCATCTGATAATAAAGTCGAATCAAACAGCCAGTGTTTATTCCTCTGAGGGAGACCAGGAAAATTTAAAGACAGAGTAATTGGGGCATGGTCAGAAATCAGTATACTCTGATAATCACAAGAATAGACAAATAGAATGAGTTGATTATCGAGTAAGAAGTAGTCAATTCTAGTAAAGGTATGGTGAACATGTGAAAAAAAAGAATAATCTCTCTCAGTAGGATGAAGGAAACGCCATATATCAGAGATACCATAATTAGAGAGAAACGATTGAATAGCTAAGGCAGATTTAGTAGGTGGTCTAGTAACAGAGGACGATCGATCCAAATTAGGATCTAACCAACAATTGAAATCACCACCCAGTATAACAGAGTATGAGTTTAAGTCTGGTAGTGAGGAGAAAAAACGTTCAAAAAATTAACATTATCGAAATTGGGGGGCATACAGGTTTGCTAGTACAACTTTAGTATTATATAGTTTATCAGGAACAATAATAAAACGGCCATTTGTATCAGATATCTTATTATGAAGTTCAAAAGTAATATTTAAATTAATAAGGATGGAGACCCCCCTAGCTTTGGCGGCAAAGGATGAATGAAAATGCTGACCCGCCCACTTTGACAGAAGCCGGGAGTTATCAAAACAACGAATATGAGTTTCTTGAAGGAAAGCAATGTCAGCTTTGAGTTGTTTGATATGTGAGAAAACCTTCCTTCTTTTAACAGGGTGATTCAATCCCTTTACATTCCAGTTCACAAATTTAAGTGTATTAACCATTATCAATTATTAGTGCGTAGAAGGCAGCAGGCATATAAAAAGTCAAGCAGTACAATAACAGTCTGGGAGCAAAAATGTAAACATAGATTCGTAGAATCAAAACAGAAACATGTCCTGAGTAACAAAGGAAAGCAAAGGAAACAGTGAGTAGTGTTGGAACTGGAGAACCCGCCCCAACCTCGCAACCCAAAACTAGACGGCTACCAAAAAAAGCAGCTAGCTCTACCAAAAAAATTAACCCAAGTATGACTTCCAATTCTGTGTCGTTAACAACAGTTCTGTATAAATACTATAGCAAGTGGTAGCTAGTTTATGCACTAGAAAACATAATTACAAATAGGAACAGCTTCAACAGAAGTATAAGACTTAATACAAAGAAAATCAAAAGAAAACCAAAGCTAACCTACCCGCGAAAAATTATAAAAGATTAAAAGAAAAAAGAAAGGAGGGAGAAAAGGGGGAAATTGTAGATTCGAAGAGAGTACTTATCAACCATTTACAGAAAAAAAAGGGAAGCAAAACTTAAACTATGAATCAACCAACAGGGAGGCCTGCAATAAAAACTCCAAACCTCCAAAACAAGTTAAAGTCGCTTGTAGATCTCTATAGATAAAGTTATACAAGAATAAAATGGATTACACACGTACAATCTAAACGTCCGCAGGGGAACATTAAACTCGGATTATCTATTTAGAAAAAACGCACCAAGTCCAGGGAGAGATTGTCTACAACCCTTAGAATTTCAATAAATAATGTCTGAATTATTCAAGAAAAGTCTGAGTCCGGAAAAAATAGCTTTACTACGAGAAGTACTTATCCACCATTTTAGGAGGTCAGACCGGGTTCCTAATGAGACGGGCTGGCCGGAAGACTTCCAACAAATGCCTCAACATCCTTCACTGATTTAAACCACTTATATTCTCCAGTAGTAAGTGTAATTCGCAGGTCGGCTGGATTACGATCAAAAAGCACTTTCATTACACCTTTAAACTCAGCACGCATCTTCAGAACCTGGGGGGCAAAATCCTCCACAAAACGAATGACTGTATTTTGAAACGCAAAAGTACCTCTGCGGCGTGCCTCCATAATCAAATGGTTTTTCACCTGGTATTGATGAAAGCACAAAATTACCGGCCGTGGGCGGGAACCCGGATTTGCACGTGGAACGTAGATCCTGTGTGCCCTTTCAAGCTCAGGTGGAGTCAGAAGAAATTCTTTCCCAAAAATCTCACAGAGAAAATCGGAAAAATATTCCACGGGAGAGCCCTGTTCGGTGGCCTCTGGCAAACCAAGAATTCGTAGATTACAACGTCTGCTACGGTTTTCAAGATCCACCATTTTGGAAAAAAGTTTACAGTTCTTTTCTTCTAGGCTGGAGCATAGAGTCTCGAGATAAGGAACACGGCGTTTTAAATCTTCAGAAGTTGAGTCGATGCGAGATAAATGTTCAGCATGTTCGTCCACTCTAGCGTTGATCCGATCCAATTTGGCATCCAGCTGGTTGAAATAAGTTCTAAATTCCTTTAAAATATCTTGTCGATGCTGTTCCAACGCAGCGAGAATGTCAACCGGCAAAGTCGTAGAAATTTCTTTTTTCCCGGTTTTAGCACTTTTGCTAGACATTGTAAGATAGATGTGTTCACAGGCAAGTAAAAGAAACCCAATAAAATACCTAACTAAGGTTTAAGAATGGAGACATGTAGTGCAAAGATAGGAAGAATGACAGAACAAAAGTTCGAAGCAGCTAAGCAGTCGCCATCTTACCGGAAGTCCCCTTTATTATGTTCTTGTAAGTATGAAATTCAGGAGACTCAATACATAACATTACGAGGAATATTGGGGTTGAAACTAATTTGTACCGGGTATCTATATCAAGGTATAAGAATTGATATTAAATTACTTCTTGGGTCTTACTTGCATGTTGGATAAGCTCTTGGCTTTCTCACTATTTCTATATATATTTCACTCAACGTAAAGCATGACTTGGAGCTGTTTGGTTTGTGAGCAGATGCTGTCCAACTTGTTGGGCACCTCCAGAATTTTCTACATTTGTTGCCAGCAGTAGCCTTTAGCTATATTGTAAGTAGAAGCAATCTACATCGGTTATAGCGTATCTGTGCAAGGGCAGAGGAAACCGATGCTAATCCCAAAGAGTTTGAGAGGTGAGTTCTCCCACACAGGGAAGAATTCCAGCAAAACATTCTTTAAACTAATCAGCAGTTGGTAATTGCTGAAGAACTTTCCAAAGGACTTGTTTATCAGAGGTTAAACCTTTCAGTAATATAATTAAATGATCCTTTGTCAATTGCTGCATATGAAGTTGGTCATGGAAATTTATTGGTGGGTTTATTGCGTCCTCATCAAGATTTGGCATTGTCATTGGAGTGTGGAGATTTATGCAGCATGCTTGGACATTGATTATTTCATGTCCTGTGCTGTGTCTCTTAAAAGCAAAGAAGATACTGAAGGCAAATAGTTATATTGATGTGTTCTATTTACATAATGGAAACAACCTGGGTAAAAAAAACATTGGCTCCATAGTGTGTGTTGTTTTATTGCTACAAGTGCCAAATTTAGTCTAATTTGGTACTAGTATTAGTAGAGCAAATTACCATGTTAGTAAGGACATTAACAGGTACACTGCAAGTGCGTGCCAGAAATTCAGGGCAGGCAGCACATAGTCATCATCAAATTGTAATGTTGATTTGATGTTAGCATTGCTGAACAGGCATTTAGAGACCCACCTAATAGCATGTATTACCATTATATTGCAGAACACATGCTGAATGGCAGGAAACAGCTGTCACCAATGCTCTTTATATTACCTGAAACTATGTAGCTGATGGAATCCATTGGCTGTTGCTATAATCTTATAAGAGTTAATGATTTCTAGAATTATTAAAGCATATGGTGTGTGGTATGCCAAATGTTCAAGAATTTTGTTGACTTTTGAGTTTTTGTGCAAAGCAGGTGATACAGATGCAAATCAATTGATCAGCAGTCTCTCTTAAAGTGTAGCCATGTCAACGAGAAAGCGTGGAGATCGTGCAGAGAAACACAAGATGATACATAATGGAAGAAAAGGAAAAAGGAAATGACTTGCAGTATAAGGCCAGAACTACAATGGTCTTCAGGAAATGGTGAACATAGAACAGTGCAGCACTGGACAGGTCATTTGTCCCACAATGTTGTGCTGATATTAATGTGATGTATACAAAATGTCCTCCTCCTGATTATTCTCCATATTTCTCCATTCCCTTCATAGTCATGTGTCTATCTAATAGCCTTTAAAGTCCACCAAACCGCTTGCTTCCTATACTGCCCTTGGTAACCCACTCCAGGCCCCTATCACTCTCTGTGTTAAAAAAAAAACAAAAAAAAAAAAACCCTCACATCACCTTTAAACATCCCTCCTTGAATCTTAAAAGCACGGCTTTGTTGTCTGGCATTTCTACCCTAGGATCAGGTTCTGGCTGCTTATCTTATTTATGCTTCAAATAATTTTAAAATCCTCTTATCAGGTCTCCCCTCAGCTTCTGGTGCTCTAAGGAAAACAGTTTAAATTTGTCCAACCTGTCATTATAGCTCATACTTTCTAATCCAGGCAGCATCAAGGTAAATCTTTTCTGCACCATTTTCACAGTGTTCACGTTATTCCCATAATAGGGCAATCGGAAGTGCACATATTATTCCATGTGCACTACAGGTTGAATATCCCTGATCCAATATTCCAAAATCTGAAAACCTCCAAAATCCAAAGGTTTTTTTGCGTACTGACATTATGTCACAAATGCAAAGTTCTACAAGGAGCTGTGAAGGTTCCCGGGTGATACATATGTCTCTGCACACCACAGATGGTTCTGAGAAGTGACCTCACGTATGTAGTGAGCAGAAGTTAATGAAAATTAGAAGAGCACTGTATAAAGCAAAAAATGAAGATCTTGATTGTGTATTGAAAGAGTGGATTTATTAGTATTGGACTGAACATATGCCTTTTAACAATATGCTGACCATGAAATAAGCAATGATCTATAACAATGAATGAAAATTGAAGGTAATTATAAATATTCAGCATGCTGGTTGCAGAAATTTAAGAAGAAGCACAGCATTATTTTGTTAAAGATTTATGGTGATAAAGCATCTGCTGATCTTGAAGCAACAGAGAAATTCATTAATGAGTTTGCCAAGAGCGTCGCTGATGAAAGTCTAACACACTGAATGGCTGCATCAGTATTTATGCATGACGAAGAAGTATAAGACAAAGACTCCTTACTGGAAGCACATAAATTCATAGTTAGATATGATGGTGATCCCAGGCTATCTCATTATATGTTCCAAAATCCAAAAAAAAAAATCCATAACACAGCTGGCTCCAGGCATTTCATATCTGGGGTATTTAACCTGTATAAATTTTTATAGATCTGCAACATGACTTCCTTACTCTCATGATCAACACCCTGTCAATAAAGGTAAGCATTCCATATGCCTCCTTTACCAACTTATTCACTTGAGTAGCAACTTTCAGTGAAGAGTAGACATGGACCCCACGATCCCTCAATATGTCAATACTATTAAGGAGCTGCCGTTTACTATGCTTCCTCCTTCCATTTTACCTCCAAAAGTGCAGCACTTCACGCCTGCCAGAGGATCAAGCACTCTCTGCCACTTCTCTGTTCATATCTGTAACTGGTCTAAATCCTGTTATATTCTTTGATAGTCCTTTACGCTGTTTACAACTCCACAAATCCTAGTGTCATACATGAACTTGCTGATAACACCTAAATACATTTTCATACAAATCATATTACAAATGACGGAGATCCCAGTATTGATCCTTGTAGAACACCATGGGTCATAGATCTCCAGCCAGAATAACATTCTTCGACCCCTAATCTCTGCCTTCTATGGACAAGTCAGTTCTAAATTCAAATTTGCAATTTACCCTGGATTCCATGCATCTTTGTCTTCTGAATCAACCTACCACGAGGGACCTTGTCAAATGCCTTACTAAAGTTCATGCAGGTAACATCCACTGCCCTAACCCTAATCAAGCACCTTTGTTACTTTCTCAAAAAACTCAGTCAAGTTTGTACGACATGACCTGACCCTTACAAAACCATGCTACTCTATACAAGACCATTTTTTCTATTTGATCTCAGCTGGGAATGTTGTTTGAGGTATTAATATTTCAGTAAAGTGTAAGGCAAAATCCGGTAAATGCTGCACGTCTGAGCTAAAACCAAAAAATGCTTGAAATACACTCAATGACTATTAGGCATACATGTTCATTAATGCAAATATACCATCAGCCAATCATATGGCAGCAACTCAATGCATAAACGCATGCGGACTTGGTCAAGAGGTTCGGTTGTTGTTCAGACCAAACATCAGAATAGGGAAGAAATGTGATCTAAGTGACTTTGTGGAATAATTGTTGGTGCCAAACGGGATGGTTTGAGTATCTCAGAAACAGTCCCTAGAGTTCAAGGAGGCTGGTGTGAAAAACAAGCCAAAAAATCCAGTGAGTGGTATTCTGTGGGAGAATGGCTAGTCTGGTTCAAGCCGACAAGGTGACAGTAATTCAAGTAGTGTACACATACCTTGATAATAAATGTACTTTGAACCATGTGTTGCAACAGTGATGTGCAGAAGAGCATCTTTGAATGTACAACATGTTGAACTTTGAAGTGGATGGGCTACAGCAGCAGAAGACCACAAATGTACACTCAGTACCACTTAAATTAGGTACAGGAGTGTTAAAAAGTTAACTTGACGTTGTTCATACCAGTTATTACAGATAGGTGCTGCAACAGTACACAGCTCTAGCTGACCGGTGTTTCATTTGTATTTTGGCTTCACAGCATATTATCTGATACATGGGCATGATGGGTCATTTACTCCTTAAGCAACATTTCAAAAATAAGTAATGGTGAAGCAACAAATCATACACATGAGATTCTGCAGATGCTGGAAATTTTGAGCAATGCACACAAAATACTGGAAGGTCTCAGCAAATCAGGCAGCATCAGGAAAGAAAGAAAGAAGAGTCTTGGCCCAAAACATTGAGTGTTTATTTTTCTTTTCAATGCTGCCTGACTTGCAGAGTTCCTCCAGCATTTTGTGTGTTGACGGGAACAGCTCTGCTGACTCTAATGACCTATGTGTTCTCAAAGTTATTGCAGATCTGTGCCCACAACACAATTTCCTCTACCTTTAACCATGTGGTACGACACTGGACAAGAATGTGACATCACATGTTACCTCTTATTGTATGATCCTCTAAATTTTGTGCTGACAGTTTTAATTTCCTTTATTTGATTCTTTATTCAGAGTCAGCTCAGTTCTCCCATTCCTTTCAATTCCCTTCTTGGTCTCTTTTGATTCCTTCCAACCACAAAAAAACCAAATTGGCCACACTTCTTCAGAAAATAATTTAATAACCTAAAGTCATTCCAGATCACTGTAGAATTTTAATTTTATTTGGGATTCAAACAAGGTATAGATTAAATGACTTTTTTTGGAATTTAATTATAATCTGTACTAAGTATGGCAAGTGTCACTCAGCCGTCGCTCCTTGACTTTAGTGAGAATGTGCCAAACTTCCTTTCAGTGTTACTTTGAATGAAGGGCTGTGTTAATGCAAATGTATTGTTTTATTTCTGGAAATATATTAACAACAATCCTACTTTACAATTATGATAAATTATAGAGATATCACAAGATAATAATACATCCCAGTTCCCTTATTTCATTTAATGATTAAGTCATGACAAGTTAAATTTACTTTCTGGGGTATTGCCAAAGGTTATAAAATTGAGAGGCCTAGAATAAAGAGCTGTTTACATTTATTCACATGGAGAGTCTTTATCAGTTTGCTGAAACCATCTCTGTGAGCAACTAGCATAAGGGGAGGTCAGACCATTCTGATTTTATAACTGTCCTGAGAATTTGTTTTTAATATATGATTTTTTTTAATAAACTGTCTAATTCAAATATAATAAACCATAGTCAACAAGGTCAGATCCATAAGGGAAATTTGTTCTCGGTAACTATCACTGATGTACTTAGTGCCATGTGTGAGTCTGAACCAGGTTTGGTAATAACTTAGCAAACAAGTAAGTCATTTTTAAGGTTATGTCAATTCTGAAATATTTTATGTCACTTCATTTCTAAAAATCACACTGCCTGACTTGAGCTGACCATCTCAAAGATGCAGTTCAATTCTTCAGGCATTTAGGCTGAACTATTATTTTATTATTAGGTTATAAGGAAATCACATACCCCCACCCAGTATTACAGCCAACTTGATAGTGCAGTAATAATGCATAGTGCAGTACTGGAATGATAGTGAAATGTGTGAATTAATTTTATTTACAAAAATACTATTAATTTGTGTAGCTACTAGCACTTGTATCTCTCCATTAACTTTATGGCTATCTATTCAGTGACTGTTTCCCAGTTGTTCAGCCTGATTGTATTCTGTGAAGGCCTGTGAAGGTCTGTATATTGATCTCTGTTTTCTCATTCTGAGTCAGGCCCATTTGGTAGCATAAAAGCATAGATCTTTAGATATAGGAGAAGAATTAGACCACTTGGCCCATAGAGTCCGCTCCACCATGTCATCATGGCTAATCCAATTTTCCTCTCAGCCCCTGTGTCCTGCCTTCTCCATATATCCCTTCATTACCTGACTAATCAATAATCTATCAAGCTCTGCCTTAGATATTCTTAATGACTTGGTCTCCACAGCTACCTGTGGCAAAGAATTCCACAGATTTGCCACTCTCTAGCTGAAGAAATTCCTCCTCATCTCTATTCTGAAAGGATGCCCCTCTATTCTGATGCTGTGTCCTCTGGTCTTATCCACATCCACTCAATCAAGTCCTTTCACCATTTGATAGGTTTCAATGAGACCACCCCTCATTCTTCTAAATTCTAGTAAATACAGGTCCATAGCCATCAAACACTCTTCATATGACAAGCCTTTTAATCGTGGAATCATTTTCATGAATCTCCTTTGAACCCTCTCCAGTTCCAGCACATCCTTTCTAAGATAAGGTGCCCAAAACTGTTCATAATACTCCAAGTGAGGCCTCACCAATTCTTTATAAAGTTTCAACATTACATCCTTGCTTTTATATTCTTGTGCTCTTGAAATGAATGCTAATGTTGCATTTGCCTTCCTCACCCAGCAAATTAACCTTTAGGGAATCTTGCATGAGGACTCCCAAGTCCCTTTGCATCTTAGTTTTTTGCATTTTCTCTCCATTTAAAAAAATAGTCTACCCTTTCATTTCTTCTACCAAAGTGCATGACCATACACTTCCCAACACTGTATTCAAACTGCCATTTCTTTGCCCATTCTGCTCATCTGTCTAAGCCCTTCTGTAGCCTCTCTACTTCCTCAAAACTATCTGCCCCTCACCTATCTTCATATCGTCTGCAAAGTTTGCAACAAAGCCATCAATTCTATCAACTAAATCATTGACGTGAAAAAGTAAAGCGTCAAAAAAAAAGCTTCCACTATCTTATTTGGTTCAGAGTAACTTTTGCACGTGTACTGATAGCGGATGTTAATGAAGTGCTATATTTTTGAGCTTGAATATTGCAGCTGATTTCAGCCAATAATCCTGATCCAAACCATAATGAGGGGCCATTTATTTTAAGATCTATTTGAGGAATAAGGATATATAAATACTGCTGTTGTTCTTCTACAATAATGCTAATTTTAGGAAAAATAAAAAAGTAATTTGTGACAAATAAAAGGAAGAATCAGATGGGAAATAGGAGTGTGACATGTGATCCTTGAAAAATGCAATTGTGTAGTATTCAGTATATAGTCAGATTAAGCCCCATCCAAAATACTCTTTTGGAAGCCTTCAAGGGTAGCAAAACATCATCCCAAGCTTTTTCTGTCAAAGATGTCATTTTTTTAATGCTTTGGAATATCTTAAACGTTAAGAAACTGCAAAATCAATAAAAAAAAAGCTGTGATTTTTATAAAAGTCACCTAACCAATAATAAACTTATACAAAATTAAGAGTTTCAAAACTAACATAAGTTTGAACGTGCCTTTTGTTGCCTTTCTTCTTCACTACTGTCCAACCACCACTCAAATCAATTGGTACATAGATCCTGTGCTACCATGAACCTGCCACACAATATGTAAGTGGTTTCCCCAGTACAAGCTCTGGGATAACACCAAGCTCCTGATCTGTATTTCACGGCAAGAGTGCAACAGGGAATTCACCATTAGAGTTCAGCCAGAAGCATTGTTCCTTACACATTTGTGTGGGAGTCCTAAAAGATTGCAGGCCGATATTTGGGTAAATGCTGGCAGTTTCATGTGGAACTACTGGCAAAATCCACCAAATCCCAGGCCAATAAGTAAGTTTATCCAGAAATTGCTATTAAGCATCTTGGGTTCAGCAGTTTCTTAAATTTCTTCCAGTTTTAAGATGTGAAAGCAAGCTGAAAATGTCATGGAACTGTAAATGCTAAGTACCTTCTCTGTTGAGCCAAACTGTTTCTTTTTGTATTGAATACCTGCTGCTTTTATTGTGCAAATATGTAGAGGGTCAAATACATTCTAATATTTTTTGGAAAGTAGTCCAAAAATGAGAGATCTATGTGAACCTCATGGACAATCCCAATTACTGTCATACTGCAAGATTTCTCCAAGCATCCAAGGGAGACTACATGGAAAACTAATTTGCAAATATTGCATAGGAGTTAACAAATAATTTAGTCTCTCAACTCAATTTGTTGTATATTGCATCTGGAGGATGTCTACTTTGGTCTGTTTGGCTAGGATTTACTGTAAAAATAAAAGCTACATTCCTGTGCTCACTGTTTTCATATAGTAAATTGGGCAGCACCTCATGTGCAGAGTTATGTAAATGTAGCGATGAAGGAGCTGCTAGCCAAGTTGCCTTTTCCTATAGGGGCTTGACAATATCATTGCCTCATTGATAAACCCTTTTTTGAAATATATGAGCAACTTGAAATTAAAGCACATACATAAGAAATGTGGTCAAAACAGGCAAAAACTTGAGACCTTGTGCATTAAAAAGTGTTTTAACCAGCTGCAGAGATAAATAGTTGCTTGAGCTTATCACATGGTCTCCAGGTCTCTACCCGGAGTGAACCAGGCTAAATGCACAGAGTCCCAGTGCAAAGGACAACTGAATCCACCCCATGAAACTAATGTATTCTATGCCAGGGAGAGAGCAAATAATGTTCAATGTTTTTATAACTGTCCTGAACAAAATTTGCTACATTAATAGAGTGGTATCTCAAGCACTTCATAAATGTAACTGCCAGTTGCTTAGTCTCAGGTGTTATGGAGCTGGTGCACAACCTAACATTGTGCTCCATGGAGTAATTACAGATATATAATCTAACAGAATTTCCAGTAATTGGTCAATGTTTTGCTGCTCATTGAACCCTTTTACCATGATGCAATCATATTTTTGGCATGGTTATTCTTTTCCTACTTCTTTTCTGAATATTTATAATTTTGTCAGCAGTGGTGATTCTACTCTGTAGTATATCCTGCTATTTTTAAGAGACCTTTATGCTATCTGCAAAATTGCAAACTGTGTTAACATTAATTTAGGTTCATGAATGAAGATAATAAATTACAGTGAGATTTGGCCAATGAAAAATGGAAATAAAACTACATCTGGACCAACTTGACTCTGAAGAATAAAAATAAAGACTATATCTGGGCCAATTGGATTTAGAGGAAAAGCAAAATGTAAAAGCATTGTGCCAAGTCACAAAGGTCACCTGGATTCTCTACACAATGTTGCTTGTTTCATTTGTGTTTAGAAGCAAATAGCCAAAGTACCAGATGTAAAAGGCTGCTGTGTTTATTGCAGTTCTCTAAGTATATAGAATAATAGGGTCTTAAAGTAGTGCAGCTCAGAAATGGGCCCTTTGACACAACTTATCCATGCTAACCAAGTTGCATATCTAAGCTAGTCCCATTTGCCTGTGTTTGGTCCATGTTCCTGTAAACCTTTCCCATCTAGCTACCTGTCCAATCGTTTCTTAAACTTGTGATTGTACTTGCCTGAACCACTTCCTCTGGCAGGAAGTGGTCGAGACAGGTACAAAAACAATTCCATGGGGAGTGGAGAGGGTGGAGGTCATGGCCAGCCATTTCTCAACATAAAATCAGCATTAAAAGTCCAAATTCGTGGCAGGGTCATACACACCAGAATACCACCAGGCCACTGTAATACATAGGCTGCCTAGCATCTTTCCCAGATAATCACGTGAAATGAGTTAAAATTCCAATGGAACAGTTGTAAATAATAAGACCATAAGATATAGAAGCAGAAGTAGGCCATTCGCTGCATCCAGTCTGCTCTGCCATTCAATCGTGGGCTGATCCAATTCTTCCAGTCATCCCCACTCCCCTGCCTTCTCCCCATACCCTTTGATGCTCCGACTAATCAAGAACCTATTGATCTCTGCCTTAAATGCACCCAATGACTTGTCCTCCACAGCCGCTCGTGGCAACAAATTCCACAGATTTCCCACTCTCTGACTAAAGTAATTTCTCCACATCTCTGTTCTAAATAGACATCCTACAATCCTGAAGTCATACCCTCTTGTCCTAGACTCCCCTACCATGGGAAATAACTTTGCCATATCTAATCTGTTCAGGCATTCAGAATGTTTCAGTGAGATCCCCCTCATTCTCCTGAACTCCAGGGAATCCAGCCTGAGAGCTGCCAGATGTTCTTCATACAGTAAATGGTCAGCGACGGCATCTAATACATTCAGATTAGTTCCTCTAAATATAATTATACAAGAATGGTGGAGGCCGTTGAAACAAAAATTATAAAAATCTTAACAGATTTTCAGCTTTTAGTTCTTTAGCCTTGGGACAAACACGGAGATGTCTCCATCCACATGAGAAGAACTTTAGTGCATTGCCAATGTAATTGGGTTCCAAAGACCCCCTTGCTCAAACAGTGCCAGGATGTGTATAGAGCTGTAAAATTCCCTGCTGTGCCTGACAGACAAGTTGAAGCAGAAAACCTCTTGGCGCCCTTTACCTTTCACTTTAAGTCCAATTCGCATAAACTTAATATTTTGACTGAGCAAGATGTCAAGAATTTGTTATGTGTAAATGAGCAAGTTAATCGGTTGGAAGGTTTATCCTGCATAATTGACTCTGGTAGAATTGTGAATTTTCAGGAAGGCAAAGACAGTCTTTACAATTTGTGTGTTGTTTTTAGCACGGGAAAAGGCTAGAATTTGTAGCAATTTGTCAACTTCAATGGATAAAAGACGTGCAGTTGTTCACCAAGGCCCAGTGGACTCTTAGTAAGCAATAAATATTATTGGTTTTCTGTTCTACGATCATGATACACAAAGTAATATCTGACAGGAAAGGCACGTGTAAGATTTTAAGTTGAAATAGGGATTTGTCATCTTCGACAGGCCAGGCTCCAGCCACACACCCTCTGTCTGCATTGACCTATCTTTTGGGGTGAAGGTCACTGTTATCCTGAACTTTGCAGATAACTCCAGGCTGCAGCAGCTGATCTACATTTCATCTCACTGTTTGCATTAGAAAGAAGGAAATGGACTTCCTGCTTCATAAGTAGAGACCAGCAGGTGTTTTGGGCATGTGGATTTTCTCAGATGGTGAGACACCCACAAATTCAGGAAGTCATGGACTGAACCCATGCAATGCTTCAGGCTCCCCATATGAAGCTGGAGCTCTTCATAAATTACAATGGCTGTCACTTCTGGCCATCCTAAATTTGTGTGACCACCCACTGTGATCAAAGTCTCATTTGTATCTGGACTTCATGGGTCCCAGCCTGGGGCCAGAATTAGTGAAAGTGTTAGTGCACTGACTCTAAAGTGAGCAAAGATTACAAAACAAAAAAAAAGAATAAATGGTACTTTTTGAATTGGATCAGTGTTTCATACTGCTGAACAATGGGAAGAAGCATTTAGTTAGACAAAGCTTTGGCTTGCTGCAGCACTGACAACTGAAATAATACTTCGCAGAATTTATTTCAGATAATGATCTCTACCTATAATTCAAAAGTGGTTCTGCATGTATTAGGTATGTATCAGATGAACCTCTCCACGCAACTCTGTTTGCTTAACTGTTTCATAGGTCTTCCTGAGAAACTATGCATTAAAACAGTGAAAATAGTTCTATTCTTATTGGCCAAGCTGTTAATGTTATTTGGCGTTATTTTGTGACTGTGGCTTAGATTTCTGAGATTTATTATTCCTGCCTAAGGCAATAAATTAAAACTGCAAGGCACAGAGTCCACTAAACACAGACTTCACTGGATATTTTGCCTCAGGTTTTTGACCCTTGCATAGTTGTTGCACAAATTTAATGGCCAATAATTCTGGACTTTTATTACTGAAGCACGTAAATATTTGGCAATTAATTGGCAAGAGCATGTGGAATGTGTTTTCAATAAATGCAGGCAGAAGAAGAATAGCATATTGTAGTCCCTGTGTTGTGATCACACATGTTAACAGTTGTCTGCCATTAATGCTGTAGCCCTCAATCTTTATGTGTTTTTCTTTTGTGGTTTGTTAATTAGCCTAACTGGATGAAATTCGTAAAAATGAGGTGTAAATTAAAATTTATCTGAAGCCTGCAATGTATCTAAAGTATTCAAGGTGACTGATGGCTCCCACACTAATTAAATGGCGAGACAGTTAATCAAATTTTCTTTGCTGACAATGCTGGAGCTTGCTGCAGTGATATTGTGTTTCAATAAAAATTTATGCAGAATAGTAGAAAAAAAAACTAGTGCACACATGCACAGATGAACAAATGTCCATGAGGTAAATTGCCAAAGTGTTTACATGCCAAGCTGAACTAAAATCAGTAAGCAATTTAATATACTTTTATAATTCATCTTTGTGAGCTCATCAACCATCCTTTGTTTAATGTTCACATGATGTATTTCCTTTTCCCATGTTCCTAACTTCCTTTTGAATCAGCATCATTAAGGCCTCCGTTGGTCAGGGTCAAATGTGGATGTTGCATTTTAGCTCTGTACATGATACACAAGCCAGTACGATATGGAGAGCAAGCTGTTGCCCATGTAGCAGGCTCCCCCTCACCATGCAGCTGAGGAATCTAAAGCAACGGCAGAGACCAATACAGTTTGACACCAGCAACATCACGGGAGAAGTCAGTCAGCATTGAACTCAACGTAGGACTGCCTTAGGGACAGCTCTGGATTTTTCTTCGGGGTTTACGCCTGAGGCTTTCCCCCGAGTGCGTATAGCTGCAAGGCAGCGGAGGTTTGAGATCAGAGTTGTCCTTCAAGATGAGGTGCTAACCATGGCTGACAAGCTCTATCAGTCTGAAGCAACTGGTTTTAATGCACCAGTAATCTGCTTTGCCACTTCTGTCAATAGAAACAGTTCCACTAGGCTTAGTCACATGTGAAGGCCGGGATCTGGACTTGTTTGTCAGAGGCAATTTGAGATGCTCACCATTGGGAACACAAGTGGGAGCTTATCCTGTCTACTCCACCCCCACCCCCAGCCCCCGCTATAACAACTAGCGTCATTAAGTTAGTGCATGATTATTGAGATGTAAACCTATAAGGTCCAAACAGAGGTAATCTTAAAAACAATGATGTGCCTGAAAATTGGATGAGTTACATGTTTTCATTGAAAAATCATATAGAAATCCTCATAAACATACTCTACAGCCTCTTTGGAGATATTGGTAGATCCCTTAAAGTTGCCATGCTAGTTGATAACGGTAGTTAAGAAGGTATATCGTGTGTTAGTCTGCATTAGTTATGGAGTTGAGTTCAAGAGCCACTATTTTTTTAAATGGTGCAACTCTATAAAACTGGTTAGACCTCAGTTCGAGTATTGTGTTCAGTTTTGGTTGCCTCATTATAGGAAGAATATGGAAGCTTTGGAGAAGGTTCAGAGAAGATTTATCAGGATGTAGTCGGTATTAAGGAGCTTGTCTTATGGGGAACTGTTCAGCGAGCTAGGATTTGGCTCTTGAAAGTGAAGTTGAGAGATTACTTGATAGTGGTGTATAGGATGATAAGAGGCAAAGACAGAATGGACACCCAACACATTTTTTCCAGGGCAGAAATAGCTAATACTAGAGGGCATAATTTTAAGGTGATTAGAGAAAAGTATAGGGGGGGGGCATGTTGGTGTTGGGTTTTTTACACGGAGAGTGGAACTCCCCTGCCAGGGTTGATGGGAGAGGCAGATACATTGGGGACATTTAAGACACTCTCAGATAGGCATGTGAATGTAAGAAAAATAGAGGACTATGTTGGGAGAAAAGGGTTAGATTGATCTTGGAGGAGATTAAGGGTTGGCACAACATCATGGGCTAAAGGACCTGTACTGCAATGTACCGTTTTCTGGTCTATGTTCTCTTAGCTGCTCCTGTGGAAGTTTTGTATATGTTTTGATCAAACTTCTCCATAATAAGACAACAGGAGTTAAGTCTTTCTCAATTTGCATGGAACATATATCCACATATGTCAGAGTCCGGCTTGTGTTTATTACTGACTGAATTTTTCTGCAAGGCCTGTTACTAAGGTGTTAGTTAACATGCGTCAACTCCATTAATATAACCAAGCTTGAGTTCTGCCTGGGATTGCCTGCTTCATCCTTGTGGGCAAATAGGACGATTTGGCATCCTTCCTGAGTGACTCACAGAGCCCACTGAACAGCAACCTGCTCAGATAGCTGGTGAACACAAGTAGTGTTGCCAGCAATGTGATATTGCTGTCCTGAAGATGAATGTAATATTGTCATTATTTCTGACTGGTGGTTTGGCTGGGTGTGAATGAAACTGAATGGGGGACTCATACTTGCATTGATAAAGAGTAGGTGAAATTTACCATGTTTGTGAAGGCAACCGCCATTCTCCAAAGGAGATGGTTGCTGGTAGAGAGTGAATTTAAAATAAATGAAATTTATATCAGTTACGTGAAATTGTTTTTATAAATTGTTATATGTTTCTAATCTTTGCAGTGGGGTGTATTGTTATCAGTAGATTTTAGTTTGGAGAAATCCATCCTCGTAATTAAAAACCTTACAAAGCCTTACTTTACATGGAAGGAAATATGATCAACGGCTTTCAAGGTGCTATGTTTGCAGAGGTTTTGTCATTTTTTGATCTTGATTTGCTCAGAAGTGTTCATATATAGCTAAGAAGCAAAGATGTTTGATCCAAATATAAGAAAATTCATAAATTCTAAAGGTCTGACATTACTATCACTGTTGTTTACTTCACAGTACACTGACATTGAATTCTTTATGGAGTTCAGTATGTGAGGGCAAAATTGTAGAAATTCCCCGCCACCAAGGATGTGGAATTTACATGAACATTTTACACCATTCATTTCAATTAAGTGTGGTGGCTACATAATCTTTGGCGAGCTTTACTTAATTGAGGTTTCTTTTAATTGGATGTTGTTAAATTATTTTTAATATTTTTATTTCTTTGTTTTAAATATTTTAACTTTCTTGTACTGTAATTCTTCACCAGTTTTATCTTTTCAATAATTCTTGCATTTATTGGATGTCTAAAATATTTGGAAGCATAAAAATCATAGAATATCAGAGTAGAGACAGCCATTTGACCCTTCAAAGTCAAAGTGCATTTATTATCAAAGTTTGTATACTTTATACAACCTCGAGATTTGTCTTACAGGCAGCTACAAAACAAAGAAACCCAGTAGAACCCACTAAAACAAAAGAAGACCATCAAACACCCAATGTGCAGAGAAAAAGAAAAAAAACATTCAAACAATAAAGTAAGCAAATAGCATTCCCAACTGAAGTTCACAAAAATGAGTTCACACTATGATAGTTACAGTCCACAACCACAGTTCACTGCAGAGATCAATAAACCTTTCAGAGTAATGAGTTGAAATTCAGTGCAGAGATGAGTAACCATCACGGGTCAGCGATTTGAACTGGATCATGCCTTGCCTCTGGCTCTGACATCCAAAGGACGGGGATTGTTCAAGCCCTCTCCAGTCCCAAATATACCGTGTGCAACTAAAGTTCAATTTGTAGTTTGTTGGTGAGTCAGCTATGAGGGTGGATGGTTTACCATAGATTGCTAATACTAGCCCAGTATCCACGTTTAATGTTCCAGAATATTGTGAAATGCAAACCAACTCTATCTCAATCCAATGAACCATTGTTGTAATGTTGAATGAAAATAAGAAGTTTGTTTTGAGGAATATATTTGCCAAGTTCCTGTTCATTGTGCACATAAGTAAGGATTACTTCAATATAATCAATTTAAAATATGTCAAGACAGTTAAGATGAAACAAAATGTTTAAATGGGTGCCCTTAAGACACTTTGATTTAGGAAAATATACATTATATATGTATCTGAAAGTAGAATGTTTAAAATAGAAAAAAAATCTTAAGTGAATCCCTGTAGGGTAAACACTGATAATTTTGTTCATGTGACATTGTTTATCACATGTCTCTTGGACCACTTAGCCAGCTTTTGAGAAATCTGCAAGAGAAGATTTGCCCTGCCTTTCCCTCCAAGCAGGCTTCCAGTAAGAGTCAATTTGTAAGATAACAGTACGCACAAAACTAATCATAGGGTTTCTGAATAACATTTTTAAAATATCTGATCTTTTTAAAACTTCAAAAGTCCCTGTTTTTCTGGACTATCAGTATCCAAAAAGCTTAAAGTCAACATTTTGCTTCTGCTGACTTGTCTGGCACATTCACATTTGTTTGCACTGAGCAGCTCTGTATTTAGTTATTGAATACACAAACATTGGCATAAACAAGACTGATTTTATCATCCATCTCTCAAAACAATTCACCTTTATTGAGTATTACATTACCATGTGTTCTCCCTTTACCACGTGCAGTGTCCTTTCTTCACTTCAATATTATTACTGAAGTTGACTTAGTAATTCAGTTTCTCCTCGATGTTGTGCCATTATGCTCATGCATTGGCTTCAGTTTGGAACAGTCTCAGAAGGGTCTGTTGATGAGAAGTAGGTCAATGTTTATAATGATTTGAAACTGTTTAGATATTTTGGTATTTAATAACAACAACCAAGACTGAATAGACAATGCGGCAGACAGCAGTAGGGATAGTGCGTGGTTCCAAATAATCATAGTTGGCGACATCCTTGAGTTGGGTCTTCTAGACTCTGTCTCAGCAAATTTCTTTCCCAGAGGAAAAAAAACCACCAAAATGAAATAAATAATATGAACGTCAGTGGTAATTGATAGATAAATAATGTGTACATTGTGATGTCTAGAAATCTACACAGAAATGATACATCATTTTTGCTAAATAGTTTTTTGGCAAATAGTTGTTAATGCAAATGCTGCATTTCACTATATGTTTTGATGTACAAGTGATAAATAAGTCTGAATCATCGAAGTAGTTACCCAAAGGAAATTGTGTCCATTTGTCTAATTGACAAAATGCTTGAGAGCGTATGAGATATAGAACTGAAGTAAACGGAGGGTTTGCTTGGGAAAAATTGTTGAGGACCATTAAGAAAGGAAGCGAGGTAATGAACAGGGAAAGGTAATTAAACAGAAGGAGAGCGAACCAAAAGGAGTATTGTTCTTATGGAAAAGTATTTTGACTCTAAAGTCTAAAACTGTAATATATCTGCAATATATATTGTAAAATAATTTGTACATTTTACACTGGATCTGCTTTTGAATAACAAAAGCGTTGGTTATGGTGAGTATTATGAAGTGAACATGGGACTTGGAGATGTACAGACTTGAGGAGGGTTTTCTCTCTGGTTCATTGTAACTACTGTAGGGATAAATAATTGTGCCTGCAATTTTTATGTAATCAGGCTTAGAATGAAACAGTTCTCTTTGAACAGAAGGGTATGTCTGTCTGAACCACAAATGATGGATCAATCTTTGTTGTAAGGGGAAACATCCTACTCATTTTTGAGGTATTAAGCTGAGCTCTTAGCATAGATTTACACTGCCATTGGTGAAATCAGTGGTGGCAATGAATCAGTATGGAGGAGGTAGATTAAAAATCTGGTTGAGTGATGCCAGAACAGCAACACCTTACTCAATGTCAGCAAGTCTGAGAAGCTAATTATTGACTTCAGCAGAAGGAAATCAGATGTCCACAAGCCAGTCCTCATCAAAACATCAGAGGTGGAGCAACTTTAAATTCCTCAGTGTTATTATTTCAGAAGACCTGTCTTGGGTACAGCACTTAAGTGTAATTATGAAAAAAGCTCAGTAGTGTCTCTACTTCCTTAGGATTTTGCAAAGATTCGGCATGATATCTAAAACTTTGATGAACTTCTATAGATGTATAGTGGAGAGTTTATTGACTGGCTGTATCACAGCTTGATATGAAAAGACCAATGCCCTTGAAAGGAAAATCCTACAAAAGTTAGTGGATATGGCCCAGTCTATCATGGGTAAAGCCCTCTCCACCACTGAGCACATCCACAGGAAAGCAGAATCCATCACTAGCGTCTCCCACCACCTGGGACATGCTCTATCTTTGTTGCTTGCGAAGGAGCCTCAGGACCCACACCACCGGGTTCAGGATCAGTTATGCACCTCAAAATCAAGCTTTTGAACAAAGGGGATAACTTCACTCAACGACACCTATCCCATCATTGAAATGTTCCACTAACCTCTGGACCCATTTTCAAGGCCTCCTCTGTATTCTGAGTTACTGCTCCTGTATATCCGGAGAGTAGGGCGAATAGATTGCAGGGAAAATGTTTTTTTTCTATAAGATAGCATAGATTTGCTAGACCAAATGACCTTCCCCCTTGCCATTTGGAAATAGGTAAACACAATGCTGTTGTAAAAAAAGATCTATATCACAATTTCATTTGAATTTTAAGGAGACCATTTGGCCCAACAAATCTCTGTCAGCTTTCACAGCAATCATAATCCAGTTTTTTCTCTATAACTTATTCTCTCTTTGCCATGCCTATCAATTTCCTCTGATTCTCCTACTTCACACCTACAAGCATAATAACTCATACTCACCTACCTATTAGCACATCTTAGGGATTGAGTGTATAGAGGAATTCCCTTGCATAAAAGGGCAGGATCGAACCTGGATTTCTGGAGCTTTGAGACAATTTTTTAGGACTGTATGCCGCCTTATTCTGCCACCCATACATTAACTTGCAGTGGATCTATTTCTGTCACTATATCTGGCTGCTAAGTTGCTGAATAGTTAATCCATGTGTAACAATTGTTAATTATATTGAAAAAGAATTCAATACTTCCCTGGCATATTATTTGAATGAACTCTTCTAGGGCTTCCAGCTGGGTACAGGTATCGGATTTAACCAATATTTTGATGACAAACTCTGCCATCTTCATTAGGGATGATGCCTAGGCATGTCTAGTCCAGTGGTAGTTATACCCCATCGTCCATCCCTCCTGATTGACTCGTCCTCATCTAATCAGGTTTCCGCTGTTTCACCTTGTTTACAATTGAATTTCAGTTCTTAGAGTGAGACTTTTGTCTTTCTTAAATGCTTTTTCCTCTAGTTTTATTTCAGTGGCCTCCTTCACCCAGTGGTCCCAAAAGCCATTGGCATGGCACAGTAGTTTTGTGCCATCCAAGTCATCCTTTGGCCATTGTGAATGCAGTGTTCTGCTACCGCCGATTTCCCCAAATGGATACACCTCCTGTGCTCCTTGATGTGGTTTTCCATCATACATTTGGCCAATATACACTGCTCCACATTCATAGGGAATGCTGTAAAAGCCAGCCATCCTGAGTCCCAGGTCATCATTGTCCTACATAGCTGTCATTTGAGCTTCCTTATAGGTTTGTGGGTGGTATTCATGTGGTATTTCTTCAGGATCCTGGTGTTCCTTCCAGCAACCATGGAGATATAGGGAAGACAGGCAGCAGCAACAGGTTCCTCCTTATTTTCAGGTTTCCTGTTTTTTCCATTGGCTCTATGTGGTGAACTACATGTACCTGTCTGGACACGCCCCTCTGCTGACTGCTCCTGTGGCTCCTCCCACAGACCCCTGTATAAAGGCGGTTGGAGGCACTGCTCCCCACTCAGTCTCCAGGATGTTGTGTGGTCGTTTCTTGCAGCTAATAAAAGCCTATCTTTTGCCTCCCATCTCCGAGAGTTATTGATGGTGCATCACTCTATTAAAGGCCCGTTTGATTTCCTTCACCTTGTAGCCATTCACAAACCTGTAAGGAAGTTTTCTCTCTTGAAGAGTGGAGTGATATCTGCAATTTTCTAGTCTTCCGGAACCATTCTAGAACCTAGTGATTCTTGAAATATCATGACTAATGCCTCCACAATCTCTTCAGCCACCTCTTTCAGAATTCTGGGGTGTACACCATCTTGTCCTGGTATGGAAGATTTGTTTACAGTAAACAAATATGAATCAAAGTCAGTTGCCTACTGAACCTTCTCTGAGGTCCACAGTTTTCCTTACAGAACTTCCACTTGCCCGGGATTAGTAAAGTGCCCCTACAAATTTTATATGCAAAACAGTGGTCTGCACACTCCTAAGTCCACTCAAGACATGACCAAGAGGCACATGTGACCCTCTTTACCCCTAACTTATTGATGTTCAATACAGGCAGGTTCCAACAAATAGAGCAGGTGCATCTTTAGTAAAGTGCTTCTTCTTCTTTAGACCTCTATCCCCTAGATTGTGACCTGTAAAACATACACTGGAACCCAGCATCAGCTAGTCGCAATCCTGACCACCCTCTCCAACTCATGAGCAGCTGGCATTGTCCATCAGCACCCTTCCAACTATAAGCATTTAATATTTCAATAATATTTGAGTAATGTTATATAGTTTAATTAAGCATTCTTGTTCATTTAAATAATTAGTTTATTATATATATATATATATATATATATATATATAAAAAAATAAGTGTATTGCATACATAATCAAGCGACCACGTGATACATGTGTGCCTCGCTTAAAGTAAACACAAAGTTATATTAAAAGCACAAAATGCTGGCAGAACTCAGCAGGCCAGACAGCATCTATGGGAGGAGGTAGTAACAACGTTTCGGGCTGAAACCCTTCATCATCGACGTTATACTCATGTTTCAGACTCCCATGTCTTCCTTAGTTTGATGTGTGATCACTATGGCAGACTTCATGAAGGGAAGCTAGCAAATTAAGTGCACACTGATCTTTATATTGAATAAATCATCATGAGACTCAAAAATATTTAATATTCCACCCATTATTGGGTCCAAAATGAATCTGAGTACTGAAAATTACAAGGGTTTTATTAGAAAATGACTTAAATTTGATATGTCAAGGGCCTTTGTTATATATACATAGCCAAAATATGTGCTTTTATATTGAACAGAGATGTTTCAATTACCTCTCTGTAGCAAATTTCTCTCTCTTCCTCATAAGAAAAGAATGCTATCCATTAGCTAACATCTTTCAGCAACTGTTTTGCTGACAGATCATGTCTGTACCTTTTTATTAAAAAATGAGCTTCACTGAGCATTAAGCGTCTCATTTCTGTAGGGGAAAATGATTTTTCTGTTTGCACTGTGAATCATAACAGAAGGATTTGCTATACTTAACACTTCAAACAAATTTTTCAAGAAAATTAAAAGAACGAAAGATTTTTCTGATCTACTTATAAAATCACAAGCATCTTATGATTAGCAGGAACCTTACCACATGGCACTATATCGTTCTTAAATTATTTGTCTGAATTGGAGCATGTGAATTTGTAAAAATGCCTTTGTTTTGAGCTTCCTTTACAAAACTTTTGATGCATGTGTAACATTTTTACAATATTTGACAGTTACGTTAAAGAACATCGCTTTCCAGTAAGATGGCGGCATGCTCTGATGCCGCAGCTTCCATGGGGTCAACTAGAGGTGTTATTGCCTTTTTTAAACATATTTTTTATGATCAGAACTCCCTGCTGGACATCAAGAGCTTAACGTACTGCCGATCCACCCCATTAGCATGTCGCTCGTTAGTGGAGAAACTGAAAGAGCTGGACTTGGTGCAGATCATGCTGCTGCCTGTGTCTGCAAGTCAAAATTGGTGCACAGAAGGAGGTGTGCAGTGAGAGATCACTTGGTCACTTTTCTCTCAGGACCCATTTCGACATTGTTAATGTGGAATGCTGCAAGTCAGCTTCACTGATTTGTTGGCAGACAGGAGAGCTGTGTAGCCTCAGTTGTGGCAAAGACTAGGTTTCAAGGCCTGGTGTCACTGTGCAGCCACCCAAGGGTGAGATGTCAGAGTCTGTGCACTCCACTGGAGTGCCAGTGGCATTGTGGTGCAGCGTACGTATTGGAGTTGGTGCTGCTCTCCAATGGAGAAGACCAAGATGTATTGTGTTTGAGTGCAGACTGCTGCAATATTCATGGACTCAGGGATTTGGACTATATTTTTGTGTGACTGTGTTTTACTACTGTCTTGTGTGTGCTGTGTATGACAGTTGGTACTATGTTTTGCACCTTGGCCCCAGAGTAGTTCTGTATCATTTGGCTATATTCATGGATATTCTTGTATGGTTGAATGACATTTTAAACTTGAACAACCACAGATATAAACACTAGTCACAAGTGATACTGACTTCTAGATGGGAAGGTTAGTGCAGTGGAATGGTATGATGTTATGGGATGATCAAAGACAGAGTAAACAGAAAGATTTATCAAATATTGGAAGAGTGAAAGGGATAGCAAGGTAGATCTGATTTTGAAAAGAGTTTCAAAGAGCCCAGTAATCTCTGTAATCTCTGTAGGCTTAGCTTTAGATAGAATAGAAATAAAAATATGGCACGAGCTGTTATCTGGGCTCAAAAGCACAGAAAGTACAGGTTGTTACTTATGGCTGGAGATGTACAATGAGATAAGAAGGGAAAATAGATGGAAAGTTTTCAATATGAGATGAAAGACCTTGAAGTCAGTAGATCACGCAGCTTGACAACAGTATGTTGTAATGTGTGGGAGAGAGCCCTAAGCACAGCAAATTCTGCATGAACAAAATGTTACACACAATCTGTTGGAAGATCTCATCGGGCCAATTAACATTACTGCGAGGAATGAAATTGGCCATCACTGGGGCCAAAACCTTGCATCAGGACTGAGAGTGAAGAGCAGAGGTGGCCAGCATAGAGAGAAGCTGTGGACTGGCAAGAAAGCATTCAGAACTGATTGATGGACTGAAGAAGGCTGGAAGTTGATAGGCAATTAGGAAGGTGAGTGAAGGAGGATTTGGAAAACCGTGGCAGGTAAATGATAGATGGATGCAGACAAAGAGGATGAGTGAAAAGAATAAAAACAACATATGGAGCAAGGTGGCAGGAAGCATTCCCTCTGACTCTGGTCCACTCAACCCTCCACGCTCATCACTCCATACTCATCCCACCCCTTCGGTAACCCCCCCCCCCCCTCTGCTTTTGATCCTTTGATCCTCCCATTTATGTTGTTCTTCTCATCTTTCCCCCAGCCCCATCTTCACCCATCTTTGTCCCCTTCCCTTCCTCTATCCACAGGTTTCCACCACTGCCCCCTCCCACTTTCAACAGGTTCCAACAGTGGTTCCCTTCTCCCTTCTCTTCTCACCTTTTTTACTTGTCAAAATCCAGTCTGGTGTACCAGCTATCTCCCTCCAGACACTGTCTCCCTTCTTCACACTCCCCTCCACTCACATTGCTCCATTTGTTGTTTTCTTTTGTTTTCCCATCTCTCTTTGTGTCCCTCCATCTATCATTCACCTCAAACTCCACCCTCACTTACCTCCTCTATCTGAAACCATCTTACAGCTCTAGTCAACTCTCCGATCACCCCAGACTCCTTTCTTGAACCCCCACCTTTTTCTATGCTGGCCATCTAATCCCTCTACTCCCGGTCCTGATGCAAGTTTTGGCCCAAGACACCAACAATTTCTTTCCTGCCACTGATGCTGCTCAATCCATTGAATTCTTCCAGCCGATTATCTGTTGCTCCAGGTTTCAGCATCTGGAATGTGTCAACAGTGTGTTATGCTGCTTTGAAATAGGAAGTAGACAAGGAAAAAATATCAAAATCGTAACTCTGAAAACTATTAGTTCAAAAATCAGCACATTCTGCTCAACCAAACTTTTTAAAATCTAAGATTTTGAAAACTTATTCTGAGTTTTTGTTGAAGATGAATAGTAGTTTATATTGTTTACCCTCATTCTATTGTGCATAATTCTGTAGTAGATCACAGTAGTTAATCAATTCCATGAACATGACAATTCACCTTTCCTTTGTTGGTAGAATCCTTTGGAATAAACGTGAATTCCAGTCCAACACAAATGTGAATGCAGTATTTCCAATGTAAGAAAACAGAAAACCTTTTCCTATGTGTGGTGCTTCTCTTTTATTAGAATGTAGCACAGAAGTTCACCCACAGCAAAAGATTTTTAAAATGCATTTATTCAGTCTCTCCAAACTGGTGATTAATTGTCTTCAACTCCTGCATTCTCTGTGGTGAAGCTCCTCCTGCAGTGTTGTTCAGTAGACTGTTCTAGAATATGATTCAGCCATAGTTCTGAGGTATGTCCAGTGATAATGTTCTCCTGTAATCCTATTGATAGAGAGCACAAGTTTGTAAACTTCTGTTTGGGGAGGCTTCAGCAGCTTGCTACAGTGTACATGGTAAATGGTTTACACAGCAGCCATATTGCCCCACTGATATGATGGTGGAGTCTTAATCAAGTAGGTTGATTTATGCAGATGGTGTCAAGCTTCAGTTTTTGTAGGAGTTTCATCTAATCAGACTAGTGGATATTATTCCTTTGCAATTCTGACATATGTCATGCAAATTGTCAAGGGGCTCTGGGGAATCAGGAGTTGAATCCTACACTGCAGAATACATACTATCTGACCCTCTTCTGTGACCACATAATATCGTGGTCTGTCATGAGCTTATGATTTTGATGGTGGGTTTATGACTTTGTGTTTACGAAAATTTCCTTAATCAGTACATAGAAGTACCAACGAAAGAGTGTGGGAAACTTCATCTGCTATTAGGAAATGAGACAGGGCAGGTGTCAGATGTATGTGCAGGGGAACACTTTGCATCTAGTGATTATAATGCCATCAGTTTCAAAGTAAGTATGGAATAGGATAGGCTTGGTCTGTGGGTTAAGATTCTAATTTGGATAAAGGCCAGTGTTATTGTTATCAGAAAGGATCTGGCAAGTGTTGTCTAGGACAGACTGTTTGCTGGCAGTGGTGTACTTGGTAAGTGGGAGACCTTCAACAGTGAAATTTTGAAAGTTCAAAGCTTGTATGTGCCTGTCAGAATAAAAGGTAAAGTTTACAGGTTTAGTGAACCTTTGTTTTCAAGAGATATTGAGTCCCTGGTTAAAGGAAAAAAAGAGGTGCATAACAGTTATAGACAGGTAGGAATAAAATGAGGTATTGCTAGAGTATAAGAAATGCAAGAGAACACTTAAGAAAGAATTCAGGTGGGCTAAAAGAAGGCACAAGGATGTATGAGCAAAAGGATTGCAAGGGATAAAATTGATTCTCTGGAAGATCAGAATGATAATGTGTGGAGCCAAAAGAGATGGGGGAGATCTTAAATGGAATTTTTGCATCTGTATTTACTTGGGAGATGGGTACAGAGTCTATTAAAGTGAGGTAAAGCAGCTATTACAGAGATGGAGGTGTTTGCTGACTTGAGACAAATTAGGGTGGATATTTCCCCAGGGCCTGACAAGGTATTTCCTCAGACCCAGTGGGAGGCAAGTACAGAAATTGCAGGGGCCCTAGCAGAGATTTAAATTATCCTTCGCAACAGGTGAGCTACTGGATGATTGGAGGATAGCTAATGTTGTTCCACTGTTTAAGAAAGCTCCTAAAAATAAACCAGGGAATAAAATGCTCATCAGTAGTAGGAAAGTTACTAGAAAGTATTCTAAGGAACTGGATATATGAGTATTTGGATAGACAGCGATTGATTAGTAGTAGTCAACAGAGCTTTGTGTGTGGTAGATCATGTCTAACCAATCTTAAGAGTTTTTCAAAGAAGTTACCAGGGAAGTTCATGAAGGCAAAGCAGTGGATGTCATCTACTTGGACCTTAGCAAGGCATTTGACAAGGTCCACGTGGGAGGTTGGTCAGGAAGGTTCAGTCACTTGGCATTAAAGATGAGGTAGTAAATTGGATTAGACATTGGCCTTGTGAGAGAAACCAGAGAGAGGTAATAGATGGTTGCTTCTCTGACTAGAGGCTTGTGACCAGTGAGCTGCTGCAGGGATCAGTGCTGGGTCTGTTTTTGTTTGTTAACTATATCATCAAACTGGATGATAATGTGATTAACTGCATCAGCAAGTTTTCAGTTGACACGAAGATTGAGCGTGTAGTGGACAGCAAAGAAGACTATCAAAGCTTGCAGCAGGATATGGACCAGCTGGAAAAATGGGCTGGGAAATGGCAGGTGGAATTTAATGCTGACAAGTGTGAGAAGTTGGACTTTGATAAGACTAACCAGGATAGGTCTTATTCAGTGAGTGGTAGGACACTGAAGAGTGTGGTAGAGCAAAGGCATCTGGGAATACAGGTCCATAATTCATTGAAAACAGCTGTACAGGTACATCAGATTGTAAAGAAAGCTTTTGGCATATGGGCCTTCTTAAATCAAAGTAAAGGGTACAGGGAAAAGGATACTATATTGAAGTTGTACAAGACATTGGTGAGGCCTAATTTGGAGTATTGTGTGCAGCTTTTGTCACCTACCTACAGGAAAGGTGCAAATAATGTTGAAAGAGTAGATAGAAAATTTACAAGGATGTTGCCGGGACTGGAGGGCCTGAAGTATAAGGAAAGACTGAATAGTTTAGGACTTTATTCCCTGGAACGTAGAAGATTGAGGGAAAATTTGATAGAGGTATAAAAAATTATGAGGGGTATAGATAGGGTAAATGCAAGTAGGCTTTTTCCACTGAGGTTGGGTGGGACTACAACTAGAAGTGATGAGTTAAGGTTGAAAGGTGAAAAGCTTTAGGGGAACATGAGGGGAAACCTTTACACTCAGAAGGGTGTGAGAGTTTGGAATGAACTGCCAGCACAAGTGGTACATGCGAGCGTGATTTCAATGCTTAAGAGAAGTTTGGATAAATGCATGAATAGTAGGGGTGTGGATGACTATGGTCTGGGTGCAAGTCAATGGGACTAGGCAGTTTAAATTCTCTTTGTAGCCTCTATACTATCCTCACAGTTGACTTACCCACTTAGCAGATTGGATCTAACTTGAAGAGGTGATTATCTGAGGACTCTCATTCATAAGACAAATGAACTGTACTTTGTGAATATCACATTGCAGACTCACTTCCAGTTCTCAGTTCCTGGATGTGTGCCAGCTTAGCAAGGGATCAAATGGTTAGCACAGTAGATGTAAGTAAATAACCTAATAGATAGAAAACCTCTGCTGCTGGTTAGTTTGTGAAATAAACGATAAAAATTGACACATTTTTGCCTCCTGGATATAATTAAGAATTTCAGTGTGTGTTACTTCATTCTCAGTTTATTGTACTGAAAAATGTTTGAACCTTTTCTTGAAAAAGACTACAAATTAGTAAGTAACAATGTGGAAAAGTATACTATGGTTGTTATGTACAGTCATATTCATATATTCATAGCTATGTTTATGTCACTGAGTAGAGCGATTATTCCCTTGAGATTCCTCTGATCCTAGATCTGGAAATGATTGAAATCTTGCTTTCATAGTTCAGATGTTACAATTTTCCTTAGGTGTTGCAGTTTAACTCTATCACTCATCTGATCCCTGGTGCCTGCAGGGACTGTTTCATAGAACATATCAATGTAATTCATGAGTACTGGTGCCAGATTAGGATGTGGTTCAACTGACAGCACTGGGCAAAAAAACACTAATCACTAAATTGCCCTTTGCTTAGATTTACCTTGTCTTTAGCCTGTTAAAAATGCACAACTTTCAATGATGTAAAATCAAGGTGAAAGGCTTAACCATGGTTAAGGACATTACACAAAGCAGTAAAAGCAATGACCAAGTACATCAAGCACTGGGATTAGTTATCACTGTGCTTAGATTTTAAATTCTTGAACATTGCAAATTATGGAGGTTAAACAAGAATTCTGGTTTCCACAGGTTTAATGTAACTTCTTCATGTAATTTACTCTGTAAACACACTCACTGACTTTAATCTGTCCCTCTTAGCCAAGAGAATTCAGTTTGTGGATATCTGAGATATAATTGTAAATTGATGATTCCCATAGAGTACAAAAAGCTACAGTGGAAATGTTTTTCTTAGGGAGAAATTGAGCTGTTTCATGTCAGAATTTAAATATAATCTTGTTATGAGAGAAATAGTTGCAATAGAAATGTTCTCATTTGGAGGAGAGAAATTGGAAGGAGGCAGATACAAGCAATGTCAATTTTACAGCCACAGGCAAAGCTGTACTTGCTCTAAATTTTGGATAGAGTTGTGATTATAACAATCATTTGAACTGATGCAGATTTTCTTTAGTGACTTGAAAATGTCTGAATGATTGTTCTTTGTTGACACTGAGGTTGGTGAATTATTCCATAATGGCTCTTTAAAGATGCAAGCTCTGGATGAGATCCTTTTCACTTTGTCTTTCCAACAATTTATCTTTCCCTGGCACAAGAGAGGCTGCAGATCCTGGGAATATGGAGCAATACACAAAATGCTGGAGGAACTCAGCATATCAGGCAGCATCAATGGAGGGAATTTGTATCTTAACACATGTAGATCTCTCTTCTTCCCTCAGTTCAGTGTTCAGTCCCTGAGCTGCATTGTACAAGTGTAGGATTGTGCAACTCTTGTCTGCTCATCTTCATGCTCATCTGTAAGGACTATATGTTGTGTAATTGAAAGATGTTGTAAAGCTCTATGTTGTAAAGGAGTTTGTTCTCATATTAAGCAGATTGTTGAACAAACATGATCCAGACTACAGAACATCAAAATACTGTACAACAATAAAGACATATTCTCATGAAATAAGAGATCTAAAAACCATGGTGTCATTGATTCTTGCAGGTTTGGCAAAGTTATTAAATCCAGCTCTGTTGGGAGGGCAAATTGCTTTGTAATTGCACTACATGGGTGAAACCCTGTGAAAAGCTGCCCTTTGCCATTTGCTCTGTGCAGAGTGGAAAAGCTATTTCCATATGCATAACACAATAGAGGGATCAGAGCCCTGAATAAAAGACCAACTCACAATTCTGTTACAACTGTTTTAATAGTTTCTAATTTTAAGAAAAATGGTGTCACTATTGTATTGCCTCACATTATCTGTCAAACCTAGATCGACATATTACGCCCCATTATCCTTGGAACAGAAAACATACAATCTACCAACAGTTTATTTATAGTCCCATTATAGACATAGTTTGGAATTGGATGAAAAATGACAAATGGAAAAGGCTTTTTTGTCTCACTGACCCACAAAAGGCAATGTAAGGAAGAATGGCAAGGCCAATGAGATTGATGATGACTTTCAACCCTGCCAAAATTTACATGGGTGAGTGCATAATTAGATGGATTGAAGTGGCTTTCTAGATACTTGTGGAAGAAATGTAATTGATTTTTGGATATGCCTCCTTCGAGAAGATTTTGGAAATAATTTGCAGTTTATGTGTTATTCTGGGCCATTTCTTCCACAGCATATCATACTTTTATTCACCAACATAAGTAATTGCAAACGGATTAAATATTGTGCTGAAATCCTTGTCCCCCCCCCCAAAATGGATTAGAAATTTTATTACAATCCTTGCACCCTCTGTTTCCTATAGTACATGGATAAAGATAAAGTGTAGTAATGTTATGGTTTTATTTCCTTATTTAACCTTGAAACTGAATTTATGCTACAATATAGTAACAAATGCTCATCTTCATTGAATTTCATCCGTTATAGAAATCTTCTATCATTTGGTGCTGGGACTAAGGGGGCAAATCCTAAACAAACCGGACATAGTTTGTTATTTAAATTGGTTAAATATGCTAAATTGTAATGTTAACTATGTGAATCACCAAAGTGTTTTGTCATTCCTTGTTTCCTATATACTTTTAGAAATGCAGAAATAATGCATTTTCATGATGAATTACAAGTGTAATTTCCCCAGAAGTTTTAGCTCTTTAAATTTAATCATCTTTTTATACCCTCATGTAAATACAGCTCATTTTTTCAGGTGCTTCTGATTACTACTTAGGGAGAAAATAGTAAATCAAAAATTATGAATAGTTCAGTATAGATGTTTACGGTATCTATTCCTCCATTCAAGATTCAAAAGGAACTTCTTTTATGCAGAAACCAAAGAACAGAGGTATAACTTTCAGAATGTTAAGGTGCTAAACTTGATTGTGTGAATGAGCTTTTCAGAAGCTAGGTTTATTCTGTGCTCTTTAGGAGCTCTGCTTATTTTTTTCAACCAATTATGGCAATCATTAATTGGTATTTTCTCTAAGTGTAAAATTTACATCTTGCATTGAATCCATTACAATCACTGACAGTGATACTATAACTGGTTTAGTGTCCTGAGCATGAAGCTATGTGCTAACACTCCATAATAAACTTTGCCCAGGCTTTCACTTCATTTAGCACACTAAACATTCGGTGTGATTTCAGCTGTCCCATTCTGTGTCATTGGACAGTGATTGAATGTGTAGTCTGGAATTTGGGAAAGAACTGAATAACTGACACTTTAAAGCTACAGTAATAAACTTATTATATTCCATATATTGACTATGGGGTATAAGATTTCTGTTTTGACTTCTGTCATGGAAGTGTTAGACTTATAAAATGCAGTTTTGCTATGAACAAGCTGGAAATCAGTTTCAGTAGTCTGAGATGTAGGTGACTAAGGCAGAATTATACAATTGGGTCAGAGTTGATTTAGCTTTTGAAGTTTCAACTGATGAGAGGTTCACTGGACCAAATGATGACCTGGAAGCTATATACTTCCACTAATGCATACAAAATAATTGATGTAATTTTATTTGTGGAGTCATAGAGTGCATGTGCGTTATTGCCACAACCTGCTGGAAACTGCATATACTTTTGTATTGGTATTTTAATAATACAATTGTTAAGAGCAATTTGCTAGAATGAACTAGCTTTTTGTAAGTTATGTAATCCAGACAAAAGCAATGTTAAATTACATTAGGTGGGGATTGTGTAATTGCAGATTGGGGCAAGACATTTCTGAAGGTTTTCATTGGATGACAGAAACAGATAACAGTAGTGACCCAAATCCCTTATTGTAAAACTTTGTTTCACCATGCTGAAACAAATTAATGACGATCAGCTTTGTTTCCCTCCCTTTATAATACTTTGCCTCCAGCCAATAGTGCTACTATGCCATTAGAATTTAATCTTAGGAAGGTCAAACAACCAGTATTTCTACCTTATACTGGGTGATATGTTACATTTTCTCTTTACTCATGCAGAATGTTTTCCTCATTTATTACCTTGGTAAAAAGGCAGACAGAATTGCCGAGTCTCACTGTAAAGCATGATTAAGAAATCCACAGTCCATTTCTGTGGTTAATTACTAACCCTTCCACTTTGATGAAATTATTCTGTCGACAATTGTTGGATTCAAAGGATATATATTTGTTGGACTGGGACAAGCTCACATTTGAAATTAGAAATGTTCGTAAAGTTTCAGATTTTATCCTGGGTTTTTCTTTCCTTTTCTGCTCACATTATTTTGTGACATTTGCAATAATTTATTGTAAAACAGCACCAAAAATCTAACAACACACTAATACAATGCTTGCTGCACTTTAAGCAAGGAAGAAAATCAATCTGTAGAAAATTGTGTGCTGCAGGCAGTTTTCAAAGTGAACTGCATAGACAGTATCAATGGTGAATCAGTAAATAGAAATGAAATAAAACAATTGTCCTTACTAGAGGGTGGTAATACTCTTGCATTTATTTATTCTAGTTTAGCGATTTTTGTAGATTAATGGGTTTCTGTAGGATGATGCAGTTTTGGTCCCTTTGTAAACAGTTCCATTTGTACAATATATGTATGTCTTCTACATAAGTTTTTTTTCCCTGCTTGCTCTAACTATAAAATATGCACTGTGGTGTTTGCATGGATATATAACCAAAGTGCATCTGTTTGCAGATCAGTTAATCTTGGTTGAGAACTGTATTTGGGATCCAGGTAATAAAACATTGCACCTCTAATTATAGAATCCATGTACTTAAGCTTCAGGCTGAAATATTGGAAAGCAGCATTTTTATAAAGGTCTTTGGCCACTAATGTTCATATGAGATTACTTATATTCTCAATTCAGTTTGCATTTGTTGCTCAGATTTCACATTTACACATTTTTGACAAAAAAATAAAAATTGTTGTTGGAGTAAGATTTTCTGAACTACAAGAAATAGTTATCTATCTAAAACAATTCTTGATTTGTAGTTTTAAGGAATCCTATAGATACATGTAAGCAGTCTAAAAGTAAGGAAAGATTCCCATTGAAAAGGATCAAAAACCTTTGCAAGATATATTATTTACAATTGTGTGCCTGTGATATCAGCCTCCATTGTTTAAATGTTTTAAACAAGAATAGATTTTAGGAGAACTGAGCACAATGGAATATTTAGTGCATGCTCTTGTCTAGATTTTGCTGCCCGTAAGCAGTTTAAGAGGGATGAGATACATTCCTATTTGTGTTCACTGAGCTGGAAATTATTTATTGCACTTTTGTAGTTACTGATAATTGTAAAATTAGAACACGGTTAAAAGCCTGAATGTCTTTTATTGTGCGACAGCTGCAGCGAGTTTCAGAAACCACCCATCGTATGTAGCTGGATAGTTCAAGAACCAAAATATTGCTGTAATTAAAGAATAAAATGCCACATAAACAGGTGATTAGTACAAGAAACTCAGCTGGTAGTGCTTTAAGCTATGCCTGGCTGTACAATCAGAAATTCAGCACAAAAAGAGCTATATAATAAGAACTATATAAAACTAATACATTAAAAAGCAACACACACAAAAGGATCTTGGCCCGAAACGTCAACTGTGCTTCTTACTATAGATGTTGCCTGGCCTGCTGCATTCCACCAGCATTTTGTGTGTGTTGCTTGAATTGCCAGTATCTGCAGATTTCCTCTTGTTTACATTAAAAAGCAATTAATGCTGCAACTAATGATGATTGCCCCTTTGGTTGGAAAATACAGCAATTCTGTTAAGACTTCCAGTTTCCACTTTTTTGGTCATAGATCTGAATACTTTAAGGCCATTTGTTTAGCCATTCCAAGTATTAAACATCCTAAATATATAAATTAGAGACCTGAGGCTGGACGTTAGATCCACCTTGAAATTATTTAACAAGGAACACATCATGCATCCACTCACACCACTCACAATTCCTCAGTGGCTCCCACCTTAGTCAATGAAAGTACGTTGATCATTCCCATCAGAATCAGGCTTCATGGCACGTGGTGTGAAAATTGTTAACAGAGCAGCAGCAGTTCAATGCAATTTATAATCTAGAAGAAAAAAGACCACAAAATAAAATAATAATAAGTCAATTACAGTATACATATATTGAATAGATTAAAAATGGTGCAAAACCCAGAAATAATATATGAGGTAGTGTCCAAGGGTTCAATGTCCATTTAGGAATCAGATAGCAGAGGGGAAGAAGCATTTCCTGAATCGCTGAGTGTGTGCTTTCAGGCTTCTGTACCTCCTATCTGATGGTAACAATAAGAAAAGGGCCTGGGTGCTGGATGTCCTTAATAATGGACGCTGCCTTTCTGAGACACCGTTCCTTGAGGATGTCCTGAATACTTTGTTGGCTAGTAGTCAAGATGGGACTGACTAAATTTACAACCCTCTGCAGCTTCTTTCAGTCCTGTGCAGTAGCACCCCCTCCCCCCAACCAGACAGTGATGCAACCTGTCAGAATACTCTCCATGGTACATCTATAGAAGTTTTTGAGTGTATTTGTTGATATACCAAATCTCTTCAGTCTCTTAATGAAGTATTGCTGCTGTCTTGCCGCCTTTATAACTGCATCGATATGTTGGGATCAGGTTAGATCCTCAGAGATCTTGACAGCCAGGAACTTGAAACTACGCACTCTCTCCACTTCTGGTCCATCTATGAGGATTGTTATGTGTTCTTTCGTCTTACCCTTCCGGAAGTCACAATCAGCTCTTTCATCTTACTGACGTTGAGTGCAAGGTTGTTGCTGCGACACCACTCCACTAGTTGGCATATCTCACCCCTGTATGCCCTCTCATCACCATCTGAGATTCTATCAACAATGGTTGTATCATCAGCAAATTTATAGATGGCATTTGAACTATGCCTAGCCACACAGTCATGGGTATATAAAGAGTGGAGCAGAGGGTTAAGCACACATCCCTGAAGCTTACCAGTGTTGATTGTTAGTGAGGAGGAGATGTTATCACCAGTCCACATAGATTGTGGTCTTCCAGTTAGGAAGTCAAGGATCCAATTGCAAAGGAAGGTACAGAGGGCCAGGTTCTGCAACTTCTTAATCAGGATTGTGGGAATGGTGGTATTAAATGCTGAGCTATATTCGATGAACAGCATCCTGACATAGGTGCCATGAAGCTTTATGGAATGGAGGCTCACCAGCTCCAGGCATTGCATTTAGTTCTTTCCATCCCAGAGTGTGCAGTGTGTATTCATGCATTTTGGGCTTACTCAAGGACACCATCAGTGTGGTAGGTTACTTTTCAGTAATGACATCAATCAGGCAAAATGTTTTTTAATGAATGACTATAACTCACAGGTAGTAATGAATATGTTAATGAATCCCAAGGTTCAAATGTTGATGATACTAGGACCTTGTTAACTCTGAATGAACTATTAAATATAATGGAAGATATCATTGGACTTTATGGTGTCCTAGACAGACGACGTCTACCACATGTAGACTGGTGAACACAAGGTAACTTGGCATATCCCTGCCTCACTATGTAGCTTTCCCTTCTGCCTGCCACAGGTTTGCCGTTAAGGACTCTGTAGCTAAGACAAAATTAATAATACAGCTCCAATCTTGCTAATGGACAGTGAAATCCCTATTCACAGTACATTCTGTCCCCTTGCTCCTTTCAATACAGTTTTCAACATAGAGGTACATTAATTCATCACCTGAGAGAGGATTACAATTAGTAATATGAAGATTTTCTTGTTCATAATTTATATGATGCAATGAGATTTCATGGGGTCTGGAGTACAGTATATGCATTTTGCCTGGTCCATGAGATAATGTATGTAAGCTCCAGGGTAAATAGAGAACAGCATGGATTCCATGCAAGATAAGATGAGTTTGTGTAATATTGCAACTTCTGAAATGCAGTTAACTTATGAAGGCAGAAGTTTGTGAACATTCTGGATCCTCTGAAGAATAATAGGTAGAGCTAGATTGACTGAATTGACTATGTTTTGTTTTGTCTTTATTCTTCTGTTGTATAGAAATACAGACTTCTAGTGTACTGCACATAAGCATTGGTGAAACAAGCACCCTTTTTTTTAATGAATCTTATCAGTTATATTCATAAGAACACTGATATAAAGGTCTATAGGACTTCATTTCTTGATTGATGAATGATTGAAGAGAAACCAAATGCAAAAGCAGCATAATGCTGTCATAGTATTGTCATGACCTGATAATTGTGCATGTGATAGCATGCATTGCAAAATATGCCAAAATGCACTTCACCAATGTCAAATCCTTTGAATTCAAATAGTTCTATGCCAATAACAAGATCACTGCTAATGTTTCATTGAACATAGCAAATTCACAGCCGCTATTCAATTTTTGCTGTAGTTTTAAAAGAACACTAAGTCTTCTGAAACAGTCAATTGTATAATGTTAGAACTAACTCCTAGAAATGTTATTTGTAACTGCTAGCAGAGGCAACAAAATAGACTTTGTGAATTCTTCTTAAATGTCGCAACACACATCCCCAGTATTAGTAATAATGCAAATAGTTAGTATTAACTGTATATTTACACAAACTGCTTTTTCTGTATCCATAGCAATCTTTTTTAAATGACCCCTAGCAATTTTATTTTATATTGAAAATGGTGCATTCTATTTTTTAATTGGTTTGATTTGGATCTGATAGTATAAATGCCCAAAATTTCCATGCAGTAAATTCTGGCATGAGTACAATCATCAATGGTCTGCTAGGAATCTACTTCTAAATAAAATCAGAAAGACTCAGTATCACTTTCAGGACCTTTCAGTATAAACAGCTGGCCTAAATTGGTCTACTTAGGTCCTATTAAGGGCCCAGTTAGGGGTAACAGTGTGCCATGCATTTACATTCCGTGCAGTGGAGAGAGGTGAAAAGATATTTCTTGATTTAGGATTCTTATCAACTGTTGAAAAGAAGGGGCCCTTTTCCTTTATGTGTATGTTAGATGTAGAACCCAGGGAAGTTTGAGTAAAGTTCTAGACTACGGACAAACAATCTCAGGCAATTCCTAACAATGTGTTTATTCAATTTCAATATTATTGTTTTTTGTAAGGATATATTTTCATTCGTACAAGCTACTCTTGAAACTATCCCTATCAATCTTTGCAATGAATGTCATTCAAAAAATGGAAATCATTCACTGAAGAGTGAAAATAGTCTCAAGCAATGTTCTTATAATATTGAACACAGCTTAAAATCACTCTTACATAAATAATGTAGAAAAAGTGAATGAATAAAGACAATTTTTTCAATTTTCACTTCTTGATTAATTTGCAGATGATGTGACATCATGTTACAGATAATCTTGATATAGCTATTTTCAGGAATGCAACTCTGTCTTTCCCACAACCCCCTCCCAAATAATGCTGGTATAACCTATGTACAATATATAAGAAATAGTAAGACTATCTGTATTCTTTTTCTACTAAGCTAGGAGGTACTGAGTCCAATTGTAAACCCCCTACCATAACACAACCTGAGGTCAGCTAACTTACCAGACCCTACATTTTAATCTGGAATTAACATTCTGAATAACACAGCCGATCTCTGACAAACAGCAAGATAACTAATCTACAGTACCTTGAAAACTTATTCAGCACCCACAGCTATTTTAACAATTTTACTTTCTTAATTTTCTAAATGTAAAATATATTGAAGTAGGATTTTGAGCTAATCTACAAAACATGGTGCATTTGTCAATGCAAAAGAAAAATTCCATAACCTGCCAACAATTTACTAAAAATTAAAAACCAAAATTGTGAGTCTGAAAAAGTGTTCATTCCCCTAGTAATTACTACGTTTTCCTCAAATGCAATATTGTATATTACCTTACCAACTTATCCAGTTTGTTGATTTAGAAAATTGGAGGATCACATGAATCAATACCCCCTCTCTCTGCAAGGTACAAAAGTATGGTAGATTTTCAACAGACCAAATCAAAATGATGACAAAAGAGCATTCAAGGAAAGTCAGGGAAAAGATAATAGAGAGGCACAAATCTGAGGAAGGTTATGAGACTGTCTCAAAGGCACTAAACATACCTCAGAACTCAGTGCAGTCCATAGTGAAAAAGTGGAAAAAATATGAAACCACAGCCACGCTACCTAGGTCAGGCCGTCCCTCAAAACTTAGTTGCCAGAGAAGAGTGGTACTTGCAAGAGAGGCTACTATGACACCAATAGTTACTCTGAATGAGCTGCAGAAGTCAGTTGCTGCAACTGAAGATGAAGTTCGTGGCTGCACATTCTGTAAGTCTGGTCAGGATTGACGGCAAAACGAATGCTGCTAAATACAGAGAGATCCTGGAGAGATCCTCTGCCAGAAAGCTTAAACTGGGGAGGAATTTTGTCTTTCAGCACAATATTGATCCAAAGCACACTGCCAAAGCAACCATGGAGTGGCTTCAAATTAAGAAAATTGATGTCCTTGAGTCAGAGTTCGGACCTTAAAATAATCGAACTTCTTTGGCAAGACCTCAAGATTGCCGTCAACTGTCAGCCCCCCTTCCCCCCCCCCCCCCAACTAACCTGGCACAGCTTGAGCAATTTTGTAAGGAGGAATGGGCAAATCTTGCTCTATCACATTGTGCAAAGCTAATAGAGACTTATTTAAAGTAATCAAAATCCTTGGTTGTTATGAGATTTATAGGAAGACGTTTCCTGCTTGCCTTTGCTGCCTGCCGCACCTTCAAAAGTGCCCTTAGGTCAGCTGCAGGGTCATCAACCAGGGACCACAGCTCATTAATGTTTCATTCCCTTAGCCCCAGTACATCTCCTGGTGGCAGAGCAGTGCCAGGGACATCTCCCTGTCACCCCTTGCAGTCTTCAGTGGGGCTAGTCGGTCTCCCAATTTCTGTCCTTCCTCCTTAGCCACAGCCAAAAGCTGCCCATTTCTGCCTCTTCAGGCAACTCCCTGGTGGCCCTCCTGAGGCTCGCTCCAGTCACTGCCATATCATGGAGTAACCTTGTTGTCGATGCACCGACAGAGCCCCGGCATCCTACCTCCACAGGGTAGATGATGGTCCTCCAGCCTGCTTCCTTATGCTCAGCTGCCATGTCTGAGTACTTCAGCTTCTTCTGCTCATGCGCAGCCTCCACTCCTTCCTCCCATGGGATGGTTAACTCAATAAGGAGGACTTTGTTGGCAGCCATGAACCACAGTGGAGAGATGTGGTGGTGATTTCCGTGAGAAACTGTAGCTGTCTGCCCTCATGTTCCACTTCTTGCCTGTCGAGAGGAGGCCTGAAGGAGCTCTTGGGTGGGTGCATTCAGCGCTCTTACCAGCCTTAACAAATGGGATGAGTTATCGTCCTGCTGGGGAAAGGCCGCTTCTTGCACCCGCCTGCCGGTCTCCAGGATCTCCATCAGCTTCTTTAGGACCTGATCGTGCCATCATCTGTAGAGCCCTTGAGTCAATGCAGTCTTGTATCCTGCCAGAATGTGTTAGAGGTTGGCATTAGTGGTATCCATGGGGGCAGCTATCCTTACTCCCGAGCTACTGGAGAAGATTTAGGGGGCAGGGCAAAGTATCATAGGTTATCCTCAAGAAGCAGAGTCTGGCTTGTGGGAACTTCCACAGGTCAGACCAGCTGTTTATGGTGCCCTCCCATGTTGTCCATCTTCCCTGCAGGCCTTGTGCCACTGCCTTCACCCTGTAGTGCTCCTGCTTTGTTCCTGTCAGCTCCTCCACCACCTTGGCTTTCCTCTCTTTCTTTGAGGCCTTGGATCAGAAATGTGCTGCCTTCTTACAGCCAAGTTTGTACTGCATGTCCAGCCTGGACTCTGCTGACAGCCTCTTGGTGCTCTAGCCTGCTGATGGCCTGGGCTATTTCAGTTTGAGCTCCCCATTTATGGCCGGTATGGATTGGGTCACTGGACTCCCTCAGCACATCAGTCAGTCGGGTTTTCTCCTGCTTGTACCCCAGGCTGATGGATCTCAGTGGCAGCTGCACCATGTTCTTCCCAAAGAGGCCGGTGTCGAGAAACACCGAGGCAGCCCCAGCCGTTTCCGGATGTATGAGTTGACTATCGCATCCATCCTGCTGGCTGTTGATGAGGGAATTTTACATGTTTTCAGGGGCATCACCCTTTGATACAGAGCGAACAGGTACTGCCACACTCTATACTTTCTAGGTAGTTGTGTCTGGTTGATGCTGGCCTCATTTATGTGAACAAAGGGTTAGAGGATAAATTTTTTGTTCAGTAATCCATACATTTACTTTTTAGTTGGTTCAGTTCATTGTAGTGTTACCTTTCTCTAAGCTAGCAGCTCTTAAATTGAAGCTTACAAGATCTTAAGGGGCCTTGATGGGGATAGAAGGGGAGAGGATGTTTCCCTTTGTGTCAGAATCTAGAACTAGGCAATAGTGTTTAAAATGTTTAAGACTGACCTAATATGAATTTTCCTTTTGTTTTCAGATGGTTGTCAGTCTTTGGAACTCTCTTCCTCAAAGGGTGGTGGAAGCAGAGTCTGAATACTTTCAAGCATTGCCAGATCAATTCCTTAAAGAAGTAGGTGAAAGGTTATGGTGATTAGACTGAGGTTACAGTCAGAAGAGTTATGATAGAGAAGTTCAAGGATTCAAATAATTTGCCCCTGCTCCTAATCTGTAGGTTTTCATGTAAATTAGACAGAAAATATTAGACATTGCTCATCTAAATTAATACAACTAATTTCTTTTGCAGTAATAAAACTGTGTTTTCTGCCTGATTGCACGGTATTCACCCATTTAGTAAACCAGAGGATTAATTCAGTTTGTATTTGAAGGTATTTATTGATGTTTGCTAAAGCGAGAGTCAACTAACAGGAATGCTTAATTTCACAAAAATATAAATATTTTAAACTTATCTAATTTTGTTAATTTTATTGTTTTCCACTGTTTCTAGTTATGGTCAAGTTAAATTGATGTTGGTAGCATAGCTTCTCAGTCATAGAATAAATTTCAGCTGTTCAGAACATTGTAATCATGTTAAAAATTCACACACTGAGCTAAATTATGAATGATCAAATGTACTATCAAACCTTACTGCTGTCAAAATGAGACATTATCTGTAGTACTGAGCAAACTCTCTCACACACACACACACACACACACACACACACACACACACACACACACACACACACACACACACACACACACACACACACACACACACACACACACACACACACACAATACTTTTGCACAGTACTGCACCTGGGGTTTATTTCTTACAAGAAGAATTGCTTTTACTTATGAGTGAATGATTCTGAGGGAATCCTCTTTATGCCTGATGACAGAATTACTTGAATGAATGTGATACATAAAGGTTTTATTAATTTATTAATGTATTTTGTTTGTGTTCCACTATCTTTGCTAATAGAGATGGGGAAATACCAAAATGGCTAAATATGTTTTGTTGTATTCTGGCAAATGATTTGCAGCTGTACACAGTATTGTGTTTGTGATTTTCAGTGTTTCACAAACAAGCAAAAATTAAATTCACATACTTTCTGATGATGCCCCTGTAGCAACCCTTGTCTGACGGCTGTTACATTTTAAATTTTACTAGATTTCCACTGATATATATTCCCAGAATTTTATAAGCAAAGGTATTTCATCTACACTGCCCAGGTTACCTGTAAGGCTAAAGTTGATTTCTGGACCTAAGACATATATTAGTGACTTTTCAAACAGAAATAATGACCAAGTTTTACTGAGGGTGATTGTTTTGGTTTTTCCATATAAAAACAATCACTAATACATCTGTGTAAAAGTGTGAGAGAGAAATAGTTTATATCTCTCTTATTTGCTTATATCTCTCTGCTTATATTTGTCCTTTGGAATAGACAGCCGAATCACACACTTGACCCACCAAGCCTTGGAGTCCTTAGAAAAATATCACTATAAATCTTTAATGTAATTCTTCAATATAGCACATAAACAGTTCAATAAGTCATGGATGTCATGAGAGGTGGAAAACCAAAATATTCATTGTTTTTGTATAAGAAAAAATTAAAATTAAAATCTAATGTATAAAACAACCAGCATTAACAGTACCGTGATACTCAATTTGAAATTCCTTTTGTCAGAATAGCAGCACAGCTTAATAGTTTAACGACATAGTTTTTATTTCTTTATTGTATATTTACATAAAATTTGTACTACCTTATGTTTGGAAGATGGATGTGTGTTTATTATAAAGCTGTAAAAATCCATGGATTCTGAGTGAATTATCTTCACTCACAACATTGGTCCTATTTTCACTTTCTCTGGACATCAGAGAAAAATGCTTCAGTTCAAACAAAATTGTCCACATTTGAACCTTGTCCTCTTAGTTACATCAATATTCCATATATCTTGTTTTCTAATTTATGTATACTTATTAAGCTAGCCGCATGTGAACTGAAATATATGCTATGTCACAGTACCAATGTAAGACACACATGTCATTTGATCCAGTATATAAATCCCTAAGACAGAATACATTTTCAAGATTTTATTTAGCTTGTTAGCCATCAACATCTGTACCAATTGTGATCAAAATCATTATGAGAAATTTCCATTTGTTTAATCTTGATTGGTACCTGCTTCAGAATTATTCCTGGAGAGAATTGCTGTTATGAAATTACTAATAACGATATCTGACAGAGTATACTCTTGTATACAGAGTATACAAGGGCTGCCTCAACACAGTAACAAGTTAATGAAAGATTTTTTTCACAATCATCATCTCTTTTGTTTGACTTATTTATTTAAGGGAGATATATTTCTAAAAATATTATTTTCACTTGATTACTATTAATGTTCTGAAAAAAATTGTTTCCTGGGGACAGAAATATTTTCATTAATCAAAATTTGGCCATGCTGAAGCGCTATTTTCTGTTTGATGTTTTGAAAATAAGACTGATCTAGCCACATTTCATAATGTGCATTTATCCTCTTCAAATGTGTTAGCCAGGAGTGGATGGAGCTTGGATTGAACACTGTCCTTTCACCAGTAGGCCCGAGTCTGAACAAAGCCTGGACTGATAGGTAAAAGTTTCAACAGTCCACTGGTTGCAGGGGTTCTGTGAGTAATGGATTTGGGCATAGACACACAGATAAAAGACAAGCTTTTCTTTGGCACTCATTAGCACATTCACTCAGTGAGGCCACGTGATGGATAGATCAGGACATGGGAAAAAGAACTGTCATATTGGGCGAGTGGAGGGCCTTTGTAAGTTTGGAAATTAGATGCATTTTTAAGCAAGGAAATTGAGTTTTACCCTTCATTTAATTGTTATGCTGCTCCTGACAAGACAGATTAGTGCTGGCACTAAGTGAACAAATGGAAAAAAAATTTAAATTACGATAAGATGTATTAGCATAAAAGCATTCACTTGGCATCACATAATATGTGCTGTGCAGTGGAAGAGATTGTAATTCCTAAGTTTGAAATGCTTGGGTGGCAAGGAATAGGTATGCTTTCATGATTCATTGTATGGTGCGTTCCTAACTGCTGCCAGATGGAACATTTACAGATTCCTAGGAGTTCACCCTGTGGAAAGGAGCCCATAGATAACTGTGATATTATGACATTACCATGTTATGTGGCTGAATACAGTTAAATTTACGTTTCAGAGGGACATTGGCATAATCCCAGTGGAATTATGGTTTTACCAGCAATTTGCAGAACCCCTACAGAATCTCTAGGTCTATAATTTTACTGAGAAGGTTATTCTATAATATGTTCCCCGTCACTGTTGACACAGGAAGGTAAAATGAGGTTTACAATGCAGTACATCTTGCTTACATGCGGTATTAAAATCATGCTATAACAAGAATCACATTCTGAAAAGGGTTTTTTTTTGATAATGAGAGACCTACACTTAATGTGCAGTATATCTGAAAATAGTGTGCAGCAGCAACTGTTAAAACGATGGACAAATACAGGAAGTGTGGCATTTCTTGATGTGTGGTTTGGGGATAGAAGAATGTAGCAAACATTAAAATGCCACCCAGAGGTAGAATAGTGAAGGGGAATGGACCATGAAAACAAAACAATATTCAAGGTCAAAAGGTACAACATATTGCAGAAAAATGGTGTCTGGTTTGCAGATCTATTACTAATAAAATATAATTGTTATGTGTCCTACTGTGGCACAGCATGGGAGTACATTTTTATTGACAGATCCAAATACTGAGCAGCCATTGTCCCTTTCCATCTGAGTTCAGCAGCCTTCACCCATTTGTTTGTAATATCAGCTCCCATTGAACCATTTATCAAGACAGCAGTAAGGTGATTAAAATTTAATGACAGTAGGGTTGTAATCTCATAAATTATGTTCAGTTCATACAGGAGCTACAGTTCAGAATTATTTCATTAGCTGTAAGGAATTGTGGAAAACAGCACATGTCGTAGAATTGTTTTCTTACCAAATATGAATTTATACAATAAGGAAATAATACAATATTATTATGAAATCATATATAGGTGCAACTGTGATGCAATGTTGGTATCATAAGAAGAAATCACTAAGCAATATTTATCAATCTGTGTGAATTAATGGGTACGAATATTGTATTATTTATGTGGCTGAACACCATGCAATCCTTTCAATGAAGAATTGACATTCACATCAAGCGCCCAAATAATCAAAGAATGTACTATATTAAGGCTTTTCTTTTTCTTTGTTCAGCATCTTAGATTTTGTGGTGGTGCCTGGATATTGTAAGAATATATCTTCATGATACTTGAAAGTAAGAGTCTGTAAAACAGTGAAAAATGCAAAGGTCCAAAGGGCAACCAAGAAACAAGTCTGTGGCAGGATTTCTCCAAACAGATGCTGCTCAAACCACTGCGATGCTCCAGCAGTTTGATTTTTGCTCCAGATTTCAATATCCTCAGATTCCTGAGTCTCCACAAAACAATCCTTTGCCTTCTATTATGTAATGGAAAGTATAAAAGCGTCTGAGAAATTGTACATCTGTTCACATGAGCAGTAGTGGTTTGTAAGCATGAATTACCAACTATTCAAGACCGCAACCACCACATTTTCCTTGCGTGCTAGTTTACTGTTAAATGCAACTCTCAGAAGCATTTCTTCACAATGACTAGCAACACACACAAAATGCTGGTGGAACGCAGCAGGCCAGGCAGCATCTATAGGGAGAAGTGCTGTCGACGTTTCGGGCCGAGACCCTTCTTCAGGACTAACTAAAAGGAAAGATAGTAAGAGATTTGAAAGTAGGAGGGGGAGGGGAAAATGCGAACTGATAGGAGAAGACTGGAGGGGGTGGGGTGAAGCTGAGAGCCAGACAGGTGATTGGCAAAAGGAATACAGAGCTAGAGAAGGGAAAGGATCATGGGATGGGAGGCCTAGAGAGAAAGAAAGGGGGAGGGGAGCACCAGAGGGAGATGGAGAACAGGCAGAGTGATGGGCAGAGAGAGAAAAAAAACCTAAATATATCAGGGATGGGGTAAGAAGGGGAGGGGCATTAACGGAAGTTAGAGAAGTCAATGTTCATGCCATCAGGTTGGAGGCTACCCAGCTGGTATATAAGGTGTTGTTCCTCCAACCTCAGTGTGGCTTCATCTTGACAGTAGAGGAGGCCACGGATAGACATATCAGAATAGGAATGGGACATGGAATTAAAATGTGTGGCCACTGGGAGATCCTGCTTTCTCTGGCGGACACTACGCTCATCCTTTTTCTTTACAAAATAAGAAGCCCACCCTTCCTGGTGAGGTTGATGGATGGATGAATCCTAAGGCCCATGCCTCTTTGATGTATTCTTCCATGGCCACTGTTCCAGGATGAGTCAGGGAAAAGAATTGGCCCAAGGAGGACTAGTACCGAGTAAGAGGTCAGTAGTGATTTGTATGGCTGGTGTGGAGGCCCAGAGTTGGCAGTCTTTCTAATGAACATGTCAAGAAGGTCAGCATATTCTGCTGGAATGCCAGACAGGACCACACTAGCAGTTGACACAGGAGGGGATTCACGAACAGTGGCTTAAGCTGGACCCAGACAGGTAGATAGACATGCCAGACCCCACTCTTGGAGTGCCTTTAGGGACTAATCAATCCATGGGTTGGGTCAGGATAAACGAGGAAGGTCAAACGCCAGCAGCTGTTCAGGAGAATCAACCAGATAGGAGAGCTGTTCAGTATGGTTCCTTCTAGCACAAGTTGAGAGCTTCTGTGGAAAGGTGGATCTTACCTGCGCCATCTTTCAAAAGAAAATATTGACGTTAAGGCTTGGATGATGGGAATCCATGGGGTTCCCAGCTGCCCCAGAGTTGGTAAATGCCTGATGCTCATGTGTCTGAGACCCCCATGACAAGGAAACTCGGAGCATTACACAATTAGGGACAAATATTTGCAGGCAGAACCGACCCATCAGAACTCACCTTCCCGCTGATGGGTATCCTCTTTACAGGGCGCTTAGGATATGAAGCTTGGAAGTGTCCTGGATTGCCATAATAGAAGCAGGAACCTGCTCTCCAACACTGACCCTGCACTGAGATAGGTGTATGCATCCCACCTACATAGGTTCCTCCACAAACTGTGTACTGGGTGGTGTGGGAGAGGTTATCTAAGCAGTGGCTTGGGGTTTTCGTTCTCTGCGCCACTTGGTTGCCTGGTTGTCAGTTCAAATCAGTAGATTAAATGGGTCATTAAGGCTGTCTTGCTCATCATGCACTACAATCTTGTGCTAGACCCCTCTGCTTAGTCCCCGCTGGAAGGCAATAATAAGGGTTCTCTCATTCCACTCCCTCTCCACTGCAAACTTGTGGAACTTTACCGCTTAGTCCTTCACCGTCTCTCTATATTAGCACTGGTCCAGGAAAGGTGGGCAGTCTCCTGCCCCCATACTAGAACAAAATTTCTCTTGAACTTGACAAAAAAAATTTAAATGACTGTGCTGCAGGGGATCCATGTTCACATAAACCGTTAACTGTTGAACAGGCTGAGTAGGGGTCCATCTAAGAGATTCACCATGTATGGCAGTTTACAAGCATCATCACCAAACTGACCAGGCTAAGTTTAGAAAGTCAGCTCACACTGGGTAATAAAACTCCTGCAGCCATCAGGGTCACCGGAGTATTTGTCTGGAGGAGGAAAACTCAATTTTGGTCCAGATGTAGTTATGAGAGTTGGGGCCTTAGTGGCTGAGGTTGATGAGGCTTTTGAAGAGTAGGATCTGAGAGATGCTGAGAATGGAACTCGAATGGATAAAGGCTGATGAATTGTGGCAGCAACAGCGGTAGTGGCTGTCACCTGATTCTGGCTGTTGGTAGTAAGTTGCTGAACCATGACGGTGAGAGCAGCAGTCAATGCCACCCTGATTCCGCTGTCTGTGGTGAGTTGCCAGACTTGCTGTAAGGGTTGACACCTATTGTTCTAGCTGGGACTGGGCTTACCTTTCTGAAAGTTGCCGTCACATTTCTTAAGACAATGTCAGTCAACCCAGCCTCTACTGAATTTAGTTTCTTCTCCACAAACTTTGGTCTGTATTGGCTTATTATTCTGAGAGTATCTGTCACACTGCTTGAGTCACTTCTCCCAACAGAGGCTCAACCAAATGTAACTTCTCTCCTACCTGGTCAATGAAGATCAGGGCCAAGCTCAGCCGTTCTTTTTCTGCTGGGTCCATTTTCTTTGGGCTAATAGGGATGTGTGGTTATGGATCAAGTGCCTGGAGAGTGGATCAGCAGTTCACTGACTTTTAATAGGAACTGAGCAGAAATAAAAGAAAAAAAAATCCTGGACCAACAGAACCATTAATTTGAACTTTCAAATTAAAGCTAATGCCGATGCAGCAGCTCGGCAGTCGTAGCTTAATACTTATTAAGCACTGCTCCTTAACAGCTTCAGTCTAAATAGTAGTGTTCTTTCTTGGAACAAAGACAGTGATACGCAGTCTGCTTTAGGTCAAGTCTTGGCAAGACTGAAATGAGAGGAAGGGAATTAAATAATTAGCTGGATGCATTAATAATACTGTCTTTGATCAATTCATCAACGATGTGGTTATGTTTTTATAGTTTTAGCTTTATTTGTCATATGTACATCAAAACAGAGTGAAATGCATTGTTTTAGTCAAATTAAATCAGTGAGGATTGTGCTGAGCAGCCCACAAGTGTCATCATGCTTCCAGTGCTTGAAACTTAATCAAATCATAGCAAAGGCAAAGTATAATATACACTACTGTATCACACTCTCACTTAGTTTCTATAATATGGATTCATGAATATTGGACTATCCATATGCACGAGGGAGCCTACCCAGTGGTAGAGCATTTCCTAAAGCACTGGATCAACAGCAACTGTTCAACCTCTTACTAATCCTACCTATGACCATATCCTAAAGGAATGATTTGACAGTTGGCTGGCTGGCTCATCATCTTTTTATCGCCATAATGTCTGATGTTCTGTCAAAGGAAGACAAAGTTTGTTCAGTTTAGCCATAGCTGAACAATTTTTCCAGTTGTGTAACCTTTCAAAATTTATAAATATTTACCGGGTTCACTTTATAATAAAAATGCAGCAATCAGCTTTCCTATGGTTTCCAAGTTCACTGTTTGTTTGGCTTTTGGGCTGAACTAATTTAAATTTAACTTGGCTGGGAAAGCTTAAGTTGTAAAACACATAGGATTTATAATACATTAAGTGGAATATTTAGAAAGAGCATAACTAAATCAATCTGGCAAACTTCTGATCTCAATTTTATTAGCAGTTGGATGAATGCTCGTCTTATGCTTGGTTATAGAAGTGCATTTTATTCCTGCTTGGTGGTCTTTGATGTTGGAACATTTCTTAGCCTCATGGGAAAAGCTTTGTGTCAAAGTATTGTCAGGATGGAAAGAAGACAGCTGCTGCTTCTATGATAATCATGAAGAAAGGAATTTGCTTTGTTTTGAAGACTAGGTTTCCATAAGTTTGACAGATTTGCTGTGATACATGAAAGCAGAAAAACGAGCTAATGCCAATCATCTTTGTTTAGGTTTTGACTTTGCTGTGTCCATTTATCTTCCAATGTCTGTAAATAAAAAGGCGTCAGAAAAATATAGTTGTTTAGATTCTAAGATTGGGTTTAGCATTGTATGGGAATTTATTAAAATCATTCTTGTAGAATAGTCAAGGTCTTCAAATGTCACAACAACTTGAATAAATAATAGAATGATACTTGGTGGCAAAGTCTAAATATATCTGAGGTAACCTCATGCACTGATGTACCATGAAATTTCATGGTAACTGGCTTTACAATATATTTCTGAAGATTCAGTTAAAAGCTGGAATCTTGGAGTAGATTATTAAATTTCAAGTTAAAACTGGGCACATTATGTAACATTTGGTTTCAAATTAACATTTCATCTTTCTGCATTTTTAATGCTGCTTTACAGCTTATGATCCACCCAGTAGCAATTGGCATTTTACAGCAATCTAACTTCTGGCTGATAGACTGACACAATATATTGAATGTTTCTCTTCAATGTTTTGGATAAAAAGTGAAATGACTTTCTGGTTTCTAACAGCTGTTGGGATTGCAACTAGATGTGAATTGAGCCAAGCAGGCTGAGCCAAGCTTCTAATAGGTGTGAGATCAGATCTCTCCACTGTCTTCAAACTTTCACAGATTATAATGCTGTAAGAAGTTCAGAACATGAGTAGTCCATTCAGTTACACAGCTGTTATAAAAATATATTCTTAGGGTCCAACAGAGCATAATTTTGTCTCCTTTCTGCCATTTTGCGACAAATGTGAAGTTAGAGACATTCAAAGTTCAAAGTAAATGTATGATCAGACTACATATACTGTATGTCATCATATACAACCCTGAGATTTATGTGAAATATCACACCAATAGGGCGGACAATCAGTGTAAAAATACAAAGAAAGAAAAAAGGGAAATATTATTATTATTAATAATAATAAAATAAGCAACAAATATCAAGAACATTAGATGAGGAAGCCTTGAAAATGAGTCCATAGTTTGTGGGTACAGTTCCGTGATGGGGAACAAGTGAAGTTATCCCCTCTGATTTAGGATCCTGATAGCTGAGGGGTAATAACTGTTCCTAAACCTGGCAGCAGTGAGGACACATGACCTGGGTGAAGGGAGTCCCCGATGATGGATGCTGCTTTCCTGTGACAATACTATGTGTAGATGGATTGGGCTTCCACTATGTTTTGTAGGCTTTTCTGTTCCAGGACATTGGTGTTTCCGTACCTGGCCATGATGCAGCCAGTCAATATACTCCACACCACACATGTATAGAAGTTAGTCAAAGTTATAGATGTCATTCTGAAGCTTCTCAAATTCCTAAAGAAGTAGAGGTGCTACTGTGCTCTCCTTGTAATTGCACTTATGTGCTGGGCCCGAGACAGGTCCTCTGAAATTATAACACCAAGGAATTATAAATTGTTGACCCTCTCCACTTCTGATCCCCCAATGAGAACTGGCTTATGGAGCTTTGGTTTCCTTCTCCTGAAGTCAATAATCATCTCCTTGGTCTTGTTGGCATTGAGCAAGAGGTTGTGTTGTTGCACCTTTCAGCCAGATTTTCAGTCTCCTTCCTACATGCTGATTCATCACCACCTCTGAGTCAGCCTACATTAGTGGTGTTGTCAGCAAACTTCAATATGGCATTGGAGTTGTGCTTAGCCCACACAGTCATAAGTGTAAAGTGACTAGAGCAGGGGGCTAAGCACACAGCCTTGTGGTGAACCTGTGCTGATGGAGATTGCAGAGAAGATTCATCTAAGCTTTGTGTCAAATGTCACATTCAGGATATTATGAAGGACCTTTGTGATCTGCTTCATGCTATATAGCCCTTGTCTGCTGTGCTGAAAGTAAAATTGCAATTGTTGGCCTGATAGCTCAGTTCATACCCCATCTACTCAGAAATTTCTGTTACTGCATTTTCTAGTAAAGCCTCTCTGACCCTTTAGCCATCAGAGTGACTTGTCAATTTAATGGAATGAAGGGCAACTGTGGAATATAAGGCAGTATTCAGCTTGCAGCTTATTTTAAACTGTTAATTTTTATTACATAGCCATCTCACCTTGGATTTGAAAGAATTGTTTTAAGTCAAATGCTTTACAAACAGTTTTTCTCTTTGATATTCCATTCTGCGCCATTACTGTATTTTATATACATTTCAGTTTCTCCATATTTTACAAGTAATATGCTCCATGACACTGTGGCCCTTGGATGAATTTACTTTTATGATCTGGACACAGAAGTGGCATGTTTTGAGAGCTGCAGTTTGAACTGATTAGAACTTAAATATGCCCTCATCTCCAACTGTTTGTTAATTGGTTTATTTGATTTTTCAGGTGGAAATAACTCTTCAGGATATCAATGACAACCCTCCTTTGTTTCCAACTGATGCACTGGATCTCATCATTGAAGAAAACATTGGGGATGGATTTAGAATATTGCAACTGTCAGCTACAGATGCAGATGAGGTAGGTACTGTAACTCTTGATATAAGATCTGATTTTAATAAACTATTTTAATTCATGCTTTTCATTCTTGTTTCTCATCTTCTATATTTTCTCTTTAAATGCTTGGTAAAGGGTTGAGAATCAGTCTTTCTTTAAGGATGAAAAAGGTCCTTTGACATTGTTAGCTTTATGATGGGTCAACTTCAGCTACATATAGCCAGTTGAAGGTATAGTGAGAGTGGCCATCATGGTAGGTGATATGATGCCCTTGTAGGGAAAAATCAAAAGGAGATACCATACATCACTCAGGAGATTGAGCAAACATGGGAAGATAATTTGTTATCCCTCATTTTTGTGCAATTTGGGCAGGACTCTACTCAAGACAAGGAGAGGGTGAGTGAGGGGAAGAAGAGAGTGAAAGATCATCCTTGCCAACACCTAAAAGTATTGTGTGATACTTTTCCATGCAAGCACAATGGATTAAAGAAGCTGCCATTTTATTTCTTCCCTTCTCACCAAGAATACCTAAAGACTTCCACCAGGTGCAAAAGTGGTTCATATGTACTTCCTCCAGTTTAGTGTACTGCATATGGTGTTCGCATCACAGTCTACTCTACTTGGGGAAAAATGTAACACAGGTTGGGTGACTATTTGGTCTGTAGGTGTGTTGTCCAGCTTCCAGTTGCCTTTCATTCCACTCCTACTCAGATCTATCTACTCACACCAGTCCATTGAAGTGCAAGGTATGCTTGAGGCGTAGCACTTTTAACTTCAGTCTAGACAAATTGCAGCTTCCAAGATTCAACACAGAACTTGTTAATTTCAGAACCAGAAGCGGAATCAGGTTTATTATTACTGCCATATATTGCAAGATTTGTTGTTTTGGGGCAGCAGTACAGTGCACAACATAAAAACACTAATAAAAATACAGTAAATAAATCGTGCAATAGAGGAATAATGACGTGGCATTCATGGTTCAAGGGTCATTAAGAAGTATGATGGTGTAGAGGAAGATGCTGTTCCAAAAACATTGAGTGTTCATCCTCAAGCTGCTGTACCTCCTGTCTGATTGTAGTAATGAGTCGAGGGTATGTTCCGGATGTCGAGGATCCTTAATGGCAAATGCTCCCTTCTTGAGGCTCTGCCTTTTTAAGATGGTAGGGAGGGTAGTGCCCATGATAGGCTGAGTCTCCAATGCTCTGCAGCCTCTTTTGATTCTGCACAATGTAGCCTCCTTAGAAGTAGTATGCTGTCCACTGTACATATGTAGTTTTTGCTGATATATCAAATTTTCTCAAGCCCCTAGTGAAGTATAAACACAAGTATGCCTTCTGCCTTCTTCGTGATTGCATTCATGTGTTGGGCCCAAGATTGGTCCTCAACATCCAGCAACTTGAAACTACTCACCCTTTCCACCATTGACTCTTCAATAATGACTAGTGTTCCATTTCATTTTCTGAAGTCCACAATTAATTCCTTGGTTTTGCTGACATTGAATGCATTATTGTTGTTGCAGCATCACTCAGCCAACCAGCCTGTCTCACTCCTGTATTCCTCCTTGTTGCCATCTGGCATTCTGCCAATAACAGTGGTTTAATTGGCAAATTTGGGAATGGCATTTAAGCTGTGCCCAATCACACATTTTTGAATGCAGGGAAAGTAGAACAGTGGGCTGTGTAAGCATCCTTAAGGTGCACCTGTGTTGATTGTCTGACTGTGGTCTCCTGGTGAGAAAGTCAAGGATTCAGTTGCAGAGAGAGGTTTTGAAATTTGTTCATTAGTACTGAAGGGATGATGCTGAATGCCGAGCTGTAATCAATGAACAGCATCCTGATATAAGTATTGCTGTTGTCCAGGTGATCCAAGGCCAAGTGGAGAATCAATGAGATTGCATCCACAGTAGACCTGTTATGATGGTAGGCAAATTTTAGCAGGTCCAGGTCCTGGCTTAGGCAGGAGTTAATTCTTGCCATGACCAACCTCTCAAAGCATTTCATCACAATGAGTAGTCTCTTTAAAGAAGGTATTCTTATCCTAAAAGAATTGTCCAATGAATGTGGAAATTTAAGTTGCATTGTTATGAAGCTGTTGCTTTGTATGTGCATAGTGGTAATGATTCTCTTTCTGCATCTTTAGTAGAAAATTCAGAATAACATTTTCTACAAAGGTTAAATGATAAGATTGGAACTAGTTATTTTGGAGCAGAAACAAGGCAGAATAAACAAAAACAAAAAAAAATTGGTGCAAAACTGATATAATTCGGAATAACAGGTAACATCTCCAAATGATGTCTGTTTTATATTGACAATCATGAAGTGATCATCTTTCTAAAAGATATTATGATAGGAGTTGATGTGTCTTGCTCTTTGGGTTTTAGCTCTTGCAAGCCTTCTAGTTTTATTCCTGAGATGTCTTGTGATCAATCTATGTTTGCATTAATTCCACTACTGTTGTTGTTAAGGGACCAGTCTTTTGCCTTCCTGAACAAATGTTAGCAAATGGTGGTACACTCTGCATGGGATTGTTCAGGGTGGGGTGGGGGGTATGTCACTGCAATTTATCCTGAAATAAATAACCTACCTTAGGCTTATTTAACCAGCTTCCCTTATTTACTATTCACTTTCAGTCAAATTAACTGGTTCAGTTCTGTGAAAATAGTTAAAATTGCAAGGCTAGAAAGAATCCCAATTGTTAAAGAGCATAGCTTAAAGAACTGTGCTCTGTCTGTTATCTATGGAAGAGAAAATGGATTTTGGCTATCTTGGAAAAGTCAGAGAGGATAGGAAGGAAATGCTGCCTTTCATTTTGAATTCCTAAAAGTCTTGCTTCTCTTTCCTCAGCAAGACAAAAATAAAGGGCTTATGTAGTAATTGCCCTCACTTTCCAAAGCTACTTATGTAGCTGGTGCTCATTATGAACGGAATAAAACAACAAAATCTAAGCTAAAACATTAAAATGTACAGTAAATACAAAGAAATTCATCATCCAGATTTATCATTTTGTGTACAATAACAAACAAATATTGTTAGCAATCATGAATTGCCTGGCATGTTTATATGGTGCGCTAGTTAAGAAAATGTTGTGATACTTTAGTTAAATCTCTCCTATTATTACAACACCAGAAAAGCCACACGATGCCAGATTCATGTTTCCTATTCTATTTTCCATACAAGTTAGGAATAGAACTTATTTTGAGAGATTTGCTGGAAGGTTAAGGTGGTGAGCAGACCAATAGGCCGTTGGCTACAATTCCTGCAGAGTCTGGAAGGAGACATCTAAGGAAATACGAAATAGGAAAATGATGCAGCAATTAGAAAATAAGGATAGAAACTTTGAAATTTTGCCTTTGTTTGAAAAGGAAACAATAAACTGTTGGTCAATAAGAATGGAAATACAGATAGACAATGAATGCACAAATATGTCATCAGTAGTCTGTCTCAGGCTACACAACAAATGATATGGAGAGGAATGGAGTTGGTGACTGGGAAACAGAGTTTTAGACTGGGAACAAGAAAAAAGGTGGATGTCCTTCCTGGATTCAGTTAAAAGAAGTTCCTCCTAATCTATTTCTGGATGTTAAACGAGCAGTGAAAATTTAGACAAAGTGAAGGTGGAAAGAGAGTATAAAAATGTTTCTTTATAGCCTAGTTTGTGTCAAATAAAACTTATCAGCAACTATCCACCTCACTGTCTCTCTGTTTCTGACATAAAAGTAATTTATTAATGTTGGTGCAGTCACTGTCGATCCAATCACATTCAGTAAGTTGAGTTCTCATTTCTGCCAAAGTACATGATGTCATTTAATCTTCAAAGCATTTAGATTCCTGATTAGAAGTGTAATCTTTGCTAACATTATTAATAAATGGTAGTTTTTGAACATTTCAAAATTATTGTTAGTTTACTTCAAATCGCCGATTAAACATCCTTAACCTTTCACCTAACACCCTCAACTCCTTCATTAAACCACACAATCTCACTTTACTCTTCAACATCTCTGGAAAACAATCTTAATGGCCAGGCTTAATTTCTTCTCTTGTAATAATGTAAGAGGCTTTCTTCTACATCAAAGAAACTTATCCATAAAAATGAACTGTTGATGAGTGACATCTTGTAAATTGACCTAAGTACATCTAAATTATATTGCTATTTGTTATTACAACTATCAACTACAAGGTAGCTAAATCAAATATTTTTGGACATTCATCCCATTGTGCTAGGTGCCTAGGTATCATATTCATCATATTTCAATTGCTTTTAAATTCTGCTCAGATTAAACGGTATGAAGCCAAGTTCAGTAATTGTTGTTTCCTCCCATTTACATGGAATGGATCTTCCAGCAAAACCTAAGCCTGCAATTTCCATCAATATATCTCTTTTAGTGAAGCATAACATCCTAGAGTACTTCACAGAAGCAGTATCAATCAAAATAGGCACCAAACAAACTGAGATATGAGGTCAGATTTTATTTAAACAGTCAGAGGTGGATTTGAAGCATGCTTTTATGGCAAAAAGACTGGCAGAGAAGAAATACATGGGTCATTAATATTAAGAAACATAAAATCATGTGAACTACATTATGTACTGGCAAGCTGTTTCAGTACAATTACTATCCTGTCCTTTAACTAACCATGTGGTAAATTACCCAGGTATGTTCTGTATGCAAAAGCAGCATAAATCCAATTCAGTACTGTTGATAACACCTTGCTTATAGATGATAGCCTGGTCCAACTTTATTATGGTTTAAACATGGATCAAAGAGCTGAGTTACAGAGGTGTGGTAAGAGTAGCTGCCCGTGACATTAAAGCAATACTTGGTGAAGAATGGCAAGAAGGATTCCTGATAAAAGCAATATTAATGGGCATCAAGGGAAGAACACTGCAACAGCTCCAACGGTTTTGGTTGTTCAACATCAGTTCATTCAACCCCAGCATATCACTTTTGGAATTCCTCAGAGTATTGGTCCATGCTGGATCATTTTTACATGCATCATCATCAACCTCCTTTCCATCATGTCAGAAGTGAAGATACGTGCTGATAGTTGCACAATTTTCAACCTTATCCAGTAGATGAACTAATCTATGTCTACCTGCAGTAAGATATACTGTAGACAATTTAGGCCTGGCCAATTAGTGGGAAGTAAATACTTGTACCACAAAGGTGTCAATCAAAGACTTTCTACCTTTGATTTTTTTTTGTAATTTATTTTTTTATTAAAGTTCATCATCAAACAAACATTTCCAAAAGATGTATTTCAGACATTGTACATATATATCATATAATCATATATGTCACAAATCTCCACATATTTAATGCCATTACCATCAACAAGATCCCCCCCCCATAAAATCAGTGGGCTGCAATTAGTGTGAGGGACCATTCATTGGTGACGCAACGTGAGTTGTAAGAGGAACTCCCGTGCCTTCAGCTCTTTTCGGCAGTTGCAATCAGCACAATGTTGGAGTGGCCAGGCTTTGACTCAGCAGGATTAGGCAAGCACAGATGGAGATTCTAAATATGTAAGTTTCTAGTAAGTTATTTTTTCCATTGATACGTATCTAGTCCGCTGACAATGGGTCCTGATATTTTGATATGTTCCTTGCACGAGGTGTAGGAACTCTAGGGGACCTCCGGTCTCCTTGATAACTACACATCTGCATGAAGTGTACCGAGCTGCATCTCCTTAGAGATTGTGTTAAGGAATTGGAGCTTCTTCTCAATGACCCTCTGTTCATAAGGGAGAATTAGGATGTGATTGAGAGGAGCTGCAAGGAGGTACCTAGGTGACTGTCAGGAAAGGAAAGGAAATAGACAGCTATTCTAAAGGGGGAGAGTGAGCACTCTGAAGTTGTGGTACATATTGGTAGCAAAAGGGAGGTGGTCTTGAAAAGAGAACATAGAGAGTTAGAAAGCTGACAAGCAGGACCTCCAGGGTAGTAACCTCTGTCTGTGCCATGTACCAGTAAGGATAAGAATAGGATGATGTGGCAAACAAATGCATGGCTGAACAATTGGTGCAGAGGTCAAGGTTTTAGATTTCTGGATCATTGTGATCTCTTCCGGGGAAGGTATGCCATGTACAAAAAAAGGACCGATGTCCTTGTGGCAGGTTTGCTAAGTCCTCAAAGATATTGACAGCCAGGAACTTGAAATTGTTCTGTGTCTTCACTTCTGATCCCTCTATTAGGATTAGTTCGTGGTCCCTTGTCTTACTCTTTCTGAAGTGCACGATCAGCTCTGGTCTTACTGATGTTGAGTGCAAGGTTATTGCTGTGACACCACTCCACTAGCTGGTATATCTCGCTTTTGTACTCCCTCTCATCTCCATTTGAGATTCTGCCAACAGTGGTTGTATCATCAGCAAATTTATAGATGGCATTTGAGCTATGCCTTGCCACGCTGTCATAGGTACAGAGAAAGTAGAGCAGTGGGCTAAGCACATATCCCTGAGGTGTCCCAGTGCAGATCATCAGCAAGGAGGAGGTGTTACTTACAGTCTGCATAGATTGTGGTCTTTCGGTTAGGAAGTCAAGGATCCAATTGCAGAGGGAGGGACAGACGCCCAGGTTGTGTAGCTTTTTGATCAGGACTGAAGGAATTATGGTTTTAAAAGCTGAGCTATAGTCAATGAACAACAATCTGACATAGGTGTTTCTATTGTCTAAGTGATTTAAGGCTGTGTGAAAAGCCATTAAGATTGCATCTGCCTTTGACCTATTGTGGCCATAGACAAGTTGCAGTGGGTCCAGGTCCTTGCTGAGGCAGGTGTTGATTCTAGCCATGACCAAACTCTCAAAGCATCTCATCACCAAAGATACGAGTGCTACTGGACAATAGTTGTTAAGACAGCTCACCCAACTATTCTTGGGCACTAGTATAATTGTTGCGTTTTTGAAGCATGTGGGAACTTCCGACCGTAGCAGTGAGCGGTTAAAAATGTTGTAGTGTGTAGTGAGTCTGTGAGGAAGGACAAGCAGATTATAGGGTAAGAATAGCAGTCAATGGGATGAGGTTCAGAATCAAAAATGGTGATGAATACAGAACTGAGGGTGTTTTATTTGAATAAATGCAATATATGAAATAAGGTAGATGATCTCGTAGTGCAGTTAAACATGGCAGGTATGACATTGTAGGCTTCTCTGAATCATGACTGATAGAAGTTGGGATTGAGCATCCAGGGATACACATTGTATCGAAGGACAGGCAGGTAGGCAGAGAGTGTGGGATGCTCTGTTGGTGAAAGAAAAATGAAATCAAATCCAAAGAACAAGGTGACAGGATCAGAAGATGTAGAATCCTTATTGGTAAAGTTAAGAAACCTCAGAGGTAAAAAGACCTTGATGGGAGTTATATACAGGCCTCTGAACAGTAGCCAGGATGTGGGCTACAAATTACAAAGGGAGATAAAAAAGGCATGTCAAAAGGGCATTGTTGCAATAATCATGAGGGATTTCAATATGTAGGTCAGTTGGGAAAATCACATTGGTGCTGGATCCCAAGAGGGGGAATTTGTAGAATGCCGATGAGAAAGCTTTTTAGAGCAGCTTGTGGTTGGGCTCACTAGGGGAATGGCAATTTTGGATTGGGTATTATGTTATGACCTAGATTTGATTAGAGTACTTAAGGTAAAGGAACCCCTAGGTGATCACGATATGATAGAATCCATCCTACAGTTTGAGAAGGTGAAGCTAAAATCAGATGTATCAGTATTGCATTGCAGTAAAAGGAATTACAAAGGCATGAGAAAGGAACTGGCCAAAGCTAATGAGCAGCATGACCCCAGAGCAACTAAAGTTACCAAGGGAAATTTGAAAGGCACAGGAATGATGCATCCCAAAGAAGAAGAAGCATTCTAACAGTAGGATCAGAGCTGACAAGCGAAATCATAAAAGCAAAAGAAAAGGCATAAAATATTGCAGAAATTAATGGGAAGGGGGAGGATTAGTATTTTTTTAAAAACCAACAAAAGGCAACTAAAAAGAAAAAAGATGAAATATGAAGGCAAGCTAGCCAAAAATACAAAAATGGATACAAAAATGTGGAATGTGACAATGTCAGGGAGCAGAAGTGAATGCATTGCCATTACTGAAGAGAAGGTGCTTGGGAAGTGGTAAGTCTAAATATTTATAGATAACTCACTTGGACTAGATGGAGTAAACCCCAGCGTTCTGAACGAGGTAGCTGAAAAGATTGCTGAGGCATTAGTAATGATTTTTAAGGATCAGAAGGCTTTAAACAAGGTGTTGCACATGAGGCTATTTAACAAATTAACAAATTGGTATTGCAGGAAAGGTAAGAGTATCAATAGAAGATTGACTGACTGACAAGTGGAAAAGAGTGGGAATAAAGGGGCCTTTTTCTGGTTAACATTACCAGAAAAAATGATATAGTTTAGGAAGGCAATTTATCATTAACCTTCTCTTAAGTAATTGGGGATGGGCAATAAATGTTTTCCATATGCCATGTCTACACAAAATCTGACAAGTGAATAAGAAAAATGGTCTTCATACCCCATTTTCCTGTAAATTCGGTGTGTATGAAGTCTTAGTGATGTTCACTAAGTGTATGCTGCTTCTAAAACCATCCTTCAAATTCTCTCTGTGGACAACTGACGGAAATATATCCTGTGAATAAAAGCAGATTAAATGCCGTTAACAAGGAAAGTTTATACAGGTCCAGCTGCTTATAAATTTTGGAAGGGAGTTCCAGAGGTTAGAGTTGAGGCTGCTAATTGGAATATTGTGAGCATTTAATTTTGAATGTCAAAGGGACAGAACTGAAAAGGCATAGGGATCTCCAAGTGTTGCTTTTGGAGAGTTACTTGGAATGGTTACATGTGGAGTTTAGCAACAGATTTAAAAAAGCGAGTGATGCCAATTGGGACTTTCTGTGGAGCTTGAGATCGTGTGGGTAATTAGGTACTTGGCAAGTGCTACTATAAAGGAGTTAAGTTTAGGCTGAGTAGACTTTGTGGAAGGGGCCATTATTGGAATGAGACAGAGTTCAAGTGAGGAACTGAGGTTTTGGCTCAAGAAGTTTCAGGGAGGAGGCAGAGGCTAGGTCGAGTTTTCAGTTAAGTTTCTCATTTTTTCTTTATTAATGCTGAGCTAGATAAGAAAGAATAGACCCCAGGTCACTGGTGTGCTCCTTGTACAAGAGATTGGGAGATCTGGAAGATCTCCAATGTCCTTGATGCTACATATGTGAGAAGTGCCTCTTTGTACAGCTCCTTTCAGACCATGTTAAGGAACTGGAGCTGGATGACCTTAACTCATTCTGGAGAATGAGAAGGTGATAGACAAGAGTTACAGGGAGGTCGTAACACTTAAGTTGAAGGAGGCAGGTGGCTGGGTTACTTGGGAAGGGAAAGGGAATAGGCCGATAGTTCAGAGCACCAATGGCCGCTCCACTCAATAACAAGTATACTGCTTTGAATACTGTGGAAAGACTAACTTACCAGGGTGAAAGCTGGAGTGACCAGTTTTCTGGCATTTAGTCTGTTTCTGTGGCTTAGAAGGGAAGAGGACAAAAGAAGAAAGCAGTGATGACAAAGGATTCAATAGTTAGGAGGAATTGACAGGAGAATTTGTGGATGTGAAAAAGGACTCCCAGATGGTATGTTGTCTCCCAGATACCAGGGTCTGTGACATCTCAAATCAGATGTACAGCATTCTCAAGGTGGGAGGTGAATTATCAGAAGTCACGGTACATATTGGTACTGATGATATAGGTAGGAAAAGGATGGGAGTTTGATGAGAGAATATAGAGATATAGAGAATATAGGACCTCAAAGGTATTAATCTCCAGATTATTACCTGTGCCTCATGCCAGTAACGGTAAACATAGAGTAATTTGACAAATGGATGTGTGGCTAAGGAATTGGTGTGGGGGTAGATCATTGGGATCACTTATATGGAAGGTATGACACCTGATCTCAAGGGGAACCAATATCCTTGGGAGTTACCTCGAGGTCAGGAGTTTGCCTGAGCTGTTGGGGCGGGTTTAAACTAGTTTGGCAGGGGGATGGGAACCAGTCATAGCTTTGAGTATGGGGCTGTTGCTGTAAAGGTAGATGCAGCAAGTAGAGAGGTTTTTAGGCAGTGGATAGGGCATAATTGCGGTCAGTAGGGTGGTTTGAGATGGGTTAATTTTAATTCAAGAAGTATAAGGAACAAAGGTGATGAACATAGAGCATGAGTCAGCACAAAGAACTATGGCATTGTGGCCATTCCAGGGACTTGGCTGCCACAAGGCAGGAATGGCTGCTGGATGTTGCAGTGTGTAGATGTTTCAAAAGGGGGACAGAGAGGGCTGTAAAGAGGAGAGGAATAGCATTATTAATCAGGGACAGAATCAGAGTTGCAGAAAGGGAGGATGTTGTGAAGGAATCATCTCCTGAGTCAATGTGGATGGAAGTCAGAAACAGGAAGGTCGCAGTCACTCTGTTCAGAGAATTCCATAGACCACTGCCCCCCAATAGCAGCAGAGACCCAAAGCTGCAGATTGGGAGGCAAATTTTGGAAAGGTGCAAAAATAATAGGGTTGCTGGTATGGGTGACTTCAACTTCCCTAGTATTGATTGGAACCCCTTAGTGCAAACAGTTTAGATGGGGTGGTATTCATTAAGTGTGTTCAGGAAGGATTCCTGACACAATATGTAGACAGGCCAGCTAGAGGAGAGGCCATACCAGATCTGGTACTAGTCAGTGAATCTGGTCAGTTGACTGATTTCTTGGTGGGTAAGCATTTTGGAGACAGTGATCACAACTCCTGGACCTTTACCATAGCCTTGTATAGGGATAAGAGCCAGTGGTATGTGTAAGTATTTAATTGGGGGAGGGAATTATGATGCTGTGAGACAGAAACTTGGAAACATAGATTGCAAACAGATATACAGTACTTGGGGAAATGGACAACTGAAATGTGGAGGATGTTTAGCGAGTACTTAAGACCATAAGATATAGCAGCAGAAATAGGCTGTTTGGCCCATCTAGACTGCTCCACTATTCAGTCATGGCCTGATCCTATTCTTCCATTCATCCCCACTCCCCTGCCTTCTCCCCATACCCTTTGTTGCCCTGGCTAATCAAGAAACTATCTATCTCTGCCTTAAATATACCCAATGGCTTGGCCTCCACAGCCGTTCGTGACAACAAATTCCACAGATTTACCACCCTTTGACTAAAGTAATTTCTCCGCATCTCTGTTCTAAATGGATGTCCTTCAATCCTGAAGTCTTGCCCTCTTGTCCTAGACTCCCCTACCATGGGAAATATCTAATCTGTTCAGGCCTTTTAACATTCAAAATGTTTCTATGAGATCCCCTCTCATTCTCCTGAACTCCAGGGAATACAGCCCAAGAGCTCCCAGACGTTCCTCATACAGTAACCCTTACATTCTTGGAAACATTCTCGTGAATCTTCTCTGAACCCTCTCCAATGTCACTATATCCTTTCTAAAATAAGGAGCCCTAAACTACACACAATACTCCCAAGTGTGGTCTCACGAGTGCCTTATAGAGCCTCAACATCGCATCCCTGCTCTTATATTCTTTACCTCTAGAAATGAATGCCTACATTGCATTCGCCGCCTTTGCCACCAACTCAACCTGGAAGCTAACCTTTAGGGTATCTTGCACAAGGACTCCCGTCCTTTTGCATCTCTGCATTTTGAATTCTCTCCCCATCTAAATAATAGTATGCCCGTTTACTTCTTCCTCCAAAGTGTATGACCATATACTTTCCAACATTGTATTTCATTTGCCACTTCTTTGCCCATTCCCCTAAACCATCTAAGTCTCTCTGCAGGCTCTCTGTTTCCTCAGCACTACCTGCTCCTCCACCTATCTTTGTATCATTGGCAAATTTAGCCACAGATCCATTAATCCCACAGTCCACGTCATTGACGTACGTTGTAAAAAGCAGCGGTCCCAACACCGACCCCTGTGAAACTCCACTGGTAACCGGCAGCCAGCCAGAATAGGATCCCTTTATTCTCACTCTCTGTTTTCTACCGATAGCCAATGCTCCACCAATCCTTGTCACATCCCTGTAATTCCATGGGCTCTTATCTTGCTAAGCAGTTTCATGTGCGGCACCTTGTCAAAGGCCTTCTGAAAGTCCAAGTACATCACATCTACTACATCTCCTTTGTCTACCCTGCTTGTAATTTCATCAAAAAATTGCAGTAGATTAGTCAAGCAGGATTTTCCTTTCAACAAACAAATGCTGGGTTTGGCCTGTCTTGTCATGTGCCTCCAGGTACTCAGTAATCTCATCCCTAACAATCGATTCCAACAACTTCCCAATCACTGATATCAGGCTAACAGGTCTATAGTTTCCTTTCTGCTGCCTCCCAACCTTCTTAAATAGCGGAGTAGCATTTGCAATTTTCCAGTCACCCGGTACAATGCCAGAATCTATCGATTCTTGAAATATCATTGTTAATGCCTCTGCGATCTCTCCAGCTACTTCCTTCAGAACTCAAGGGTGCATTCCATCAGGTCCAGGAGATTTATCCACCCTCAGACCTTTAAGCTTCCTGAGCACCTTCTCAGTCGTAATTTTCACTGCACATACTTCACTTCCCTGACACTCTTGAATGCCCAGTATACTGCAGATGTCTTCCACTGTGCAGATTGATGCAAAATACGCATTCAGTTCCTCTGTCATCTCTGCGTCTCTCATTACAATTTCTCCAGTGTCATTTTCTAGTGGTCCTATATCTACCCTCAACTCTCTTTTACCCTTTATATACTTAAAAAAGCTTTTAGTTTCTTCTTTGATATTAGTCGCCAGCTTCCTTTCATAATTCATCTTTTCCTTCCTAATGACCACCTTAGTTTCCTTCTGCAAGTTTTTAAAAGCTTCCCAATCCTCATCTTCCCACTAGCTTTGGCTTCCTTGTATGCCCTCTCTTGCTTTTACTTTAGCTCTGACTCCACTTGTCAGCCACGGTAGTGTCCTTCTACCATTCGAAAATTTCTTCTTATTTGGAATATATCTGTCTTGCACTTCCCTCATTTTTTGCAGAAATTCCAGCTATTGCTGCTCTGCTGCCCTTCTTGCTAGTGTCCTTCTCCAGTCTACTTTGGCCAGTTCCCCTCTCATGTCATTGTAATTTATTCCACTGAAATACCGACACATTGGGATTTAATTTCTCCTTCTGAAATTTCTAAGTGAACTCAATCATATTGTGATCACTATTCCCTAAGGGTTCCTTAACCTTAAGCTCTCTTATCACCTCTGGATCATTTACAACACCCAATCCAGCACAGCCGATCCCCTAGCGGACTCAACAACAAGCTGTTCTGAAAAGCTATCCTTTAGACGTTCTACAGATTCTCTCTCTTGAGGTTACGTATTGGCCTGGTTTTCCCAATCCACTTTCATATTAAAATCCCAAATGATAATCATGACATTGCCTTTCTGACACGCCTTTTCTATCTGTTGCTCTAATTTGTAATCCACATCCCGGCTGCTGTTTGGAGGCCTGTATACAACTGCCATTAGGGTCCTTTTATCCTTGCCATTTCTTATGAACCCATAGAGACTCTACACCTTCCAATCCTATGTCATCCCTTTCTAATCGTTTAATATTATTTCTTATACACAGGGCCACACCACCCCCTCTGATAAAACCTATCTTTCTGATACACCATATATCCTTGGAAGTTCAGTACCCAATGACAGCCATCCTTTAGCTAAGTTTCAGAGATGGCCACAACATCATATTTGCCAATCTGAAGCTGAATTTCAAGATCATCCAGTTTATTTCTTATGCTGCGTGCATTCAAATCCAGTATTTGTTGCTTTCTGTTTTAACTGTGCCACACCTCTATTGCTCTTGTAAATCATCCCACCGGCTGTGATCATGCCTCATCTCCTGCCTGTTCTTTCTATCATCTCTGCTGCACACTATCTTTGATTTATTTCTGTTTTCCCCTTCCTCAACTCTATCACTCCAGTTCCTATTCCCCTGCCAAATTAACTTAAACCCTCCCTAACAGCTCTATTAAACCTACCTGCTAGGATATTGGACCCCTTGCATGGGATCCTGGGTAAGTTTGTCCCTTGAGGCAGGGAAAGGATGGCAGGGTGAAGGAACGATCTAGTCAAGAGGAAGAAGGAAACATACTTAGTGTTTACAAAGCAAGGATCAGACAGGACTAGAAAATAACAAGGTATCCAAGAAGGAGCTGGACTTAGGGTAATTAGAAGGGAGCATGAGAAGACTTTGGCGAGTGGGGTTGAGGAAAACCCAAGGCATCCCACACTTATGTGAAGAACAGGAGAATAACAAGTGTGAGGGTCGGACCAATCAGGGAGAGAAGTGGAAACATGTGCCTGGAATCGGAGGAGATAGGAAAGGTCCTTATTGAATACTTTACTTCAGTGTTCACCAGTGAGTGGGACTGTGATGAATTTGAGGACAATGTAAAACAGACTTATATGCTGGAACATGTTGTCATTAAGAAAGGCTGTCCTGAATCTTTGAAAACTATTAGGATAGATAAGTCCCTTGGGCTAGATGGGATATACCCAAAGTTACTATGGGAACTGAGGGAGGAGATTGCTTCACCTTTGGCGATGATCTCTACTCACTGGCCTTACCTCTTAACTGGTCAGAGGAGTAGTACCAGAAGACTGGAGGATGGCAAATGTTATTCCTTTGTTCTGGAAAGGTAATGGGGATAATCCTGGGAATTTTAGACCTGTGATTGTCAGTGATGAGCAATCTTTTGGAGAGGATTCTTAGAGACAGAAGTTATGAGTTTTTGGAGCTTAATGGCATTTAACATATCTTTGTGAGGCAGGTCATGTCTCGTGAGCCTGATTGAATTCTTTGACAAAGTGACAAAACAAATTGATGAAGGTAGAGCAGAGGGTGTGGTATATATAGATTTTTGTAAGGCATTTCACAAAGTTCACCACCATAGCAACATTTCGAAAGCCAGAAGGAATAGGATTCAGGGAGACTTGTCTGCGTGGTTCAGAATTGGCTTGCCTACAGAAAGCAGATGGCAGTATTATATGGAGTATATTCTGCCTGGAAGTTAATGCCCAGTAATGTTCCACGGTGATCTGCTCTTGGACACCTGTTGTTTGAGATTTTTAAAAAATACTTTGATGAGAAAGTAAAAAGGTGTGTTGGTAAGGTTGCAGATTACACAAAGGTTCGTGTGGATGGTGTGGAAGGTTGTCGTAGGTTGAAACAGAACGCTGATAGGATGCAGAGCTGTTTTGAGAAATGGCAATTGGAGACAATTTGGAGAAGAGATACAGTTTAGGTGGTTGAACTTGAAGGCAGAACACGGGGATAATGGCAGGATTCTTAGCAGTATGGTGGAACAGAAGGATGTTGGGTCCACATCCATAGACCAAACTTGGGGTACTCTATTCTGTCTAGTTGCTTCATTATTGGAATGATGTGGACACTTTAGTGAAGGTGCAGAGGAGATTTCTCAGTAATGCTGATAGTGCCTGTCTTCTGAGGATGGTTGAGAGAGCTAGAGCTTGGAGTAAAAGAGGATGAGAGGTGACTTAATAGAGGAGCTCAAGATGATGAGGCACAGATTGAAAGGGATGCCAGAGACTTTTTCCCAGGGCAGAAATGGCTAAAATGAGTGGGCATAATTATAAGGTGATTTGAGGAAAGTATAGAGGGATATCAGAGGAAAGTTTTTACACAGAGTTGTGGGTGCATTGAATGCGCTGCCATTGTGGGCCAAAGGGCCTGTACTATGTGGTACTGTTCTATGTTCTGTGTTCTATGTTTTGAGGCTGGAAGACATTACAGAGGTATGAATAAGCAATCCTTATTTAAAATTAAGGATGCAAATTTTACAAGTAAGATATTGCTCAGCCAGGAATCATTGCAGTTAGGAGTGATGAGTGAATAGGGGCAAGATAGGACAAGAGTAGCGAAATACAGAGAATAGTAGAAAGCTGAATAAGGATTGCATTGAAGTAGTGATAACAAGTCATGTAAGGACGTTCCCGATTAAGTACAATGTAGTTCCAAAATTCATCTAAAGCTGCTGGTGCAATAATATAATAAAAAGGGGTATAATATTGGAAACAAATCATGAATTATTTATCACAGTCCTTTCCCAGCTTCAGATGGAGAATTACATTTACTGGTGTAACAAACATAAAAATGCACCATTGAAATGGTTACAGCTCCCGCATGCAGTTAGTTTTATTTCTGTAAAGTTGCCTTTGCCTGTCACACCACTACAACTGGGGTAAGTTTGAGCCAAGACAGAATTTATCATACATATCAAACAGTTCATTTTCAGTAAAGTCTACTTTTGCAGTTATTGCAGCATTAAAAATAATCTGATAGAATAGAACTAACACAATTGATTATAGCACCAGTACCTTCTGGTATAAGCAGAAATATTTCTTCCTTAAAAGAGGAAGTAAAAGTCAATTTGAAGAGTAAGTATGCAAAACATTTTGTACACAATTTGAAAAATATCTATTTTTGTTTTTAAGCGCAGAAAGGAACTTAGAAATATAACCAGAAAATTAAAATTACCAGGATTATGAAATTATTTGTTATTGATTTTTATTATATGTGAACTTCTTTTTCCTTAGGGCCCAAATGCACTGGTGACATATGCCATTATTAGTGGAGCAGATAACAGTTTTCGAGTCGATCCGGAGTCCGGAGATCTTCTAGCTACTAAACGTTTAGACCGAGAACGCCGTTCCAAATATTCCTTATTGGTTCGAGCTGATGATGGGCTGCAATTCTCAGATATGCAAATCAATATTGCTGTCAGTGACATTAATGACCATGCCCCCAAATTTTCCAAGAATGTGTATTCATTTGACATTCCAGAAGATACTCCACCTGGTAAGAATACATTTTAATAAAACAATTGTCAACAAATTGCCGATTAGTCTATTAGGCATGTTCTAGAAGCAATTTCTATAATCCCTTTTACTGATTACAAATAAGAAGAAATCTTGCTTCTACTCTGTTGTGAAAACATGTTAACGAATAGATACATAAGTGTACATTATGAACTAGATAATATATATTGTAGTGTCACGTTCAACCTATTATCAGTCATCTCAGATCATGCTCCTGTGTTAACATTTCAAACACGAGAAAATCTGCAGATGCTGGGAATGCAAGGCAAGTTACACAAAATGCTGGAGGAACTCAACAGGTCAGAGAGCATCTACGGAAAAACAGTCAACATTTCAGGCCGAGACCCTTCATCAGGACATATTCATTTCCATAAATGCTGCCTGAGCTGCTGAGTCACTCCAGCATTTTGTGTGTTTTGCCCTGAGTTAATATTTAATTGTTACTTGCATCTTTAACAATATAACAGTCAAAGGTAAAGAATTTTGTATGTTATAAACCCTGCCATGCTAATCGATGTCTGTCTTCTCTGTCAGCAGCCTGAGTTACACTGTCAGCTGAGCTTGTGGACAAATTGATAGTAAAAATAATAAATATGAAACAAAAATGGAGGTCCATGTGGGAGGGAAGCATTAGATTGATCTCGGAGTAAATTAAAAGGCTGGCACAACTTCGTGAGCCAAAGGGCCTATACTGTGTTGTATTGTTCTACTGTATGTTCTAATAAACAGCCTCCCAATTAGTTAATTACCTTACATTAACATTTCCAGCTGATTACCATTCAGTTGAAATTTTCAGACTTTTATTAAGTGGACCTTCTGGTATAAATAGAAGGTTGTTAGTACCCAGATGCTATCACTTTTATAATATTATACTTTTAAGACAAATTGACAAATGCAGTTTTGAAATTGAGCAAATTATTTATTTTAGTTAGCGTACCCCATAATATTTTAGATTTGTGTAATTTCATTTTAATGCTTAATAAGCTGCATAGATGAAAATTGTTGAAAGCAGAGCAACTACATGAGTATTCACTGAAATAAATTTGCTCATGTAACTAAAGCGGCCAATTTCCTTTGCAAAAGGAAAATAAGGAAATAGTTAAAAATAAAAAACAAATAGAAAAATATTTTGCTTTTTCAATAAAGAGACAAGGTAGATTTTTAAAAAATATTCCTGCAGAATTATTAAGTCTATTATTTATTTAAATTGTAGGCTCTATTGTGGCAGCCATACTGGCGAGTGATGCAGATTCTGGTGTTAATGGGGAAATCACGTACATGGTAGAAGAGGATGATGAAGATGGAATATTTTTCCTCAACTCTGTGACTGGTGTTTTTAACCTAACTCAAACCCTGGATTATGAGAAGCAACCATATTATATTCTTACTGTCCAAGCAGAAGATGGTGGTGGGCAATTCAGCGTAGTGAGAGTTTACTTCAATGTGCTGGATGTGAATGACAATCCACCTATTTTCAACCCTTCATCTTTTAGTACGTCTGTGGTGGAAAATCTTCCTTCTGGAGCAAGTATTCTAACCATTAAAGCAACAGATGCAGATGATGGTATGTATCATAAAAGGTTGTTGGAAATGTCATGCCTGAAGTAACCTTTGTTGTAACTGGTGTTTCATTCCTGAAAGGTACTATTATTGACAGGGATGATTCCATTTTGATAATTTTACTTCTACAGGGGAATTAATACCTGAAGTTTATCGTAAATACCTCATCAGCCATCTTAAGTTGCAGTACCAACAATAGGTGTACAGATTTGGAATCCAGTATAATACAGGAAAAGAGTTAAAGTTTTGTAATCTTCTCTGTGGGTACATTCATTTTATTTAAATAACTATAATACAAAATAAAGGACTATTAAAAGAATGGTAATCAATATTTTTGCTGTGTAGTTTGGAGGAATGGCATTTTACCTTTTTTAATTTACTTATTTCATGCTTGGAAGCAACTTAGTCAGCAGCATGCTCACACGTGTCCAGGTGGAATTAGTAATTTACTGAAATCCAAAGCTGATTGCTGCAGTGTTGATAGTGTTATATCTGTGGATAGGACAAAGTAAATGGCCTTTCATATAAAGAGCATTTGATGGCTTTTGGCCTTTATTCACTAGAATTCAGAAGAATGAGGGGTGTCCTCATTGAAACCTGTCAAATCGTGAAAGGTCTTCATAGAGTGGATGTAAAACAAATGTTTCCTGTGGTGGGAGAGTCTAAGACCATAGGAAACAGCCTTCGAATAGAGGATCGTCCTTTTAAAACAGAGATGAGGAGGAATTTCTTTAGCCAGAGAATGGTGAATCTGTGGAATTCTTTGCCATAGGCAGCTGTAGGGGCCAAGTTGTTATGTACATTTAACGCGGAGGTTGATGATTCTTAATTGGTCAGAGCATGACGGGATACAAGCAAAGGTAAGATATTGCAGCTGAGAGGAAAATTGGATCAGCCATGATGAAATGGCGGAGATGACTCGATGGGCCAAGTGGCCTCATTCTGCTTCTATATCTTATGGTCTAGTATGCCTCAGCTGTTTACCAGTGTTTTATTCCTTTCTGCCAAAGCTCCAGCAGTCCTTCAGAACCTCAGAGAATTTCCTACTTGAAATGAAGTGCTATCAGTTTCTGCCCAGCTGGTTGCTCTGATTCTGATTAGTTAATATTGTCATTGGTACCTAAACCGCATGATGCTCTGTCATCTGTTCCTCTTATGTATCACTGGTGATGCACTTCAAAGTCAGTATTCCCTGATTGCAAAATAATTTAATTATATATTTTTCCAGGAGTAGGCATTCTAGTTTTTTTTGTATCAAATGGAGAAAGAATCAACTTACATTTATGTAATAGCTATCATGATATCTAGACATTCTTAAGCACCCTACACAAAGCCAAGTTAATTCTGATGGATGATCACTGTTACATTATAAAAATTTGGATAAATCAATCTGTATACATATACAGATCCTCAGAATGTAGTTAGTTGGATGGTCATATTATCTGTTTCAGTGATCATTAAGAGATAAATATTGGCCAGGACTCTTAAGAAAAAAATCCCCTCCTTTATTTTGAATGGAGCTATGGAACTTTTTGCAGTTCATCTTAAGAGGTTAGATGGGGCCTTAGTTTAGCATCTCAAGTTAAAAGTTGATAGCTCCACATATAATGATTTATTAATGTATACTCTACTGAATAAATTGTCTGGTTTCAAAATACTTTAAAAGATAAAACAAACATATCCAGTCACAGGCTTTAATACAACTCTTCAGAATGTTGGACCTAAAAAAATCTTAAGTATGGGAAGAAAAAGAGGATATGAATGCTTCTGTATCTTTTGTGGTACGGACTTTTGAGGTATTGAAAGTTAGCCTGTTGAATTTGAGAAAAATGTTGGAAATGGGTAATTAAAAGGAGACTTCAGACATCTGAGTAATTCTGCTCTGCTTCCATCCATCCCCACTGCCAAAAGCTTCATAATAAATAATGCATTCAGTTTCCATGCTAGTGGTAGACACTGAAACTGATATCTCTTTATTCATATTAGGGAACACCACTGGTTAGTCTTGCTTTGATACTTATGACTGAGAAGTATTTTCATAATATGAAATGTGAGCTCTCTTCAATTCTGCAATGATGCACATGTATCATTATATACTGTATATGCATAGTAAATGTCTACAGATAATAGCTTCATTTAAACAAAAGCAGTCTCTTCACTTATAATTACTGGCATCTGTGTGATCATTAATAAAAAAAGGTAATCGATTGTTAGTGTAACAAAAATCATGCAACTCAATTCACTTAAATTAGCAAAGACAAGTTGGTGGATTCCATTTATTCTTTCTCATCTTGCCACATCAGTTACGATATTGCAGTCCTTCTGTTACGACCTCTTGTGATGTTGTGCAGTCAAGAATAACTTTGAGTTTATTTGTTCTGGAACTCTTTGAAATGTTATTCTGCCACAAAGTAGTGCTGTCTTTTCTGTGAGGTGAGAACTGGAGTGGGGGGAAGAGGGAGGCGTGATCATCTATTTGGCAGAAGCATCTGTTTGGCTGTGGAAAAAGTCACAAGTATGAAAGTTGTCAGGAGGTATGATTGGCATAAAACAAATGGAGCAACACATAATCAAATTAGAAGGGAAGCTGCAATATTTGCCTTACTAATCCCTTTTCTGCGAACACAGGATAGAAAGCATGCAAGATGTGACACAAATAAAGGAAACCACAAACAATGCAGCTCTTTAAAAAATATAAGGACAGGAAAAGCAGCAAAGTCCTGATCGATACCCCAGGGGAACAGGACCAGGGCCATGAACCTTAAAAAGAGATGTAAACTGATAAGGAAATTATGGCCATTCTTCACACTGGTGAAAACTCAAATCAAGTTACACATGCAACTGTAGCGACAAAAGTAAAGTGTTGGAACACTTTGTTTTTGGAACACATATTCCAGGATACATGCCCACATCAGGTGGCCTCAGTTGGGTATCAATACATTTGCTATTTCCACAGCCTTATGATGAGGAGAAGTTGTTATTTCTTTCCAAAGCCAGCCAGATTGACAGCTTTAGCTTGGGTGGTGAATGGATGGCTAAGCCCTCAGCATGAAGCCACAGTAGAGGAGGAATAGTGATCATAAGGGTACAGCTATCTCTTGGGACATAAGAGGTACCATTAATGGAGATCATGACCAGTAGTGGCTGTGGAACAGCAAGTTGTGACTGGAGGCCTTTGGAGGGGAAGGGAGAATGCAGAGTTTCCTTAAAGGAAACAGGAAGGCCCAGAAGAGCCGTGGATAAAAACAGATGGTCATTGGATGAAGAGCCTTGCACCTTGGAGTTCTGTAAAGCTTAGAAAACTTGTCTCATCACCAAGTGGTAGGTGATAATAACACATTGGATTTGTTTGATAAAAGGCTGGGTCCTTTACCACCCAATCCTTTGACTGCTGCATTTACTGATTCCTGAAATACTGTCTAGCCAGTGTTAAATTTAAAATGATATTAAATATAAGAACAGATGTTACTTTAATGGCCAGACAAAATTACTGAGTGGTGTGGAAACCTATCTCTTCCCATTTCTGTACTGCTTCCATTAAAAAGGGAACTGGACAAAATGGAGGCTGGTTAAGTCTGAATCCAAATTTTTATGTCAACCAGGGGTTCACTTGCCGATTTTAGTGTTGGAAGTATCTCCAATCCAACCTTCAACCTGGGTTTTGCTAATATTCAAACTGAATTAGTTGTAATTGTTAATTCATGTTGGAATGACCTAATTTCCACAGTTCATGTTGAGCTCTACACCTGAAGCTTTGCATAAAGGAAGAGAAATTTAGGCAAACCACTGACATGGAAATAGATCCAAGATCAGCAGAATCACTGTTATTTACTAAGCTCTTTGTGCCCTTTGACAAATGTTTGAATTGACATAGAATGGTAAAGTGCAGCTGGAACAGCTCTTGTGTTTCTGGCAAGAACATTAGGCGCCTGTTTAAAGCATTTGTATTTGTAGTTGTGATGTTCTGGTCATGATCGAGTAAGTACTTTATATGAATTGCCTGTCAGTGTGGAAACCACAAAAAATCAAGTTGGATCAGCTGTTGCAGTATATTGAATTGCTATAGCAAACAACTTATTGCTAATAGGTTTCCTTTTCTGAATATTCAATACTGTTTGAAGCATTGTAGAATTCTTACAACTATCAACTAAATTCCTAATTTTCGCGATAATAACGAATAATTACTCACATAAAAGTCCAGTGTATTTTCTTCCCATTTTATTCAACAAAGGATTTTTTTCCCCAATTCTTGGATTTTTTTTTGAGTTTGCTGATGAATCTAAGGCAGATTATAGTTTAACCAGATCGTGTTGAAACTTAATTTTGTAAATTACAGTATTTCTTTGGTGATAACATTATCAGTTTGGAACTCTAACTGTGAGTAACAAAATAGTTCAAAGCATTTGACAAAGCAAAATAAGAATCTATTATTGAAATGACATAATTGGAAACAATATGAGTAACTACATTTTCTGCATGTAGGGCTATGTGAACCAACTCAGAAGCATTCAATTGTTATTATTTGCAACCACTGTTATCTTTTTGTTCATATTAAGGTACTTCAGTGGTTTTAAAAATGTTAATAGTCTGCACTTGCAGCTTTTAACAAAGGAGCAACACTCACCGCTGATTTGTAAAAGTGTTCTCTAAAGATCAAGCCATCACTGAGGAGTGGACATGCCTGTCTCCCATGCTGGCTACAGTCATGTAAAAGTTCAGGATAAGACAATTGCTGTCTTATCCAATTAATGGAGGAGCCAATTATAGTAAAGAATTCTCACAGAGAGCAGGGTAGGAAAGAAAACACACATTTTTTAGTTGCCTTTCTAAATATTTTACAAAAATTTAACTAGAAATTGAAGCACATAGCACATGGCATGGTACAAACTGATTTTAGAAAGTTTAGAATCTATTTTGAAAACCTTCTCAAAGGGAATTTAAAAAAAACGTTAAAATGAGATTGGAAATTTGGGGGCAAAGATTGTCATGCAATATAAATGACACTGCTCTATTTAAAATGTAGACCTAAAACAGAAAGTAGAAATTGTGCAACATACTTTAGAGTAAGATCACTATATAAATTCATGTCAATACAGTTCTAACAGATACCTGAATCTGAGCAGTAAATTCACTAAATTATACATTAAGTTGTGCCTGCAGGGAAATCCCAGTCATTTTCAATTTCATAAAGAAATGACAGCAGCAATATTTTCTTTGTTGTACCCACACAAAATTGAGACTTTTGATCTTTTTGCCTATTTTGCGCCTTGACTTGACTGGGTTCTTAAACACTTCTATGATTTATAGATGGCAATAGAAATATGAAAATCTTAATAGTCATTAATGAATTGCTAACTATTCATTCAAATTGGATCTGCAATTTAAGTATAACTTGGCACACCTAGTTCAAGAATCAAGTTGCTTTATTTGGTCAATGGTAAATATGACATTAGTGTTAAGGAAAGACACAGTTATCTACTGGCAATGGGTAGTATGGCACCCAGAGTGCAAATTTAAAAGATCCCCACTGCTGTCATACATTGTCATGCTTATAAAATGATATCCCATTTACACAGTTAATTAAGTACAGATGAAAATCAGGCATGGATGGAACTCCCAAAAAAAGGTTGGTAAGGTATGTCTCTTCTATTTGTGTCACTATGGAAACCGAATCATCTTATCCTGCCTTAAAGAGTTAATAGATATCATTAAGTATGTCTAATCTGCCACTGAAGTGAGCATTTGATTTTCCAACCCTTTTATCACCTAGCAACAAAGTACTACATTTCCATCATTGCCTGCAGCAATATGGATATTGAGAATATATTACCATATTGATATTGCTGCTTCCACTTGAAGTTGTTCCACAATATGTTTCAGCTCAGTTCAAAGGAACACAGTTCAGTAAGAGGAACTTACAGAGAATTTATCTCATTTAACCATAGAATAAATCAAACATCAGCACTGATGGGAAAATAACTTGCACGTGCAGTTGTTGAAAAGGCGCTGAGGTAAGTTTTGACATTGCCAAGTGCCTTAGGATATTTTGCTATAATTCCATAGAAGGTGGGTGAAAGTGAGTCTGTAATCTGTTTTACAACTTTCCTGTTTTTTTTTTTGTTTCCATTGATTTGAAAGATGTGAAACAGGCAAAGTGGCATAGTAGGTAGTGTTACTGCCGCACAACTTCAGTGACCTGGGTTTCATCCTGGCCTGTGGTGCTATCCATGTAAAAACTGCATATTTTTTCTGTGTTCAGGTAGGATCCTCCAGAAGCTTTATTTTCCTGCCACCTCCCAAAGGCTTGCTGTTTGGAATGTTAATTGGCCACCATCAATGGCCATCAGTCTACTTAAGTAGATGGAGAATAAATGTGAAATTGATGAGCACGTGAAGGAGAATAGGTTACAGGGAAATAAAGCAATAGAATTGATATTTGAGTAATAGTATGGACTAGATTGGCCAAGTGGTATACTTCACTGCTGTAAGAAAAAGAGCAAAGCAGTGACAATCAGAAATCAAATTGGACTAAAGGCTGTAATTATTTTCTATCAGACACTGTAGAGAAGGCTTGACCCAAATGCAGAGCAGCAGAGATGATTCAGCAGTGAATGATAACTTTAATAATAAACTGCAAAATAGCAAGCCAAGAGAAATCAAAAAACAAGAGAGAACAAATACTAAACATAACAGGCAACAAAGTTACTGAGGCCTAGAAGCAACTGGTTGAGGCTGCTGGTTCAATGGATGAATGAGGGCTGTGGATAAGAGCTGGGATAAGGCTACAGGTGATTTGGAAATGAATGGCAAGTGAAGCCCATTAGCTGGGGGGAGACTGAGAGGGAGCGTCCTGTGCAGGTCTGACGGGGCACCCTTCCCATGGCTGGCACCCGATGGACAATGGGAATCCAGATGGATTTGGTGGGACTCTTTGATGAGCACTAGATCCAGGATGCAGCGGACTGCATCCAAAACCTCTCCCCCGAGCCCTACCCTTCTTAGTCGACCAGGTACTGTACACACCATTTACAGCAAAGTGAATCCATCAACCGGCAGAGCGTATACACTGGATCACCTCCACGATCCTAATTTCCAGAGGCGCAGTCTCAGGTTGGTTAAGTGGTCCATGGACAACAGGCTTGAGGCATGCCATGTGGAAGGTAAATGTGGTTCTGGGGGAGGGCGGTGGCAGCTGGACATGATAAGTGACTGAATTGGGTGATCTTGAAGGGACCAATGAACTGGGACAAGAGCTTGTGGGACACAATCCTTAGGCTGGAAGAGTCTAGCTGGGACCACTGGCAGTTGGCAGAGAGAATGGTCCTCCATACCCTCTTCCAAGCATTCCAGCAGTGACAAGCCAGAGCCCTGGTAAATGGGACCTCCACCATTGGCTCCTCCATGGGGAACAATGGCTGTACGTAGCCATGAAGCACCTGTGGCAGAGGAGGTGTGCAGACTGTGGGATGACTCCTTCCATGTTAAAGGCTTAGAGGTGGTGAAGTATCGCAGAAAGTTCTCCACTTGCTGACTGTCTCTTTCTGACTAACCGTTGGTCTGCAGATGATATCCAGGGAATAAACTCACTGAGGTGCGGAGGAAGGAGCAGAAGGCTTGCCAGAAGCATGAGATGATTTGTAGGGCCTTGTCTGAGACAATGTCCTGAAGGTAACGATGGAGGCAAACTACATGATAGAGAATCATGTCTGCCATCTCAGTGTTGATGATGGAAGTTTGGGTTGGGCAATGAAGTGGACTTCCTTGGAGAATCGGTCCACAGTTGTCATGATCACCATGGCCCCATCAGAAGGTGGAAAAGCTGTGATGAAATCCATGGCAATATGGGGCCATGGGCTTCAAGGGACTGGAAGGAGCCACTGGTTGTAAGAACTGGACTGGGAACATTGAGGGCAGGCAGAGATGAACTGATGTACACCTGTGATCATGGTGGACCACCAGAACTGGCATCACAGAAAATCCAAAGTCTGTCATGTGCCTGAATGGCCTTAGAGGGTTGAGAAGTGGGCCCTCTGGAGTGTCTCAGAGCACATAGTGGCTGGCACATGCATACAGTTGTCAGCTGTGTTGGCCAGAGCAGGCTCATGCTATAGGGCCTGGTGCACCTAGTTCTCAAGCTCCCAGACAATCAGGGAATGTGGAATGATAAGCTGAGGATTGAACCCTATTTCAGCTGGGTTGAGTTGGTGGGTCTGTTGAATGGATATGAGTTTATATTGGTCAGTTCAAATCGGGCAATGTCTCCATTCCTTTAAAGCCTATTTTATGGCAAGTAGCTCCCTATCTCCAACTCCATACGGTGCTGAGTAGAATTGAACTTGCATGAGAAAAAGGCTCAATGGTGTGTCATTCCATCTGGTCTTTACCACAAAAGGTCCAAAGGGGTTCAGATGGCAGAGAATGAGACCAGAGGTGAAGTGTCTCTCAAGATCCTCAAAGGCATAGACAATAGACAATAGGTGCAAGAGTAGGCCATTCAGCCCTTTGAGCCAGCACCGCCATTCAATGTGATCATGGCTGATCATCCACAATCAGTACCCCGTTCCTGCCTTCTCCCTATATCCCTTGATTCTGCTATCTTTAAGAGCTCTATCCAACTCTTTCTTGAAAGCATCCAGAGAATTGGCCTCCACTACCTTCTGAGGCAGAGCATTCCGTAGATCCACAACTCTCTGGGTGAAAAAGATTTTCCTCAACTCCATTATAAATGGCCTACCCCTTATTCTTAAACTGTGGCCTCTGGTTCTGGACTCCCCCAAAATCAGGAACATGTTTCCTGCCTCTAGCGTGTCCAATCCCTTAATAATCTTATATGTTTCAATCAGATCCCCTCTCATCCTTCTAAATTCCAGTGTATACAAGCCCAATAACTCCAGTCTTTCAACATATGACAGTCCCGCCATCCTGGGAATCAACTTCATGAACCTACGCTGCACTCCCTCAATAACAAGAATGTCCTTCCTCAAATTTGGAGACCAAAACTGAACACAATACTCCAGGTGTGGTCTCATCAGGGCCCTGTACAACTGCAGAAGGACCTCCATGCTCCTGTACTCAACTCCGCTTGTTATGAAGGCCAACATGCCATTAGCTTTCTTCACTGCCTGCTGTACCTGCATGTTTACTTTCAGTGACTGATGAACAAGGACACCTAGATCTCGTCGTTACTTCCCCTTTTTCTAACTTGACACCATTCAGACTGTAATCTGCCTTCCTGTTCTTGCCACCAAAGTGGATAAGCTCACATAGATGTTCTATAGGTCAGTTGTGGAGAGCGCCCTCTTCTTTGTGGTGGCGTGTTGGGGAGGAGGCATTAAGAAGAGGGGCGCCTCACGTCTTAATAAGCTGGTGAGGAAGGCGGGCTCTGTCGTGGGCAAAGTACTGGAGGGTTTAACATCGGTAGCTGAGCGAAGGGCGCTGAGTAGGCTACGGTCAATTATGGATAACTCTGAACATCCTCTACATAACACCATCCAGAGACAGAGAAGCAGTTTCAGCGACAGGTTACTATCGATGCAATGCTCCTCAGACAGGATGAAGAGGTCAATACTCCCCAATGCCATTAGGCTTTACAATTCTACCGCCAGGACTTAAGAACTTTTTAAAAGCTATTATTAATGCTTTTTGAGATAGTGATTTAGATGCATATCATATTTTTTACTGAGTTAAGTATTGTATGTAATTAGTTTTGCTACAACAAGTGTATGGGACATTGGAAAAAAAGTTGATTTTCCCCATGGGGATGAATAAAGTATCTATCTATCTATCTATTTACCCACATTAAGCTGCATCTGCCATGCATCTGCCCACTCACTCAACCTGTCCAAGTCACCCTGCATTCTCTTAACATCCTCCTCATATTTCACACTGCCACCCAGCTTTGTGTCATCTGCAAATTTGTTAATGTTACTTTTAATCCCTTCATCTAAATCATTAATGTATATTGTAAATAGCTGCGGTCCCAGCACCAAGCCTTGCAGTACCCCACTAATCACTGCCTGCCATTTTGCAAAGGACCCATTAATCACTACTCTTTGTTTCCTGTCTGCCAACCAATTTTCTATCCATGTCAGTACCCTACACCCAATACCATGTGCTCTAATTTTGCCCACTAATCTCCTATGTGGGACATTATCAAAGGCTTTCTGAAAGTCCACGTACACTACCACAGGTAGTGGTATGGTCAACAGCAGCAGACTATATTACCCATGAGATAGGTGACTTGGTGAGAGAGCTGAGAGGAGCGGCGATTTGTCTGCAGTTAGTGAGGTAACAGCAGTTGAAGTTGGAAAAGCCCAAGAAGTGCTGTAGCTGTTTGAGGGAGCATGATCAGAGCCATTCAATGATGGTACACACTTTCTCTGGGTCCATAATTATGCCTTGGGGTGAGGAAGGAGATGATTGTGGTGTGGAACTGCCATTGCTCCAAATTGCATAGAGTTGGTACTGAAGAACTGAATGGACGTGACAGACGTGGTCTTGTGAGTCTTTGGAGAAATGAGGGGTGTTGTTGAGGTAGACGAACACATACCTGTGTAGCATGTCCCGGTGGATCTCATGATTGAAGTCTTGAAAAATGGCTGGACTGTTGGAAAGTCTGAAAGGCATCACAAAGATTTCATAGTGATCAGTGGATGTTATTAATGCTTTGATCCACAGCATCTGCAGTTGTATTTTTTTGTGTTATTAATGCTGTCTTCCAGTCATCCCCCTGACAGATGTGGATCTGGTTGTACATCCAGTATGATGAAGTACTGAGCCCCATAGAGTGTTACAAATGCACTATCCAGAAAGAGGAGAGGGTAGCGGTTCTTAATGATGATCTTTTTGAGTCTGTGATTGTCGATCAGAGACAGAGACCCCCATCTTCCTGTACCGGCTGGGGACAGGAATGGTCAAATGAAGCTGTGCTGTAGTGTTTTATTAAAGTAGTCATTCCTGGCTTTTGTCTCAGGATGGGAGAAAGAAAACAGATATCCCTGGGGAGGGATGGGACCTGGGAGGAGGTCAGTCACACAGTTATTTGGTCTGTGAGGCGGCAGGGTGCTGACCTCTCTTTTACAGAGGGCTATGACTAAATTGTATTCCTGTGAGAGTTTTGGTGGATTTCCTCTGTCCCGGGGGATTTACGGGGTGAAATCAACTGAGGTTGCAGCTAGGTGGTCCCTAACTCAATATTAAACCAGGTGACTAGATGAAGTGAGAGTCAAGTGTGGAGAGCCAGGGGTAACCCAAAATAAGAAGAATATTGGGTGAGTTGATCAGAAGGAATTGGATGGACTCATGGTGCTCTTGAATGCTTAATGGCTGTGATGCAGAAGGGGTGAGGCATGGGCTTGTCGGGAAGTCCAAGCTGCAACAAAGAGTCCAGAGCAGAAAGTTGCCTGCTGCACCGGAATCTACCAGAGCTTCAGGTGCGCATCAAGCCTTTGGGGTTTGGTGGAGAACAGAGAGAGTGAGTCCAGCTATAGTGCTATAATGAGGGGCTGGGGGCATGGGGGGAGCTTTGCAGATAGGAGGTTCTTCATCTCTACCTGAAGGTGCCACTTCCTGAGCATGGTGCTCATTTGATGCGTAGGTAATCGGTTGCTCCGCAGTAAGCATGCAAGTTGTTTCTTGATCAACACTCATGAATTTGGGGGTTAAGGGAGATCTACCTAACAGGTTCTGGAAGCATTGCTGCTGAGGGTTCTGCACCCTGAAGTGGTTATTAGAATTAAAGGATTCGGCTGACAATCTAGGGGGTCCTTCCATAATACAAACGGCCAGAATGATGAAGCTTTCAAGTTCAGTAGGCATCTCCCAGATAGACAGCTCTTTTTTCAAGTGCTCCAACAGGCCATGTTGGTAATAGGCGAGTAGCACTTCCACATTGCAGCCACACTCCACCACTAGGTTCCTGAGTTCCGCGGTGTAGCCCAGCACCAAGCACGAGTCTTGATGCTGGCGGAGTATCTGATCTGCTGCCTTCCTGCCACTTCCCAGATGGCTGAAAACCCAGTGCATATTGTCACGTACCCCATGACCGGGTTACCAAACCAGCAGAAATGGAATGATACGTTAGAGTCTGGTATCACTGTTACTAAAAGTGTTTATTAGTAAACTAAGTAATACAGTATCAAAAATGCCAATATACATATAAAACAGGTTAGCAATGCAGAAGTGTAGAAATAAGAATCAAAACCAAGCTCTATCAAAGTCTAGGGGTAAATGAGTAGTCTTAAGATAATGCAGAGCTCAGTTCAGTATAAGTCGAGGTAGTTGCTGTTGTAATGTTGGAGAGAGAGAGAGCGAGCGAGAGATGAGCAGCTGCAGCAAGCAAACCTTCCGTTGTCTTCTTGTCCCGTTGTGCTGTTGTGGTCACTGATTATGACCCCTCCATTCCAGGCCAGAACGTTCTTCAGTGATGAGCTTGTCACCCAGGCGAGGGTGGAGACACACACAAGCCCCCACCGGCCTGCCTTCACACACTGTGAGCCTCTGACCGATTCCCCCCGAATCGATCCTCCAGGCCCCCACCTTCCTGTGGGTGCACAACACTCCTTCAGTGTCCAGTGGCGTGTCTGCCGGTGTCTCAGCAGACTCGTCTTTTATTTCCCCTGCCGGGGTGCCAGCCATCCATCAACTGACCATGCCCATCAAACTGGGCCACTCCTTGCTGTCTCAGCAGGCACCTGGCACCACTCTGCTGTGTCAGCAGGGATTCACACAAGCAGGCAAACCCCTTGGAAGTAAAGTCAACAATTAGTGAAGAAGCCATAACTATAAATCCTTGACTCTCTCTCTCTCTCTCTCTCATTATCAGCATGTGCAGCATGGTGCCTCTCTCCCTCTTTATCTTTATCTCTCTCTCTCTCTCTCTCTCTCTCTCTCTCTCTCTCTCTCTCTCGTTAGCAGCATAGTTCGCGGAGGGGTTAACTCTGGACCCCATCTCCATCTGATTTTCTCATCACACATAACAGTATCAGTAGTGAAGTCCTCATATCTGTTGCATATGGGGTTCTTAATGTCTCAGTAAGCAGTGGCCCAAGTCTGCGCTCGTCCAGTCAAGAGAGATGGTCTAAAGCCAGCTCCAGTAAAAGCCAAAGCAGCAAAGGAGATGTTGGATTCAAAGGATGCTACAGAGGTGCAACAATTTCTTAGGTCCGCCACCTATCAGCATGAGATCCTGCCCCCTTTGAATGATCACTTAGTCAACTTTAAAGGAATGTTTTAAACTTTAAAGGAACTTTAAAGCTAGTCGGAGACTTGTGAGCAAATGGTCAAACATACATCAGAGATGATTATGGCCAGATCTGTAACATGATGTTTTGATAATAAGAAGGAACTAGTGCTGTAGGCAGATGCATTAGAAGAGTTTTGGAATCATGATCCAGGAGGGTCAGTCAATATACACAAGCAGAAATTTACACATTCAGAAATTCAATACCCACAAATTAGAAATGATGATGAAACTGATAAAATTTCACCAATATGCATATGGTGAGCTGTATATAGGCACAGCAATTGCAGCCCATCCGAGATGACTCGGTTTAAATCCATAGGGCCCAGCTACAGTAACAGAGAATACTTGTGAAGATGTTCATATACAATATGATTTGTATTGTCTAGATAAAGGCGTGCATGTAGCGTATAGTTTTAGTTAAGCTCATCTGAAAGATATAGACAGGTAAAATATACCGAGCTCAAGCTAATCAGCATTGAGGAGCACATTACAGTATCTCATCCGCTGATCAAGTTAACTGTGGCAACTAACAAACAAAATGATATGATTCAGCCCCTGTAGAGACTAATTCCGATAAGCTGGAGGGAGGCACAGCATGAGGCTGAACCTGCCTTCGGATCTGTTCCTGAATTACAGAGATGAACCTGCACCCAGGGTACACTGTGTTGTTGTGTGAGTAAGTCACTGGAGAAAAGCACTGGTAGATATGAAGCAACTTCTTTATTCGACAAAACAAGATACAGTGGGCATCATATAGAGATGCTTTCGGTAGGAACGTCTGGCTGGGTCAACGTGGAGCTCAGTATAGAACATCAAAGGACAATTCCATATTTACAATGCATCGTCAATGCCTTCTTTGAAACTGCACACAAACTTCGTACCTCCCCATTTGCATCCACACCACAGACATTCAAATGAATTTAATCAGCATTGTCTGGTCTGGGATTCAGAGCTTTTAGGAACCCATTGTTCAGAGCTGCACTCCAAATTAAATTCACAATATATATTCAGATGTGAAGACTGATAGCGAAAGACATTTGCTAAATGTAAATGTAATAAAAGCAAAAATCGCTCTAACATGCTGATCAGAGGTGTAAGAATAACAGTATCCGAACTGTGGAGATACAACATAATCAAACATGCTGGCTCTCACCTCTGGGAGTGAAAAGCTGCTTTCACAGGGCAATGGAAAATTCCCACTGGCTATAATGAATGAGACCCTGTGTAAAATACAAGACTTGCAGATATGGGCAGTAAAATCTGTGCCCAGAGTGAGTCACTGAGCGTCGTCATCTAGGCCCCAGGTCCTTCACAGTAGCCGGACTCTAATGCAAGGTACAATTTACTGTTTAGACAATTTAAATGGCAGTCCTGATCAGTAGTGAGAGCTGACTTCTCTCACTCTCTGCGATGTTCACTCCTCTCTCCAGGACACTGGACCCTTTCGCTATTCCATTGTTTTGTCAATTTAAATGCCAGCCCAGATAGACTGAAAAGGCAGGGTAGTAAGATCAGAGGCGAGACCCAATTTCACTTGCTCTCTGTGATGGTCACTCCTCTCCTTGGCGCTAAGGCTATGTAGACTGCCCCAGCTCTGGGCTTGTTAATATGATGAACTGGTAAGAAAGGCTTTGAGCGCCTGTTCCGGGCTGCTCCAGGATTCAGATTTGAGGATTCAATTTGGTTTGGAAGGTTGTTGTTCACTTCAATTGGTTGCATGATTTGTGTTTTTTTTTCCTTTCTCTTGCACATCGGGTGTCGGTCT